>NC_136058.1:161155246-161755246 GCF_964261635.1 Lissotriton helveticus | reverse complement strand
TTGAAACAAATGAATCTGGATTTTGTACTTATACAGGAAAATCATATTATGATAACACAAGCACACCTCATGACTCAGTTAGGATTTCATCTCTTAGTACACTCAAGCCAAGGGGTTAAAAAAAGAGGGGTAGCTATTTTAGCTAGGAATAATAATATTTTGACCAGGAAGAAAGCACAGGATAAATGGGGAAGATGGGCAATGGTTGAGTGCTTTATTGATGGAGAGTGGATAACGTTTGTAACTGTCTATGGCTCAACACAGGATGATCCTGAGATCTTTCAATTTTTAGATGTTGAGCTAGCAACATGGGCACCAAAAATTATATTGGGAGGTGATTTCAATATTAACGGAGCAGATGGATTGGGATTGGGTTCCTTTGGAAAATATAAAGGCAGGAAAAAGAAAGTAAACCAGGCATTACATAGTTTAGTTTTAAATAATGCTCTTTCAGATGTCTGGGGGAAAAAGAGAATGGATAGTAAAGGCTTCACATATTATTCTGCTCCACATCGAACATGCGTAAGATTAGATTATTTTTGTATTTCAAGTACCATTATTGCAAATTCAAAGATCGAAAGGCTGCCACGGATCCTTAGTGATCACAACCCCTTAGTACTCACTATGGCAACAAAAACAAATACCAGACAATACACAAATTGGACTTTCGAAAGAGAGCTATTGAAAGACGAACAATATATAGAATGTATGAACAAATGGATTAGGGATTTTTTTATTTTCAATAGGGATACAGCAGAAGTGGGAGTGGTTTGGGACACCTTTAAAGCTGGAGTACGAGGGGAAACAAAGAGCTATAACTTTTATAAAAGGAAACAATCCAGTTGAGGAATTTAGAGTTAGCTGAGAAGGTCCTTAAGGCAGAGGAGAACCTAGAAAACAGTGTTTTGACGGGGAGGGATTTGGGAAAGGCTTTGATAGAACTAGTGAAAGTAAAAGGTGAGGCAGAGGGTGAAATTGCTAGTAAGCCAGCGAAAATCTTTAATAATAAACGAGAGAAGTGCTATGAGTTAAGTGAGTCAGTAGGCAGAATTGTGGCTAGTCGGACAAGGCAACAAGAAGCTGTGGGTATAGTTAGAGAAATTAGGGATACATCGGGCACGGTTCATTCAGAGTCGAATAAAATAAGGGAAGTATTTAGGAAATTTTATGAGAACTTGTATGATGATGAACTAGAGGGCCGATATTCTCAAAGAGATAATGAGGAAATGAAGGAGTATCTCCAAGAGATCCCTATAGATATAATCGAGGAGGAGGAAGCAGATGGATTAGAGGGAGTGTTGCAGACAGAAGAAATCAAGGAGGCAATATGGAATCTGCCCTCTGGCAAAGCAGCAGGTCCCGATCAAATTCCTATAGAATTTTATAAAGTATTTTGGGACCTCCTGATAGAAGAAATAATGAAGGTTATGCAACTGGCACAGCTGGGCAAATCAGTACCTAAGTCATGGGGGAGTGCTGAGGTAGTCGTAATATTAAAAAAAGGGAAAAACCCGGAAGACCCAGGTTCATATAGGCCTATTACTTTACTCAATGCGGACGTAAAAGTTTTCTCCAAGGCACTGGCATCAAGGCTTGCAAGAGTTATTGATAAAATAGTCAGTAGCTGCCAACACGGCTTTATACCAGGGAGAGGAACTACCCACCATATACGAAAAGTAATAACGTTACTTGATGTTACTTCAGTCACAGGAGACCCGATTGCAGTGATGTTACTTGATGCAGAAAAAGCATTTGATCGGGTCTCCTGGAGCTACCTTTGGCATGCTTTAGAAAGAACAGGTATTAAGCACTGTTTTATTAAAGCCCTACAAACTCTTTATTTAAAACCGGTGGCTACTTTACGAGTGAATGGTGGAAATACGGGCCAATTCCAAATAAAAAGAGGTACTAGACAAGGGTGTCCTTGCTCACCGCTATTGTTTGCCATATACATGGACCCATTAATACGGAGTATAGAGGCATCCGAGATGATCGCACCCTTAACAACACTCATCGGGCAATGTAAAATTTTAGCTTATGCAGATGACATTGCTGTAATCTCTCCAAAACCCTCTGAATCTATAGAGCACCTTGAACTTGAGGCGATGAAATTTGGAAAGATATCGGGGTATAAATTAAATACATCTAAAACGCAGATAATAAAAAATTCATTTACTCCATGCGTAGACAATCGGGTGGTGCAGGAAGGTACGTATTTAGGGGTTATCATAATGCCAGATTTGGATACTTTAGTGGAAAGGAATATTAAACCTTTGATTAAGAAAGTAGAGAAAGACTTGGATAGGTGGGACAATTTGCATATGTCAATAGTGGGGCGGACAAATATAGTAAAAATGTTGATACTCCCAAAATTCTTATATTTATTTAGAGCAATACCTTTATTATTTGATGTTAAAATATTAAAAAAATTAGAGTGTATAATAAATAGATTCATCTGGGCAAAGGGGAAAACAAGAAGGGCCCTTAGATTCATGACACTGCCGAGAGAAAGGGGAGGCTGGGGAGTTCCAGACTTAAAATCTTATTACTGGGCGGCGGCTTTACAAAACATGATTGGTATGTTGGGAGGGGAAGAATCAGAAGAGTGGAGCAAATTTGGTTCATTAGCAATTTATGGATTAACTTTGGGAATGGAAGTGAAGGATGTACTATTGAAATTTACAGAGGCTAGCTATTATAAGAGGACAAAATTTAAGACGCTCATAGCAGCATATGACATTTGGAAAAGCTTCTCTAAAAAAATAGGTTTGGGGAAATATAACGTGTATACTAGATTCACACATAACCTAAATCTTCCACAAGAGATTTTCCCGGGACCTATATTTGCGCAGTGGGAAAACAAGGGAATTAGAAATATAGGGGATGTAAAGGGGGACCAGGGGATTCTTCAATTCTCAGATTTACAAACTAGATTTAACTTAGAAACCAGGCAATTCTTCAAATACTTACAAGTTAGGAGTTTTCTATTGAACAAAAAAGGAGGAGCTTTGGGATTCAGGCGTAATTCAATTATGGAGATAATCCAAGGTGGGGAACACTGCACAATTAAAAGGCTCTACGCTGAATTGATAAAATTAAAACGGGATGACTACCAAAACTGGAGCGAAAAGTGGAAGGACAAGCTTAACATTAGTTGTGAAAGTTTTGGTATCTCTCTAGAAAAGGCTTACTCTCTGTTATGTTCAGCACCATTGCAGGCGCAGCACTATAAAACGATATATCATTTATACTACACACCCGCTAAAATAGCACAATGGGGAGGTACAGTGGGTATTAAGTGCTATAGGTGTGGAAGCCTGGACGCCGATTTACAACATGTATTTGCTACGTGTCCTCATCTAGATCTACTAAAAAAAGAAATTGAATGTTTTATAAACAATATTCTAGGAACTGAAATTGTGCTAACTCCCGGAACTATATTATTAGGAGTCAATTTTGAGGACGCACGACCATATTGTGGGAGGGAATTTCTATTTGTTGCAGTATCTGTCTTGAGATTATGCATAGCCTCTGCATGGATTGACCCTATACCGCCTACTTTCCATAAATGGCTGGCTAAGCTATTATTAACATACAACGTGGAGGAAGAAATTTATGCAAGGAAGGGTAAAAGGGGGAGGAAGTTGGGCAAGATAATATGGGATCCAATAACGCGCTGGAAAGATAATTTAACAGTTTAAAATTGAGTTTTGTTTGAAATATGGTTAAATGAGGTTCAGATATGAGATATAAATTGGTATGCTGGTTATAATCGGAGAGAGTTATTTGACTGTATGGAAATCTTAGGAAAGGGTAATTTTGTTTGATCACACTCAGGCTATACAATCTGGAATAATATTTTGGATCAAATTACTTTAATTTTTTTTATTGTAACTGGAAGTTGCTTCCTTTATTATGCCTGCTGATGCTCTTTTGGTTGTTTTTCTCAATGTTATGCATTATTTTTCTTTCTGTCATTAATATTGCCGTGCCCTGTACATAAGTGTAAAATATCTCAATAAAAAAATTAAAAAAAAAAAAAAAAAAAAAAGAAAACTTGCTCCCACTGCTGGGAAGAAGGCATTGGGCATGGTGGGGTATTCTGTTGTGGCAGGATGACCATTTAGGCTATACTCAGGAACTTAATTGACTTTAAAAAGGTCTACTATAGCACAGGCAACTGCAAGCTGAAACCTGTGCAGGGCCTTCTTTGTTCCCCAACATCAATCCTAGTGGGAGGGGAGCTGCCTAAAAAACTGGTTTGAAGTCATCACAAAGGTGAGGTTGCTCATTTCCCTGGCAGCACCTCTGTCTTTGGTAGGCACACAGGCTCTTCAGAAGGTGACAGGAGTTTCATTGTCTTGCAATTAGGCAGAGAGGGATTGTTTGCAATAAGGCTCACAGGAACTGCTGCACACGTGGGCTGTGTTACCCCATGGACTTTTCTCATATTGGTTAGGAGGTGCCAGGAGTCATCAGCACCCACAAGCTAGTGCCAGGAATAGATGTGGATCCCCTGTGCTCCCACCTCAAAACACTACTAGATCTGCGAAAGAGGGACTGTACCTGCTGTTGCGACCTGTGAGGAGGCCTGAAAGTCTACATCTCCTCCCACTTGTACCCAGAAAAAAGTAGTAGACTCAAATGGTCCGTTGGCTGATCTCCTGTTAATCAAGAGGGACACAAGAAGCTGTTAAAGCCCCTATCCTGAAGAATCCAGCTGACCAGTTCCAACGGGACCTACCGTGGACCCTGCTGAGAGTTTCTGCTGGCTTGAGCGAGTCTTGACACCCAGGTGCGGTTCTGAGGTCCTGGGACTCTTGGTTGTGTAAATGCATACACCTCCAAATATCCTGCAAAATCTGGGACTTAGAAACATTTTGGACCCAAAGACCTCTGGAGGATCAGGACAAATCTGCCAGGTAAATCCAACGAAGGTGTGCTGCAGCTGGACCCAAGATCCAGGCTGTTTCCACTTGGAGCTTTTCTGCAGCAACAAATCAGTTTCAGAGGAGCATTGTGGAAAGAGTATCTGGCCCCATGGATCCATGTTGAATTTTAGCTTGCAGCCAAGCTCTGCTGGAGGAATCCAAGCTCCAAAGGAGTTATCAAGTTCATACGCAGAAATCTTCACCAGATGTAGGTGCCAAAATTATCTAGCTGGCAAGGGATCATTCGTGGGCAAATATTTTGAATCCCTCCCGCTCTGAGTTTTCCTGCCAAAAGTCAACAGCTTCACCAGGGCCTCATTCAACAGCCACCTAGCTTTGTAGAGCCCTTCTCAGCCACAGCCTGCTGCTTTGCCCCGTCATATTAGGCAAGTAATAAAAAAAGTGCAGGTCTTGCATTCAAAAAGTGCAGTTCTTGCCTTTTAAGTCAGACTTGTGGAAACAAAGAAAAATTGTATAAATCAGATCCTTTTCAAACTTTTTAGAACCACATTTTTATAAAAAAAAAAACCTTTGTTCCCACCTACCTTTAATGGCCATGAGGGGCGATTTTCAAATGTGCCTAAAGCATTGCATGGTAGAACATTGCAAATTTTCGATTGAAGAGGCCACAAATTTTGCACAGACATACAATTTTACTTGTAAAACTGTATAGCACACAAATGTGTGGAAATTGGGTTTCTTTATATATTTAACATTTGTCACCAAGTAAAGTGACATTGCCACTTGATTGTTTTGCAAAATAAAAGCAATTATGCGTAGCCCAGCCAGTGGGAGCTCTAAGTGCTATTTTCTTTCATTAACTCACAGTAATAGCCTCTGTGTCTCCGGCGCGGCTTTCTAAACTATTTTAAACATTTCATTCTTTAATAGAGGCTGCATATCTTGGAATTTTACTTTTTTTTAACCATATATTGTTTAATCAGTAATCCTCCATACCAAGCAGCGTCACTGGTGTGGCTGTCTGTATAGAATACCATTTCCCGAAGACAGCGTGACACTGTGCTGTACTGTGCGCGCGCCTCAGCGCGTCACAGCGGTGTCTGGAAGAAAGAGTGGGGAGGGCGGCTTGCGGCTGCTGTTTCGTTAGTTTTTGTGACTGAACTTTCCACACCCTCCTCCTTCGGGAGATATGCTGAACCAAGATGTCCTGGGCAAAGCTGCCTACATGATAGGTTCTGACCTTACAGTGGGCGGTAAATAAAGACAGGAAGACACGTTTAATAGACTGTTGCAGTGAGTGGAGAGTTAAGATAGTGACTGAATTTTTTCGCTTCGATGGCTATATCTACGTACACACTACTACATGCCTTCAGCAGCAAAATTCAGCACCTTAATTCTCCGCCTCTGAGCTGTACAGCAACCCCCGTTCCAAATGCTGTCCACTCCAGCCCGCTGATCTTGAGGAAGTCACAAACTGGGGGCTGCTTCTAAACTGCCTCATTCCCAGTCAAGGGAGGGACTGTAGCCGTTACAAAAATATAGTGAACGCAGCGGAAACATATGGGGTGTGGTAGCTTTTGTTTCAGGGACTGTTGTAGTCATCGCCAGTTTGCCGGACATTGCATCGAATTCCGTGAGACTTGGTTTAGAACAAAATCGGAATTGTTTACTTATAATACCAGAACTGGCCGGGCTGCTGGCACCCTCCTCTTCTTTTCGCTCAGAGTAGTACAATACTAATAGCAAAGGGACAGCAAAACCCCAATAAAAGATGCAAGGTTTACGTGGCTGGAACTTGTACAGGAAGCTTCCCACCCTGGTGTCAAGCAAGCATACTTTTTGTGATTTACCACAGCTTTTAAGTTTCCGGGTCCATGTGCGAGGAGCTTATCTACCCCACTCCAATCTAACACACTCTACCCCAGTTTACCCCACTCCACTCCATACATGCCAACATTTCAGAAGAGCAAAGTGGGAGATTAAAAAATCGGGAGAATGGGGCCTTGAATCGGGTTACTGTCATGTATGGGATTTGGAAATGTGGTGCTGCAGGATTGGACAGTTGAAACCCAAATGTCACTTCCTCAAGATCAGTGGGCCGGAGTGGATGGCATTTGGGGCGGAGATTGCTGTACAGCTCAGAGGCGGAGCAGGGAGGGTGGAGAATTACCACCACATCCCTCTCAGGCTGTGAACATAGCGGGTTAGATACAGAACACAGCCGTTACAGGGACCTTCTCGAACAAGCATTGGCATAGCCAATAGGTCTCGCTTTTGGGACCTTATAAGTATTTCGGTATACAGCACAATATCCTTAGTGCAACAACACCAACTGTTGCATGGCTAAACAATTAAAAGGTCCCAAACGCGAGACCTATTGGCTATGCCAATGCTTGTTGTGTATTGCTTCCTGGCGAGTTTGTTTCCTTTGCTCTCTGAGATTGCATGCACCTACATTCTACAGCTTAGAGCACTAACTGCTCCATTACAGTTTTTTGTTGCAAAAAAAAAACAGGCACCAGCCTCACTGGGAGCCTCAAGATCCGTGGCGTGCTCATTGGAGAAGTGGGCGGGGTAGAGCAGGGGGCACAATCCGCGCTTGTTCAGATCAGTGTTTATTTCCTTTGCTCTCCAAAATCATATTCCCCTAATCTGCTGTGTCCTCCTCCCCCACGTGCCTGCAGAGGTACTTAATCTCCCAGTGCCGATCCACTCCTCCCTACCAACCCTGCTTTTCCCATTTTCTAAGTAAGCGCTGTGGCTTCCGATAGTCACTGCCCCTACCCTCTGCCTCATTACATGCAGACACCTGATCCCTGGCTTGACTTCGGGAACTCTGGTCACAGAAACCTCAACTACCAAAGAGCATATTATGTTTGAACTCCTTGTGCTTTCTCTTCTATGTCTTCCCATATTCCAATGCAACATTCACCTACCCTCGCCCTTCTTCATCCTCTTGATCCCTCTCTTTCACCCCATTGCCTTCCCGCTCCCCCAACTCCTATGCATTGAAGTCCAATCTCAGCTCCAGAATCGATCAGGAAGACCTCAATTTCCATTGATTGTGGCACTGGGACCATAGAGTCTCGGAGCTTCCCCTCGCACCGAGGTTTCTGCTCTTCACTAATTACAAGCTACTGCCTGGATCACTGCTGGCGCAAGACACCGCCGTTTTTATTAATACATACGTTCAATGGCTTGAAAAGCAGTCACTGTCCTGCCGGTGTATGTGAGTGCAGAGAATACGTGATGCGATGTTAACCATCTTAAATGTGCTAAAAGTGTTACTGCGCTGCTAGGAGTCTGGATACTCCGTGAGATGGGCCTCGGAACTTACCATCTGGCCGAAACTCAAACTCAAGGAACTCGTGACCGAACTTTCCCTTATGGCCCACGTAGTATCGCAGGTAGAAGTCGCTCCCCATAGCCACCACTCTCAGGCTCGCAAGTGGAGCAGCCCCGCCGGCAGAGCACGCACAGGCAGCAACGGTCGCAGTATACTGACGTCAGAGCGTCTCATCGTCAACACAGAAAGAAGGCCAACAAGCCTTAGAAAAACGTTCGAAAGTAGACAAACGTACAAAGTGACCACGAGAGGATGGAAATTCTTGTCACGTTTCTCAGCAACTGTTTTTGTAACAAATGTACTTATATGAGGCTAGCTAGTAACAAATGTGATCGAATAAACATAAAGGTTAACATTTAAACATAGCTGCTAAGTTTTCAGTACGCACCTGTGATCGACATGGCAACATTTTAGGGAGAAAGAGGAAGATTCTAAAAAATATAATCAGGAGAATGTATTTTCTCATTAACCCCGATTGGAGGAGAAGCAATTTTCAGGCAGAAAACTGCAAAAAGAAAGCAACTTTTTTGCTACAAAAGTCGGGCGCCTCCCGCCTGTATCAGGTCTATTGATTGGCATGTATCCGTCAGATATGATACCTCTACTGACTCTTTATCACGATCAGTGGATTAAGAAATGTATGTTACTCAATTAAAATCTCGTTTTATTAAATGCAGTGCAGTACCTGGATTCAATAAACCACTCACAGCAGGCATGGAATACTGTAGATGAAATAAGAAACCGTCTCTAGATTCTTTTCTTCAGATTTATTGTTGAAAAGCCCACAAGCAACAGGGACAACAGCAATCCATAACACCTCCTTCACCACACTGACTGTGTTAAGGCACTGTACACTGCATTCTTTGTGTGGTGTTTATTGTCACCTTGAATACACCACCGACATCAGCTGCCAGCCAGTGTGCTCCCAGTCTCCAACTGAACTCTTGGAACCCGCATCATGAACATTCTTGGTATGAGATGCTGGCATGCAGATCTTAAAGGAAAATACTTACATGTAACTGCAACACACACCCCCCCCCTTACCCATAATACAAAAAAGATAATAACAAATAAAATTAACTATCTGAAAATAACTATGCATGCACAGAATAATCAGCATAAGAAGTCACTTAAAGGTAAAAGGAAACATGAACACAAAATGAGAAAAATAGATATGCAAAGAGATATAAAGTCATTGAAATCAGCATTAAAACATCACATAATCCTTGAAGCCTTCTGGGGTACTCCGAGGTATCACAGAAGTGTCCCTCCTGGGAGAATCACAAGACAAACAAGCGTGTTGCATATGCCGGTGTAAGGTTGCCGCAGTGCTGGAGTTATGTCGCGGGCGCAACGCAACTCCTGCACTGTCCCAACCTGGCCTATCCACAACATGGTGCGTCACTCCTTACGCCTGCTTCAAGCAGGCGCAGGGATTTGACGCAACATGACCGTAAAAGTGACTCAGTGACATTTTGTAGATCTCACTGCGTCACTTTTACCTGGCGTTCCGGTGACGGAACGCCCACATGACACCTGACGCAAGTTTCATGTGGCACAGGGCTTTACAACATAACGCATCTCCCTAGCTGCGTCACGTTGTAAATAAGGCGCAACGTGGCACAACGTTGCACAACGTGGCGCATGGTTTACGCCGCCGCTGCGTCACAAAAGTGTTGCAAGGGGCTCGTAAATCTGCCCCAGAGTGTCTGCGGACTCTCTGCCAGGCAGTATCATGAATTAGGCTTACTCTTGAAAATGGCTTGAGCTTGTCTCTTTGGTGCAGCCTGAGGACTGACACTTGGTTTCCTTTGTTTGATGTGGTCTGAGGACCAACTTGTATAATAACAAGCATTTGCAATGCACTAGGTCTCACATTAGGAAAGTTTGAGCTATTGGTCTTGTAAACGACACATTTTTTATTTATGTGTTGGTTTTGAAAATAGCGAAATTTATAGCTTTGTCATTTACAATACCGATACTTTTAACTTTTGCAAATGTGACACCTATAGCATTTGTAATGCAACATGTTTTGTATTTACGTGACTTAGATGTATTGATATTACAAATAACAATGGCTTTTAATTTTTTTAAATAATTAATACTTAAATACAAGTTATTGTAATTCATAATGGCAATAGCTTAAACTTTTGTAAATAACTTTTGTGAAGATTATGTTCAGTGTATTTTATTGTGACGAAAATCCAAGAACAGAAATGAAATATTAACATCTTTTTGTGACATTTGTAATAAAGCTTGAAACATTGAGAGAACATATTTGAACCAGTTGTTGTTGAATGGTTGCACAGATTGATACTGTGGTGGTGCTGAGTGATGTGGTGGCGACGAGTGATGCTGTGGTAGCGCATAGTGATGTTGTAGTGCCCCTGATTGATGCTGTGGTGCCCCTGAGTGATGCTGTGGTGGTGCCATAGATAGATAGAGTGAGGGCGATAGATAGCGAGAGAGAGGGCGATAGATAGATAGATAGAGTGAGGGCGATAGATAGATAGAGTGAGGGCGATAGATAGTTAGAGTGAGGGCGATAGATAGATAGACTAAGGACGATAGATAGAGTAAGGGTGATAGATAGAGTGAGGGCGATAGATAGAGTGAGGGCAATAGATAGAGTGAGGGCGATAGATAGAGTGAGGGCGACAGATAGATAGAGTGAGGGCGACAGATAGATAGAGTGAGGGCGACAGACAGATAGAGTGAGGGTGACAGATAGATACAGTGAGGGCGATAGAGTGAGGGCAGTAGATGTGTGTGGTTGTGTGTGTGTGTGATTGTGTGTGTGTGGTTGTGTGGTTGTGTGGTGTGTGTGTGGTTGTGTGTGTGTGGTTGGGTGTGGTTGTGTGTGTGGTTGGGTGTTGTGGTGTGTGTGTGTGGTTGGGTGTTGTGGTGTGTGTGTGTGGTTAGGTGTTGTTTGTGTGTATGTGTGTGTGTGGTTGTGTGTGTGTGGTTGTATGTGTGGCTGTGTGTGTGGTTGTGGTTGTATGTGTGGCTGTGTGTGTGGTTGTGGTTGTATGTGTGGTTGTGTGTGGTTGTGTGTGTGTGGTTGTGTGTGTGTGGTTGTGTGTGTGGTTGTGTGTGTGTGGTTGTGTGTGTGGTTGGGTGTGTGGTTGGGTGTGATTGTAGGTGTGTGGTTTTATGTGTGATTGTGTGTGTGTGGTGGTGTATGAGATTGTGTGTGATGTGGTTGTGTGTTGTGTGTGTGTGTGGTTGTATGTGTGTGTGGTTGTATGTGTGTGCGTGTGGTTATGTGTGTGTGTGGTTGTGTGTGTGGTTGTGTGTGTATGTGTGGTTGTGTGTGTGTGGGTGTGTGGTTGTCTGTGTGTGTGTGGTTGTGTGTGTGTGTGTGTGGTTGTATGTGTGTGTGTGTGTGTGTGGTTGTGTGTGTGTGCGTGGTTGTATGTGTGTGTGCAGTTAGAGAAGGATGTATGTGGAAGAGAGCAGCAGATCAGCACCTGAGAAGAGAACGGAGTTAAAGAGGGAGGCGGGGTGGAAGAGAGCAGCAGATCCGCACAGGAGAAGAGAACAGGGAGTTAAAGAAGGAGGCGGGTGGAAGAGAACAGCAGATCGGCACAGGAGAAGAGAACAGGGAGTTAGAGAAAGAGGCGGGTGGAAGAGAACAGCAGATTAGCACAGGAGAAGAGAACAGGGGGTTAAAGAAGGAGGTGGGGTGGAAGAGAGCAGCAGATCCGCACAGGAGAAGAGAACAGGGAGTTAAAGAAGGAGGCGGGGTGGAAGAGAACAGCAGATCAGCACAGGAGAAGAGAACCGGGAGTTACAGAAGGAGGCAGTGGAAAAGAACAGCAGATCAGTACAGGAGAAGAGAACAGGGAGTTAGAGAAGGAGGCGGGGCGAAAGAGAACAGCAGATCAGCACCGGAGACGAGAAAAGGGAGTTAGAGAAGGAGGCGGATGGAAGAGAGCAAAAAGATCATCACAGGAGAAGGCAACAAGGAGTTAGAGAATGAGGCGGGGTGGAAGAGAAGAGCAGATAAGCACAGGAGAAGAGAACAGGGAGTTAGAGAAGGGGGCGGGTGGAAGAGAGCAGCAGATCAGCACGGCAGAACAGAACATGGAGTTAAAGAAGGAGGTGGGGTGAAGGAGAGCAGCAGATCAGCACCGGAGAAGAGAACAGGGAGTTAAGGAAGGAAGCAGGTGGAATAAAACAGCATATTTGCACAGGAGAAGAGAACAGGGAGTTAGAGAAGGAGGCGGGGTGAAAGAGAACAGCAGATCAGCACATGAGAAGGGAACCGGGGGTAAAAGAAGGAGGCAGGGTGTGAGAGCAGCAGATCAGCAGAGGGAGAAAAGAAGAGAACAGGGAGTTAGAGAAGGAGGCAGGGTGGAAGAGAGCAGCATATCAGCATGGGAGAAGAGAAGAGAACAGGGAGTTAGAGAGGGAGAGCCATAGATAAAGGGAGGGAGGGCGATAGATAGAGGGAGGGAGGGCGATAAAGTGAGGGCGATAGATAGAGTGAGGGCGATAGATAGAGGGAGGGCGATAGATAGATAGAGAGGGCGATAGATAGATAGAGGGAGGGCGATAGATAGAGGGAGGGCGATAGATGGAGGGAGGCCGATAGATAGGAGGAGGGCGATAGAGGGAGGGGGATAGATAGAGGGAAGGCAATAGATAGATAGAGGGAGGGTGATAGATAGATAGATAGATAGATAGATAGATAGATAGAGTGCAGCTAGGTGGACATTTCGGACCGCTTACTATAATCTCGACACAAACAAGCATTGCTAAAGCAATGCGGTAGGTCGAGACCTAAAAAGGCAGAATATTATGGGTGGCGCACCATGTAGAAGAATGTTAAGACATTCTGGACAGGGCTTGTGCAGCATCATTTTAAAAATGTCTGGCATTCTGCACTAGAGGACAGTGGCTTTGATAGTGGAACACGACAGAGTGAATCTATGATTGATGTACCTTATTCTGTATTTGTGGTATTGGATTGGGGTTGGCACTTTAACAATTATATGGGTTAGAGTTATAGGTGTTCTTGTGCTGTGCTGGTAACACCCTGGTCCTTACATCTACATCTTACTTACATTAACACTGTGCATGCCCTTGAATGCAGACGGACTGCAGTGAGAGTGTAAAACAGCATCCCTTGAAAGATAAGTGGCATGTTCGCTGGAAAAGCATACAGAAAATCCGAACGTACTCTCTGGAATTTACCACAAACATGCCTTCATGGTGAGTTGATTTCGGGGGAGGATGACTGCATGGTCCTGTGACGCTCCATCCCTTGCAAAACAGGTAAATATGTGTTGATCCCTAATCTTAGGATTGACTCAGCTGATAAACGCTGTTCAAGGGGCTGCTGATGTTTGCGCCCTCCCTGTAGCAGCATTCCTGTGGCTTGAGGAAATGTGATGAATTGAACCTTTGGTTGTTGACTTCAGTACCTCGAGACAAATAGAAGTAAGCTCTCAGTGAGTGAGTCAGGAGCGTAGTGGCTTGTTATCAAGAGAGTCATGAGGGAGTTGCAGGGTTTTTGCTTCTGGGTGCAAAAAATGTTGCCATAATATTTTACTTAACTGATTTACACTTGGTTAGTAAATGATCACTTTCCCTTTCAAGTGTGTGCACGCTGTGACACGGCCCTCATGCTAACTCATGAGTCATTTAACTCCTGTTTATGTATAAAGCAGTGTAAATCTTTTCGCCCATGCCTTTGATTCAAAAACCCATAGCAATGTAAAAACGAGTGGTGTGCACGCACGCACGCGATGTAAGGAAAACAAGCCCTCACCCAAAGGGAAAAAAAACAAGAGCTGCTGCTGGCTCTACTCCGAAGGAAGCTAGATTACCGCTGCTAAAGACATGATGGCAGAGGAAAAGCCTGACAAAGGAGGGAGAAGGCTGCTGGAGGTGCGAAAAAAAAGCGCTCGCGAGTAAGGAGGGGCTGTTCTGCTGGAGACGGCTGTAGAGTAGACGGAGGGAGAAGGCTACTGTAGGTGCGAAAAAAAAAGCGCTCACGAGGAAGGAGGGGCTGTTCTGCTGGAGACGGCTGTAGAGTAGACGGAGGGAGAAGGCTGCTGGAGGTGCGAAAAAAAAAAGTGCTCGCGAGGAAGGAGGGGCTGTTCTGCCGTAGACGGTTGTAGAGTAGTCGGAGGGAGAAGGCTGCTAGAGGTGCCGTGAGTACGGGTGCCTGAAGGGGAAAGAGAACACGAAAAACAAGTCAGATGGGGGTGGGGGCGGGGGAGAAGGGGAGTGAGCGAGTGGGAGGGAAGCGCTGCGCTTCAAGAGCTTGGTGGAGGGGGGGCGGGGGAGCCAGTGAGTGGGAGGACGGAAAGGAGCATATGGGGATGGGGTGTGAGTGAGGGGGAGCAGAAGCCTTTGATGGTGGTGTGCGAGGCCAAGCGCGCGCTGGAGAAGCGTCACACTTCAAGAGTTAACATGCATTGTGAGAAATCCGCATGGAATCTGCTTGGTCAGAGAGTTTGTTTCAACTACATTACTCTCGTCTATTTATCCCTGCGGGATAGAATAGTCGAGACCTAATAAAAAGGGGGTAGTATATTTGTGAGTTATTTGTTTGATACGAATAGTGACTGTGTCTGATATTAAGATGCCTTGTTTGAGCAAAAGGTGGTGTTTGGGGTGCCGTTGTTGTTCTGCTGATGCTTGACTGGAGGAAAGACAACCTGCACCTCCGGAAGCACCCCAAAACTTTGACATGTATGTAAAGCATGGCATTGGCCCTATTATGTTTAGTACATTGTGGCACAAATATCTTAAGGACAATGCCGAGCTGCAGTGGCCACTAACAGGTACCTTTGATGAACAAAAGCTGAATTTCCTGCAGGATAAATTGTTTGCAAAACGAAGTAGACAGTTGATGTTTGATTCACTTCAGGTATGGCGAAAGGAAGCTAGACAAAGGTGCATGAGAGCACAAAAAGAGGCCCGAGGAGGGAAGATGCAGACAGTGACTCAGAAAGCAGTAGCGTACGATAGAGGGGAAAATAAAAAAGGTAGAGTGTGCTGATGGAAAGTTTCAATTGCAATGTGATTAATCTTTTGTCACCCAAGAGGAGGGCAATACATTTGTGGAGGAGCGTTTAGACACTCGACCGCCACCTCCCTATGCCCCACAGAGAATATACTCTGTTGTCACGACACCTCAGTCTTTTGCCTTTCCTGCCTCCACCTCTGGTTCTTCTGCTCTTGGCCTGGCTGCTTCAGCTACGGCACCTCCTGCTTCTTCCGCTGATGCAATGACTGCAAGTCTCCCAGCTACGCCTATTGTTTCCGCTTATGCTCTCTCTCCTTCCCTCACACCCTCAACACAACCATTATTAACACCCGTGTCTGCCCCTTCATCTATTGTGTCCTCCTCAAATGTCTATTCTCTGACATTGCTGAGCATTGGGACGCCGGTGCATGTACCAGATGAAGGGAATTGGGCAGCAGCTCGAGAACAAATGAGGCGGATGCTGATTCGATTTGATGTGGGAAACGAGGAGAAAAAGATGGTGGTTGACCAGGCTGCACAGTGTGCCCGGAATCCAATTTACAGTGTGGAGGATGTGTGTAGTGTTGTGAAAGATTATGAGCCATTTGTGCAGCAGCATGGCCTCAAGCATATGTTGGCTACATTAATAGGGTTTGGGGAACAGTGTTTCAATGGTGTTGCCCCCCAGATAATTTATGACATCCCGGACCGCGAGTATGCTGCTGACATGACTCCTGATGACGTTTTTAGTTATATTGCCACACTGATTGGCTATCGAGGTAGGTTACAACAAAAAAAAGTCAACAACAGGGTCCCCGTTTCCAATGAGGGAAGTACATCCTATTTTTCACCCTGAGATACCGGAGCTGCGTAATCAGCAGAATGCTGTTGTCAGGCAGCGAGTAGAGGCTCACTTTCAGGAACAATGGGTTTACACTCCATGGAAAAAGAGTGAGGTCTTATCTCTTAAGAGGCAGTTACTGGATCCTAAGAAAAATCCGACTGCATATTACAAAGAATTGACAGAGGCTGCCTCGTCAACAGTGATGACGTTGGCAGATATTGAGATGTTCTTCGGGTTATTGGTACTGGTGGATATTTGGAAACAGGTGCATATGCAGGCCCACACTGTGGAGTTGGGTGGCACTTAGGATGAGATCAGGGCATGGGATAAAGAGAGGAAGCCTGGTGAAAAGCCTAGGGCTGACATACTAGCTTTGCCAAGTCGTATTATTACTTACATGCATTCCCTCATCCCACAAGTCGATTGGGAGAAGTTAGCAGCATGTCGTCAGAAGAAAGATGAAAGTGTGTCTGATTTTTTCACAAGGTTTGAAGGTGTGTTTTGGGATTTCAGTGGACAGGACTTGTCAATGGAGGGAGGTGTCCGATTGTTCGTTAACAGGTTTGTTATGAACTTGCTTCCTGAGATCTCGACTTGGTTATAGGCTTCGGAGAGCACTTGGACTACCTCCTCCCCTTCACTGATATTGAGCATGGCACAGTATTATGAGCATAGGGAAAATGAGGAGACGGAAAAGGTGGGGAAGAAAAATAAAGAGTTGAAGATGAAAGTGTTGATGCAGCAGGCAGCTAAGATGCTGTAGAAGATGTGGCACCGGTTCGGCTCAACAGGTGCCCAGCACCAGCAGGAATAGTGCACCCGTGGGGCTGAATCAATGTGTGTATTGTAAAAAGGAGGGGCACTGGCGAAGTGAGTGCCCAGAATTGCTGCAGAAAGTATCGGCCCCCAAAGGACGAGGCCATCGCGGACGGGCTACCTGTGGTGGCAGTCGCGAAGGGGTTGAGGCAGATGAGTCTTCGCAGAGTCGTTCTGATCAGAACTATTTTGATGATCCTCAAGGAAGACAGTACTATCATGATGATTATGATATGTATTAGGCGACAGGGATGTCTTACAGATAGGGCAGCCAGGGATAGGGTGAGGGGCCAGTCCAGATACCTACAGATCAGCATGGTCCTTATGTCTCAGAGGATTTGCATGGCTGTGAGAATTTTTTTGTGGTGGATGCAGGTGCAATGAATAGCTCTGTTTCTCGGTCACTGGTCCCCGGGGCAGCTCTGTCTGGCCAAAGTAATGCTTCGGTAGGTTTTTTTCAGGCGTATCGGTCATGAGCTCCATTTCCAAACCCCTTGCTTTGACTATTGGCCCTTTTACCGTAGATTCACCATTCTTACTGACAACAAATTGCAGAGAGAATTTAATGGGACTAGATCTGTTGAAGAAGTTGCACGCTACAATTTCTTGTTCCCTGGATGGTGTCTATACGATGATAGGACCAAATGTGGCTAATACCAAACAGAGTTTTTCCAAAGATGTGCCACTCACTGCTGAATTCAAGGATGTGCTGTCCACGTTGTGGGCTACAGGTGATACGGACATAGGGTTGTTGCAGATACCTCTGGTCTCTATTAAGGTAAAAAAAAACACTGTGTTGCCTCGTATTCCCCAGTACAAAATACCACAGGCAGGGGAGCGAGCTCTGTTGCAGATTATTCAGGATTTGATTAAGTCAGGAGTTGTTGAGGAGACAGCAGCAAATGTGTGTAATAGCCATATTCTACCCATCCTTAAGAAAGCACCCTCAGATTTCCCTGATGCTCATCCTGATGTCTATCGTTTTGTGATTGATTTGCGAGAGGTTAATAAAATAGTGGTTCCTCAGTTCCCGGTAGTCCCTGACATCACCGCCCTTCTGACAATGATTCCCTCCACTGTAAAATTATTTTCTGTGATTGATTTAAAAAACGCTTTCTTTAGCATTCCCATTCACCCAGATAGCAGGCACCTTTTTGGGTTCACTCTGGCCGTCATAATTTGCAGAAGTCGCTCCTCAGGGGTATACTGAAAGTCCTGGTATATATAGTCAAGCTTTAAAAAGTCCATTGGTTTCCCTCACTCATTTAGGTAATGTATTATTGCAGTACGTAGATGAACTTTTGATAGTTTCTGACACTGAACAAGGTTGCAAAGATACAAAGGTCAAATTATTACTACATTTGGCACAGCACAGACATAAAGTGTCCCTTTCAAAGTTTCAATATTGTCAACAGGAGGTCACCTATTTAGTTCACCTACTGTCGAAGGAGGGAAGGAGACTAACACCATAGCGTATTAGTGCTATTGTTAAAATGCCCATCCCTAGGACTCAACAGGATGTGCAATACTTTATCGGCATTACTTTGTACTGTCGACACTGGATTGAAACTGTTCTTTACTAACAAAGGCACTGTTGCAGCTAACTACTAAAGATGTGCATTAACCCTTGCCCTGGACACCTGAATGTCAACAAGCTTTTGAGCAATTAAAGGTTGCGCTTTACTCTGCACCTGTGCTTGGCATCACCAGACTATGCTAAACCGTTCGTGTTGTCTGTACATGAGATGGCTGGATGCGCGCTCTCTGTTTTAACACAAACCTTTGAAGGTAAGCAGAGGTTGTGTGATTATTTTCCTGCTTTTATTGACAATGTTGCAAGACCCCTCCTGAGCTGTCTAAGAGCATTCGCGGCCGTCTCTATCTGACATTCGGCGGGGCTCATCCTTGATACAGATCTCACAGTTATGGTACCTCATGCTGTGGACACACTTTGAACAAAACGAAGGCTCAGCAACTCAGCATTGCATGTCTGACTGGTTATGAACTGACCCTCTTTGCACCACATGTCACTATAAAACGATGTGCCACTCTGAACCCACCCGCATTACTACCCCTCCATTCTGAAAGTGAGGAAGGAGATATACATGATTGTATTTTTTGTATGAAGGAAGAAACAAAGGGACGGGTAGACCTGACTGATGTTCCCTTATCTGACCCACAAGGGGAACTATATGTCGACATTAGTGCGAAGGGAATATGTACATTTTTAGATCCTGTATGGCAGAATGATAACATCCCTAAAGTAGCTGCTCACCTGGTGAAGTATTGCATGGTCTGTATGATACATAACCCTGGAAAAGGTACCCCTACACCTTCTGGTAATCTTGCACCACCCTCCTTCCCTTTTGAGGTTCTCTAGATGGATTTCATCGAAATGGAAGGAGTCAACAATTTAAAGTATGTATTGGTGGTTGTTTGTGCGTTCAGTAAATGGATTGAGGCTTACCCCACTAAATAGAACACAGCCATAGCAAAGGTGAAGGCCCTTTTAAAAGAGTTCTTCCTGAGCTTCGGCTTGCCCCATTTAATTTGGAGTGATAACGGAAGTCATTTCAACTTAACACCAAAGGTTATCCTGTTAGTGTGTGATGATTTGCACATCAAGCAGAAATTTCATGCAGCAAACTACCCCCATTTGGCAGGTTTAGTTGAGAAGTACAATGGCACTCTCAAATTGAAGTTGGCAAAGATCAAAGAAAGCACAGGATTGCAATGGCTAGATGTGTAACCCCAAGCCCTGTTGCCCTCAAGGGCAACAGCCCACTCTAGAACAGGGTTGTCCCCATATGAGGTCATTTTCGGCCATCCCGCATATGTTTGAGGTGTCCCACGGCCTCGCCGCTTCTCTGAGATAGACTACCCTTTGCTGATGGAATACTTGTGTGAGTTGCATTCTATTCATCAACAGATCCACAAGGCGCTGCCATCAATACCTGAGGGGCCAGGGCACAGCATTCGACCCGGCGACTATATCCTGGTCCGAAACTTCCAGAGGAGGGGGAGTTCAGGGCCATGCTGGAAAGGACCTTTGCAGGTCCACCTCGCCACCTGGACGGCAGTGAAGGTGGACGGCCGGAAGCATGGGATCCACACATCTCACTGCCGGAGAGTCCCACTACCTCTCCCCTATGATCAGTGGGTACTTGGCGGCACAGGGGACCACGAGTCGGAGAAGATGCCATGCTTTGTTCCTTTTTCTGATGCCCAACCCACATAGGCGCAAAGGAAGGAGGAGCACGACGCTGCTTTGCATGAGGCGGTACCCCCCGAAGTAAGAGTGGCCAGGGTCCCCCTCCATCTGGCCCACAGGAGCTTCAGTCAAAGTCCCCTGGCCCCTCTGAGTTTAAGATCCTTTTTTGCGACGACGCGGTGCCCGGGGTGGCTAGGTACAATTTGCGCCCCCGACGGAGGGACAGTGCACCAAAGGAAAAGTCAGATTAGTAGGGATGGACTTTATGGATGATGAATAGGGTGTATGTACGTAGTCTGCGATACCAATGATAGATCAGGGAAAGGGAGATTGGTGCATTGTCCGAGACACTGGACAGGATACATTGAGGGTGCCTTTCCAGTAGGGAGGATGCCCGATCCTGAGCAAAATAGGTTTCTTCAAAAAGGGCTGTGATTGCGCAACTCCACCAAGAAGTGCTCAATAGCACCACCGTCGATGAACAATAGGAGTCTTCTGGCGGGGCCCAGATGGATGCTGGGTTTTGTGCCTCTTTTCACTGTTTATCACCGTTGGCTCCAATGTATGTCCTTCCCTCTGGTAGTATAAAAAAAATGTAGAACAGCCCCTAGCAGCCCTACGTTTTGAGCAAAGTGGTCGTGGTTGGTCTAGCTGGTCTACTAAATCAAGATAGTCTTTTTCATACTTGTTCTGCATTTTTTGCTGACTGCGTTTGGAGTTATGTGGTTCCTGGAAGAGAAATATCCTGTGCATTCTTTGATCGGTACTACTCCTGCTTCGCCTGAACATGTATTTGTCAGTTTGACCCTTCATAAGTAGGGGCAAAGACAAACGCACATTGATAACGTTTTCTTGCTGATGCTCCATCAGGCGCACCATATGTCTAGTTTTACTAATTGCTGGATTTGTGGCTTACTCCCTTCTGTGATGCAAAACAATTATTTATTGATGTCCCTACCCTACTCTTATTTTGGGAGCTGTGAAGCCTGGTTCCAGCTATTTACCATGGTGTATATCCATTACCATACTGATGCAATGAATATAATATATGAGGATTATGTGACAGTGCTAAAATACATCAGTGTACACCAGGGGCTTACTCCGGGAGAACAAGGGGCCCATGATAATTTGCATCCAGATGCCTACATGAATGTTTTCGAAGCCAAAAAGAATGTCACTTGGCTCCAAAATGAAATGATGGATTTCTACGATTTCAATGTTACTAAATATTTTAGGTTTTTTCAGATGCGTAATATTATTCAGGACAGAGCACTGCAGTGCCAATAGTTAATACGACCGCAAGTTTCTGTGTCCAAGATTTGGGAGTTTTACAATGGGAAAGAGCATCTGCAACTATACTTATGACTAAAACACGGCCAATAGCCCACCTATACTTCCATCCCACAATGAGTACTTTGTGGGTCTCAGGCCTATGTATGTCTTCCCAGGGGGTGGTCTTGCATATGTTATGTCTCTTTCCTCCTACATCCAGTATATATAGCCCCGTAAAGTTATCACAAAGACCATTGATTGCAGCGAAGGAGCTTATACTTGCCCTGAGTTAGAAGAGTTACTAACACAGAAGACATAGATCAGACAGACAATACTTTGCAGCAGTTTACTGATGCTATGAAGGGTATTCTGCCTTTCTGGTATCCCATGTCCAATAGCCTTAACATTTGTCGATTCATAAGGGTTGTGGAGGGAGTTATCAACACCACGGCAGAAATACTGACGAACACTACAGCTGAGCTTCAGGCTACAAGACTTGTTGCTCTTCAAAACCGGATGGTGTTAGACGTCGTCCTTGCTGATCGGGTGGGGCCTGTCGCGTCATCGGAAGTCGGTGTTGTATGTACATACCGGACAATGCTCCGAATGTTTATGCAGCAATACAGAAGCTACACCGACTTGCCTCAGATATTCATCAAGAGAATGGCACCTGGTCCCTTTCTGGTTGGTTCTGGAGTTAGATATCCTCATGGGGTTGGAAAATAAACCTTTTCCAAGTGGCCATTGCAGATGTCATTTTCACTTGTTGCCTGTGTATTAATTGTCTCCCTGCCTGCTGTACATGTTGTGTTAGTAAGCTAAAACCTACACCTAAGGGCTCAGAGCCTGACACCAAGCCCTTAGCTACGATGATGCAAGCTGTGCATGATCTAATGAACATCGATGTGGCATTTTTTAATATTAGCATGTATGTGTAATGGCTTACATTGTTAATTTTTCGACTATTCTAGAATAGACAAAATTGTTAGCAAATGCTAAAAAGAGGGTCTGTTGGACTGCAAATGCAGCTAACCGCCTCATTCTAGCATTTGCAGTTTCATTTTGTCTTTAGTTGCCAAAAGTAAGCCTCTAACTCATTCACTGTCTGCCTCAGCAAAAAGCTGCTTCGAGTTACTTCTGTATTATCGTATTAAAGGTTAAATCGTAATGTACTAATTAATAGCTTATTCTGCCATCACATGCCTTTCCTCTGTGATAGCCCTGCTCCCACGCTGGAGAGTGCTGAGCTCGAGTAAGACAACCTTGAGAATGTGATAAGATGTACCCGTTTTGCAGGTGGTAGATTATCTCTCTGTACCTCCTTTGTTCGTCCATACCCGAGCTGGAAAATTCCAGAGTGGGCAGGGTTTATGGGGTGTTGGAAATGCATATTATGCTTTGCCAAGTGTTCTGAAGTCAGTCCCTCAGCAGCTATCCCATGATGCTGGTTAGACTGGACTCCGCTGCAGCGCATTTACTAATAAATAACTTGGTTTGTATTCTCTACTGTCTCCCCGACTTTTCATTTCTTGGAGGGCAGAGAGGTGGTCGTGAGTGACCCGGGTGACCCGATTCGGGTCACTTCCTTCACACCCCCATCCAATTGAGTAAGAATCGTTCCCAACCCCTTTAGGCTGGCA
Organism: Lissotriton helveticus; assembly: GCF_964261635.1. NCBI lineage: Eukaryota > Metazoa > Chordata > Amphibia > Caudata > Salamandridae > Lissotriton > Lissotriton helveticus. The sequence goes on along the minus strand of NC_136058.1, from coordinate 161,732,243 downwards.
TCAGTGGTGGTGATAGTTTTCCTTTTTGTGTCGAAATGAGCAAGAGTAGGCATTTTACTGATCACTTGCTTCACTGCCTTGAAAGCTGTATCACAATCATCAGACCAGGTAAATTGAGTCCCCTTTTTAGCAATATCCTAATGGGTTCCCCAATGCTGGCAAAAACTTTAATGACCTTCGAGTAGAACTCAGCAAGTCCAAGAAAGGATCTCCCCTGCTCCTTGTCAGTGGGAACAGGAACATTTACAATACTTTCTTCTAATTCAAGTTTGGGTTGAATGCCCACCCCCAAAATAACATGGCCCTAATATGTGACTGACGTCACTCTAATTCTGCATTTCAATTTGTTAACAGTGAAACCTCTGTCGGACAATTTTCCCAACACCCTTCTGAACATTCGTTCATGCTCCGTCACATCTTTACCACACCCAAGGACATCGTCCTAAAAGAACGATATGTTAGGCATATTTCCCAGAACCATTTTCATGATTCACTGGAAACAGGCTACAGCTGAGGCAAGCCAGAAAGTCATTCTCACAAATTACCATGCACCTAATGGCTTCACAAAAGAAGTCTGGTGCTTTGACTCTTGGTGTGACTGAACCTGATGATGCGCCAAAGAAAGATCTAATACACTAACATTTTTTGCACCATACAGCCTGGTGATGGATTCTGCAATTTTGGGGAGTGGCTGGCAGTCTACCCGAGATTGATTTATTCAGGATCCTCAAGTCCACAAACATTAAGATATCCCCCCCCTCTCCTTAGGTGCCAAAACCACGGAGCCAACCACTCTGAGGATTCAATTTCCTCTATAACATTCAGAGCCACCAGTCTGTCTAGTTCCTCTCTCAAAGCTTCCAGCATCATATTAGAAACTTTTCTCACTTTATGCACACAAGGTTTAGCATCCCTCTTTAACACAATCTGATGCTCAAATTATTTGTGCAAACCCAGCTTCTCACTAAATACTTCCGGAAACTCCTTGAAGAAATTATCCATGCTCCCGCAATTATCCAGCAACATGACTTGGTCCCATGCATTGCGTGCATCTGGATTTAATATAATCCCTAATTCTCTTTGGTGTCTCCAACCTGAGAGGTTGTCCCCTCATTTGGCTACATACACTTTCCCAATAGTTTCCCTACCTTTGAATACTATTCTCATTACTACATAACCTAAGACATCAATATGTGCACCCCCATAACTAACCGGGTTAATGTTCGGAGGACAGAGCTGCATTTTGGGAAATGTTGTGTCCCACAACTCATTCCCAATCATCATTAATGGGCAGCCTGAGTCCGCTAAGACCACAAATTGCTTACCACCAATTTCAACTTCACACTCAGGCATGCTCATACGACCAGCATCCACATAACCATCACTTTTTCCATTAAACGCCCCAGTTCTCAAACCATCTCTTATATTTCCCACATTTTCCACAGCTCATACTTTCCCACTGGACCTACAAACCCTGTCATAATGACCTTTGATGCCACACTTATGACGTGGAATTTTTTGCATAATGGTTAGGACTGCTGGAAGTGTGACCAAAACTTCCACAACAGTAACATTTTCCTTTAGAAGATTCAGTTGGAACTTTAGTCTTCCCTCCATGGATCACTTTACAAATGTTCCCAATGGAATCCTTTTGTACCTCTTTCTCTACCACCTCGTGTATTCTACTTGGTGTAGGAACATTACGAGCCACCGTCATGTGAGTTTTCATTTCTTTTACCCAACTCGATGTATTCTCCATTCCTTAAACAATAGCAACTGCTTCTTTGAGTGAAGGATTCCTTGATAATAGTTTCTCCTGTACTCTGGAGCTGTTTGTACATCTTACCAACTGATCTCGTATCAGCGAGTCCACCAAATCTGTAAATTTGCAAGTACATGCAAGTGTTTTTAATGACGCAATGTAATTGCCAACCTTTTCATTCGGTACTTGTGCTCTTGTGAAAAATGTGTGCCTCTCTAACACAACGTTGATGCGTGGACCAATGTATAGCAACAGCATTTTTATAAACATTTCAAAAACATCTGAGGGTTCACCATACCCATCACCTACTGGTAATTCATCAATACCTTTGTAGATATTGCGGTCCTCAATCCCTAGGTTGTGGAGAAGAATGGCTTGTTTCATATGTACAGAAAAGGTCTCACCTCCAATGGCCAATAAATGAGTCAAAATGTTTTCTCCATCGCTTCCAAAGAAGCATAGATTCCCCCTTTTCACACAAAAAGGCAGGAGGTTGAGTCATGCTGGTAGCTGACACGACTGAAAGGAAATGTTAATTGAATTGCAAAAATAAAACTGTACCTTGGTTCGCCAGTGATGTCAGTTAATAATCAGGTTTGTATGAGGCGTTTCATGAGAAATTAGCGTTCTCGTTTCAAGTCGTCATAAACGCTGAGTAGGTTGGTCTACTTCCAGTGACCAATCCAGCAACCCTCCACGTTACTAATTTGCAGTGAAACACTCCATGGAACAACTCTGCTTCAGGACTATTACATGAGTTGAAGAAGAAAACACCAAACAGCCTAACTTATGCTTAGGGAATGTGACTGTGACTGACCAAAGATGGTGGCTCACGTACACGCGGTGACATCAGCCGCTTACGTATGTACACAAGTTGCTGTGTCTTCGATGTCCTGGTGCTCCACCATGCTGTTCTTAATGCGCTCTCCCAAACGAATAATGTTTGCTTGTGCACCATCTTAAGCTAAATGCGCAGCATAAGGAGATCGGTTGACAGAATCAAAGGATCATGATTAAGGTCAAATTACCTTTTTGGTAGTCCAAACTGTTGACCTTTGCCAAATTAAAAGACAGTTGCCAGTCTTCATGTAGTTACCATCAAAAACACAGGATGAGCACATCAAATGATTCCTCAGTCTCTGATCTTCTCATACTTGGGTTCTCAGGGAGGTTGGTGGTGAAGCTTATCGCCAATCAACCGTCACTTGTCGCCAGTGTTAAGACGCTGTACACTGCATTCTTTAAGTGGTATTTATTGTCACCTTGAATACACCAGAAACATCAGCTGCCAGCCAGTGTACTCACAGTCTCCAACTGAACTCATAGAACCCTCACCATGGAGACTGTGAACATTCTTGGCATGAGCTGCTGGCATGCAAAGCTTAAAGGAAAATACTTTCATATAACTACAACAGGCCTGTTCTCTCCAAGCTGCTCTAGAACCCATTACATTTTAATTAACTCAGCACACTACATCAGAACATTCTTATATATTACAATTAATATACTCTATCCTAATATAGCAGGACGGAGCATCTGAACCAATCACCACCCCCTTTTGTACCACTTTGTTCGCCATAAGTTGGCAGGGTATGCTCAGACGTGAGTCCCTTGCTCACTTTGCCACTGGATTCAAGCAAGACTGAAGACGGCTGAAGACGGCTGAAATGCCAGAAACCGGTCCTCGGAAGCTTGTGTTCGGTCCAGGGAAGGCATGCCTTGGCAGTTCGGGCTGGAGTGTTCCCATGAGGCACAGGGTCAGACTGATTTGCATATGGCCATGTCTGAACTGGGGTGGCAGAGTGGGCTAAAGAACGGTGATGGATTAAACCCAGATCTGTTGACAGGGTGTGAGTGTTTGATTGGTTCAGATGCTCCGTCCATCACCACCCCCTTTTGTACCACTTCGTTTGCCATAAGTTGGCAGGGTATGCTCAGACGTGAGTCCCTTGCTCACTTTGCCACTGGATTCAAGCAAGCCGGGCTGAAGACAGCTGAAATGCCAGAAACCGGTCCTCGGAAGCTTGTTTGCGGTCCAGGGAAGGCATGGCTTGGCAGTTCGGGCTGTACTGTTCCCATGAGGCACAGGGTCAGATTGATTTGCATATGGCCATGTCTGAACTGGGGTGGCAGAGTGGGCTAAAGAACGGTGATGGATTAAACCCAGATCTGTTGACTGGATGTGAGTGTTTGATTGGTTCAGATGCTCCGTCCATCACCACCCCTTTTTGTGCCACTATCCTAATATAAGCATACAAACTCTCTGCTCTGCTCAGCCAGTGTGTGATGTCATGGAATGTTGGTGTGTGACTGTAGGATGGTTGGCAGTTAGACAGATTGGGCGGAGCTGAGGGGAAGCTGCTCCTGGGGGGTGTGGGGGGGTACTTTACTATGTAACCTGTAACCTCTTCAATAAACCTACAATCTGTTAGTCTACGTGAAGTGGCTACCTGACTCCTACTTATCAAGAAAGAATCTTTAATTGCAACACAATACATTGAGATTCAGTTGTTCTCACAACTTTTAGCTGAACAATCGAAAATAAACATTGTTTGAGCAAGAGTTGAGGATGATCTGGTACGTCCTTGATACATGCCTGTAAGGAAACATCATTTAATCCATCAAACAAAATTTATTCGGACTTTTGCAATACCATAAAAGTCAATTGTGCAATAAATTTACAACATTTAAAATCTATTTGACAATGGATATACAGCCTCACCTTCAAATGCAATAAAGTTAATACTAGATTTGCTAAAACCACAAAAAGAATTCAGTGAAGTACATCTATACAAAATACAAAGTAAAATTAGTATCAAACATTTTCAACAATAATTAGCCCTCCTCTGTTGGTCGCAACTGAATCTAAGCCTAATAGCAGACTTAAAAAAAACAAAGAAAATAAAGTATAGTATTTCATGAGAGCATTTATAAGAAAATAAAAGCCGGTCAAACCTGCCTAAAATTTGCCTTGTTTACAATGGGAATGATATATGACTTCTTGGGTACCTTGTAAAAACTACAAAACATTGAGAAGTGGAACATGCCCTGTGGAGACTTTCCGTCGCAGCCACACAGCGATAGGTTCTGACCCTTACTTAGCCCACACGGGATGGCGAGGAAAAGATTAAAAATGTCCTTGCGGAACATGATCGATACAAAATTTTCATAACTGCTTTCAATCCATAAGAGCTACAGGTCAGTTATTTGCACAGTTTTGAATATGATGTGCCTACGAGCACTGGACTTCCACAGCACCACCTCTTCTCTGTCCAACGTCCACTTTCATAAAAAAGACTCATTTACCCAACCAAGATCCTTCGGACATGTTTTTCTGGATTAATAAATAGGTCTGCGCTTTCCAGACTCGTAAAACACTCCCTGATGTATTTAAACCAAGGTATTTGATAAAAATGGTCAAGGGCCAGACAATCCTTTAAAATCTCTTTACTTAATACAATCCCCTTACTGAGCCAAGTTTTGATCCATAACAAAAAGGGATGATAAACCAGCATATCAGAGAGATATGTCATACCCAACACTTCATGTACCATGAAGGTGGAAGTGCCCTCTGGAACACCTAAGAGCCGTCTCAAGAAGTTGTTTTCAACAATTTGCAAATCATCACGGGCAATACAACCACAGATCTCACTACCATAGATCTCCTTAGGGATATACTTAGCCTATGTATCTGAAAGATGGCCCCAATCGGTATATTGCTCAGTCTAGAAGCACATTTAAAAACAACAGCACTGGCCCTTACAAAGACCTTTTTTTTCTATTTTTTAAGAGGCCGCCAGTCCTATCGGAGTCCAACAATAAATAACCCCAGATATGAAAAAACACTAGTCTTAGAGACTAGGGTGGATCAGACCATAAAGGAGTAATGTTTTCTTGAATGGGAAGCCACCTGCATCACATATGATTTGCAATTTTTAACCAACAAATCCAGATCCTCCATAAAGTGGATGAAAGAATTCAGCAAAATATGCCACCCTCTAGCTGTCGGGCCGTAAAGACGGCGTCATCAGCATACAATAGTACGAGCAGACTTCACCCTCCCCCCTGGGGGCAGTCATATTTTGACTTCAAGAGAACCTGCTCTAAGTTGTTAACATATAAATTATAAAGGAAAGGAGCCAAGATATAGCCCTGCCGGAACCCTCTCAGTATTGAGAAGTGTTGGCTAACCTTAAGGTATTTCGTCTAGCGCACCACCGCCTTAGTATCTCTATGGAGGTCCCTTAAAATAAAAACTATGGGGCATATTACCAAGAATAAGCGAAAATTATCGCTAAGCTTGGTTAGAGGCAATAATTTTATCGCCGTGCTTCGCCTATTTTTATCGCTTAGAAACCTTGCAATTATCAAGGTTGATCTCCTAAGCGATAAAAATCGGTCAAAATGCATGAATATTGCTGTAAAGTCATTGATATTCATGCATTACCCATGTTATCCACCTACCATTGGATAACATGGAGAGAACTGCTCTGGGCAGGCGTTAGCTTTTGGAGATAATCACGCTTAGCGCGATTATTTCCAAAAGTAAGTAATAGGAGGTAGCGATGTTAGCGACTGTTTCCAGTCGCTAACATCTTGGCACGCCCACTTTGCATGTCATTAGCGATAAATATCGCTGACATGCAAAGTGGACCCCAAGATGATCGCTATCTCCTACTAGCTGTCGCTAACTGGCGTTAGCGACAGCTAGGTAATAGGGCGATAAAATTATCGCCGCTTTAGCGGGAAAAATTCCCGCTAAAGCAGCGATAAGGCCCTTGGTAATATGCCCCTCTATCTCTATCTACTCCAATGGACAACAAGATCTGCCAACGCTTGGTTCTGCTAACATGGTTGAACGCCGAAGACAGGTCCATAAAGGCCAGGTAGATAGTACCAGGACGGGCAACGGTGTACTTGTTGAGGATCATATAAAGGTTCTAACATTGGTCCACCGTTGACCGCCCAGGATGGAATCCTTCTGGCTTCCCTGAGAGCACTCTCTGCTTAGTCATGCAGCCAGTTGTAAAGCTTTATTTAGAACAGAAATCCGCAGTAGTCTTCATGTGTTATACTGGGACATTGAGGCAAGATGGAGAACGGTGTAAACACAACCTAATGTTAAAGCAAGCCAGTTCACAATGCTTTTTGTTAGCAGAAAATCAACTCTCACAATCCCCACTCTCATGATTTTAATCATCACTTAAATTCTTTATTACAAAACATTGTTCATCAATTTTGGAATATTTTGCTTGGCCTCTTCCAGGTCCTTCAGAGTGTTGTAAAGTTTGCTTTCCATCTCTTCAACCTTGACATTAAGTCTTTTCCGCTTTCGTCCTCTTGTTGCTGACAGCTTCTTATACCAACAATTTAACCCCTTCTTTAATTAAATTCCTCTGCAAAACTTCAATGAAAAAGGGACACGTGCAATTTCAATTAATATAACTAAAAAAGGAGTTAGTAGCACATTCAGGATTCCTCCTCCTACACTACCAAGCCATTCTCCTAATTTGGAAAATTCTCTACCAATGGATCCAAATAGTTATCCTAATACTTACCAGGCACCTGACTCTTCCAATTCAGTTAATTCAGTTAATTCATGTGTTATGTTCGTAATGTTAGTAATATAGCTGTCAACCTGTTTACGCGAGGAATTAATGCACAACAGTCCCAAGCACTTTATAAAGATTGTATAAACATAAGTGCCAGGGCCCTCATCAGGAGATCACTGCAGCTTGTACCACCCATTACTCCTGCCAGCGCTGCCAATTAAAACAACTAACCATCACACTGTTTCAAGTGTGACAGTTCAGACTATTCTAGGCCCCCTAAGCTATAAGAATGGCTTGGGTGACAGATATCAATCATTATAATGTATATGGCATTAATAAACAACTGTTGTTGTGCTACTCTCTAAATTAGACTGGCAGTGCCACCATGTGGCATACTGTTATAAGTCCCAGTGTTAACAATTGCGTGCCAGTGCCAAGCAAAGAAACCACTAGCTCAAATTAAGTACTGTCCAACCATGAATCACTTTGCAAACTCCTCCTTCCTTTGTGAGGGGCAAATCCAATGAAAGGTGATTCTGAATGTTGATAGCTCTCATTGCAAGCAATTCTTTATTATTCATTACTAAAGTGTCCAGTTTCTGAATCTTTACATCACTAAGTATCACTGTTATAGATGGTATAAGTGCACCAAATATATCGCAAACAAATCTGATTATAGCTTCTCTTGCTTCGCCTAATATATTGTTGAAGAGGAAATTCTAACTCATTAGTAAGCTGCATAGCAACTATCCACCTAATTATGTAGTAGCTGAATATAAGCTTGCTTACCACACACATAATAGATACAGTTAATGATAATTTTTTAATTTCACCCCCCCCCCCCTCGCCCTGGTGGAGACAGATTTGTAAATCCCTGGCGTCCCCCCTCGGGAGCCTGATTGGGAAGCAGTTGCATCAACTGCCAGATGTGGGCCGAAGATGGGAAGTGGAAGGGTTTTGATATTAGGGAATCTGGGTTATTCACATGGAGACCCAAGCCCCCATCATAATATCAACAGGGTGCTGTCCAGTCTGGAGGGATCCGTTTCCTTCTGGAATCGATTTCCCCTCTCTTTAGTGGGAAGGGTGGCGATAGCAAAAATGATCTCCCTCCATAGATGTCTGTATCCCTGTTCCCACTGCAGGATTGGTTTTTCCGATGCTTGGATAGCTTCTTAGTGACGCTTTTTATGGCCGGGTAAGAGTAATAGAGTGGCGCTTGCTACATTGAAACGAGATATGGAGGACGGAGGATTGGCTGCCTAGATATACAATCTTCCTATTATGCTGCTCACCTGCAGCACGGCCCACTGGCTAGCAGAGTCTGACAACTGGGGAAAACGGCTTTTGGGAGCTGACTTGGGGGGGATACCCTGCCTCAGCTACTGATGATCGGGGGAGATCGGAAGCTCAGGTGCCCTACTTGATTACTCACACTGCAGGGATCTGGGAAAGGGTGGTTTGGAGGGTTCTCCGCAGGGCTCCCTTCAGCAGAGAGCTGAAATTGTGGGATTTGGCGGCATTCAGAAATATTGACTCCACCATGTCAATGGAGATGTGGCGGGAAGGGGGGTGCCTGGAAGCGGGTGACCTCTACCCTGGGGACACCTTGATCTCATTCCAGGATGCACAGGACACCTGTGGGGTGGGACTGGCTCATTTTTTACAATATACCAAGTTGGATAGTGTTGCTAAAGATATCTGAGTGGAATTTCCGTGGAGGTTCTTGAGTGGCTCATAGGATGGGGAAGGGCACCACCTCATTACACATTTTAACAAAGCCCTCCAGAAAGGCATGCTGATGCAGAAGTACCCCGCACGTAGGGCATGGGAAGGCGATATGGGGGCGCCGACCTCTGACATGGATTTGGAGACGGCATTGACCCTCGTTCGTACTGTATCCTTGTAATGGCCTGATAATTCTGCCAATCACCAGGACATATGACCTTATCCCCTCTTGGGACCCAAAAGGACACAATACTTCACAATACTTACCCAAGAAAGGAATAATACTAACAACTAACTGAAGATATGGCCATGCCGATTAGCTCGCAAATAACAACGCCAACTGGTGACAACAACGCAAGAAATTAAGGGTCACAAGATCAACGTAACCCAGGGTACGACAACAACACAATACCAAGGGCCACGAAGTAACAACAATACGAACAAAGCCCACCCAGGTGGGACTACATCAATGCACACTCCTCCCAACAAGGCCTGGGGTGGAAGAATTAGAATTTCGCTCTCTTTAAGGGTCAGACAACCTCTCGAAGCTGCAATTACCCATTAGAAGGGAATTCACCCATCCTTCTATAAGCCTGCAAAAAGGAGCCTGCTCTCCCTTCACAAAGAATACAGACAAATAATTATATGCTCTGGGGTTACTTTATTACACAATGATAAAATGACAAAAGAAAAGAATCACTACAATGTCAAGATACACCTTCTTCATGTCAGCACCTAAGCAATTGCTAAACGCAATCAGTGAGACATATATGTATAGATATAACTTATATGTATATAAATGTATGGAACCTGAAAATAGGAGAGGATAGTTAGACAAGAACAGTAAGAGGGAAGTCCGTTTCTCCAGCCGAATCAGGATTCTCTGCTCCACCGTCACAGCTACACGTCTGTACTGTGATGAACTACCAGTGGTCGAGACCCAAACACCCCCTTTAGTACAAGTGGAAACGTAAGACGAAGCTTCTAGCGAGCCTCGCCCCCTTTTCCCATCAGATTCCGTACCACTCCGCAACAAGGCCACAGCATCGGCTAGGTAGGCGTCTGTTATGACTCCGGAGCAGAGCGAGCACATTCCTCCGACACGAACTGGTTCATACCAGCATACAAAGTGCAGAAAACAAGTGAAAAGCATAACACGACTTCTCACCTAGAAAGGCTCAGAAGATGGCTACAGCTTAGAAAATCGAGTCGCTTAAGCATAGGCCACTACTCTCGCAAAGAGCCAAAATTAGTATGCAAGATGGCATAAGAGTATGCCAAAGCCAATAGGTAAGCACAGAGCAAGATACAGTCGAAAACAGACAAGACATCATCAAGCCCTACTTTCTAGCTAATTCATATTATGTAGGCCTACACAGCACTATATTAGAGCAAAATACACTGAGATGGTAGCGGGCAACTGTCATAATCGAGCCGTTTATCCATAAAAATAGTTCAGTCACTACAATTCTGCAATACTTGCTGCAAGCTACTGCATTTCTATTTTGTCCACCACACCTATGTCACCACACCCAGTATTAATAGGATAGAACCCACGAGGAATGCTGCCTGTCCGAAATGTGTAAGGGTGGGCTTTACCTTTTTACACTTGGGTATGTCCTCCAATTCAGTCCTATTGGGCACTGGTGGGACCTCGCATAGAGGCGGCCACGGGCATTAGGGTCCCACAAATCCCACTTGATTGTATGTTAGGAGTGGTGGTCCGCCCCAGAGGGCGCAAGATCCCTCACAGACTGGCTTAACTAGCCCTCCTACTGCAAAGAGGCAGGTCGCTATCAGGTGGATGGGGGTGCGGGCTTCGCTGCTGACATGCTGGTTGAAGGACTTGAAGGAATGGGGGGTCACCGAGGAGGAAAATATGCGCCTTGCGCTTATTGACAATAGGGTGTCCGAGGCTATTTTACTGTGGGTACGTATGTTGGGTATGTTTCGGGAGGATGATGACCAACCCATGAAGGATGACCCGAGTGGGGAGGATTGAAGAGAGGTGGGAGGAACTATCTATTGGCAGCTACCATGTGAGCATCAATACGTGACTGTATGGCTTAAAGCTCGATGCCTTGGTTTTATTTCTATACTCTTGTGGAACACCTTCGGACCCATCTGTAATCCATATCTGTAATTTGAATCTGGAAGATCTATACGTTTTTAACATCTGTCTGCTGAAACACCCCTCCGGTTATGCCAAACACACTGTATGTTCGTTGTTACTGGAAAATTAATAGAAAATACAGTTTTAAACATTTCTAAATTTCAAAAGTTTTCCCTTTCACTAAATAATTTATGCTCACACTCACTCGTCTGAATTTCTCAGTTGTTTCATTCCCCTCTGGCTGCCTTATTATGCATAAGGATCCCCTTTTGGTGAATTCAATGCTTAATCTTGGAGGTGATTCCTTCAAAATGTCCTTACCTTTCCCACTAATATGTCCTGTGGTTGTCTCTTCTACTTTGCTTTACTCATCTAATCATATTGTTTCATTCAATAAGTCTACAAACACCCTCTTATCTTGTTTAGTTTGGCAAGTTACGTCATGCAAATGATGATTAGTACTACTAAGGTAATTCAAAGGTGTAAAGAATTTCATCACATACTCACACTGATCCCTTGATTTTGACCCTTGGTGAAAGTGAGAAATGTGTTTACTAGCCCATAAATACAGATTTTCCCCATTGATGATTGGAAAATGTGGCAAAGGGTTTTTAAAATAAAAATAAATTAGTTTACGAGAATTCGACTGATTAAATAGGTTTAAGAAGACGGCGCAAGAGAATGAGTAAGACAGAGGTAAATGGAAATAAGCTGCTCCCTCAGCTGATGAGGCAGGAAGATAAGAGCAGATGTAGCAGTCTTCCACTTTCATGGCCTTTACATATTCTGACAACATCTTATAGTATACATTATAACTGTACACACTCTCATGCTGTGGGAGGTGCAAAACCTTACTCTCATGTGAAGGAGAACTATCTACAGGAATGTTGTAGACAAATCTAGGACTCTAGTTAAACATTCCCGATTCATGCCCTTATGTGGTTATATCAAATCATATCCTTATATAGGCATAAGAATCATACCCATATTAAGACATAGCCAATGCAGTCCAAATACGGCAAGGCTACTCCCATAGACTCCTAGAAAGCACAACGCGTTCTTAAACAAACCAAGCCTCCAGCAACCCGGGAATTCCCCCTGCTTCTGTATTGATTTGTCCTAGAACTCCCGGAGTCCTGAAAGAACTTTGAGTTCTTAGTGACGTCTTATGTCCAACCTTACGTCAAACTCGGCACCTTCCAGGTATAAATATACCAGCACCTGCCCTAGCAAAACACACGGTGGTTTGGAGCAGATCGACTATATACTTACCCGACGCCCTGCTGTAGCAAGTGCCGAAGGAAGCCGACCCTCCCGCTGACGCACTGAGAGAGACGCTGTCTTTTCTCCTGCCGAGAAATCCAGCTCCAGTGTTTCCCTGTCACCCTTGTGGGTTGCTGGGAGATCAAGTCCTGAGAGAGAGATACAAGACTTCCTTCATTCTATAACCAAGGTACGGAGCTGATTAGACCCTTAGAGAATTCCTGATTTAGATTCTTGGCAGAAACTATCTTAACTCAAACTACATCTCACTTACTCCTTCCCATGTACTAGGCTTAGGTTAGGTACACCGGGGTAGGCGTATCTTAGAAGCACCAGTTGAGTACGTTTAGTCATGATTTTATCATTGTATGTATTTTATCCATTTTAAAAACCGTATGGCTCAGAAAGCATACCATGCTTTTACAGTATTATTTTATAATACTCCTTTTACTGTACGCACTTTACTTTATAAAAAGTATTGCGATTGTAGCAATTCACTTCTCTTGCATGAGAAAGAAGACTGTTCAATAAATAACCTCTTTTATTGAAAACGCCCGTCTCTCTGTTTCTCTGCACTTCTGGTGAAACTAAGCATGCACGATTGACTGAGTAAAAATAGCTATCTATTGTTTCCGCGACTCTGGAGATATACTCCTTGTTCTTGAGGGAGCAAAGTTGTCATGTTTATGCGGTTGTCAGAAACTAATCCCTTCTTGTGAATTCGAGAAAGTTTCTAGTGACCTGTGAGCTAGCTGGCATTCATAATTAAGTCTAACATATTCAATAGAGACCTAGTCGACCTAAGTCCTACGTCTAAACTATCGTTTATGTTATTCCAATGCGCAGAGCCTATTGGGAATATAGGAACTACACTACAGGAACAATAGTGAAGCTAGTTGGGACAGACGTTTAATTCCCTCCTGGCAAGTAAACATCCAACAGCCATCCAAACACAGAAACTAAAATGGCAACTGCAAAACCTACCATTATAGCCTTGTAGTGTAACTGCACCATGTTCAGCTTAATTCAGATCAAGGAAATCTCTAAAGTGTTAGTTCTCTAGTTATTTACCAACCAACTGTCTCTACCCTATCCCAACATCTATCAGGATTTGTATTCTGCATTAACTGGAGGCCTAAAGGAGCTATCATCCTCTGACCTTTACCCAGACTTTCTATTAATCCTTTTAGACTTTTGTCATCTTTCAAAATGAAGAGCATCTGTGTCGTAGCAAGGGGTATGGACGGCTTTCCGCCCCGGGCGGCATGAGTTTTGGATGCAATGGCCTCCCCCACTCTTATTTGCAGGTGTTGCGGGAATTGCCAGCACCCCACCATCCCGTGCATACATGACTCACCTGCGGGCGGAAAACACAGGGACCACCAGAGGCGACACATGGTCTAGTAATCCCACTAAAGAGGGTTTTCACCATCATGAATCTTTGATTTCAAGGAGCTCGCCAGAGTCAGCCAAGCAGTCTTCAATGTCAAACTTGATTTAGGAAGATTCGCCTTGTGTGGACCTGAGTATTTTTGGTTGATTTTTCTTTCTCTTTTAGGCCATTTTGTATTGCTCAACTCCAAGCCAATATCTGTGATGTCCGTCTGGTTCAGTTGTTCTTATTCCTCTAACTCATTATCTTACCTAATCATCTCTGGTCTGGTCTTGGGCATCAACAGCATTTTTCTAGTGCCAGTGGTTTTTGGCCAAACATCCCTAGAGGTGCTCAATATTTCTGGTTCTGATGAGGCTGATTTGCTTTTTGGGGAGGAATCTCCATGTTCTGTTCTGGATTCCACTCCTTTGGGAAGTTGCTGTCACAGGTTAGTCTTGGTCTTCCATGAATTTTAAGTGCTGATGAATGCATATTCTCAATCCAGTCATTGGTATTAGAGGTGGCTGGAACAGTAACATACTCATTATTCTCTAGTTCTGCATTCTGCTACTCCAATGGAGATTGCTAATCTCTGGTATGGTCTTTCTCGTCTTTCTCTCAAACTTCAGGCTCCTCAAACCTCCTCAAACCTGGGCACTCAAGGATATGGCAGATGTTGTCTCTGCCTCTTCTCCTTTGTACCTTGCCCTCTTGGTATGAGATGCATGTATCCATTCAGTAGACCAGCCCATTTGACAGCAGTGTTGATAAACAGGATCACTTGGTAGGGCCCACACCAGTGCTCTTCCAGGGATGTATGACGTTACAACGCAGGCTATTACAACGTCTGCCTTTACAACGTGGTTTTTACATCGCAATCCATTACAACGCATAGCGCTTTGGGGTGCTGGATAGTGAAAAGTTTAATTTACTATTCCAACACTAGTCCCCATGGACACTAGGGAAGGTGTTGGATAGTAAATTAAACTTATTCCCTATCCTAAAGCGCCCCCCAGCGCAATGCGTTGTAATGGTTTGCGTTGTAATGACCGCGTTGTAATGGTAGTGCGTCGTAAAAGTTTCGTTGTAAAGGTTGTTCACCCTCTTCCAGACACAACATGCAAACGTGTTTCTTGATGTGGACCCAGTTGTGAGGGTTCAAGCCATGCCCTGGAGATACTCCAACACCTGGAGTAGGGACGTCAACTGATGAGAGCTAGAATGCACCACATCAGGCAATCCTTGCAGTACTCCAGGTCCATATAATCTGTGATATTCACAAGGGTAGCTGCCGGGGTAGAGGCTATTTGCATGGCTTTTCCCATTAATACTTGATGAGAAAACAACCCAGTTCTTTTACAAGGGGTACTGCAGATCCTCATTAGCTCTAAAGGAAAGGTGCCAGTCTGTTTAAGTAAAGTGGAAGCGTAAGCTTTAGCCAATTTAGCTTTTATTGTCCCATTCAGCCTCTACAATTCCTGATGCTCCCGATCTTTATCTACAGTAAAGTCTTTGGTTAGTCCTAAAGGTGTACAGGGTAGCTGCATGATTTTGCTTTTAAAGGGAGTTCCTTGACCCTATTCCAGATGAACTGGCAATTCAAATCACAGTATTAACTCCATCAACAATAGTTTGGCTGTCACATCTCTGGGTAGGCTACGCCTCGACCATCATGAGAATATGCACACGATGACGAGGAAATATCTCAACTGATTGCATTGTGGCATTTCCACAAAGTCAATCTTAAGGCGATTAAAAGGACCATCAGGCTTACCAACATGACTCATAGTTACTGCAACTCTGTTGCCTACATTTTTCTTCTGACATGTCATACATTGTTGGCACAAATAATCATCGGCCATCATTCTGAAACCAGGATTAAACCAGTAGGAATGGAAGGTAGGTACCATTCCTTCCCTACCTACATGAATTGGACCATGTATGTGTCCCACCATCGTGGGCAGGAGGGAATCTGGAAGAACTGGTTTTCCCTCATTAGATAACCAAATATCACTAGCATTTTTTATGCATTTCATCTTTTTCCACTTAGCCTTTTCGATCTCTAGGGCAGAGTGTTGTAGTTCTCTTAACTCACTGAAAGTGTGTACAATCTTCAGTAACATATTGAACACAGCCTTTCCTCTGCTATTGCATGGTTCATCAAGATGGAACGTACTGGACTCAAGAGAGCAATATTGAGCAACTTCGTCCACATAGTGGTTACCTCTGGTGACAATGGCACTGTACTCCTGTGTGCAGCAATTTCCTTAGGCAGTTGGAGAGTCACTGCCACTCCCGTGTGCGGCACACTTCACCACTGCAATTTCCTTAGGCAATTGGACAGCATTTAGCAGATTTGAAACATACAACCCATTACAGATTGGGGTGCCAGCTAATGTCAGAAATCCCTACTGCGACCATAACCAGTGGTGGCTGGTGAGGTTTGAGTAGCGTTGCTGGACTTGGTCTGGGGCCAGAGAGGTGCACGTTAGTGGTGCACTGAATCTTTTAGCAACTAGTTAGGGAGAATTGGAGCCCTGGCACTCCTGGGACATGGTGGAACTGCACCTGCTGCACAAATGATACATACTCTCCTGGATACAGAGGGAGCATAAGACAATTTGCAGCAAAAACAGGAGTATCCTGGAGGGCACTGACATCCTTAATGCACCTTTCATGGAGGCCCATTTAGGTTTCATTAACTAACTGTTCAGCAATCACCAGTCGCAGTGCAAAAATGACAATTGAGTGGTGGGCACACAAGCTACAATCATGCTTTCAGGGACTGACATTCAGTTATTGCTCATTGCAGCCTTCAGTCTAGAAGAAGACTCACACTGTGAAATTCTCTTTACTCATTGTGAAATGCACCCAACTAAAACAGCCACACTCCACTGGGTCAGCTCGCAATGCCAATGTACATGAAAAAAAATTCCGATAGTCGTTGATGTCCCTGGAAGGGAGTATATAATCTGGTGGTCAGACAACGCTAAATGGGCCCAATTACAAAAAACCAAATGGGCTGGAACAACAGCTTGCACTTTTTTTTAACTTTCAATATGACATAGGGGGACTCACTATCATATATGAATACAATAAAAATGAATTATGAAATGCTTTCTAAAAGGTTTCATGTACATTGACGTCCGGGTGTGTGGTGGAAGCATATGTAAGGCGCATAGCCTGACTGCCATGGATTCTAAAGCAAGCATTGAATTGGGCAGCCATGTTTGGTAGTAAATGATGGCCACTATTTAGAGTCAAGTGGACCCCTGGCTCTGCTGGGAAATAGTGGAACTGCACCTGCTGCACAATTGATTTCGATTCTTCTAGATACAGAGGGTGCAGAAGACAATTGACAAAAACGGGAGTATCCTGGAGGGCACTGGCATCCTTAATGCCCCCTTCATGGAGCCCCCTTTAGGTTTCATTACATCACTGTTCAGCAGTCAACAGCCTAGGAGCAAAAACGGCAATTTAGAGGTGAGCACACGAGCTACAATCATTCTTTTAGCAACTGGCCCTCAGATATTGCAGCCCAAAGCCTTCAGTCCAGGAGAAGGTGAGTGCAGTAAAGTGCTCTTTATTCATTGTGAAACAGACCTTACTGAAACAACTACACTCTACTGATTCAGATGATGAGGCCGGGTTCTGCTATCAGAATTTAACTAAGAAACCCTAGGTCAATGGATTGTGTATTACCTGCTGAGAAACAACTCATCTTAGGCAATCCAACATTTCCGATAATCATGACTCAAAAGATTACAGACGGCGAATTCCAAGTTAGTAGGTTTATCACAAAAATATACGTGCACCTCAGGACGAGGTTGTAAAAGTACATGGGAACTAATACAAAGTCATATCTATGAGTGAGCTTAATCCGATGAATCATGAAAAGAAGGAAGAGCTCTAAAAACAGAACACAGGCAAGGACTTCCACAACATCTAAGTCAGACTTCATCTGCGGCTGAAAAGTGAAAAACATTAGTCTATCCCTACTCTATCTCTAAAGTGACATCCCTACTTAGCGTTTCCCAGGCTAGATCAATTAAAGGTGTCAGATTGTGAAGACTTCCTAAGAAGTACACTCACATTGCATGGGTCAAGTAGCTAAAGCTACAGAGCTCGTTCTAAGGAGCTCCTTCTCCCTCTAGATCGATCTCCTGCCCCCTTCTCCTAACTTCGTCCCTGGGACACTGTCCCTAATACAAAATACATAGATGTAAAACACGCACACAGATAACCTCCTCTCACTGGGCACATCTCATAGGTAAATTTCCACTGTCTTCCTCACGCCATCCAAGTTTGGCTCGATGACTCAAGGTCCCAGGCCTCCTTAGTGAGAAAGAACACAGGCTCCCAATTATCGACATTCCGTTTATAAAGTATTGCTTCTCTTCCATGCCTAACTCCTAAAACAAAAGGCGTTAGTTTTAACTAACAAAGGCAGCTTCTTCCACCTGCAACGGAAACGTGAGAACAGAACAACCTTGCATACACATGAAATTCGCTGACTACCTCTAAATGCGAGAGCCTACCAGGGAAATTACATTTTCAGGCCAACACAATTCGGCCAACATAAGAATAAACAAATAGACCTTTCAAATACACAGAAGTGTATTTGAAAGGTCTGTGTACATTTCATTTTGGCCTTTAAACATCAAATTATACACACAAGTTAACAGTGCTTTCCTTTGCAAGCATCTACAATTGTTACGCGTTAAGCACACTTAGTCATCTCTACGTGCAGACTTTAATATGATGCACATTTAAATCAAAATGCATTACATTACACATAGGCTTTTCATTAGGCAGTTGCAATAGCCTAAAGGGTACACTTTCCAAACATAAATGCCATTTTGTTTCTCTTGTATGACACAAATTAATTTCTATCCATTCACTTGCACACATTTATTATTACAACACGTTTCCTAATGACCAGATGTTAATACAACACAGGAATATATGCGGGTGCAGCCATCCATGATTATGATGCACCCCTACAATTTTAGAGCACTGTCGCGCTCCATCAATTCCCTCTCTGATGACAAGTGTTACCATAACAAATCACACTCCCTGTAGAAAGAACCAACCTAAACAGAACGTGTAGCCACTCTTCCCTTTCTGAACCTTTCTAGGCTTTTAATATTCTCATAATGTCTTTCCTGAAGTCTCTCCATTCTTCACTCTTGCTCTCTTAGTGACCTCTCAACTCGACTTGCCTTATGCCACTTGTAAACCCTCACTAGTCCCCACAATATAATCACACAAACCACCACTATAATGATAGGCTTCAAGATGTAACCAAGAATTCCTTTCCCAAGGGACGCAAACCAACTTCCTATCTTACCATGTACTTATCCCACCTTACCCCCAACTACATCCTGCAAGAACTTCTTCGCTGAAAATATGATCACACACACACTCTGTCCCACAAAGACATTATCATAATAGGTCTGGACTTGTCTCACACAAAAGTTCTCTCTCTGCTCAAACTCCAATGCTATTGGACCACTGCTTCCTTTCGCTTTATGTGTTAACTCCTCCTTGGTCCACTCAATTTTCCCTTCCTTGTCGTAACGATTTCCTGTTAATTGTCTATGTCTATCTTCTACCTGATCTATACATTTCTTCTCTACACCTGGTAATGAGCATGTTAAATTGTGACGATGTGCATAAACTGTATCTAAAGTTACAGTGGGTATGAAATACTTCCCCACTCTATCTTCCTGCTTATAATAATAATACTTGTTCAAATGCTTATAAGCTGGAACTTCTGAAAGCACTACATCATAATTGGAAAAGTAATACTCATAATGACCCTCATCATAAAACATACTAAGCAATAAACTACATGTAATACCATACATCAAAGGGAGATGACGATAATGAATACCCTTCTCCACAGACGCAGGCAATTGCATCCAGACATAACAGTCTCTCACATCCATCGTATTCACATATTCATATAGCAGCTTCGCGTAGGCATTAAGCGTATAATCACCTCTAGACAAATCTACATGCAGCATATGACTATTTTGATCTAGCATTGCTTTTTCAGCTCCTACGATACCCTCTTTGGTGCTAGAAGTATTAGGTGTGGATGTCTCTTGTACTCCCACTTCCTCAACTTCTGCATCATGAGAAATTTTTACAGACGCAATAATAACTACTGCTATTACAACTATCACCCCTACTATGAGTGTACTTATCACACACTTAAACCAATGGTTCAAACTTCCTGACTCCATCTTCAGCTTGTCGATCTAGTTCTGCAAGAGGATACACTAAAAGTCTCTTTTCTTCACCTCAAATTGCTGTTCAAGCAGTTCATACACAGTTCATTGAAGTGCTGGAAATTCTTTCACAGTACGTTCCTTAGGTGTTATTTACACAGTTCAAAAAGACTTCCTTAGCCCTCTTTCTTCTTCCACTCGGACCTAGGTTATCTTCTTTAAACACCTATTTACAGTTCACAGTTCAATCACAATCTCTTATAAGCTCACAACCAATTTTAATCAATACATGCTGCAAAATTTCAAGATGGACAGCTGCAATCTCCTGAACTGGTGGCTGATATCCAAAAGTTGGAAAGGACAGTTCCTGAAGGATTAGAATCCACACTCTGCTCAATATCGGAAATCTTGACGCAGTTATTGTCAGCACTCCTTCTAGTTTCAATCGAGGAACTATCAGACCTACATCAATTTTCAACTCGGGTGTTCTGCTGATCACTTGTGAAGACCTCAGTCTCCCGGTCCCCACTACTCCCGGCATCAGTAACAATCTAAGTCCACTCCGGGACAGCGTATCTCTGGCAAGACACCCTTACTCTCCTTGACCTTCTCAGACCTTCTTGAGCTTGCTCTGTGTCACTCGGTTCAGATTCAGATGTCTCCGACACAGGAGCAAGGTCTCTCTCTGGAACTGGTCTCAGATTCAGCCTCCCTTGTCTCCCAGGCCACAATTATTCTGCAAGTTCAGCTCTTTTCCTCTGCGCCCGACCACTGTGCGCACCAGTTCTTTCAACGGAGTCTGACGCTATACCATTCGCAACGTTACCTTCTCCCTCAGAGTCAATACCTGGGTCTTGTGTAGCGTGACCCCCTCAGCTTGCTCTGGTAGATAACCAGCTTCGCCAGCAACCCCCAAAGCTTAGCTCATCCTCTCGAGTGGCCTTGCTGCCACAGTTGGATTTTCTTCTACGAGAGAAGCTGTTTCTTCCAGGGGTTCTGAAACTCTGCGAGTATGGGAGGAGTGGATCCAGTTCGCAAGCCTCCGCACTTCACCGCTGTATTCATCACCAGAATCACCTGGTAAGGGCCTCTCCAACAGGCATCAAGGCAACTCTTCCTCACGTGTTTGCGAACTAACACCCAATCACCTGGACACAGGTAATGGCAGAGGTCCCTCGAGGTCAATGGGCAGTTGCAGCTCCCACCTGATGAGACACAGAACGGACTACGTCAGCCAGTCCTTTGCAATAGTCAAGGATCAAATCATCTATGATGTTTATCCAGGCTATAACTGGTAACCGCATCGCCCTGCCCATTGGGATCTCGTGTGGTGAAAGGCCAGTTCTCCTATGAGGGATAATACCAACTCTCATCAACACCAGAGGCAAAGCATCAGGCCATTTCAGTGACGTGCACAACACACTTTTGCCATCCTCATTTTCAGAGTCCCATTAATCTGTTCCACAATACCAGAAGCCTCTGGTTGATAGCTACAATGCAGTCTTTGATCAACATGTAAAGCGGCACAAAGTAACTTCATGATTTCGCTGTGGAAGTGTGTTCCTGTATCCGACTCCAATGAAGTTGGAAAACCGAACCATGATATCAGCTCCTAAGTAACAATTTTGCTACTGTAAGGCTTTCACATCTCCTTGTCGGAAACACTTTCACCCACCATGAGAAAACACTCACCACAACCAAAATGTACCTCAAGCCATTGCACCTAGGCATCTCTATAAAATTGAGCTGATTCCTATTGAAAGGCCCTCCAGACCTCCCAATGTGACTTAATGCAACCACAGTTTTCTTTCCAGCATTCATTTGCTGACAAGTAACACACCTATGACACGCTGCTTCAGGAAACGCATGGAACCGTGGATTGTACCACGTTTGTCTGAACACTCGCACCATAGCATCCCTTCCAATGTGCACCGCTCCGTGAATCTGTCTTGCCATAGGACATAGGACAAGTCATCTGGTAATACTGCCCGACCTTCACTTGAAACTCAAATGCCATCATCTGTTCTCTAATACCCTACTCTAATCCAGGCAGCCTTTTCCTGTTCGGAAACTTCTCCCTGCCAACACTTGAGCTCATCCCAGGTGTCTACCATGGCTAACATCATGCTGAGCTCGGTTCTTTCTGGGCTCTCTCCAGTATAATCTCCAGTAAAAATGCACCCTTGTTCAGCGCAAAAATGTGCACCTTCATCCGCTTATCAATTCCCCAGGGACACAAAATCATTCCCCATCCTGTGGGCTGCACATTTTACCACAGCAATTTCCCGTGGTCGTGGCAAGGCTTCCAACAGTTGTCTCACATATTCCCCATTTCTGATGGGAGATCCTGATGACATTAAAAATCCTCTCTGTGACTATAGCTGTCTGAAGTCATGAACCACACCGAACCCGTACTGGTTTTTGGTGTAGATGGTAACTCGGATTTGATCAGCAACCTGGCAGGCACGAGTCAAGGCAATGATTTCAGCCACTTGTGTGGAGTATAACCCCTGTAAGCAAACAGCTTCCATAACCCCTGAAATGGTACATACAGCAAAGGCTGCTCACAAATGACCCACATTGTCCCTTAAACATGAAGTATCTACAAAAAGAATTTCATCCATCTCGGACAGAGGTTCATCAAAAATGTCAGGTCTCGGTTTGGTGCAAAGTTCAGTCACATCGAGACAGTCATGGTCCTCACACTCTCCATCATCAACATTTGCCAAAGGCATAAAAGTAGCAGGGTTTAGCACAGAACATCTTTTCAGAGTCACATTCTCCGAAGCAAGTATAACCTGCTCATTGGGTGTGAGTCTGTTGTTCGTCAGGTGCTGTGTCTTGGTCCTTGTCATCAGGAGCTCAACTGAATGTGGAACAAAAACCGCAAGTAGATGACCGATAAAAATGCTCTCACATCTCTCAATGCTGACACCGGTTGCAGCAACGGATTTGAGACATCCGGGCAACGCTGAAGCTACTGGATCTAAAGTAGCTGAGAAATAGGCAACTGGTCTACGGACACCTCTATGACTTTGAGTAAGGACTGACAATGGGCAACCTTCTAACTCATAACAGAACAATGAAAAGGATTTGTTGTAATCAGGAATCCCTAGAGCTGGAGCACGACACAGGCCCTCTCTCAACTCCAAGAACGCAACCAGACAGTCATGATCTCATGGTACTGGATTGCTCACATCCTTGTGCATCAGCCTCTGTAAGGACTTTACCTTCAAGGAAAAGTTGGGGATCCATTGGAGACAGTACACAACCATCCCTGAAAGCATCCTGACTTCCTTCTGAGTGGTAGGCACAGTCATATTCATGATTGCCTCAATCCGATCTGGTGACACCTTTCTCTTGCCTTTTTTGATTCGGTGACCCAAATACTGAACCTGTTTGGGGCCACCTTGTGTCCATTCTCTGCTAGACGATTCAGTAAAGCAACAGTATTGATCCTGCAAGCATCTCCGTCTCAGGCGCAATCAAGAGGTCATCGATATTCTGCACAAGAACTGAGTTCTGTGGCAGTACGAGACTCTCAAGATTCTTTTTCAAAAGCTGATTAAAGATCAATGGACTCTCTGTAAACCCTTGAGGGATTCGACACCATGTTAACACATGATCTTCCAGACAGAAAGCAAATGCAAATTGGCTTTCCTCATGTAACGGTATCAAAAAGAATGCCTGACATAAATCAATCACAGTGAACCATTCTGCATCACATGGAATCTGGAACCGTATCACTGATGAATTCAGTACCACAGGACAACATGGAACCACAATCATGTTGACCTTTCCCACGTCATGCATGATTCTATACTTCCCACTTGGTTTTTGCAGTCCCATAATGGGTGAGTTACACAGACTTCCCATTATTTCCTTCAAAATTCCCTGTTCAATCATGTACTCAATCAAAGGCTTGATTCCGGAAACTGTTACCATTGACAGTTTGTACTGAGGTGCAGCCACGGCCCATGGAGGGAGTTTCGGTGGGGCGGAGAGGCGGTGCGGGGGAGGGGCAGGGTGGTGGGTGCTAAAAACCAGAGTATGGATAATTGGAGGTAGGTAAACAATTTAATAAATAAAATGAATTTCGTAGCGCACCCTGCATCACATTTTGCGATGCAGGGCGCGCTACAAAATTCGTTTTATTAATTAAATTGTTTACTTACCTTCAGTTATCCATACTCCGGTTCTTAGCACCCCCCGCCCGCATCTCCGCCCCACCAAAACTCCCTCCACGGGCCGTGGCTGCTGAGGTGTTCTCAGGAACTCAGCATTTGGCTTAATTTGGATCTTAACTGGCTCAACCCCTTTGATCAATCCTATCTTTTCTCCTGTGAAGTCCCATACGTCCAGAGAGACAGAGTCTCTCAGGTCGAGTGGGAGTTCCTCTACTGTCAACATAGGGAACATTTCTGTACATAGATTCCGATTCGCCAATTTAAAAGCAACATCATCATCACTAGTCTGCAATTCCACTCACTTGGGTGTACAGTAGATGGTGCAATTTAACTTACATAGGAGATCACGACCCAACAAACAGACTGGACTTGAGTCACAAACCACAAATTGGTGTCGGTCGTGAAATGTTACTATTCTCACAGGTATTGCATCAGTCAATGAATTAGTCATTTTCCTATTCGCCACTCCTACAACTAGGATTGATTGTCCTGAGAGGGGTAGGTTGGGAACTACTGCAGATTTCACAGTAGAACGGGTCGCACCAGTATCAACCAAAAAGGTAGTAGGATGACCCTCAACATCCGCCTCTACATGCGGTCCTCTGTGGTCTACCTCCAAGACTGCTCCAAGAGTACAGTCTTCCTCCCCCCTCAGGCACCGTCATTGCAAAGGGTCTAGATCAAACTCATCAAAAGTCTAGATATAGGGCATCTGCTGATATGTTCAACTTCCCTGTGGAATTCTCGGTGGTTGGGGAACTTGCACCTGCTGACTTAATATCCCCCCTGCAATGACCTGGGTCTCGTCGCTGTATTAATGACCTCAGGTGCCTGCACCACTTCCCTTGAGTCGGATTAGCTGGATTTGATCTACACTTGCGTTTCCAATGCCCGATCTTGTGATAAAAATGGCATGCCATAGTTTTCTTTAATGTGGCAACATCCATTCCTGTCTTAGGGTCTATGGGTTTCCCTCTTCCTTGACACAACACATTGTGGGTCCCTCCTTGATTGTGTTCCTGTCTTCTTCCAAATGTTACTCCACTTGACTGTGTTTGATCTACCTTGTCCGCATTCTGCATTTGGACAAGCATTAACTTATCCTTGAGCTTCCTATGCTTAGAGTCCACTTTGTCACTACAGTATCTGGCATACCGTAGAATCTCGTCCATGGATTTATTATGCCCGCAGATCAATATTGTTGGATCATAAAGCTAACTTCTGGTCTTAATCCTAGAACAAATTTAGAGACGAACTGTCCCATAACCTTTGGGTCGAGAGTATCTAACCCACTGTACTGCTTGAAAGCTTGCAAGAGCCTCTCGTAAGAGACATGTAGTTTCCTTTGGCTCCTGAACAGTTCTGTCTATCTTAAACCAATCAATGCCTTGTGGTGAGATTTTGGATTGCAACCATGTGATTACCTGCTCAAACTTTTTCATGACCACAGGTGAAGGACCATGGGTAACAGAATCTCGCTCTGGTTCTGAAGACGGTCAGTCAACTGCAATTTCACATGCTGACCACAAATCACTACAATGCCAAACAATGTATTCAAATCAATCCACAGTACTTTTGAAATTTCGACAAATTAATCAACTTGCTTGTACCACTCAACAGGTCTTTCCCCCAGCCGAGGAAAATCATTGGTAAATGCTGCCAAATCTCCTCTACTCCAAGGCACATGCACATACCCTCCACTTTGTACCTCTTGCAAAGGATAAGCCTCTACTCCTACTGCTCCTCCCCCTGGAGGCGGTGTTTCTCTGTTACCCTTTTTGACACTCTTCTTCTCGGACCATCTTTTTTCCCGTTTATCAAGCATACTCCATGCATGTATCCCTACAATTAATTTTCAAATATGTGTATTCAGACCTTTGACCCTTTTCTCTTCCAGTTCCTGATAACTGTAATGTAACCTGTGGCTTCCCTGTAACATTTTCGTTTTAGACAAATCTACATCATACAACTGTGCCATTTCTGTCAATTTCTCATGCGCTTTCCTTGCCTTAGGAGGTACATACTTCCCCACAAACAGCAACTCATCTGGCTCATATAGTTCAATTCTTTCCAAAGGCAAAGTTCCACTGATTATCTTATCTACTTCTGCCTTTAACCTGATCATGTCCAGCACTTTGGCCCTTATAGCAGATTTCATTGTTCCTCGACATGATGCACTACCCAACTCTCCATTCTCACTACTCTGATCTTCACGTTGATTCCCTTCCATTATGTTCCGTGAGACAGATTGACTCCCTGAACCTCCCTGAGCAAAGTCTCCTCTTGTCATCCTTCCACTAGGACATCTCACCGGGGGTTCCCACATCCTCAAATCAGAATGTGAATTGTCCAAAAGACCCTGATCTCTCTGCTCTTGATTCCACATGACCTCTAGAAGAATCTGCAGTGGCTGGCAAAGGTGTACTCGATTCTATGGGTCTTGAAGGCTGACCTGTTCTACTCACTGTACTTTTGCCTCATGAACCAATGCTTTCTCCTTTAATTGATTGTATTAGACTCCCATTTTCTGCCTGATCTGGATCGTACACTGATACTATAAGACCAACGGTGACCGGCACTGTAAGAGCTTCCGGTAGTCTTGTGACAATATTAACTCCACTTGCTTCTGCACTCTTCGGTTACTGTGCTTCTATTCCCTCTGTTCCTGCTGAAATCCTTCCCCTTATTCCAGCACTAGAGTTTGCCTGCGGCTCCCCAGTTTCCTCTGTGAATGCTCTCCTCCCCTCCTCTGAGCTTGGGTTGTATGGAGGTGGTCGCTCTGCTAGTAATCTCTCCTATAAACTGTCATCTGTGTCACTATCATCTTCTTTTTCTCTCCTCTTCTGAGCATCTCCCACCTTTACTAATAGAGGAAACAGTCTATTTCCCTCAATGGTGTCAACCCTCCATCTGTTCGCCAATGCGTCCCATCATGCATCTTGAAACGCCCTGATTGAATTTTTCCTCCTTTCCTGACTTCGATCTCTCTTTCTCGCGTGTGCTGCTCACATCCATGCGTCTAGAATTTTGAACTGTGTTGGTCTGGGTAAAGATCGCAACGCAGTCATCACTGATCTCAATCGGTACAGCACACCAAATCTGAATGAACCTTAACGTGGGAAAGCCAAATCTCCCTCCCTTTGAGTAATCTTTTACCAATTCTGAAGCCAAATTATAGAATGAAGCCCTACATACGTAGCCATGTAATGGGCAGTGGTATCCTCAGGTGGTGCCTCTTCACCCACTTGAGTTACTATTCCTCTATCTCCACTACAAAGATCCCGGAACACCATAAAACATTTCATAATGAAATCAACTCTTCTACCCACCAAATGTTTTCATTTTACATCCTGACGACAATCAACCAATACCAGCACAAATCTACACTAACTGGCCTATCACAGCACAGCACACTTCGACGTCACTCCTCCTCCTCTCTCAGTAGTTCCTCTCCTTCACAATTTGAATCTCACACTCACACACCTCACTCATAGAATCAAGTAACTGTTTGTCCGCCAAACGACCGAACAGTCACATAACCGACTGTCTGTCCACCATACTACCGGACAGTCACAAGTAATTGTCTACCTCAACCTGGCAACTGTCTGTCTGCGAAATGACCGGACAACTGCCTTAGACCATCTGCTCACAAACACCTGGACAGTCATATAACTAATCAATAGGATCCAATCACTCGATCTCTCACACACAGTAACTCACGACCTGCGTTGGTCACTCAAACACTCGCACGCTCGTTCTCTATCACAAGTGGGTCTGTCGATGACGTCTCACAACTCCCACAATCAATGGTCAGACAATCACAACTCTGGGTGTCTTCCACACCACAAATGTATCTATCCCGGGATCTTAGGCTTCTCCTTGAG
Source organism: Lissotriton helveticus (assembly GCF_964261635.1). Lineage (NCBI taxonomy): Eukaryota > Metazoa > Chordata > Amphibia > Caudata > Salamandridae > Lissotriton > Lissotriton helveticus. The sequence continues at coordinate 161,704,143 of NC_136058.1, read as the reverse complement.
CCAGACATCAAATAACAAAAATCACATGGACCGCGCGCGTTCAGTCTGAAACCACAATCACTCGACTTTCATCCCAGCTCCACAAGACATCACACAATCAAATCATCACCGCAATCTAAAATACATACATCCCTATTCATACTCACTCCACCACGAACTGCTGTTCTCGCCGAACTGTCACTCTGCATCGATCCTACACCATACAAAAATATCTAGGAGTCAAAGGAAAAAGCTTTAGACACAGAAGACCCTATATACGTGACACAGACTGGGTAGCATGCACCAAATTGACCGGTAACACCACGAATTTCAGTATACGTGATTCCTCTGTAGGGAAACACACAACCAAGGGTAGGTGAAAATGTTCCCATCAGTTGCCGTCCTGTACTACCATTATCACATCATTTGGGTTCTCCTTACCCAGGAGTTAGTGTGATCACAGTCACAATAGTGTAAGAGGACCCTATCGTATTGTCACCTGTTTTTCAGGTTCAATGGACTCCACCACAATCTAGATTATAGTCACGTCACAAGGTAGCAAAAGTGAAAAAAGACAAAATGGACAGACAATTACACAACAAATGCATTCACATGTAATCGTATTTTGTTTTCAGATGCTAGTTAGTCATCATTACATCATGTCGACATATCTATTGCAACATGTTGTCACTCACCCAATTCGTGTGGGGATCGCGCCTCACCTCACCTGGCTGCAGCTCAGGTAGTGAGGAGCACCGCTCTGTTATAAAAAACACATATATACATAAGCATTCGACCGTTTCTAAAGACCAAATAAAATCAACCCTGCTAATCATAGCTATGCTGAACTGCACAGGCTGTGTCCCCAGCATTCATAATATGTAACGACATTTCTCGTGTTTGAGCCACATATTCTTGCATAAGTTTGTGTCACGTTTTCACAAGGCACCACAATCCCATAGACCATGGCGGTATGTAACAAAGAGTCACTGATCGACTAAGTGACAGCTGCATTTTTTCAAAAAACACACTCACTCGCCTAACGCCCCTGGAAGCTGACATCTAAATTCAATGCCACGTTTTTCTGAAAAGCAAATTGTGCAGAAAGACAAGCGCTGATGCAACATGTCACCTCTTTGTTTTCTATCAAAATACTCGCTCACCTCACGCCGCTCATTTCTGACAACTACATTCAGCCCCCAATATATTAGACTAGCCGGAAGTGCAAGAGGTCACACGGAGCCGTTCATTTCGCTCACCTCTCCGTCGGTGTCTCCTGGCGTTCCTCTGCGCATGACTGGGGAGGCACCGGGCGGATGGAGTACGAGCTATTTGTTTGCTCACGTGATCGGACTGAGAATTCTCACGGCTGTCAGCATCACGTGATCTCAGATGGCATGCTGGGCTTTGTAGTCCCAACACCTAATTTTTGTATAAAATACTGTTATTTAATTATCTGATATACAGATTTAAGCCTTGTTTTAACAACAATCATCAGCCTCGAAGATAAATTCCACCGTGGAGTCACGTGGTGCGCCAGGCAGGTGGAATGTAGACTGGTTCCCTACTTTCGTGGTCACACAGCTATTTGTTATAATTGTTGAGATCACGTGTTCATAGGAGCATTACTGGACTTTGTGATTTTTACACACAATGCTGTTATCTCAATGTCTGATTCCAAGATGTTTACACAACTTCAGTGGGCCCCCTTAGTTATGTCCTATATGGACCTCAGTGTGGAACGGCGGCCCATGTAGTTCTCATAAGCCATTAAGAGTCACTTTGAAGAGGCCATGTTTTGTCATGTCACTTCTTTTTTAGTTACATTAATATCATATAATTCCTTTAGCTTGAACTGTTATATCCCGAGGAACTTCATAATATGTATGGATGTTATAAATACAGGGTCAGAGCGACATCCAGGGAATAGGTTAATTAAGGCCCTCCTTGTCGCTGTTGAGCTTGTACACCCATTTCTGTTCCTTTTTGAACAAAAACTTACTCACGTCTGGGCAGTGTTCTGGAATAGTAGGCTGTTCTAGCACAGTCCAATGAAAATCATTTGGACCATGGCCCACCTCTAAAAAGTGCGCTGTAAGGCGCGTGGCCTGCTTCCGACACCGGACTGTGCTTTTGTGTTCACAAATGCGAGTTCTTACTTTTCTCGTCGTCATGCCCACATATCTTTTTGGGCATGGACAAGTAATGAGATAGATGGTGTTCTCACTATTACAATTGGTGAACTTGCGCTGCTGCCAAGGTCGGCTTGTCCCAATGTCAACCTCAGTGGACTTGGTTGTTTGTGGGCAGACCGAACAGTTTCCACACGGGTGGTGTCCTTGTACAGGTGGGAGATCCCATGGGGTGCCGACCTGTCTGCTCATTTTATTCTTTGGTCTGGTATGCACCAGCTGGTCCTTCAAATTCTTACCCCTTTTGAATGCGAATAGTGGAAGAGGTAGTTTATCACCACTTCCATTCAGAATGGACCAATGTTTTTTTACGATTTTTTGGACCTGATTGGACTTTGTGTGGAAAGTATTCACAAAAGTTATCCTATCTGATTTTTCTTTGGGGATCGTCGCCTCTAAGAGGGCTTCCCGATTGTTGTTGGATGCCCTCTTTTTAGATTGACGTATGATTTTGTCTGGGTAGTTCTTATCCCGCAGTTGTTCTGATAGTTTGACAGAATGAGCCTCAAATGCCTCTTTAGTAGAACAGTTCCTTTTGAGCCTCAGGAACTGCCCAAACGGTAGGTTGTTTCTGAGAGACCTGGGGTGGCAGCTCTCATAGCTCAAGAGTGCATTCCTTGACATGGGCTTCCTATAGAGCTCAGAGATAAGACCTTCTGTACTAGTTTTTATGGTCAGGTCTAGAAACGGTAAGTGAGTTTTGCTGAATTCTACCGTGAATTTCAAATAGCTATTACATGAATTCAGCCACTGGTGGAAGTCTATGAGATCAGATTGTGAACCCCGCCAGACTACAAAAATGTCATCTATGTATCGCTTCCAAACAAGAAGCGATCCATAGTGGGGGTTCGTTGGGTTCAGAACCATTGTTTGTTCAAACACATGAACATAAAGGTTAGCTAAACTAGGAGCGAAGACACTACCCATGCTGGTCCCCGATGTTTGGAGATAGGTAGTGTCTTAGAATTTGAAATAATTCTCCTTCATTCCTAGTTCAGCTAAGTTCATGATAAAGGGAACCGGTGTCACTGATTGCAAGTCTCTTTCTTGTAAAAGAGTGTTGATAACCTCAAGAGTCTCCGTCTGGGGAATCGATGTATAAAGTGACTCCACATAGAATGAGACGAGGAAGTCAGTGGTGTTGTCAAATTCTATTTCAGGAAGAATCCGTAGGATATCTTTAGTATCCTTAAGGTAGGTTGGCATCTCTTTTACTATCGGATTCAGAAAGTAGTCCACAAAAGTGGATAGCGGTTCTAATACTGAACCGATGCCAGAGATTATAGGTCTCCCCGGAGGTGGTCTCTGTTGTTTGTGGACCTTTGGGAGACAGTAAAAATACGGAATCGATGGATTGGAAGTGCACAAATATTGGCCTTCCTGTGGTGTAATCCATCCTTCTGATGTTGCCTCTTCAACTATTTGACAGATCTTGGTTTTAAGTTTCTCTGTAGGGTCCTCTTTCAGCGGAAGATAGGATTTCAAATCATGGAGCTATCTTAAACATTCAGTGCGATAAGCCTCAGTATCCAAGACGACAATCGCACCGCCTTTATCGGCGGGCTTTATTGTAATACTGTCATTTGATGTTAATGAACGCAGTGCTAGTTTCTCTCTGTTGGGTAGGTTCACATAAGTATTTGGTGTTTTGCTCTTGAAGAGGGTATCGATGTCATTCTCCACAGCCTCTTCAAACGCCTGCACGCGTGCTGGCAAACCAATGGTTGTGGGGTTAAAAGTAGATGGTTTTTTAAAACCAGTATTCACACTTGACTGAGTAGTTTCAGCGTTGTTTTGTTTGGCAAAAAAAATAGTGTAACCTAAGTTTTCTAAAAAACTTGGCTAGTTCCACTTGTGCTGTAAAATGATCACCATTATTAGTGGCTACAAAGCCTAGCCCTCGATTTAGAAGGCTTTCTTCATCAGCCGATAAAGAGTATGAACTGAGGTTGATCACGAGGCTGGGTGGTTTGACCCGCTGCTCGTTCCTGCGTTCTCCTTCGGTATCTGTTTGCCATTCCTCAGGTCCATCGTTGGTTGCTGTACTGGTGCCGTCCAACGGACCTGTTGGCCCTGTCCCTGTCTCCTCCTCCCTCGGTTCGTCCTGGGGCCAAACCCTAAAAAAGGCGGTGCCCCTGGTGTTTGTTGCATTTGAGGTGGAAAAAAGGGAGCACTCATTTGTGGAGGAAAAGTTGGACCATACATCCATGGACCTGGCTGCCAGAATGGTTGGAAGTTGTTTTGATTGGAATGGAAAGAGTTCCCTCTCCGTCCTCTTCTATTACCCCGTCCCCTGTTAGATGGAGGGCCGTTGCTGTTCTGAGATGTATCAGAATCGCTCAAGTTCTCGTCAGAGCCAGAGGTGGCATATGTAGAGCCTCCCCTGCGACCATTGTGATTAAAGGATGGTGCCACGTAAGAGTCACTAGTGTAGGGGTAAACCTTTTCAGTGGAGAATTTGGCCAAGTCTTTTTTACACTTCTCTAGTTTTGAGAATAGAATCGAATCTTTAAATTCATTGTTCTTTCTATTATTTTCATCTTGCCCAGTCTTAAATAATGTGGATTTGATAGTGGTTTTAATTTTCCCTTCAAGCAGCTGTATCTCTACTAAAATCTTGTCAGCAGCTCGTTTGGCGGTTTTTATAATGAGGACCAACCAATCCCTTGTGCACCGCCAGGCGATCATTGACCAATCTTTGAAGAACTCCTTGTCATCCAAGAAAAGTCTTGGTGCATTGGTCATAATTAGTCCTGACGGTGCACAGTTACCGCGTAGGTACTCAGCCATAGTTATGCCATGAACTATAGTCCTAGAGTGTGATTTTTTTAGTAGTAGAATCTTATTCCACCCGTCCTCAGTATTGCTCAATACAACAGGGATACAGTTCAATAAACTAGGATTCTCATCAAGTATGTTCTGTACTTCCGCGTCCTCAAAAGCTACACCACAATTCGCAGCCATTCTCCTTTGGGACGAAGGTTCAATTTAAATGCTAATTCTATACAAAAATATCAACAGGGAGATAACACTCCAGCAAGAAAAACAAGGCGAATGCATACACAAAATAAATGATTTCAAACAGAGGAACTACCCAAACAATTTGTTGGATAACTTTGAATATTAGGACCCGCAGCCACGGCTGCACTCAACACTCAAAACACACTACTTAGAAAAGGGTCCAAGGGCTAGTTTAAAGACTCACCACTAGATATACGCCCCTACTTAAATCCTACACCATACAAAAATATCTAGGAGTCAAAGGAAAAAGCTTTAGACACAGAAGACCCTATATACGTGACACAGACTGGGTAGCATGCACCAAATTGACTGGTAACACCACGTGTTGAGGTGAATTTCAGTATACGTGATTCCTCTGTAGGGAAACACACAACCAAGGGTAGGTGAAAATGTTCCCATCAGTTGCCGTCCTGTACCACCATTATCACATCATTTGGGTTCTCCTTACCAAGGAGTTAGTGTGATCACAGTCACAATAGTGTAAGAGGACCCTATCGTATTGTCTAGTGGCTGGTATCAATGTTATGTGACAGCTGAAAAAAGCAGTGCAAGTGAAGTGATAAGTGATAAGATAAAATTGGGTGAGACTGAGTAGAAGTAAACAATTTAATAAGTTCTCTCAGCTCCTCAAACTTAAAAACAATAGTGAGAAAACGGATTTAACAGAATATCAGTTTCAGCAATCTAATGGTCAACATGTTTCTGCATATATGGACATTCCCAATGCATTTGTCAGGACCTTGATGTTGCTACTGCTGTGGGTTTTTTGTGAGAAATAAAAAGGAACATATCACCTGTTTTTCAGGTTCAATGGACTCCACCACAATCTAGATTATAGTCACGTCACAAGGTAGCAAAAGTGAAAAAAGACAAAATGGACAGACAATTACACAACAAATGCATTCACATGTAATCGTATTTTGTTTTCAGATGCTAGTTAGTCATCATTACATCATGTCGACATATCTATTGCAACATGTTGTCACTCACCCAATTCGTGTGGGGATCGCGCCTCACCTCACCTGGCTGCAGCTCAGGTAGTGAGGAGCACCGCTCTGTTATAAAAACACATATATACATAAGCATTCGACCGTTTCTCAAGACCAAATAAAATCAACCCTGCTAATCATAGCTATGCTGAACTGCACAGGCTGTGTCCCCAGCATTCATAATATGTAACAACATTTCTCGTGTTTGAGCCACATATTCTTGCATAAGTTTGTGTCACGTTTTCACAAGGCACCACAATCCCATAGACCATGGCGGTATGTAACAAAGAGTCACTGATCGACTAAGTGACAGCTGTATTTTTTCAAAAAACACACTCACTCGCCTAACGCCCCTGGAAGCTGACATCTAACTTCAATGCCACGTTTTTCTGAAAAGCAAATTGTGCAGAAAGACAAGCGCTGATGCAACATGTCACCTCTTTGTTTTCTATCAAAATACTCGCTCACCTCACGCCGCTCATTTCTGACAACTACATTCAGCCCCCAATATATTAGACTAGCCGGTAGTGCAAGAGGTCACACGGAGCAGTTCATTTCGCTCACCTCTCCGTCGGTGTCTCCTGGCGTTCCTCTGCGCTTGACTGGGGAGGCACCGGGCGGATGGCGTACGAGCTATTTGTTTGCTCACGTGATCGGACTGCGAGGTCTCACGGCTGTCAGCATCACGTGATCTCAGATGGCATGCTGGGCTTTGTAGTCCCAACACCTAATTTTTGTATACAATACTGTTATTTAATTATCTGATATACAGATTTAAGCCTTGTTTTAACAACAATCATCAGCCTCGAAGATAAATTCCACCGTGGAGTCACGTGGTGCGCCAGGCAGGTGGAATGTAGACTGGTTCCCTACTTTCGTGGTCACACAGCTATTTGTTATAATTGTTGAGATCACGTGTTCATAGGAGCATTACTGGACTTTGTGATTTTTACACACAATGCTGTTATCTCAATGTCTGATTCCAAGATGTTTACACAACTTCAGTGGGCCCCCTTAGTTATGTCCTATATGGACCTCAGTGTGGAACGGCGGCCCATGTAGTTCTCATAAGCCATTAAGAGTCACTTTGAAGAGGCCATGTTTTGTCATGTCACTTCTTTTTTAGTTACATTAATATCATATAATTCCTTTAGCTTGAACTGTTATATCCCGAGGAACTTCATAATATGTATGGATGTTATAAATACAGGGTCAGAGCGACATCCAGGGAATAGGTTAATTAAGGCCCTCCTTGTCGCTGTTGAGCTTGTACACCCATTTCTGTTCCTTTTTGAACAAAAACTTACTCACGTCTGGGCAGTGTTCTGGAATAGTAGGCTGTTCTAGCACAGTCCAATGAAAATCATTTGGACCATGGCCCACCTCTAAAAAGTGCGCTGTAAGGCGCGTGGCCTGCTTCCGACACCGGACTGTGCTTTTGTGTTCACAAATGCGAGTTCTTACTTTTCTCGTCGTCATGCCCACATATCTTTTTGGGCATGGACAAGTAATGAGATAGATGGTGTTCTCACTATTACAATTGGTGAACTTGCGCTGCTGCCAAGGTCGGCTTGTCCCAATGTCAACCTCAGTGGACTTGGTTGTTTGTGGGCAGACCGAACAGTTTCCACACGGGTGGTGTCCTTGTACAGGTGGGAGATCCCATGGGGTGCCGACCTGTCTGCTCATTTTATTCTTTGGTCTGGTATGCACCAGCTGGTCCTTCAAATTCTTACCCCTTTTGAATGCGAATAGTGGAAGAGGTAGTTTATCACCACTTCCATTCAGAATGGACCAATGTTTTTTTACGATTTTTTGGACCTGATTGGACTTTGTGTGGAAAGTATTCACAAAAGTTATCCTATCTGATTTTTCTTTGGGGATCGTCGCCTCTAAGAGGGCTTCCCGATTGTTGTTGGATGCCCTCTTTTTAGATTGACGTATGATTTTGTCTGGGTAGTTCTTATCCCGCAGTTGTTCTGATAGTTTGACAGAATGAGCCTCAAATGCCTCTTTAGTAGAACAGTTCCTTTTGAGCCTCAGGAACTGCCCAAACGGTAGGTTGTTTCTGAGAGACCTGGGGTGGCAGCTCTCATAGCTCAAGAGTGCATTCCTTGACATGGGCTTCCTATAGAGCTCAGAGATAAGACCTTCTGTACTAGTTTTTATGGTCAGGTCTAGAAACGGTAAGTGAGTTTTGCTGAATTCTACCGTGAATTTCAAATAGCTATTACATGAATTCAGCCACTGGTGGAAGTCTATGAGATCAGATTGTGAACCCCGCCAGACTACAAAAATGTCATCTATGTATCGCTTCCAAACAAGAAGCGATCCATAGTGGGGGTTCGTTGGGTTCAGAACCATTGTTTGTTCAAACACATGAACATAAAGGTTAGCTAAACTAGGAGCGAAGACACTACTCATGCTGGTCCCCGATGTTTGGAGATAGGTAGTGTCTTCGAATTTGAAATAATTCTCCTTCATTGCTAGTTCAGCTAAGTTCATGATAAAGGGAACCGGTGTCACTGATTGCAAGTCTCTTTCTTGTGAAAGAGTGTTGATAACCTCAAGAGTCTCCGTCTGGGGAATCGATGTATAAAGTGACTCCACATCGAATGAGACGAGGAAGTCAGTGGTGTTGTCAAATTCTATTTCGGGAAGAATCCGTAGGATATCTTTAGTATCCTTAAGGTAGGTTGGCATCTCTTTTACTATCGGATTCAGAAAGTAGTCCACAAAAGAGGATAGCGGTTCTAATATTGAACCGATGCCAGAGATTATAGGTCTCCCCGGAGGTGGTCTCTGTTGTTTGTGGACCTTTGGGAGACAGTAAAAATACGGAATCGATGGATTGAAGTGCACAAATATTGGCTTCCTGTGGTGTAATCCATCCTTCTGATGTTGCCTCTTCAACTATTTGACAGATCTTGGTTTTAAGTTTCTCTGTAGGGTACTCTTTCAGCGGAAGATAGGATTTCAAATCATGGAGCTGTCTTAAACATTCAGTGCGATAAGCCTCAGTATCCAAGACGACAATCGCACCGCCTTTATCGGCGGGCTTTATTGTAATACTGTCATTTGATGTTAATGAACGCAGTGCTAGTTTCTCTCTGTTGGGTAGGTTCACATAAGTATTTGGTGTTTTGCTCTTGAAGAGGGTATCGATGTCATTCTCCACAGCCTCTTCAAACGCCTGCACGCGTGCTGGCAAACCAATGGTTGTGGGGTTAAAAGTAGATGGTTTTTTAAAACCAGTATTTACACTTGACTGAGTAGTTTCAGCGTTGTTTTGTTTGGCAAAAAAAATAGTGTAACCTAAGTTTTCTAAAAAACTTGGCTAGTTCCATTTGTGCTGTAAAATGATCACCATTATTAGTGGCTACAAAGCCTAGCCCTCGATTTAGAAGGCTTTCTTCATCAGCCGATAAAGAGTATGAACTGAGGTTGATCACGAGGCTGGGTGGTTTGACCCGCTGCTCGTTCCTGCGTTCTCCTTCGGTATCTGTTTGCCATTCCTCAGGTCCATCGTTGGTTGCTGTACTGGTGCCGTCCAACGGACCTGTTGGCCCTGTCCCTGTCTCCTCCTCCCTCGGTTCGTCCTGGGGCCAAACCCTAAAAAAGGCGGTGCCCCTGGTGTTTGTTGCATTTGAGGTGGAAAAAAGGGAGCACTCATTTGTGGAGGAAAAGTTGGACCATACATCCATGGACCTGGCTGCCAGAATGGTTGGAAGTTGTTTTGATTGGAATGGAAAGAGTTCCCTCTCCGTCCTCTTCTATTACCCCGTCCCCTGTTAGATGGAGGGCCGTTGCTGTTCTGAGATGTATCAGAATCGCTCAAGTTCTCGTCAGAGCCAGAGGTGGCATATGTAGAGCCTCCCCTGCGACCATTGTGATTAAAGGATGGTGCCACGTAAGAGTCACTAGTGTAGGGGTAAACCTTTTCAGTGGAGAATTTGGCCAAGTCTTTTTTACACTTCTCTAGTTTTGAGAATAGAATCGAATCTTTAAATTCATTGTTCTTTCTATTATTTTCATCTTGCCCAGTCTTAAATAATGTGGATTTGATAGTGGTTTTAATTTTCCCTTCAAGCAGCTGTATCTCTACTAAAATCTTGTCAGCAGCTCGTTTGGCGGTTTTTATAATGAGGACCAACCAATCCCTTGTGCACCGCCAGGCGATCATTGACCAATCTTTGAAGAACTCCTTGTCATCCAAGAAAAGTCTTGGTGCATTGGTCATAATTAGTCCTGACGGTGCACAGTTACCGCGTAGGTACTCAGCCATAGTTATGCCATGAACTATAGTCCTAGAGTGTGATTTTTTTAGTAGTAGAATCTTATTCCACCCGTCCTCAGTATTGCTCAATACAACAGGGATACAGTTCAATAAACTAGGATTCTCATCAAGTATGTTCTGTACTTCCGCGTCCTCAAAAGCTACACCACAATTCGCAGCCATTCTCCTTTGGGACGAAGGTTCAATTTAAATGCTAATTCTATACAAAAATATCAACAGGGAGATAACACTCCAGCAAGAAAAACAAGGCGAATGCATACACAAAATAAATGATTTCAAACAGAGGAACTACCCAAACAATTTGTTGGATAACTTTGAATATTAGGACCCGCAGCCACGGCTGCACTCAACACTCAAAACACACTACTTAGAAAAGGGTCCAAGGGCTAGTTTAAAGACTCACCACTAGATATACGCCCCTACTTAAATCCTACACCATACAAAAATATCTAGGAGTCAAAGGAAAAAGCTTTAGACACAGAAGACCCTATATACGTGACACAGACTGGGTAGCATGCACCAAATTGACTGGTAACACCACGTGTTGAGGTGAATTTCAGTATACGTGATTCCTCTGTAGGGAAACACACAACCAAGGGTAGGTGAAAACGTTCCCATCAGTTGCCGTCCTGTACCACCATTATCACATCATTTGGGTTCTCCTTACCAAGGAGTTAGTGTGATCACAGTCACAATAGTGTAAGAGGACCCTATCGTATTGTCTAGTGGCTGGTATCAATGTTATGTGACAGCTGAAAAAAGCAGTGCAAGTGAAGTGATAAGTGATAAGATAAAATTGGGTGAGACTGAGTAGAAGTAAACAATTTAATAAGTTCTCTCAGCTCCTCAAACTTAAAAACAATAGTGAGAAAACGGATTTAACAGAATATCCGTTTCAGCAATCTAATGGTCAACATGTTTCTGCATATATGGACATTCCCAATGCATTTGTCAGGACCTTGATGTTGCTACTGCTGTGGGTTTTTTGTGAGAAATAAAAAGGAACATATCACCTGTTTTTCAGGTTCAATGGACTCCACCACAATCTAGATTATAGTCACGTCACAAGGTAGCAAAAGTGAAAAAAGACAAAATGGACAGACAATTACACAACAAATGCATTCACATGTAATCGTATTTTGTTTTCAGATGCTAGTTAGTCATCATTACATCATGTCGACATATCTATTGCAACATGTTGTCACTCACCCAATTCGTGTGGGGATCGCGCCTCACCTCACCTGGCTGCAGCTCAGGTAGTGAGGAGCACCGCTCTGTTATAAAAAACACATATATACATAAGCATTCGACCGTTTCTCAAGACCAAATAAAATCAACCCTGCTAATCATAGCTATGCTGAACTGCACAGGCTGTGTCCCCAGCATTCATAATATGTAACAACATTTCTCGTGTTTGAGCCACATATTCTTGCATAAGTTTGTGTCACGTTTTCACAAGGCACCACAATCCCATAGACCATGGCGGTATGTAACAAAGAGTCACTGATCGACTAAGTGACAGCTGTATTTTTTCAAAAAACACACTCACTCGCCTAACGCCCCTGGAAGCTGACATCTAACTTCAATGCCACGTTTTTCTGAAAAGCAAATTGTGCAGAAAGACAAGCGCTGATGCAACATGTCACCTCTTTGTTTTCTATCAAAATACTCGCTCACCTCACGCCGCTCATTTCTGACAACTACATTCAGCCCCCAATATATTAGACTAGCCGGTAGTGCAAGAGGTCACACGGAGCAGTTCATTTCGCTCACCTCTCCGTCGGTGTCTCCTGGCGTTCCTCTGCGCTTGACTGGGGAGGCACCGGGCGGATGGCGTACGAGCTATTTGTTTGCTCACGTGATCGGACTGCGAGGTCTCACGGCTGTCAGCATCACGTGATCTCAGATGGCATGCTGGGCTTTGTAGTCCCAACACCTAATTTTTGTATACAATACTGTTATTTAATTATCTGATATACAGATTTAAGCCTTGTTTTAACAACAATCATCAGCCTCGAAGATAAATTCCACCGTGGAGTCACGTGGTGCGCCAGGCAGGTGGAATGTAGACTGGTTCCCTACTTTCGTGGTCACACAGCTATTTGTTATAATTGTTGAGATCACGTGTTCATAGGAGCATTACTGGACTTTGTGATTTTTACACACAATGCTGTTATCTCAATGTCTGATTCCAAGATGTTTACACAACTTCAGTGGGCCCCCTTAGTTATGTCCTATATGGACCTCAGTGTGGAACGGCGGCCCATGTAGTTCTCATAAGCCATTAAGAGTCACTTTGAAGAGGCCATGTTTTGTCATGTCACTTCTTTTTTAGTTACATTAATATCATATAATTCCTTTAGCTTGAACTGTTATATCCTGAGGAACTTCATAATATGTATGGATGTTATAAATACAGGGTCAGAGTGACATCCAGGGAATAGGTTCATTAAGGCCCTCCTTGTCGCTGTTGAGCTTGTACACCCATTTCTGTTCCTTTTTGAACAAAAACTTACTCACGTCTGGGCAGTGTTCTGGAATAGTAGGCTGTTCTAGCACAGTCCAATGAAAATCATTCGGACCATGGCCCACCTCTAAAAAGTGCGCTGTAAGGCACGTGGCCTGCTTCCGACACCGGACTGTGCTTTTGTGTACACAAATGCGATTTCTTACTTTTCTCGTCGTCATGCCCACATATCTTTTTGGGCATGGACAAGTAATGAGATAGATGGTGTTCTCACTATTACAATTGGTGAACTTGCACTGCAGCCAAGGTCGGCTTCTCCCAATGTCAACCTCAGTGGACTTGGTTGTTTGTGGGCAGACCGAACAGTTTCCACACGGGTGGTGTCCTTGTACAGGTGGGAGATCCCATAGGGTGCCGACCTGTCTGCTCATTTTATTCTTCGGTCTGGTATGCACCAGCTGGTCCTTCAAATTCTTACCCCTTTTGAATGCGAATAGTGGAAGAGGTAGTTTATCACCACTTGCATTCAGAATGGACCAATGTTTTTTTACGATTTTTTGGACCTGATTGGACTTTGTGTGGAAAGTATTCACAAAAGTTATCCTATCTGATTTTTCTTTGGGGATCGTCGCCTCTAAGAGGGCTTCCCGATTGTTGTTGGATGCCCTCTTTTTAGATTGACGTATGATTTTGTCTGGGTAGTTCTTATCCCGCAGTTGTTCTGATAGTTTGACAGAATGAGCCTCAAATGCCTCTTTAGTAGAACAGTTCCTTTTGAGCCTCAGGAACTGCCCAAACGGTAGGTTGTTTCTGAGAGACCTGGGGTGGCAGCTCTCATAGCTCAAGAGTGCATTCCTTGACATGGGCTTCCTATAGAGCTCAGAGATAAGACCTTCTGTACTAGTTTTTATGGTCAGGTCTAGAAACGGTAAGTGAGTTTTGCTGAATTCTACCGTGAATTTCAAATAGCTATTACATGAATTCAGCCACTGGTGGAAGTCTATGAGATCAGATTGTGAACCCCGCCAGACTACAAAAATGTCATCTATGTATCGCTTCCAAACAAGAAGCGATCCATAGTGGGGGTTCGTTGGGTTCAGAACCATTGTTTGTTCAAACACATGAACATAAAGGTTAGCTAAACTAGGAGCGAAGACACTTCTCATGCTCGTCCCCGATGTTTGGAGATAGGTAGTGTCTTCGAATTTGAAATAATTCTCCTTCATTGCTAGTTCAGCTAAGTTCATGATAAAGGGAACCGGTGTCACTGATTGCAAGTCTCTTTCTTGTGAAAGAGTGTTGATAACCTCAAGAGTCTCCGTCTGGGGAATCGATGTATAAAGTGACTCCACATCGAATGAGACGAGGAAGTCAGTGGTGTTGTCAAATTCTATTTCGGGAAGAATCCGTAGGATATCTTTAGTATCCTTAAGGTAGGTTGGCATCTCTTTTACTATCGGATTCAGAAAGTAGTCCACAAAAGAGGATAGCGGTTCTAATATTGAACCGATGCCAGAGATTATAGGTCTCCCCGGAGGTGGTCTCTGTTGTTTGTGGACCTTTGGGAGACAGTAAAAATACGGAATCGATGGATTGAAGTGCACAAATATTGGCTTCCTGTGGTGTAATCCATCCTTCTGATGTTGCCTCTTCAACTATTTGACAGATCTTGGTTTTAAGTTTCTCTGTAGGGTACTCTTTCAGCGGAAGATAGGATTTCAAATCATGGAGCTGTCTTAAACATTCAGTGCGATAAGCCTCAGTATCCAAGACGACAATCGCACCGCCTTTATCGGCGGGCTTTATTGTAATACTGTCATTTGATGTTAATGAACGCAGTGCTAGTTACTCTCTGTTGGGTAGGTTCACATAAGTATTTGGTGTTTTGCTCTTGAAGAGGGTATCGATGTCATTCTCCACAGCCTCTTCAAACGCCTGCACGCGTGCTGGCAAACCAATGGTTGTGGGGTTAAAAGTAGATGGTTTTTTAAAACCAGTATTCACACTTGACTGAGTAGTTTCAGCGTTGTTTTGTTTGGCAAAAAAATAGTGTAACCTAAGTTTTCTAAAAAACTTGGCTAGTTCCACTTGTGCTGTAAAATGATCACCATTATTAGTGGCTACAAAGCCTAGCCCTCAATTTAGAAGGCTTTCTTCATCAGCCGATAAAGAGTATGAACTGAGGTTGATCACGAGGCTGGGTGGTTTGACCCGCTGCTCGTTCCTGCGTTCTCCTTCGGTATCTGTTTGCCATTCCTCAGGTCCATCGTTGGTTGCTGTACTGGTGCCGTCCAACGGACCTGTTGGCCCTGTCCCTGTCTCCTCCTCCCTCGGTTCGTCCTGGGGCCAAACCCTAAAAAAGGTGGTGCCCCTGGTGTTTGTTGCATTTGAGGTGAAAAAAAGGGAGCACCCATTTCTGGAGGAAAAGTTGGACCATACATCCATGGACCTGGCTGCCAGAATGGTTGGAAGTTGTTTTGGTTGGAATAGAAAGAGTTCCCTCTCCGTCCTCTTCTATTACCCCGTCCCCTGTTAGATGGAGGGCCGTTGCTGTTCTGAGATGTATCAGAATCGCTCGAGTTCTCGTCAGGGCCAGAGGTGGCATATGTAGAGCCTCCCATGCGACCATTGTGATTAAAGGATGGTGCCACTTAAGAGTCACTAGTGTAGGGGTAAACCTTTTCAGTGGAGAATTTGGCCAAGTCTTTTTTACACTTCTCTAGTTTTGAGAATAGAATCGAATCTTTGAATTCATTGTTCTTTCTATTATTTTCATCTTGCCCAGTCTTAAATACTGTGGATTTGATAGTGGTTTTAATTTTCCCTTCAAGCAGCTGTATCTCTACTAAAATCTTGTCAGCAGCTCGTTTGGCGGTTTTTATAATGAGGACCAACCAATCCCTTGTGCACCGCCAGGCGATCATTGACCAATCTTTGAGGAACTCCTTGTCATCCAAGAAAAGTCTTGGTGCATTGGTCACAATTAGTCCTGACGGTGCACAGTTACCGCGTAGGTACTCAGCCATAGTTATGCCATGAACTATAGTCCTAGAGTGTGATTTCTTTAGTAGTAGAATCTTATTCCACCCGTCCTCATTATTGCTCACTACAACAGGGATACAGTCCAATAAACTAGGATTCTCATCAAGTATGTTCTGTACTTCCGCGTCCTCAATGGTGTCAACCCTCCATCTGTTCGCCAATGCGTCCCATCATGCATCTTGAAACGCCCTGATTGAATTTTTCCTCCTTTCCTGACTTCAAATCTCTCTTTCTCGCGTGTGCTGCTCACATCCATGCATCTAGAATTTTGAACTGTGTTGGTCTGGGTAAAGGTCGCAACGCAGTCATCACTGATCTCAATCGGTACAGCACACCAAATCTGAATGAACCTTAACGTGGGAAAGCCAAATCTCCCTCCCTTTGAGTAATCTTTTACCAATTCTGAAGCCAAATTATAGAATGAAGCCCTACATACGTATCCATGTAATGGGCAGTGGTATCCTCAGGTGGTGCCTCTTCACCCACTTGAGTTACTACACCTCTATCTCCACTACAAAGATCCCAGAACACCATAAAACATTTCATAATGAAATCAACTCTTCTACCCACCAAATGTTTTCATTTTACATCCTGACGACAATCAACCAATACCAGCACAAATCTACACTAACTGGCCTATCGCAGCACGGCACACTTCGACGTCACTCCTCCTCCTCTCTCAGTAGTTCCCCTCATTCACAATTTGAATCTCACACTCACACACCTCACTCATAGAATCAAGTAACTGTTTGTCCGCCAAACGACCGAACAGTCACATAACCGACTGTCTGTCCACCATACTACCGGACAGTCACAAGTAATTGTCTACCTCAACCTGGCAACTGTCTGTCTGCGAAATGACCGGACAACTGCCTTAGACCATCTGCTCACAAACACCTGGACAGTCATATAACTAATCAATAGGATCCAATCACTCGATCTCTCACACACAGTAACTCACGACCTGCGTTGGTCACTCAAACACTCGCACGCTCGTTCCCTATCACGAGTGGGTCTGTCAATGACGTCTCACAACTCCCACAATCAATGGTCAGACAATTACAACTCTGGGTGTCTTCCACACCACAAATCTATCTATCCCGGGATCTTAGGCTTCTCCTTGAGCCAGACATCAAATAACACAAATCACATGGACCGCGCGCGTTCAGTCTGAAACCACAATCACTCGACTTTCATCCCAGCTCCACAAGACATCACACAATCAAATCATCACCGCAATCTAAAATACATACATCCCTATTCATACTCACTCCACCACGAACTGCTGTTCTCACCGCACTGTCACTCTGCATCGATCTCCATCAAGCGTCGTCGTCCTCCACTCTCCTTCCCCTGGACAACCATCTCTTGGACTCATTGGGGCTTTATGACTAACTTTCTTCCTAACTTCTCCCCTTACTCCAGAGGTAACCGTCCTCTCGCTACCAGCTGATAAGACTGGGTTCCGCTATCAGAATTTAACTAGGAACCCTAGGTCAATGGATCGTTTATTACCTGCTGAGAAGTGTAAAGGGGAAAAACAACTCATCTTAGGCAATCCTAAATTTCCGATGATTATGACTCAAAAGATTACAGACTCCAAATTCCAAGTTAGTAGGTTTATTACAAAGACAAGAACAGCTGAATTTACAAGCTCCTCTGGTTGAGGTTGTAAAAGTACATGGGAACAAATACAAAGCCATATCTACGAGTGCGCTTAATCCGATGAATCATGAAAAGAACGAAGAGTTCAAAAAACAGAACATAGGCAAGGACTGCCCCAACATTTAAGTCAGACTTCATCTGCGACTGAAAAGTGAAAAACATCATCTATCTCTACTCTATCTCTAAAGTGACATTCCTACTTAGCATTTCCCAGGCAAGATCAATTAAAGGTGTCAGCTCATGAAGACTTCCTAAGAAGTACACTCACATTGCATGGGTCAAGTAGCTAAAGCTACAGAGCTCAGTCTAAGGAGCTCCTTCTCCCTCTAGATCGAGCTCCTCACCCCTTCTCCTAACTCTGTCCCCAGGACACTGTCCCTAATACAAAATGCACAGATGTAAAACACACCCACAGATCACCTCATCTCACTGGGCACTTCTCATAGGTAAATTTCCACTGTCTTCCTCACTCCATCCAAGTTCGACTTGATGACCTCGATTCCCAGGCCTCCTTAGTGAGAAAGAACACGGCTCCCAATTATCGACTGTTAGAAGGTGGTTCTGACACTCTGACCTTCCCGGATTTTTCGCTTTTTGAGCACCTATTTGTTGAGCATTTACTGTGGGAGAGCCTCATAAGTTGGGACTCACCCACATGGAACTCATGATGAAAGAGACTGCGTGCGGATTTTACTGGTTCCCCCTAGCTTGACAAGGCCACAGCGCAGCAACTGTAGTAAGGGGTACCGGGCTGGTTACATGCAGACGCATGTATACATGCGTGTGCACACGTGCACAGGCTGTGCGGGGGAGATTCCTGTTGTACGCAGTCCAGGAGCAACTACAAAGTGAGTGGTGTGGCAGGACTTATGCAGAATTGGGTGGTGACATGGAATAGGCTTTATTGTTATTGTTATTTTTGATTTGTAGCGCGCTCAATCACCTACAGGCCTCTAAGCGCTCGGGAATCGATGGTAAACAACAACTTTGACAGTACAGAGGGCATCCACTGGCCTACGTGGCTCACAGGACTCTCCTGAACAACAGCGTTTTCAGCCCCTTTCAGAAACGTAGGAGGTTTCCTTCCTTTCGTAGTGGCTCAGGTAGTGTGTTCCATAAATGCGGAACCAGCACCGAAAAGGCTCTACCGCCCTTGGTGGCAAGTTTGTACCGAGGGCAGACTAATAGCTGAGAGTCTGAGGACCTAAGAGCTCTCTTTGGGCTATACATTACCAGGCGATCTTTGATGTAAGCAGGTGCCATGCCATAGATGGCTTTATGGGCGATGCACAGATTTTTAAATTCCACTCGCTCCTTAATAGGGAGCCAGTGGAGGCTTTGTAGCAGGGGGGATGCTTTAGTGTGTCTTGGCTGTCTGAAGATAAGACGAGCGGCATCATTCATCACCACCTGTAGCCTATTTATCAAGGTTTTTGGTAGGCCAAGGTAGAGGGCATTTCCATAATCTATGCGTGAAATCACAGTAGCTGCGACGATGGAACGTAGCATAGATTGGGAAATGATAGGCACTAATTTCCGTAGCTGTCGGATGATATTAGTACAGCTGCCCACCACTGAAGAGATTTGGCTGACCATAGAGAGGTCACAATCCAGTTTGATCCCCAGGCTCTTCACGTTCAAACTGGGTTTTGGGGCTGGACCTAACTCTGCGGGCCAGTAGAGGTCACACCATGGTGAGGTGGTAGATGAAATAACCAAGACCTCAGTCTTGTCTGGATTGATTTTTAGGAGGTTTCCACTTTATACAGTGGGAAGAAAGATGCCTGGGAAAGTCAGTGTGCTTTTCAGTGTTTATTCCATTATTCTCTTATGGGGATAGGGAGCACATGGGCTAGTTTTACTTTCGTAGGGCCTACGTGTTCTGCAGAGTCCAAAGTCATATTTGTACTGCTTTTGGGTCATCCAGAAATGTTATATTTCTCTGAGTCAGCTCATAACCAGGGCCTGGCTGGGGGCTGACCCCAGCAGCCTGGTTTGATGACCTTCCCTCCAAGGAGAGAAGATGGATGGAGCTACAGGCTAATCCATCAGCAGCAGTCAGTGGGTGACAGGCACCAAGCTGCACAAGGGAGAAGGCAGCTCTGGGGGGAAGGAGCTTTCAGAGACCATGTGGCAGGTGACCCTGGATGACGCCATCTTGAACCAACCCAGAGGCCTGGGTAGGAAGGAGAGAGCAGGGGAAGAGAAGTTATGTGTCGCTGTGTGATAGGGCAAACAGAGACTTCCTGCCAGCCCCCTTCCCAATTCTTTAAAAGTGTTTGCACCCCCGAGAAGCTCGTTCTGGGGTGTGGTCTGCTGAGACAGAGGGTGCTGGAGCCTGGTGCAATGGGCAGTTGGAAGGAGGACCCCCCCGACTGTCCCAGGATCCTGAACAGTGCCAGGAGAAGAGACCAGGACCAGTGCGCAGAAGCAGGGGCCTCTGCGCAGGGCGAAGAGAGGCCCAGGAGGAGAGCCAGGCAAAAGGCTGGCACAGGGAGCCAGTGAAGACAGCTCCCTGCTGAATCACCCCTCTGAGAGGGTGAAGGCTAGTGCTCCCAGTGACTGGGGAGCACCACCAGGAGCAAGAAGAGGCCAAAAGCAGGAAGATCGGAACCCTGGGGGCTGACATATGCCCCCAGGGGTATGTGGCTCCGGGCCTCAGGGGGGTGGGTCAGGTGTCCCGTAGGCTGCCACCACAAGAAGAAAAATGCCCTCATGGGGTGCCAGGGGCACACTCTGGTGCTTGCCGAAACTGGAGGCAGGGGAGTGCCGTCGCGCCCCTCTGGGAATAGAGAGAGGGGCCGGAATCCCAACTCCGGTCCCTACCGAAGCCGGGGAGCACTGTCGCACTCCCCATGAAAATGGCTGTGTGAGGAGGAGGCGGGGAGCATCATCGTGTCCCCGCCAAGAGGTCTCTAGGGGTCCGGGACCCCATCCCCGGACACCGAAGTAAAGCCACAGAGCGCTGCCGCAGTCCTCATGAAGATGTCCCCCTTGCGGGGTGCCAGGAGCCGACCCTGGCCCCCGCTGAAAAAGCAAATACGGGGAGAGCCGGCGCGCTCCCCGTGAAGAGAAGGAGGGACCTGGGACCCCATCAACGGGCCCCAAAGTGAGAGATGAGGAAGGGGGAGTGCCGCCACACTCACCGAGGCCAGAGGAAGGCTGGGGAGTGCCGTCGCACTCCCCTGAAGACCAGCCGGTCCAGCTGCAGCCACTGTGTCTGCCCGCAGGAGCGGGCAGCCCAGAATAGCAGCGGTGGCTCCTGCAGCCGCACACAAGGGAGCAGGCTGGGAGCCGGCCGGAGCAGGCGAGGTTGGACTACCCGGGCTGCCCTCACCTCCCAAGATGCTGGTAATGCAGGGTGCCCGGGTGGGACCGGGCACCTGCAAAGAGAAGAGGGGGTGAAGAGGCACCAGGGGCCCGGGTGCGACTTGGCCGCCAAAACGGCCAGAGTAGCCGGGGGTGGGTTCCCCGACCTGGCTCACTTACCTGGGGGCCGGGTGGGACCAGGCCCCCCACCAAAGCCAGGAGACGCAGCAGGAAGCCGCAGGGGGCAGCGTGGCTCTGCCTGGAGCAGAGGGAGAGCCGCTGCTATAATATGCACACCGAAAGGAGAGGCGTCCCATAATGCCTTGCCAGGCTTACAGAAGCCAGCAAGGAAACCTGGATATTTCGGCGTGTGGTGGCCCCAGGAAGATAAGGCCACCGCTGTGTGTACCAAGGTGCAGGGGAGCTGCTGGAGGAGCGCAGTCTCCCCCAGCATGAAATGGAAGTCCCTTCCTAAGTCTCATGGGGACTTGAAAAGAATAACCTCTCAAGGGCTCAGCCAGTATTTTAACACCTCCTGGGCTGGAACTTTTGTTCTACAGCTGGGGATGTGTTGAGAAATTCACCAAAGGATGAAGCACTGAGCTGGGGATGTCGGGAAGAGCATGCCATGGAGGTTAAGAGGTGTAACTGCCCCCGTAATGCATTTACAATTGTTATTATTTTTCAGAGGGACTGAAGGTCTCCTGTGTAATGTGAAGTACCTGTGTAAGGTTATGTCATAAGCAAAGTGGGGTTATGTTGTCAGACATTCCTCCTAGGGTGTCTGGCTGTATGTGCTTAATCCTATGCTTTCATCTGTGATGCCTTTAGGGGCTGTAATTGCAATGCATTCTAAGGATCCACAAATGGGATGAGTACTGTTATTCTATAGCGATGCTTAAACATGTATTCTTGCTGTTGCACTTAGGTGAAGAACCCAGACTGTTAGCCCTTAAAATGTAGAGGTGTATACTTCCTGGTCAGTAGGAAATGCTCAGTCAGGTTTGTGTGTCACCAGGGCAGGTGTGCCTATTTTTTTTTTTGAAAGACCTTTATTGGATCTTTACGAGAAAAAACACAGCGTATGGCCTACAACCTCTAGGGCCGGCCGCGACTTTTGCAATTTCCTCTCAACATTTTCGGTTTATACACAGCCTCATTGCCGACAACCCTGGGGTCTGGCGGCGTAGCAATTAAGTATGGATTTTTTGCCGTCCGTGTCAAGTTCGTCAACATTTCAGGTCTAACATTTTCCCATTTTTTACTGTGAACTTAACTTATAACTGAGTTCAAGATGTAAAATCACATATATTGACCTTTGCCACATCCGTGGCGACACATTGTGAAGCACCATATGTATAAAGGATGTAGTCATGAGTTACGTTACGTTTGTGGGATATCGCAATCTCACAGGTGTGCCTATTTTAAATGCTTGTTGAGGTAATGGGGTGGGTTGCCACTGGGATGATGCCAGTGTGCAGGGCCCTCACTCCAGAATATGTTCCACTAACTGCATTTGGGGGCAAGATGATGTGCATACATGGGAGTTGTGGTTCTAGACTTCACCCCCCCTGAAAGAGGGGTGGAGATATTATGCAATGTCACAAAGTAGTTCTAACAGCTTATGTATATTTGTAAATTGGTGCATAGTATTGAGTAGTGTGTGTGTTTAGTAAATGTACTCTTACTTTTATAAAGCAAAGTACAGACTGGACAATCAATTATTGAGTGTTATTTCTGTGCACCTGTAATGGTGATTACTAGCCCATACCACCTCCCTTGAGTAAGCCTCAGATTGCTCTGCAACACTACCCTCTGAGAGTCAGGCACTACAATTGGGTGTTTGGTTACCAGCGAAGGACAAATGTAGTCATGTTATTTGCAGGGGCGGTGGGTGACATTTGAAAGCGGTGGGGTGCAAAGTGATTTGCATACAGCGCCGTATCGAGCGAGCGCAGCGAGCAAGCCCGAACCACTTATGGGGGGCTTGGGGGGATAACCCCCCAAGAAAATTTTGACAAAAAAGAAGAAAAATCTCAGCTCTAAGAGTAGAAGAAGTTGCACAGCAGTCGGGAGACAGCCTTTACAAAGCCCTCTGTCCCACTCGTTTTTTGTACCTTTCTGACCCCTGTTCCACTCATTTTTGTGCCCTTCTGCCCTCTGTCCCACTCGTTTTTGTGCCTTTCTGCCCCCTGTTCCACTCATTTTTGTGCCCTTCTGCCCTCTGTCCCACTCGTTTTTGTGCCTTTCTGCCCCCTGTTCCACTCATTTTTGTGCCCTTCTGCCCTCTGTCCCACTCGTTTTTGTGCCTTTCTGCCCTCTGTCCCACTCGTTTTTTTGTGCCTTTCTGCCCATAAGGGGGGTTCGGAAAATTTTGAAAAAAGAGAAGAAAAATCGTGCATTTTCAAGCAAATTTGAGAAAGCAGGAAGGTTAATAAAGCAATTGTGAAAGTGCAGTTATTACATTACAAACACACGCCCACACACAGAGACATGCTTTCACATACAGACTCACACACACACCCACACATCAATCCACACACACACTCGCTCACACACACATATCTAGATAGATTCCACTCTCCACACTCACTACATGAGGTGCCAGCTCGCTACCACACATGCCTATTCTTTCAAAAAGGCAAATAAGGGATCTAGCATACACACACAGACACACAGAACTGCCTGATTCCAGTCCAGCCACATGTGGCCTCCTGCAGATATCGTGCTCGGTCCCCTTGACCTTGTGATAAACAATGAGTCACTGTCAGCTCCAGGAGGCTCATGAACCTATGACGGGGAGTAACCAGCAATAGCAGCCCACTACTAACTGTATCTGCAGAGTATCTGTTTTTGAGGGATCACATCAGCCCTGTAGCCCATTAGGCACCTCCCTGGCAGGCCATGTGTAGGCAGCGGGCTCACCTCCAGTTCCATTCAGGCTGAAAACACGACGGTAATCGGGGCCTCACTCAGGCAGGTCACACCCCGTAACGGCCCTCTCAGAAACTGGGGACAGATTCGGTCCGAACTACAGTTTGTTTTTTAGACATTACTGTGCACGCAAATAGTCATCACCGGGACCATAAAAAGTAAGCACAAACACAGAATACAGACATTAATACAATGTGCCGCACCTTCTGTGGACTCAGGTTCACAACAGAAGAAACGCAGGGAAGCCCAGAAAAACACAAATCAATCAGGCCAGCTCAGTTCATTTTTGAGACAGGAGAAAATACAAACATATCCTCTTTACCAACATGCATACAGACTGATGTATTGCGAAAGGGTAACACCAGCCACATAAAAGCATTTAAAAACATCATCAAAAAGGTGCATAATATGTTTGTTAAATGCCTTGGTTCTTTGGTTTTCCAATTGGGGTCTCCATAGTGAGTGGCCCAGTCACAGCGTTCCGCTGGGTCCTCGCAAAAAAAGAATAATAATAGTAATTAAGTCAGGGAAAAGGAAGTCTGCAAGGAAATCATGTGCTCCCATGGAGTGCTGCAAGGGAGTGAAAAAATAGTCCCCTCAGAGCAGTGAAAGGATACAAATCAACCTAAAAATTATTATAGAAGCTATGCTGCAGTGGGGGGACAGCATCAAGAACATGGAAGAAAGCAATTAAGAAGGAGTAGGGAACTGAGACAGAGAAGAAAGCCATTCAATCATACACTAGGTTCTGGCTTACTCTATGTATTTTGTATTGGAGACAATGGATCATTGACAACACACAGCTAAAGCTGTTTGTACGCGAGGCCTAAGAATTGAAGATGTGAATTTAAAATAGCAAAGCGTTAATGTGTATATCAATGAAAAGTTAACTCTAGCTGTTAGTATACCACTTAGGAGAACACACATTACAAACAAAAATCAGGCAGCACCTGACAGCAATTTTACTAACCACAGCAGGACCCTAAATGTAAATAAGACGACTGATGCATAAGGGATTCTAGTTATTGTCTGAAGCTTCAGGGAATGCTACAGCATATTCTCCAGAATGCCTTGGCAAAATGAGTGGAATTAACCTTTAATCAATTATAATGATTAATGCATATGGTTTTAAGCAGATATTTAGCATTTACACTGAAAAGAAAATATGTGCAGTGTTTTATTGCTAAAGTAATTTACAATGCACGAAAGTGGTGCAAATATATCCGTTCGCAGTGAAGCATTTTATAAATGTACCCCATCACTGCATAGCGTTCCTACGTAAAAAAACATCTGTGCTGTTACTTGGTGGAAGTTTTATTTTTGAACTGGTCGGGGATGCATAGTCAATACAAAAGAAATGCGCAGGACAGTGTACAATCATCCAGCAAAAAGTAAAGTAAGAACAGATATTCAAATTTGACATTTTCAGTGTTTTTACCTTTCTTCCCTTCGGAATGTCTGTCTCATTGGTAGTCTTCTTTGATGGAATAAAGGAACTGTCATGGTGATTGGACTCATACAGAGACACAAGCACACACACAGGCACACACGCTGACACACCTCACTCAGACACAAGCACACACACACAGGCACCCACACAGAGACACACACAGGCGTATACACAGAGATATGCCCAGGCACACACAAAGGCACGCACACGCAGACACACCTTAAGCACACATACAGGCACACACGCTGACACACCTCACTCAGACACAAGCACACACACAGGTGTACACACACAGACATGACTCATTAAAGAGTTATTTTTAAAAGTGTTCCTTCTTACAAGTTTGCAAATTGTTTTAAACTATGTTTCCTAGACATTACAGACGTGTTTGCAGACAAAATGCTACAAAGGAAACATTGGTTGGTGAACTCGTGCTCTGCAGCGGGGATAGCTCCGACTGAAAGTAGCAGAGCTCCGACTGAAAGCAGCAGAGCACGTGGAGCGCCTGTGGCGTGTGGTTTGAACTCTTGCTGTCTGGAGAGGTCACATGTGTGGGCAGGAGAGTTCAGAGATTAAGAGCCTGCAGCAGCAATGTGGGCAGCCTGAGGTTTTAAACATGGAGGCTGGGCTCTGCCTTTTACCATCAAAGCTTGAATAATTCCACATGGTTGGATACATCTAATATCTTTTAGCACAATGCGAGGAATGCGCAACTGGTTCAGCCAATCGGAATGCTTAGAACGCTGGCATGGACTACCAATGACCGAGCGCATTACATGTTCAGTGAGCGCGTGAGGCAGTGGCATGACGCTCACTGGGACAGTGGGCCCATGGGCCTGCTTGTGATAGGTAAGATTGGGAGTGGGTAGGCACGTGCTGATAGCCATATTGTCCACGTGCAGTCAGCCACAAACAGTTGTTAACTTCCGCTCCAAACCATCATTGTTAGGCGGAAAATTAATCTGAGTTAATTTCATGAACAAAGGGTGTTCCCTGCAGTTAGAACCTGAGAGTACAATAATGCATAACTTATCAACCGCTTTAGAGGCTTAAGGCTGGGCTAGTGTTGCCTACGCATACCTCATTCTTTTATTTTCTCTAATCAATAACTTTGTTGTCACAGAATGCACATGTGTATTCAAGAGAAAAGCCCGAGCAGAAGTGGTGGACTTAGAGCAGTGAGATAAAATCACACTGCACAACCAGGAACCAGGGGAAGCTCCCTTTATATCTAATCTGGACACACCTCTCAAACACATAAATCCAGTTAGTTTCAGGCTCCCCTTTCTCCACCTACCCTCACGTACAAGCTCTCCTTCTCCAGTGCTCTCCTTATTCACCCAACACTCTATCCTCTAAACTCCCTCTCTAGGTTTCTCTTCCTGCCCCTCTTTCTTTCCAGCTTCTGTCTCTCTTCTTCCTTATGATACTGAACACTCTCTCATTCTATACCTCACTGCCACTGTCCTCAATCCTTCTCTTTTTAGCCTTCCTCTTTACCTATCTACTGTTCTCGCTCTCACACAACACCAGCCCTTTCTAAGACACTGGCAATTGATCATCGGCACTTTCTATGATCATCAGCACTTATTACGAACATTGAATCACCGGCACAACCTATGACCACTTGCGTTTCCTATGTTCACTGCTTTCCTATAATCATCAGCACTTCCCATGATCACCAGCACTTCCTATTACCATAGAATTTCTGGCACATCCTATAATCATCCGCACTTCCTATGATCATCGGATCACCAGCATCTTCTATGACGATTGGCACTTCCAATTACTACTGCCTTTTTATGATCATCAGCACTTCCTATGAACGGATCACTGGCACTTCCTACAATGATCATCAGCGGCGCTACCTATGATTAGCGGTTTCCTATAATTATCGGCACTTCCTATGATCATCGGGTCACTGGCACTTTCAATATGACCGAAGGCACTTACTATGATCACTGGCTTCCTACAATCCCTGGCACTTTCTATGAAATGTAATTGCTTCTTTCAGGGCCAACTACACCTTTATTACACCACGAATGTAGGTCACAGTCACACAATACCTTGGCCGAAATTACTCCCGTACGCGTTAAATAAAGGACTGCATGGATGCACCGGCCACCGGACACAACAGTGCTTTGTCACACGGGAGGGGCCCAAGTCTCTAGCAAGCAGAAAGCACAGAGCTACATCATCATGCTTTACCCTCAGGGTTTTGTTTTTCTCGCGCAGATTTATATAGCGTGAACTCGACCGGAAGGTATTGGAGCGCTTTTGAGCACCAGTTACCTTACACAGGGACACATTCATTTCCACAATGTTTGAAATTGAAATACCGGTCGCTAAAACACAACTTCGCCTAAAATTGTGCACCGTGACACAGTCAAACCACTCACCGTTCACAGGGAAGGAGTCCTTCATGCACACGGTCCACACGAGGCGAGAATGGTGGCGAGTAGATGATCTGACGTAAGCTCTGCAGTGCCGCAAAATGGCCAATCACTGTATGACTACATGAAGTCACACACAGTGATTGGCCATTATGCAGTGTGTGTGTCACCACCCACGCGCGGCATCCAATAATGGATTGCCCTGCCCTGCTGCGCGGTGACCGACCAATCCTGGCGCTGCAAGCAGCGCCAGGATTGGCTAGGGGGGCTCTCTGACTGCTCGCCCTGTGTCGCCTGTGTAATGCCGGTGGCTGCGGCCAGGTTAAACGAGCACCCCCCTGGTCACTCTCTATGGGGGACCTTTCATGCGCATGCTCGGGCTAGTTTCTGCCCCAAGCATTACTTGCGCGCTAGATGCCTTGGCTGGCCTGGCTGTCTGCTGCAGCTGAGTGATTGCGTCATGTGGACTGTCACTCAAGCTGCGCAGCAGTCCAGACCAGCCCCCCTGCCAGCGCTCTCCCAGATTACTCGGGTGCTTCCCGGATTCCCGGCGGCGCACGCACAACTTTCACTAAATGTTTCATCAGTCTGTTCAGTCAGTGTGTGTTCTTGCAGCAGCCGAGCAGCGTTGTCTATGGGCTTGTGGGGCTACGCCCCTACGCCCCAATGGACGCATCGCTACTGGTTATTTGTGCAGGCCTCACAGATACTGCCTCATTTTCCAACATCGACATTCCGTTTACAAAGAATTGCTTCTCCTCCATGCCTAAATCCTAAAACAAAAGCCATTAGTTTTAACTAACAAATGCAGCTTCTTCCACCTGCAATGGAAACGTGAGATTAGAACAACCTTGCATACACATGAAATTCGCTGACTACCTCCAAATGCGAGAGCCTACCAGGGAAATTACATTTTCAGGCCTACACAATTCGGCCAACATAAGAATAAACGAATAGGCCTTCAATTACACACAAGTGAACATTTCATTTAGGCCTTTAAACATCAAATTATACACACAAGTTAACCGTGCTTTCCTTTGCAAGCATCTACAATTGATACACGTTAAGCACACTTAGTCATCTCTACGTGCAGACTTTAATATGATGCACGTTTAAATCAAAATGTATTACATTACACATAGGCTTTTCATTAGGCAATTGCAATATGCTAAAGGTTACACTTTCCAAACATAGATGCCATTTTGTTTCTTGC
This sequence comes from Lissotriton helveticus, assembly GCF_964261635.1. Classification (NCBI taxonomy): domain Eukaryota; kingdom Metazoa; phylum Chordata; class Amphibia; order Caudata; family Salamandridae; genus Lissotriton; species Lissotriton helveticus. Next base: position 161,675,192 of record NC_136058.1, on the reverse strand, counting down.
ATGGTACGAAATAATTTCTATCCATTCACTTGCACACATTTATTAATACAACACGTTTCCTAACGACCAAATGTTACTGCAACACAGGAATATATGCGAGTGCGGCTATCCATGATTATGATGCTCCCCTACAATTTTAGAGCACTAACGCGCTCCATCACAGATCACAATGCCAACGCACACACCAAAATTGTTGCTGTCTCTGCAAGGGAGCATATAATCAGGTGGTCAGACATTATTTTAATCTATTCTAGTCCTGAAAGTGGCCCAATTAATACTAGTTAAATGGGCCGGGCCTGGTAGCTGGCACGTTTTTTAACCTTAAACAACAAAAGACCTGACTGTAGTGAGCAACCACCAACTTTTCTTTGTAGGCCCTGAGCAGGGGGGCTGCTGCCTCATTCCAGCTGCTGGTTGTAACTCTTTACCAGTCTAATCCAGTCCTAAATGCCCAACTGTTAATGTTACAATAAAAATGTTTATCAGTCATCTCCATATAGAAATACCCTCTACTGAAAAGGTGTGTTAGACAAGCAAGAAATATTTGCAAAAAATGGGTGCAAAGGTGAGAAAGTACCTCACGCGCGCTTCCCCACTGGGGTTACTGGCAGGTTCTCACCAGTCTGCTTGACGCGGGGATTACTGTGTGATGCCAGAATGAGTTAACGCCGTGAATACTGACAAGTGCGATAAGGGTATGTTTGTGGTCATGAGGACCAGGATGAGGCACGAGATTGTCTCGACGTAATGTCATAAAATTGGGGTGAGTGGATGTTTAAGTGATCGTTTTTCTAATAGAAATCGGTTGAGATGATGAGAAGACCACATGTTTTAACCTGTGGACATGAGAACGCGTGATGTACAGCGAGGTTATATCACGCTGTGTATGTGTCCTTTTTTAAAAAAAGTAACAGCAATGAACGTTGCTAGCATATCTTTGCGGGTATACCATTGGCATTTGATTGTGCTGGAAGGGGTTTTACAGTTTATGAAAACATACCACTAGATGCGGTGGGAAGCTGGCAAGAGTGACTTTGGCTACCACGTGGGAAATATACTTTGAGAACTCCGTGATATACACATTCTTGAAGTGCTGGAGGTGGTTCCAAAAGGTTGGCGGTATAATGTATGTCTCGTGTGTTTGTCAGTCATCTTGAATATAAAGGTTAGAATCCAGGGAGGTGTCTGTCGACCTCTAGCCCTGACGAAATTGCCGCAACAAAGTACAGGCAATGAAACATGTTGGCACCTACATAAAATGGTCGGTAACATGCACTGTTTTAAAATTTTGAGTAAGCTCACAAATTTGAATAAAGTTGGGGCTGGGTATATGTGAGTCTTAACTCAATTTTAATCGAAGGAATACTTTATCTTTACGTTTCACAAGGTCTTCTTTTGATATACACTATTCATGACTAACACCTCTTTCTTCTTTTTACTGGACACTTTTTCTTTCTTTGGTGCAAAAGTTGCCAAGAATGAGAAAACGTGAGCACACTGGTGAGCACCTGCCAGTAGCCCCAGTGGGGAAGCACACGCGAGGTACTTTCTCACCTTTGCACACATTTTTTGCAAATATTTCTTGGGGGTATTCTTATATGGAGATGACTGATGAACATTTTTATTGTAACATTAACAGTTGGGCACTTAGGACTGGATTAGACTGGTAAAGAGTTATAACCAGCAGCTGAGTTGAGGCAGTAGCCCCCCTGCTCAAGGCCTACAAAGAAAAGTTCATGGTAGCCCGCTACAGTCAGGTCTTTTGTTGTTTATTGTTGTATTTGAGTGGAGGGCGACCTGACTGATAATTTTACCTCTTGAGCCCCTTGTTGTGACTCAACGTTTTTTAACCTTACCTGGTGAACTGCCGATCTCCAACCCCATTACAGACTCACAACGTCGATGGTTCACGCCTCTAACCTGCAGTGCTGTGCACCAGCAACACCTTCAGTCTAGCTCACTGGTTGCTGGTAGTAAATCATGTTCCTGAACCTGAGTTAAAATGGCGTCCAGTTCCAGCATCAACACATGCACCGGGAAACAGACACCACAAGTTGAGTTTGCGCAGTGTGCCTTAAAAATTCCTAACGATACATTGCGCAGACTCGATTTCTTGGCTTACTGCCTGCAGCCTCTTCTAAACCACCCCCCCACCTTCGTCCCCATCTGTACACACTCATTGTTTGTTTACATTGATCATTTTCAGGAAGGTTGAACCCACTCCAAGCACCTGCAATAATTTTTGGGGATATGCTGCCCCATCTAGTGTTATTGTTGCACAATGCTCACAAGATTCAATTAATTGTGTATACCACTGCTAATTTGCAAATCAACTCGCTATCTGTACTATTGGAAAATGTATTGGATGCCTGAGACCCTGTAATATTCTCTGCAGTCTTTGTTGGACTCTGACCTCTTCTACATTTGAAAGGCCTCACAGTGACAGTGCTGCTGGAGAGATGTATATGTCTGAGTGGTGGCAGGCCTGTGAATTCGTACTCCATCTGCACTTGCTCCGATTTAAATACTCTTAAGAGTTGGAGTGACAGATTTAACCATTTTAAATACTCCCACGCAGTTTTGTAGTTCAAAATGGCCCCTTGTGCAATGCGTCAAACCATGTGTATAGTGCTGAGAGTTCCCGCCGTTGCAGAACATTTACTGAGGTCTTTCTGTGGTGGGAGGTCACAGCATAGCCTGTACTAATGTTACTAGAGCAGGGATTGTCACCAAGGGCAACATACTCTAGTCCTGGATTTTTATTTAACATCATAACTCAAAGTCGATATCTTGCTTAGAGTAACTAGAACTGTATAAAAATAGGTATACAAAGCAAAAGCTGTAATTTAATAGGGCAGATTTACAAGAAATTGACGTATCTGTAGAGATGCGTCAGTTTCCCTGTGCCAGTCTGCAATACCCTTGCGTCACCATGGATGCACCGTATTTACAATACAGCACACCGCGGTGCAAGGACTTACAGATGCATCAGAAATTCTGACGCATGACGCATCTGTCGGCCCAAAAATCACGCACAGCAATGCATGTTGAGTTCTATACTAATTGAACTGCGTCACCCGAAGCAAGCGTAAGGTTTTGATGCAGTGGCGTTCTAGAAGTGGCGTAGCGTAGTGAAATCTTGAGGATCTCACTTCGTCACTTTTACGAGGCTTTCCAGCATGTTCACACCAAAGTTCAAGAGGAATATTTTTTAGAATAACCGTTCCTATTAGCATATTATGTGCACCCCACCCTAGAGTGTTTTTTTTCTCTCTCTCTCTCCCTCTCCCGTGTTCCCCGTGCTGTGTGTTGCGATCTTACTCATTAACGCTGTCGCTTTCCGCCACCACCCGTTCCTTCACTGCAGGCCCACCTAGAAGTCCTTTTTTTTAAATTAAAATGTTTATTTCTTTTATACTTACCTAAAAAGGCGTTTTCAAAGTACTTTTTTCCTCAAATTTACAGATCAGTAAATTAAAAAAGAAAAGGCACTGGTAATGTTGGAGGTATAGTTGGGTAATGACACATATACGTCCTTGTAGTGCCCTAGAATCTGTTAGCATTCTAGTGCTAACTCTGTATTTACACCTAACACCCACCCACCACTGATGTCACTGGTCACGTGACACAGTACCAATAAAAGAGGCCGAGCGCACGTGCTCTGGGCCAGTTGCACCGAGTAAGCAGTGTGTCCTGCGTCCCAGTCATTTCCAGCATGAGGGCCTAGGGCCCGCCCTCCTACAATGGCGACGAGGGTAGCTGTGTCCACGCGTGCCACAGCTCTCAAAATCATCGAGGAAAAGGGGAAGAGAATGCTGCTCGCCTGAGAGCACCCCCTGCAAAGAAACGAGCCGGCCGCCGAGAGGCCTGTGGGGCGTGTGTCGAGCCCCAGGCCTAGAGAAGAAGGAGGAGGTGACCGGGAGCTCACCCCGCACCTCTCCAGCCTGCCGTGGTCCGCCCTGCCGTGGCGGAGCCCCAAAAAGACAAGCGGAGCCATCGCGGTGCCCACCCGCTGAAGAACAGGCCCGTCGGCCGAAGGTGAGCCCAGACTGTTGAGCACCAAAAGCGGAGCCCACCCGCTATAGTCATAAGCACTGCCCCAAAAGTGCGAGCGGCGTTGGCTACTGGCCCCCGCAATCAAGACAAGGCTCACGGAGCCCACCCGCGGCCTGCCTGCTGCGACGGCCGCAAATGCCCCCGATGACAAAGCAAGGCTCGCGGAGCCCACCCGCGGCCTGCATGCAACCATCTCCGCCCCGCCGCGCAGCGTCTGACTAAAGCTGCCGCGGCGGTCGAGAAAAGGAGCCCGCAGCGTGAGGAGAGCTGCCGGGCCATTCATTTAAGTAAGCGGAGCCCACCCGCAAAGCGCCAACACTCCTCCACCCCGCGCAGCGTGTGATCTGTAAGGCTGCAGCAGCGGGGTGGGGAAGCGAGAAACCCAGCTCCCGGCCCGCAGCCGGTAAAGGCAACATCTACACACCCCCGGTGCAGCGCAGATCAAAGAAACTCACCGGGGGGAGAAGAAGAAAAGAAGGAAGCCGTCCGGCGCACGCCTGCCTTGCCCACCGCTGCTCCGTGTGTGTGTAGCTGAAGGCGGAGAGCGGAGAACCACGCCGGCACATCTCCCCACCTATTCCCATCGCTGCAGCATGAGGGAGAAAACGTAAAGCAGCAAGAGGAGCTGCAGAGGGTCAACTGCCTCGAACTGCCCGCCGTCTCCTCCAATGTCACAGAACCCCTGTGTGGCAAAGATCAAGAGACACCCAAAGAACCCTGGGTGTAAGCACAACTGCACCCGTGCCTGCCAGGAATAAACATTAAAGACATCCTCCAACTTGCCTGGCTAGTCTGTGTCCCGTGGCCTGACCAGGCCGGCCATTCAGTTCGAAGACCTCCTCTTCCACACTCGGCCGGGATCAGAGAGACACGCATCAGGTGGAAAGCTACCTGAGGCAACACTGCCATCTAGTGGCCAAGAGCGGAATCATCCTCCCACAATGAAAGACAATGACAGCTAAATTAAATGCCACAGGTGAGACAAGCCTGGGACAAGCAAAATGAACACAGCCTGCAGCCACAGCAAAGGAAGACAGTCCGCGAAACTACAAGACCTACACTTAAGGCACAGGGAGGAAACGGCGCAAGAACGCGCCGGAAGCACAAGAACACAACAGAACGTAAGAATCGCGCCTGAAGCACCAGAAGTGCGCCAGGAGTGCAGCGACTCCTCACAAGATATCCAAAAGAACGCACGACAAGTGCGCCCACGCGAAGAAGTTCACAGGAATCGCAACCAGCACCAAACAGAAGAAGATCCATGGAGTGGTGACGTAACCCTCCAGAAGCGAACACCCAAGAAGCATCTACGCCACGCCAGAAGAGAAGACAGCGATGCCTGGTGGCCACAGGTCATCGCTGCAACAAAATGGCGAAAGTAAGAACACCCCCACACAAACCAACGATGGTTCTGGAACCCAGCACTAGGAAGTGCGAAAGCGCATGATGCAAATGCGCAGCAGTGCGGACAGCACTAGCCCAAAGCAGCAAGTCACAAGAGAAGACATGAAGAGCGCACCCAGATGCGCACCAAAGCAACTCAACGGCAATGAAAAGAAAATGGTTGCGCTGACAACCTGCAGCATTGAAGATTCAACACAGAAGCAACCTGACCACTCAGCTTGGTCACAAAGCACGAAGTCGACCAGCCAGATGGTCGCACCAAGAAGCCTACCTGCCGGACCTCGGCAGAAGGGACCAGCACGAGGTCCAAGAAGCTCAGCACTACAAATCCTACCTGCCAGACCTCGGCAGAAGGGACCAGCACGAGGTCCAAGAAGCTCAGCACCACAAATCCAACCTGCCAGACCTCGGCAGAAGGGACCAGCACGAGGTCCAAGAAGCTCAGCACCACAAATCCTACCTGCCAGACCTCGGCAGAAGGGACCAGCACGACGTCCAAGAAGTTCAGACAAGGCACGGTCCGACGACCTAGACCCACGAACTTCAACCACACAAATTAACGAAAGTAACAGGAAGAAGATGTGAAGGTCGCGACGCTCACCCTGAGAAGTGAGTAACAAGAAGATAGTGTCCTAGGACCAGGACAAGACCAGGAAGACACGTGCAGAGTGCGCGCGCTGCATGGGGAAGCCTGGCCAGAAAAGATGAAGAAAAGGGGAACAGGGTACGTTGCGAAAAGAGGAGAAGAGAAGAAGAAAGTTCGGAGCGGCACCCCGCCACCGAAGAAAGGAAGAAAAGAGAAGTCAGAGTGACACCCAGTCACTGCAAGAAGAAAGGAGAAAGAACAGAGTGGCCACTGCCACTAAGAAGAAAAGAAGGAAGACGTAATCAGAGTGGCACGACTGTCAAGCTAAGAAGAATGAAGAAAGAACAGAGTGGCCACCGCCACTAAGAAAAGAAGAAAGGTGACAGGCACTGGAACACCGGAGTGCAATGGAGAACAAGCCTGGTAAGAGCACCGGCAGAGCAGACCAAAGACAACCACCTACGAGTCATCCATCCACATGGCGAACGCAGAAGGGAGCAAGATAGACTGTTGAAGACATCTACCTCTGGGGTTGGCGGAAGATCGAATGGCGAGAGTGCTCACACATCCAGCTGATGAATTGACCACTCCACACCGACCCGTGGCAACCCAAGAAGAGGCCTCAAGGAACTCTGGTGGCAGCAAGTCCCACACGGGAGACAGATCTACAGAAGCACGTCTACAGGACCCAAGAGGATGAAAGCCTCGAGAGCAATGAAGAGAGTCGACAACTCAACCTTCAGGTGGAACTAGGACACGACGGTGAGGCTCGTGGAGCGCCCTGCTCACGGCCCGAAGGCTATGGTAGAGCAACGCGACCAAAAACACCAGTCCAGTGGAAACCTGGCAAAGAGGTCCTCCCGGACATCTTGTGGCAGAAGAAAAACGGCGAGAGGGGCATCCTAGTGAGAGGGATGTTTGCACCTACTCTATTCACCTGCCAAGAGTCAACACTAAGGCCTGCCCGGAAACATCACAAAGCCAGAGGAGAGAACAAAACCAGAAGACTGTTGACACCCATGTCATCCATCTATCTCTCATCACCTACAGAGCGAAGCAATGGAAGAGCTGAGAACACCGGACAGACAGCACCGACAAATAGTGAACCCGCCGAACAACTGCGAACCGTGCCACCGAGAACTATTAGTCCTGAACGCAAGAACTATACTGCCTGCGGCTTGCAAGCAGCCAAAGAGACTCATTTTGAAAGCGCAAGTCCAATGTCATTTTCTGTGTTTTCCCCCCCCCCACAGGTTTTGGACTTTTTCCGTTTGGTTTAATTTTTAACCAATTTGGGAAGGGATGTAGTGCCCTAGAATCTGTTAGCATTCTAGTGCTAACTCTGTATTTACACCTAACACCCACCCACCACTGATGTCACTGGTCACGTGACACAGTACCAATAAAAGAGGCCGAGCGCACGTGCTCTGGGCCAGTTGCACCGAGTAAGCAGTGTGTCCTGCGTCCCAGTCATTTCCAGCATGAGGGCCTAGGGCCCGCCCTCCTACAGTCCTCACACGTGCGTTCACATACAAAATAACAGGGCCACCTCGTAGACCCTTTTTTCAGCTTTTGCCGTCACACAGCATAAGCATCACAGGACATGAACAAAGGGCACTGACAGAAAGAACCAAGAGGCCTTACAGGCGAGATCTATTCGTTTAGCCAATGCTTGTTCTTTCTCGATTACTTTATCGCTTACCTAGAGCTGCCGTGGACTCAGCCGGCCTGAAGCAAATACATGAATGAGACACTGTAGTGTTTCTATTTGACCACTAGAGGGCAGAGTGAAACCAACTATCTACGAAGTACTGAACGACATAATTCCGTGGGCTGGAGCAGTGCATATTTTGTCGGCTATTGCGATCTTTTGAGGTCAATTAACGATTAATTAATAGCTCTTTATATCAACATCTGCCAGGCCTTTTTGCTTTGACTTGCCCACCTGTACCTGGTGCACCTTCGTTCTCTTTCGCTCGTTCCCTCCAGTTTTACTACACACTGTCTGCCGACAAGATTTTCCTATTCGTTGTGTCTGTACATTATGTTTGTTTACATGTGGGCTACTTTTGGGCCTCGTGTGACGGCGCATTCATATATGTCATCTTTTCGTGACGAATTTGGTCACCGCTACGAACACGGTCCATGTATCGCTGGGGAGAGTCACTGTGGATATTTGAGAAGAGTGGCTCATTTTAAGTAGGGTCCTGGGTTACCAATGAATCCATTCATGCAATATGAATGTACAGTGGTATCTTGAGTTTTTTTTCCAATCAGAATAGGAACTGTGCTTGCAAATTTGCTAAAAACAAACCCAAACAAGATCGCAAGTGCCAGAATGAAGTGGATTGTTAAATAAATGCACAAGCCTAATATTTTGTGCCCTTGTAAAATTGTGCAGTGTGTTAACCCTTTCACTGCTACCCCCCAACCCCTGATAATTAATGTTTTGGGCTATTTGGGGTAAATTGGGCTTAGACCCCTGTAACGTTTTGTCCACATAAGGTATCCATGCCAAATTTGAGTCCTTTTCTTCCAACATCTTCAGGATTCTAAAGGTACCCAGGCTTTGTGGATTACCTGGGAGGGGACCCAGGAATTAGACAAAATACAGCTACATTTTGGTTTTTTTAAAAATGGGAAAAAAGTGCTGCAGAAGAAAGCGTCTGTTTTTTCTACTGCAAATGGTATCAACAAAGGGTTTTTGGTGCTGAAATCACCATCTTTCAGGGACAGGCAGACTTTTGTCAGAAAAGCAAAATTCTCTTCACATTTTTGGCATTTTTCTGGGATATTGCCTATTTTTGCTATTCTTTGTGCTTTCAACCTCCTTCCAGTTAGTAGTAGAAATGGGTGTGAAAGCAATAATGAATCCTGAAAAGCTATACATTTCTGAAAAGTAGACAAAATTCTAATTTCAGCAAGAGGTCATTTGTGTAGATCCTTCAAGGTCTTGTTATAGATACTAACATTTAAAAACAAAATATACTGAAATTGAGTTGAAAAAAACAGTAAATTGTGCCAACATTTTCACCTATAACTTCTTCTAAGTAAGACAGATTTTTTAAAGCAATATGCAGTTACATCTGCTGGGCCCTTCTGGTTGCGGGCACATATAGGACTTGTAGGTTCACTAAGAACCCGAGGAACCCAGAGCCAATAACTGATCTGCGTCTTGCAATGGTTTTTCATAGCCATTAATTTGGTAAAATATAAAGAGTGAAAAATAGGTACCTAAGAAACCTATATATATCTGAAATGAGAACAAAATATAGAGTTGAGAAGCAGTGGTTATTTGCACATCTCCAAAATTTTGGGTACCCATACAAGCATGTGAATTAGAGGTCATTTTGTAAAATGACTTTTTTTTTACAATGCAAAGAAAGTCAATTGGTAATAACACTTACTCTACTATTCTCTATTCCCCTAAGTCTCCCGATAAAAATGCTACCTCACTTGTTCCCAGTTTGAAAAAGACGAACGCAATTTCAATATAAAGTTTATCCTTATCTACAAACAGATTTCTACTCAAGACCTAAGGCCCGCAGACACCTACAGGAGTATCAGGGCAGGTCGGCTAGTAATTATATTACATTCTCAGAAACATCTTCCTCGGGGAGCAGTAGTGAAAGTGGGACTCCAGAACCCCAGAGGTTTAATAACAGAAGAGGATCCCATCAAAACCAGCAAACACCTTTTTTAGGAAGAGGCCAGACAAAACCCAGAGGAAAAGTTCGCTTCAATCAGCAACCATGGGAGATGTCCACCAGGAGACAGAATTACAAGAATTAAAACAATCTTCAATCGTTAATCTGTCAAAAAAGATTTTAACACAAGACGAAACAACAATCCTGGAGAAAGGTCTTTCTTTTGTTCCTTCTCAGTTCACAGATTTTGTCAAACTCAAAATGGAAACTCTTGAATTCTGTAGAAAAGTCCGACTTAAGGCATTCTTTTTAGAAAATTCATTCGATACAACTCTGGAGAATACAGGCCTCAAGAATAAATCAACATTCGTCCCTCCAAATAATAAAATTCCAAAGGAAGTTATTACTTTTGAGAGGACATTACTTTCATCAATTTCAGAAATGGAACAAAAGAGGAAATGGACTAAATTTAACATAACAAAAAATGAATCCATGGCACTAATGGATTTAAAGAGAGATACGTCAGTTATTTACAAACAAGCTGATAAAGGTGGTGCATTAGTCCTTTGGGATAGGACATTGTATGTCATGGAAGTTAAACGCCAACTGGACGACTATCGCTGTTATAGAAAAATTAACCATGACCCCACCAGTGAATTAAAAAATGTCCTGTACGCAATTGTAGACGAAGGTCACATACAAGGCTTCCTCGGTAAAAAGGAGACAGAGTATCTGAAAATAAAAAATCCAAGAGTCCCGCTTTTCTATGTGCTTCCAAAAGTGCACAAAAGTAAAACACAACCACCTGGGAGACCGATTGTCTCCGGTTGTGAATCACTCATGGAACCAGCTTCAAAATTTGTAGACCATTTTCTCAAACCCTTTATGGTTGATGTCAAATCCTTCCTTAAGGATACCACGGACTTCATAAATAAAACCAGTCAGATTGAATTTGAGGCAAATAGTCACTTTTTAGTGACAATGGATGTGGTGTCCCTATACACCCAAATACCCCAAGAGGAAGGCCTTCATGTCTTGAAATACTTCTTAGAGTCTAGACTAAGACCACATAAAGTTCCAACTGACTTTATTCTCAAATTAGCAAGTTTTGCACTTAAGAAAAACTACTTCAAGTTTGACGGCGAATTTTACTACCAAATAAGCGGAGTGGCGATGGGATGCCCATTCGCCCCGGAGTTGGCAGTACTGTTTATGGCAGTTTATGAGGAAACGTTCATCTATAAAAGCAACCCATTTCTCCAATACATCGGTAATTGGAATAGATATATAGATGATGCCTTCTTTGTATGGACAGGACAGGAGGAAGAACTGAAAAAATTCCATCAATGGCTCAATAATCGGACAGAGCAGATTCAATTCAGTCTGAACTACTCTAAAGAAAAAATACCCTTTCTGGACGTGGAAGTTTACCCGGCTAATGGAGGACTTGTGACCACCTTGTACAAAAAAGAGACCGATAGGAACAAATCACTTCATTATAAAAGTAATCATCCAAAGAGTATGAAGGATAATCTACCCTATGGGCAATTTTTACGAATCCGGCGGAATTGCCACTCAAAAGATGAATTCATGGACAATGCAGCGAAGCTGACAGATAACCTCATGAGCAGGGGATATCCAAAAAAACTCCTCAAGAGATCAGTCAAACATGCGTGGTGGACACCACGCGAGAGCCTATTAGAGAAGAAAACACAAAAAGAAACGGACAGAATAGTCTTCGTTTCCACCTTCTGCCCCAATTCCAACTCACTCAAAAAAGCGGTTGCAAAAAATTGGCATCTAATTAAAAATCTACACACTTCGTTTAATGCCAGACCGTTATTTGCCTTCAAGAAAAACCGATCTATTGGCAACCATCTAGTCAGAGCAGCCCTACCACAAAAAGAGGTCGTCTCAGTTAGAAGTTACATGGGACTTCCTCCAGTAGTGGGACATAAAAAATGCGGAACATGCGTGTGCTGCTCGTCTACAGAAGAAGGCTCAGTCTTTCAACATGAAAACATCTTCTGGAAACATAATGCCTTTACAAATTGCAAATCACGTAATGTGATATATGGGATCAAGTGTCCTTGCAATTTGTTATACATCGGAAAAACTAACCAGGAAGTAAGATCGCGCATAACGCAGCATAAATCCCGAATAAGATTGAAAGTCTTGACAGCGCCATTGGTTAACCATTGGATAATGATGGACCACAAGGAAGCCGATTTAAAATGGACAGTGATCCTAAAAGTTGACAAAGACCCAAGAGGGGGAGATCTGGACAAAAAATTGCTACAAAGAGAAGTGATGCTAATCCTGAAATTTGACACGGTAACTAAAGGTCTTAATGAAATGTCTGAATTACACAAATTAAACTGACCTCAACAGGTAACCATTTGTCACATTTAGCCCACATCGGACAAACAACACACCGTCCTTATAACCAGTCACTGACAGACATTGGACATTTGTGACCATATTGACGCTAGCCATGATGGACAGTTCAGAACAATCCCACCCACATCTTAGACAAACAAGACAGAGTATGCGCAGCATACACCATACTTCCATAAGGGGAACGTAATTTTGTAATATTAGACAATATTGCACAACAAGACGAGGGGCAATGTCAGATATCAGTATTCTACGAGTCCGCACTTTTCAACAGGACACACGACGATGTGACTCCTTCAGTACGAATATTCAACACATCCACCCTTTTCCGATTCAAATTGCTTCATCAAGTTTAATATGGCGGCACAGACACGCATAACCCAAACATACTGGATTTAGGACGGATGGACCAGATTAATGGAGGCAGAGTATTTCCACAAACCATTTGATAAAAAGCAAGCGTTCTAGTTTCCTTGCGTGAACAAGTGGTACTACATTTCCCAGAAGCCTGATGACTACGGAAGTAGCTGTAAAATAACCAACCCGCCCACCGCCAGAACACACAGACTGTGTCTCGCTGACCCCAATACAGAGGACTGGCTGGTGCTTCAATTTGAAGGTATGTGTGGCTCGTAGTTAGTTTGCCACACAAGCTGAACTTGCCGGGTATATCGCGGGCCACACGTAAATGATGCTTGTCTTTTATTTACAGCCCCAAGCCCGTGATTCACTCACACCGAACTTCGTTACGTCTGACAAGTGCCCCTTCTGAAGAAAAGGACAGCATTCTTGACAAGTAAACCCGACGCCGCATATCCCAAATAATTGCCCCCCCCTCATCCCCCATCCCGGCAAAAAAAAAAAAAGCTTCCCCCCCCCCCTTCAGATTCATCCTGAATGCTTATCAAGCCATCTTGTGTCCCCACAGAAATCTTCGGCCGAAACCTTTCCCTCCCCCATGTGCATGTAAGTAAAAATCAGGCATTACACTGGTCGATTATGTCTTGGATGTATGATGGTAGGCTTACCTATTGTCCCAATTAATTTGTCTTCCAGTTGGCCAACGTCCGGGTGGACCGTTTACATGTTGAACTCTCATACAAGGTAGGATACAAGGGCACGCCCAGGCAGCTAGAATTTAAACCATCCCCCCAAAACCCATTTGAATTTTGATCGAGTTTTATATCTTTCTCTTTCAGTTAAGAGGTCCTGATGAGAACCCTATGCAATTATTAAGGGTTCGAAACACGTAGACCATTCTACAACATCATAAGACTGCAAAAAATAAATTACGCATAGTGTAATCTTTCAAAAGAAGTAGATTTACTGCTCCAAAAACTTTTTTCTATGGTGTTCCCTTTCCTATTTCTTCCTTATCTAATTAACTAGTTTGTGACATTACGATTGTATAATAAGTCTGGAGTGTGTGGTGTGTATGAGAGAGTGAGTTATGTTTGTAAATGTTGATCAACTTAGTATGATAGTAGGTATCTTCACGGATTGTTGTGTTATCAATGTTTGTTTTAAGAGAATGTCATTTTTATGAATATTGTTCCCTGTATTGTTTGTGTTCTAAATTGTGCAAAAATTCTTGGTGAACTTTGAACCAACTAACTTTTCGCAAAAATCTAAAAATAAAAGAGATTTAATCTGGACCATTCTACAACATCATAAAACTGCAAAAAATAAATTACGCATAGTGTAATCTTTCAAAAGAAGTAGATTTACTGCTCCAAAAACTTTTTTCTGTGGTGTTCCCTTTCCTATTTCTTCCTTATCTAATTAACTAGTTTGTGACATTACGATTGTATAATAAGTCTGGACATTGTGTTGTGTATGAGAGAGTGAGTTATGTTTGTAAATGTTGATCAACTTAGTATGATAGTAGGTATCTTCACGAATTGTTGTGTTATCAATGTTTGTTTTAAGAGAATGTCATTTTTATGCATATTGTTCCCTGTATTGTTTGTGTTCTAAATTGTGCAAAAATTCTTGGTGAACTTTGAACCAACTAACTTTTCACAAAAATCTAAAAATAAAAGAGATTTAATCTGCGATCTGTGTCACTACCCCGCACTCAGTTCAATTCTTTGCGTGTAGGTCACTTTAGCTAAATAGAGGTTACAGTATTGGCTTTCTGGTTGTTTTGTTACCTCACTTGTGTGGGTAGGCCAATTGCCTGCGACGGGAATTGGCCTAACAAGCAACTTGGACACATCACATTATTCCAGTGAAAACTGACCCTTTTTTTGCAATCTGCCTTGCTGTGGATTTTGGACCTTAACTCAGCCGGCACCTAGGGAAACGTAGCAAACCTATACATTTTTGAAAACTAGACACCCAGGGAAAGTAAGATGGGGTGACTTGTGCAGCTCTCACCAGGTTCTGTTACCCAGAATCCCTTGTAAACCTCAACCTTTGTAAAAAAAAAACCCCACGTTTTCCTCACATTTCTGTGCTGGAAAGTTCTGGAATCTGCTAGGAGGCATAAACTTCCATCCACCCAGGGTTCCCCAAAATCTTCGATAAAAATGGTACCTCACTTGTGTGGGTAGGCCCAGTACTCGCGACAGGAGACAGCCCAAAACACAAATCACATTTATCAAGTGAGAACGGATCCTTTTTGCGCCCAGTTTTTGCTTTTGAACCCTAGCTCTGCAAGCACCTGAGGAAACCTAGCAAACCCACCTATTTTTGAAAACTAGACATCCAGGGGAATCCAGGATGGGGTGACTTGTGTGGCTCTCACCAGGTTCTGTTAAACAGAACCCCTTAACATTTCTGTGATGGAAGATTTTGGAATCTGTGTGGATCCACAATCTTCCACACACCCAGCATTCCCCAAAGTCTTCTGATAAAAATGGTACATCATTTGTGTGGTTAGGCCTACTTCCCATGACAGGGAATGGCCCAAAACGTACTGTGAAGACTTCCAATGTATCAATTACAAAAAGACCTTGTTTTGTGAGAGAGTCTCTTGCGTTTTTGATCTAGGGCTCGGCAGCCATCTAAGGAAACCTACCAATCCCACACATTTCCAAAAACTAGACAGCTGGAGAAGTCCAGGGAGATGTGACTTGCATAAATCCCCCAGCGATTTCCTACCCAGAATCCCCTGCAAACCTCAAATTTAGCTGAAAGAAAATACATTTTCTCACATTTCTGTGTGCGAAAGTAGTAGGATCACTGATCTGACACAAATTTCCTACCACCCAGCATTACACCAGGTCTCCCGATAAAAATGGTATCTCACTTGCGTGGATAGACCAAGTACCCGCGGAAGGGAAGGGTCCAAAACGTAATGTGGAGACATCAAAATTATCTATAATCGACCTGGGTCACCTGGATTTTTGGCCCTAGGCTTGGCAACCATCTAGGGAAACCTACCAAACCCACACATTTCTGAAAACTAGACACCTGTGGGAGTTCAGGGAGATATGGTTTGCATGGATACCCCAATGTTTTCTTCCAGAATCGCCTGCAAACCTCAAATTTAGCAAAAATAATCAAATGTTCCTCACATTTCTGGCTGGAATTTCTGTGCCAGCACAAATGTCCTACCACTCCACATTCCCCTCCATCTCCTGAGTAAAATTATACCTCACTTGTGTGGGTGAGCCAAGGGTCTGTGACTGGGAAGAGCCAAAAACATAGGGATTGATGGTATAGCACAGCCAACTCTAAGCGCAATATTTTTTTTAAATATGTTTAATGCAATTATGCATTGGACACCCACACAAGTGAAGTATCATTTTTATCGGGAGACCAAGGGGAACACTGAGTGGTAGGACATTTTTGCTGGTGTGGTGATCCTGCACGGAAATGTAAGTAAAATGTGATATTGTTAACTAAATTTGAGGTTTGCAGGTATTCCCCATCCGCCTCTGGAGTGGGGGGGGTCAGAAAGTCTGTGGCATTTCTTTGATGGGGTGGGGGTATTGGCATGCTCATCCTTGGCAGCCCCCACCCCTGAACCTTGAAAAAAAAGAATCCCTGGGGCCTCATTCATGAGAAATGACGCATCGCTGCGTGAAAGCAGCGATGCGTCACTTCTCAGTGCACCCTCCTTGCGCCATACCTGATGCGTGATATTTACAGTATGACGCATCATGTCGCCAGGAGTTACAGATACGTCAGTATTTCTGACGTATCTGTAAGCGCAAAAGTGACGCATTGCTGGAGTGTGTCACAAAAGTGACGCAACTCCAGCAATGAGTCCTTTCACATCGGGCAAGCCCCATGTGAAAGGGCTTGCGTCAGTCTTACGCCTGCTGTGAGGCAGGCGCAAGATTTTGACGCAACGGCGTCCTAGAAGTGACACAGTGAAATCTCATAGATTTCACTGCGTCACTTCTACGAGGCTTTTTGCGGGGGAACGCCCCCCCTGCATACATTATACCTGACGCAGGTATAATGTAGCGCAGTGGTTTACAAAGTGACGCATCTGCTTAGATGCGTCACTTTGTAAATAGTGCGCAACAGGAGGCATGTTTTACGCCGCCAATGCATCACAAAAAGGGACGCAACAGCAGCGCAAAACTGATGCAAGGCCTCGTAAATGAGGCCCCTGGTACCTAGTAGGCTTTCTGCCCTCCCGGAGGAGGGGCAGATAAGGGGCCATTGCACCCATCTGATTCCTGGGGGGTGGCAGAAAGTCTGTGGCAATGTTTTTTTGGGGTGGGGCATTGGCATGCCCATTATGGGCAGCCCCCAAACCTGAACTTTGAAAAAAAGAATCCTTGTGTTCAGTGGGCTTTTTGCCCCCACCCACCCCCAGGGGGCAGAGCAGGGTCTACTGCCCCCATCTGGCTCCTGGGGGGTGGGCAGAAAGACTCTTGCCTTTTTTAGGGGGAACCACTAGGGAAGAGAACCATAGGAAAGGGGAAATTCCCCACTTTCAAATGATACCCCTCCCATGTAATTCAGTGCTCGGGGGGAAGAATGGGGGGGGGGGGCGTGGCTGAGATAGCCCCACGAGGACCAAAACAATGAAACGGAAACTCAGTTTCAGTTTAATTTTCAATGTTGGGTAAGCTCTCCCCCTCCTCTCGAGTCAGCATCTTTTAAAAAGGAAATCCCTCTGCTGTCTGCGGCAGAGGGATTTTGTGCGCCTGTGCACATGATAAAATGGTTCCGTCATGAGCACAGGAGCACTGGTGCTCATGCCGGAACCATCTGTCATTAGCACCCAAAGGGTTAATTTATTGACTAATTTACAAGAAAGGCGCGGGTCTCCCCTTTATTCAGTTTACGAGATTATATGAGACGTACTGTAATTTAAATTTGTCGTTCTAAGAATACTGGTCAGAATATGGCACAAAGACCACTTTACTGAAAGGGATTCTCCCACGAAGAATGTTTTTAGGACATGCTGGAAAATTGTAGATCTAAAGGAACTTGGGGGAATTATTATTGGTCAGAACCTTACTGAGAGAATGGGTAATATCCCCTAAGAAAAGGTCAGAAAATGTGTGAACAATAATGCGTTTAAAGCACTTTGACAGAGCCTTAATTATTTTACATTGTTTAATTTCCATCAGTTCTAGCTTGCAGCTTTTTCTGCTCGCCTGCTTTGTAGTCATAATCCATCACCACACCCACCAAAGATGTGTAGTTTATCTATGAAGCAGGAAGTAGTGTGAATTCAAAGTGATTATTAAGTGGCTTAGGGGTTGTAGCCACTGCACACCCAGCCCTGGTGGAACTTCTTGCCACCCTTGCCTGCTTGTAGTTTGTAGTGAGAGTTATTAGTATACAGCCAATGGTGGTGCTTGCGCCATGTTACTGTCTTACTGGCCATTGTGCACAGCAACAGCAATCAATGTATTGCAGACTCTCAAGTTACTGATTAATATGTGTGAGCAGCTCGTCCAATTATTGTTTTTGCTTTGCATTTTGGCAGTTGCAGTCTTGAATTTTCAATGGCATAAATAGCACCACAAGAAGCAGAATGCAAAGAAAACATCTGGCCTGGATGAGCAAAACGCACATGGCATGGGAACGAGAGGGCTTCATGTTGTCTCCATTTTAAAATATATAACTACTGGTTGATTCTAAATAGAAAACAAATTGCATGCCCATTGTAGGGGTTCTGGCTTTATTCAGATCATACTGTTATGCAGTGAGCGCCCATGTAACACAGCCTTTAAGCTACTTCGTGCCACTGGTGGTTAGCTCATTCAATCCTGAATTTGCCTTATGGCTTAAAGTACTAGACTGTGAATCAAAACAGGGCAGGATAATCTTCTAACTCTTCACTTGAGACAGTTTGAGGGTTATTTGTAAAGCAAGGGTCTCCAGCTGGCTTTCTTTGCTGCACTTGGCATCACTTAGGTAGTTCATAGTATGCAGCACACATTTCAGATATGAACTGACCACATCACTCTACAGAAAACCCACAGACAGAAACACACTGCTTGCCTAGTCCAGCCATCATCCACTGACCCTTAGGGATGGTCTCCCATATGGGCATTTTTTTGCAGATAAGGCACAATTGTACACATAAGTTTTAATATTTCAATGTAGCCTACTTCCTAAGCGACAGGCTTAACCAAAGAGTTTACCCACAACAAATTCTGAAGTCCGCTCTTAAGAGAGTCTAGTATTTTCATCCCAATAACCTTCTTACTCCTACTGAGAAACCCAAATACAACAAATTCACTTTCGTCATCACTTTTTCTTCTCAGTCACACAAGGTGAGAACATGTATCAGGAGAGACTGGCACATCATCCTGAGCGTAGATTCCTCCATGGATACTTCAATGTTTTCCTTTAAATGGGGCAAAAAAATTGGAGACCATCCGATACACTGCTGGCATCACTACCACCCGAGCAAACTCAATTGACAATGCATAGGGTGGCATCCCCATTAAGTGGCATTATAAATGTGGTAATTGCATGGTATGCAAGTACACTATGAACACCAAAAAGCTTATGTACGGATTCATTGATATTACTCTTAAAGACTTCTCCAATTGTAACTCAACCAATGTTATTTACTGTGTATGGTGCCACTGCAATAAAATCTACATTGGGCAAATAACGTAACCCATCAAGGCCCGCATCGGTCAGGACACGAGCAGGATTTGCTGCGGGATTACTACGGCTCCACTGGTACCTCACTACATAGCGGAACAGCATACCGCTAACGATACTAAGCTGCAAGTCCTGGAAATTGTCAAAATCCCCTCTCGTCGAGGCGACCTTGCCCTGATCCTCCAGAGAATTGAATGTAAATAGATCAGCACCTGCAATTCAACCACCGACGGGCTTAACTCGATGGATGAATGGAAGAACTTTATTTCCAGCAACCATTAACTAGACATGGTCCATTTGGACTTTAAATTACCTTGGATGCTTGGAATTCAAAGGCCTCCTGCCCTAATGCAATTGCTTTTAGCTTTCCTGTTCCTCTTTATTCATTTTTAGGTCAAACCTGGGCAACGCATGCGCTGCTCTGTGAGGCATGCTATATTCAGGTAGGACTTGAAGCTCCGCCCATATTTTTCATTGGCTTGTGTGATGTCCACTGTAAACTGTGGCTGTTCATTGGTCAATAGGCTTAGTAGTTCCTCCTTAGTACCGCTTTGTCTTATTTTGTAACCTCCCATGGCGACACCCCCTGTTACATGTGTTGTTACTCAGTAGGCTTTAATTACAACCACCCAGCAGTATTTTCTCAAATAAATTTGTCCTGCCTCCTGTTGAAGGCAGGACATGCTCTTTCCTAACGCTTTTTAAAATGTTTATAGCATGGGCACCAAATGCATTTGCAGTGCAATAGGTCTCGCATTTGTGAGAGTTTGTAAATGACAATGCCTTTTATTTATCTGTCGTAAAAACAACACATAAATAAAATACATTGTCATTTACAATGCCAATAGCTCAAACTCTCGTAAATGTGAGCCTATTGCATTGCAAATGCTTGTTTCCTATGTATACATGTATGGTTTTTATTGTATATTTTCTCCCTAAAAGTATTATTATACTTTGCTGAATACCATCCGTAGGCTTTCACAGAGCAGCCACCCCTGAATAGTGCGGCACCACTTCCTGCCAATTCCTCTGACCTTCTATGCGTTTCCCCTCTTAAGATGGATTTTTTTTTACAGAGTTTTATATAGCGCGAACTTGACCTGAATCACGTATCAGAGTGCTTTACATAGCACCAGTTGCATTACATGAGGACACATTCAGTTTGTTGTTAGGCACAGGGAGATTAAGTGATTTGCCCAGAATCACAGGATGTTCAGCGTCATTGCCGAGACTCGAACACACTTTCCTTCATGTTAAGTTGCTCACATTGCTTTATCATTTACCGATGGTAGTTGGCACCACTACAGGCAGCTTGCTTATCACGTGTCTAGTTTCATGAGCGTACAGCAGCACTGACACTTTGCAATAGACCACAACAGGTGAATATTTTGCTCATTACTGCCATGCATGCTGCCCATGCATGTATAACGCTCTGTACCATATGGTTTCCTCCAGTGTTTAATTTGTAAAATAATAAGGGGCAGATTTATGTCGGACTTGCGCCACGTTTACACTGCCGCTGCGTCACGCAACGGCGCGGAAACGTGGCGCATCCCTGCGACCTATTTACAATGTGACGCATCTAGGCAGATGCGTCACGTTGTAAACCCCTGCGCCACATGAAACCTGCGTCAGGTTTCATGGTGGCGTTCTGTCGCAGGGTGGGCGTTCCCTCGTAGGAAAGCCCCGTAAAACTGACGCAGTGAAGTCAGTTTTACGACGCTGCTGGGTCAAATCCTTACGCCTGCTTGCAGCAGGCGTAAGGAGTGACGCACCACGTTATGTATGGGTGGCCTCTGTACATTGCAGGAGTTGCGTCACACTTGCGACGCTACTCCAGCAATGCGCCGCCCGTACACCACAAGATGCGCCAAGCATCTGCCCTTCCTTGCACCATGGTGCGCCGCATTGTAAATGCGGCGCATCTGTGGTGCCGCAAGGAGGGAATTGCGTGACGCATCAGTTCTGGCGCATCCCTGCTGATTTGCAGAGATGCGCCAGAACTCATAAATCTGCCCCCCAGTGCTGGGGCTCTGACCAGGAGGCCACTGCAGCTAGCACCATTGCCCCTGTCATCGCTGCCAAAACAACTAGTAACCATATCTCTCCCCTGCAAGTGCGACAGTTCAGATTATTCCAGGTCCCCGAAGCATAAGGAATGTCTGGGCAGGCAGGTATTTGTAATTTTTAATATGTATTAAATTCATAAACACCCATTCTTATGCTCATCTCTAAATTAGATAAGAAGCGCCACCATGTGGCAGACTGTCATAAGTGCAGTGTTGACAAATAGGTTCAGGTGCCCAGCACTGGAAACCAATTAAGTGGTGGTACAGATCACTGGCAACCACGAAGCACTGGTTTCCTCCTCCTCAGACAGCATGCCCTCTGTGTATGCCCTGAACCTTTCATCAAGGGTTCCTCCCTGCACCGCCTCAGCAAGTCCTTCTTGCACTGCTTGCTCACCCGGCATGCTTTGTCCTACTTTGCCCAATGTATTGTTAATCCCCAGAGCCCACCCTTTATTGTATGCTCATTTGTATTCCACACAGGATGTCCCACCGTTGCCTGTCCTGACGAGACTCCTACATCTAGTTGTGGGTCGAAAATCTGTCGACAATTTAAACAGACACGCCTGTTGATTTCCAGTGTACCATAGTGATGATTGATTATTTAGATAAGTTGCCTGTTGTGTAAACAACAACTTCCTTCAACCTGTATATATTTTTGTGTTTGTATTCTGTTTTTGTTGTGGTTTTTAGCACTTGGAGCATATTATATGTAGTTGTACGCACCCTAGACCTACCAATGACGTTAATTGGGGTCCTAGGTTAACTTTGATTCACACTGTAAACAATAGAAAAATCACTTACATTCTATTGTCATTGTGATTATTATTATTCTTTCTGCGAGGTCATATGTATGTGACTTGTCTGAGGTACATGTATTTCATTTGGTGAGTGTCTTTTCACAAATCCAACTCTTACATCTGACATTTATTATTTATATGGATACAATATTGTATGGTTGCCTATGAGAACTACAGCAGCACTTTTGAATCAGGAATGCTCGATGGCAGCTACCTAGACCAGTCTTGTGTCCTTCAATCTCCTGTGAGGCCTTGTCATGTGTCATTCTCCGAGCCTGAGCCAGCTCAGTCATGCAGCTCGTAAAAGAGCTTGATGAGTGAATAACTCAAGTGTGCAAACAACCACTTCCTATCTGGTGTAACATTGGAAGCAATGATGAGTAACCTATCAGACAACTCCCTCAGACATTGATTTGAAGTTGTTACAACTTCCATCCACTGTTTGTTCCCAGAGTAACACTTATGTGCAATCAGTTAATTTGCAGATTGTTTTAAAATATAATTTAAGGAACTTTTTTGCAACAAAATCAGCTATTTGAAAATTTCATGGAAGTGAGAGTCTGTGCTGTCCAGCATATTTTGATGAACCAAGTAACTACCGCCATCCTCTGTATGCCAATTTAGCCACTGGATTAAATATGTTGAAACGTAAGTCTAGACCTCCCATTCTGAAAGTATGAAGATAGAGGTGAGAACTGCAATTCTCCAAACAATCCCTATCTTGGCACCTTGTGCTTGCTGTACCGTCCCTTCTTCTTCTCATCTTCCATCCACGCATCTTAAAGACAGACATGTATGTCAAACACTCGATCACACCTACACAGCACCCTGTAAAACGACACCCCATACCATATCATAATCCTTTGCTTTTCTCACATGCAACCAGAAACAACTAGACTAATTTTTATTTGCCACTATCTTTTCTTGTGATTTGTGTCCCATTAGTCCCTACAGTTTGATTTAATTGCTATATTTTTTTCTCTTCATTTATACTAGCTTTTGGAGAAAAACTACCTTCAGATTCTCAGACACAGAATTGACACTCATTGTGGATAATATTATTAGGTTAGAGCCACAGATGTAGCATAAAGTGCATAGGTAACACACATTCCTGTGTCAGATGTTCACTTGTAAAAGTCTTCATATGGATAGTTGCATTATTTGGTTGTTTCCATAAAATTGCTCTTCGTTTAGAATTATTGTCTGTAAAAAAAAAGGCTTTTTGCCTAGAAATTCTTTAGTCATTGTCTGAAATTTGACTGAGTGGCAGGTGGTCACTCTATGTTTTATACTCAAACATAAATGTTATTTTATGTTTTCTTTATGTCAAATGTGCAGCATGTATTTATAAGGCTTAAACAACCCATTTTCTACATATTTCTCCTTTTGATGGGCCAACATTTGTTTGGAGTTCAAAATATTTTATTGAATTTTATAAATAGCACACACAGAAATTATTACAAATAAGGTAGTTTAGAGTTAAGGAATAACTATAATGCAATTATAAACACATTGTAGGAAAGGTTGATGAAAATAAAAATAATAAAAATAAAGCTTCGTTACAAGCCATAGCATATTAAAAAGATGAACACAATCAATTATTAGCACCAACTAACAGAAGTAAAATAGAACTATTAGCAATACTAGCCAAAGATAAATAATCAGTGTCAGGAGGTTTCCAAAGCGATTGATGAGCCTCCTCCTATGCATCCTTATTGATTCCTCTCTGGAGCTCTTCAAAGTTTCCACCTGTCAGTAACTGGATGCCGGTAAGTGAGTAATGCTTTGTGTATGTTGTACACATTATTATTGCTTGAGACACAGCCCATTTGCACCTGACGTACACTCACGTGTATATCATCTGGATTCTACACCACTACCCTGCAGCAGACCATCCTCGCCTTGAATGGTTTACCGAAGCTATTTATTTATGCGTTTTTATATAGCGCTGACTTTACCCAAAGGTGTCTGAGCGCTTCACAATAGGAACAGTAGTGAAACATGAGGAAAAATTGCAAGTCAGCAAGTTACAAAAGCAAACATTACATTACATAAGGCAATAGTGACAATTGTGCATGTATCAAGAGCAAACAAAATACAAGAGGTAGCAAATGATACGATATAAGAGGAGAAAAAGTGACGTGTGTATGTTACAAAAGCGTACAAAGTAGAAATAGAGGTATAATACTGCAGTAAATGGAAGATACTCAAAACACAAGAACAAACGTTACGTTACATGAGGCAATGGTGGCAGTTGTGCAGTATTAGGAGCAAACAAAGTACAAGAGGTAGCAAACGAAGAGGAGAAAAAGTGACGTGTGTATTTTACAAAAGCGTACAAAGTAGAAATAGAGGTATAATACTGCAGTAAATGGAAGATACTCAAAATACAAGAACAAACGTTACGTTACATGAGGCAATGGTGGCAGTTGTGCAGTATTAGGAGCAAACAAAGTACAAGAGGTAGCAAACGAAGAGGAGAAAAAGTGACGTGTGTATGTTACAAAAGCATACAAAGTAGAAATAGAGGTATAATACTGCAGTAAATGGAAGATACTCAAAACACAAGAACAAACGTTACGTTACACGAGGCAATGGTGGCAGTTGTGCAGTATTAGGAGCAAACAAAGTACATGAGGTAGCAAACGAAGAGGAGAAAAAGTGACGTGTGTGTGTTACAAAAGCGTACAAAGTAGAAATAGAGGTATACTACTGCAGTAAATGGCAGATACTCAAAACACAAGAACAAACGATATGTTACATGAGGCAATGGTGGCAATTGTGCATGTATCAGAAGCAAACGAAGTACAAGAGGTCGCAAACGACCAATACCTTTCTATTCCTTAACAACTAAGGAAGAACTGGCTTCAGGGAGGTGGGTGGAGTAACCAGACAGCTCCTCTTTACTGCGGGGAATGTTCTGCTCATCAGCCCGGAGAACCCCGGCAGTTTCTGGTGCAAGCTTCTTCTATGTGCCCAGTGTTACTGGCCGAACAGCAGCTTGCTCCACAATGTGTGCCCCCCCTCTTCCAGTGCCTCACCAGATGCTGTGTCTTAGGGCCGACCCTCTCACTGTTGCTGAATGGTATTATTTTGCGTCTTACTTGGTATCCCTTCCTAGTTCTGCCTTCACCAGTATGTCCTTTGGGTTACACTGCACCAGCAGTCTCAGTTGCACATCTAGCACCGGGCCTTCATTGCTGTCCCCCATCCGGTACAGGAACATATCAGACCAAGTAACATAACATAACAGGTGTATTTGTAAAGCACACGATTACCCGTAGGTGTCTTGGCGCTGAATAACAGATGTTTATTGTTACTCAATGGTACTTACTTTATCGACCTCAGATGGATGAAAGGCTGAGTGGACCCACCGGGATTCGAACCTGTGACCATGAGGTCGAACACAGGCCCCTGCAATGGACGCATTAGTCCACTGAGCTACCAGACACGTGTGGGTAACGCTCACCCTTTTCTCTTTTCACAACGAAACTCCCCCATGGAATGCACCAATCGTTGCTAATATTACATCATCACTCAGTTCTTTAGTGGATCTATCTCAACTCAAAATGAAAGTACTTTCACGAATGTGCTGCACTTCTATTAGGGATCCCTGCTAGCATGGGGACTGCAGAAAAAAGAACCGTGCACACGCGCGTCATCACTCTGTAAGCATGCATGTAGGTATGTGACACTCTAAAGTCGTAAGTAAATCATGAGCACACCAACCATGTGCTGCTGAGCTTCTCTGCCCTGTTTGATCCATGCTCTACTGTGGGTCCTGGCTCACTGTGTCCTGCTGAGCTTCTCCGTCCTGTCTGATCCATGCTCTACTGTGGGTCCTGGCTCACTGTGAGCTGCTGAGCTTCTCCACCCTGTCTGATCCATGCTCTACTGTGGGCTTTGGCTCACTGTGTCTTGCCGAGCTTCTCCACCCTGTCTGATCCATGCTCTACTGTGGGTCCAGGCTCACTGTGTCCTGCTGAGCTTCTCCACCCTGCCTGCTCAATGCTCTACTGTGGGTCCTGGCTCACTGTGTCCTGCTGAGCTTCTCCACCCTGCCTGCTCCATGCTCTACTGTGGGTCCTGGCTCACTGTGTCCTGTCCTGGCTCAGTGTGTGCTGCTGAGCTTTTCCACCCTGTCTGATCCATGCTCTACTGTGGGTCCAGGCTCACTGTGTCCTGCTGAGCTTCTCCACCCTGCCTGCTCCATGCTCTACTGTGGGTCCTGGCTCACTGTGTCCTGCTGAGCTTCTCCACCCTGCCTGCTCCATGCTCTACTGTGGGTCCTGGCTCACTGTGTCCTGTCCTGGCTCAGTGTGTGCTGCTGAGCTTTTCCACCCTGTCTGATCCATGCTCTACTGTGGGTCCAGGCTCACTGTGTCCTGCTGAGCTTCTCCACCCTGTCTGATTTATGCTCTACTGTGGGTCCTGGCTCGCTGTGTCCTGCTGAGCTTCTCCACCCTGTCTGATCCATGCTCTACTGTGGGTCCTGGCTCACTGTGTCCGGCTGAGCTTCTCCACCCTGTCTGATCCATGCTCTACTGTGGGTCCAGGCTCACTGTGTCCTGCTGAGCTTCTCCACCCTGTCTGATCCATGCTCTACTGTGGGTCCTGGCTCACTGTGTCCTGCTGAGCTTCTCCACCCTGTCTGATCCATGCTCTACTGTGGGTCCTGTCTCACTGTGTCCTGCTGAGCTTCTCCACCCTGTCTGATCCATGCTCTACTGTGGGTCCTGGCTCACTGTGTCCTGCTGAGCTTCTTCACCCTGCCTGCTCCATGCTCTACTGTGGGTCCTGGCTCACTGTGTCCTGCTGAGCTTCTCCACCCTGCCTGATCCATGCTCTACTGTGGGTCCAGGCTCACTGTGTCCTGCTGAGCTTCTCCACCCTGTCTGATCCATGCTCTACTGTGGGTCCTGTCTCACTGTGTCCTGTTGAGCTTCTCCACCCTGTCTGATCCATGCTCTACTGTGGGTCCTGGCTCACTGTGTCCTGCTGAGCTTCTCCACCCTGTCTGATCCATGCTCTACTGTGGGTCCTGTCTCACTGTGTCCTGCTGAGCTTCTCCACCCTGTCTGACCCATGCTCTACGGTGGGTCCTGGCTCACTGTGTCCTGCTGAGCTTCTCCGTCCTGTCTGATCCATGCTCTACTGTGGGTCCTGGCTCACTGTGTCCTGCTGAGCTTCTCCACCCTGTCTGATCCATGCTCTACTGTGGGTCCTGGCTCGCTGTGTCCTGCTGAGCTTCTCCACCCTGTCTGATCCATGCTCTACTGTGGGTCCTGGCTCACTGTGTCCTGCTGAGCTTCTCCACCCTGCCTGCTCCATGCTCTACTGTGGGTCCTGGCTCCCTGTGTCCTGCTGAGCTTCTCCACCCTGTCTGATCCATGCTCTACTGTGGGTCCTGGCTCAACTGTGTGTTGCTGAGCATCTCCACCCTGTCTGATGCATGCTCTACTGTGGGCTATGGCTCAATGTGTCCTGCTGGCTTCTTCGCCCTGTCTGATGCATGCTCTACTGTAGGTCCTGGCTGAATGTGTGCTGCTGAGCTTCTCCACCATGTCGGATCCATGCTCTACTGTGGGCTCTGTCTCACTGTGTCCTGCTGAGCTTCTCCACCCTGTCTGATCCATGCTCTACTGTGGGTCCTGGCTCACTGTGTCCTGCTGAGCTTCTCCACCCTGTCTGATCCATGCTCTACTGTGGGTCCTGTCTCACTGTGTCCTGCTGAGCTTCTCCACCCTGTCTGACCCATGCTCTACGGTGGGTCCTGGCTCACTGTGTCCTGCTGAGCTTCTCCGTCCTGTCTGATCCATGCTCTACTGTGGGTCCTGGCTCACTGTGTCCTGCTGAGCTTCTCCACCCTGTCTGATCCATGCTCTACTGTGGGTCCTGGCTCGCTGTGTCCTGCTGAGCTTCTCCACCCTGTCTGATCCATGCTCTACTGTGGGTCCTGGCTCACTGTGTCCTGCTGAGCTTCTCAACCCTGCCTGCTCCATGCTCTACTGTGGGTCCTGGCTCCCTGTGTCCTGCTGAGCTTCTCCACCCTGTCTGATCCATGCTCTACTGTGGGTCCTGGCTCAACTGTGTGTTGCTGAGCATCTCCACCCTGTCTGATGCATGCTCTACTGTGGGCTATGGCTCAATGTGTCCTGCTGGCTTCTTCGCCCTGTCTGATGCATGCTCTACTGTAGGTCCTGGCTGAATGTGTGCTGCTGAGCTTCTCCACCATGTCGGATCCATGCTCTACTGTGGGCTTTGGCTCACTGTGTCTTGCTGAGCGTCTCCACCCTGTCTGATCCATGCTCTACTGTGGGTCCTGGCTCAACTGTGTGTTGATGAGCATCTCCACCCTGTCTGATGCATGCTCTACTGTGGGCTATGGCTCAATGTGTCCTGCTGGCTTCTTCGCCCTGTCTGATGCATGCTCTAATGTAGGTCCTGGCTGAATGTGTGCTGCTGAGCTTCTCCACCATGTCTGATCCATGCTCTACTGTGGGCTTTGGCTCTCTGTGTCTTGCCGAGCTTCTCCCCCCTGTCTGATCCATGCTCTACTGTGGGTCCTGGCTCACTGTGAGCTGCTGAGCTTCTCCACCCTGTCTGATCCATGCTCTACTGTGGGTCCAGGCTCACTGTGTCCTGCTGAGCTTCTCCACCCTGTCTGACCCATGCTCTACTGTGGGTCCTGGCTCACTGTGTCCTGCTGAGCTTCTCCACCCTGTCTGATCCATGCTCTACTGTGGGTCCTGGCTCAACTGTGTGTTGCTGAGCATCTCCACCCTGTCTGATGCATGCTCTACTGTGGGCTATGGCTCAATGTGTCCTGCTGGCTTCTTCGCCCTGTCTGATGCATGCTCTACTGTAGGTCCTGGCTGAATGTGTGCTGCTGAGCTTCTCCACCATGTCTGATCCATGCTCTACTGTGGGCTTTAGCTCACTGTGTCTTGCTGAGCGTCTCCACCCTGTCTGATCCATGCTCTACTGTGGGTCCTGGCTCAACTGTGTGTTGCTGAGCATCTCCACCCTGTCTGATGCATGCTCTACTCTGGGTCCTGGCTCACTGTGTCCTGCTGGCTTCTTCGCCCTGTCTGATGCATGCTCTACTGTAGGTCCTGGCTGAATGTGTGCTGCTGAGCTTCTCCACCATGTCGGATCCATGCTCTACTGTGGGCTTTGGCTCACTGTGTCTTGCTGAGCGTCTCCACCCTGTCTGATGCATGCTCTGCTGTGGGTCCTGGCTCACTGTGGTTGGTTCTCTCCAATGGCTACCCGTCTCTCTGAAACTCAGCACAGGGAGTAACACCCCCAGCCTCCTTACAACATACACAATATCCAAGAGATGTTTCTGGTCGCAGCCAGCACATCTCCACCGTGGCCCCCATTGTGTATTCTGTATTGCCCAAGAAGTGTACTACAATACGCCTTTCTCTTCTGCGTGAATCTAATCAATCAATCAATCAATCATGCCATTTGTATAGATAGCGCACTACTCACCCGGGAGGGTCTCAAGGCGCTTGGGGGAGGGGTATGCTACTGCTCGAACAGCCAGGTCTTGAGTTGTTTCCTGAAGGCGAGATGGTCCTGGGTCAGCCGAAGGTGGATGGGGAGGGAGTTCCAAGTCTTGGCAGCCAGGTAAGAGAAGGATCTTCCTCCGGCGGTGGCTCTTCGGATGCGTGGTACGGCTGCGAGGGCGAGGCTGGTGGACCGTAGCTGGCGGGTGGGCGTGTAGAAGGTCAGGCGGTCGTTGAGGTACTTGGGGCCCAGGTCGTGGAGAGACTTGTGTGCGTGGGTGAGGAGCCGGAACGTGATCCTCTTGTCGACGGGGAGCCAGTGCAGGTTCCTCAGGTGGCTGGAGATGTGGCTGCATCGGGGGACATCCAGGATGAGTCGGGCGGAGGCGTTCTGGATGCGCTGGAGTCTTTTCTGTAGCTTGGCTGTGGTTCCGGCGTAGAGGGCGTTTCCGTAGTTCAGTCGGCTGGTGACGAGTGCCTGGGTGACAGTCTTCCTGGTCTCGGTCGGGATCCAGCGGAAGATCTTGCGAAGCATACGCAGGGTGTTGAAGCACGATGAGGAGACAGCGTTGACTTGTCTGGTCATCGAGAGGGAGGGGTCCAGGATGAAGCCCAGGTTGCGTGCGTGGTCGGTTGGCTTGGGTGCGGTGCCCAGGGCTGGGGGCCACCAGGAGTCGTCCCAGGCGGAGGGCGACGATCCCAGGATGAGGACTTCCGTCTTGTCCGAGTTCAGTTTCAGGCGGCTGTCCTTCATCCACTCGGCGACGTCTTTCATCCCTTCGTGTAGGCAGGTTCTGGCGGTGTCGGGGTCTCTGGTGAGAAGGAGGATCAGCTGGGTGTCGTCGGCGTAAGAGATGATGTTGAGGTTGTGCTGGCGTGCGATGGCTGCGAGAGGTTTCATGTAGATGTTGAAGAGGGTGGGGCTGAGTGAAGATCCTTGCGGGACGCCGCAGATGACTTCGGTGGCGTCGGAGCGAAACGGGGGGAGGCGGACTCTTTGTGTTCTTCCGGCGAGGAACGAGATGATCCACTCCAGTGCCTTCTCTTGGATACCGATGTTGCTGAGGCGCTGGACTAGGGTGCGGTGGCAGACCGTGTCGAACGCAGCGGAGAGGTCCAGGAGGATGAGGGCCACTGTTTCCCCCTTGTCGAGCAGGGTCCGGAAGTCGTCAGTGGCTGCGATGAGGGCGGTCTCGGTGCTGTGGTTGGCTCTGAAGCCGGACTGCGAGGGGTCGAGGGATCCGTTCGTCTCGAGGAAGGCGGTCAGCTGTCTGTTGACGATCTTCTCGATGACTTTAGAAGGAAAAGGGAGAAGCGAGATGGGGCGGAAGTTTTTGAGATCGGTGGGGTCCGCTGTAGGTTTCTTCAGGAGGGCGCTGATCTCGGCGTGCTTCCAGCTCTCCGGGAAGGTGGCGGTGTTGAAGGAGGCGTTGATGATGTTTCGGAGTTGGGGTGCGATGGTGGAGTCGGCCTTGTTGAAGACGTGGTGTGGGCAGGGGTCGGTCGGTGATCCGGAGTGGATGGTGTTCATCGTGCGGGCTGTGTCTTCGGTGGTCACCGTGGTCCAGTTGCGATGGGTGGCGGTGGGGGGCGTTGGTTCGACGGTTGGGTGCGTGGGTGGGGCGCCGAAGCTGTTGTGGATGTCGGCGATCTTGCGGTGGAAGAACGAGGCGAGGGAGTCGCAGAGGTCTTGTGACGGAGTGATGTCGTTGGTGCCGGTGCTAGGGTAGGAGAACTCCTTGACGATAGTGAAGAGCTCTTTGCTGTCGTGGGCGTTGTTGTCCAGTCGTTCCTTCAGGGATTTCTTCTTGGTGGTGCGGATGAGCTGGTGGTGCTTGCGGGTAGCGTGTTTGAGGGCGGTCATGTTGTTGGTGGTCCGGTCGAGGAGCCAGGCTTTCTCGAGGGTGCGGCAGGTCTTCTTGGAGTCCTTGAGGTCGTCGGTGAACCAGGATGCCTTCTTGCTTCTGGGTCTGGGCACTCCACTGCTGCCACACAAACAACGTAGTCGGTATGTTCTACATTTTATAGGTGTGGGTTAATAAATCAATTTAGATTCAAGTATCTCCCTTCTGTTTTCTAAGACCAGAAAACCAAGCTGATAGGGGCATATTATCAAGAAGGGCGTTAAAATTATCGCCGCTTTAGCGGCAGGAAACTGCAGCTAAAGCGGCGATAATGGGCTTGATAATATGCCCTTGAGAATTCTCATAGAAGGCCAGGTTCACACCAGAACATGGGCTTCTATTGGAATTCTTCAGGGCATATTATCAAGCCAATTGTCGCCACTTTAGCTGTAGTTTTCTGCCGCTAAAGCAGTGATAATTTTAACGCCTTTCTTGATAATATGCCCCAAAGTTTTATTCCTAAAAAAAAGACACACTTACAAGCTAACTGGATGCCCCACTTCTCCAACTGCCCCTACTTACAGCTAGGCAAACATACGAGCAAAGCAACCAGGACTGCCTTAGGAGACAGGTACAAGGCTCACTCGAGGGGCATACACCCAGATGCCTCACGCTCCTGTGCACTAGTACTACAGACTCACACACACTTTAGTGAGGGATACACTCTCCCTCCCACCATTGTTGGGCGGGGGCTCACCATCCCTTGCTGAGTAGGAGGTTTAACTGCCAAGATGTTCCCAACAACTGTTCAGGGAGATAATTAACACATATTATTTCACAACCTCTGCTTCAGTCTTCATACAATGACATACGCGTCCATTCATACCTATACAGCAAAGGAGGGGGCTGGACTTGCTTTGCTTGCACCCGACAGGGTTAATGGATGAAGGGGTAGAATCGTGGCCTGAAACTATGATGCCTACCTTTGACTTGGGATGGGGGATAATGTGGGAAGAAGAGGAGGCGGTCGATGCTATTAAGAGACCAGTGAAAGGGTTGATGAAAGACGCCGTGGAGTCCTTGGAGAATGGTGTAGGCTGTTCTGTCAGAGCACCTTGTTGTTATTCTTCCCAGCCAGCTCAGATGGGTTCTAGTGAGTGGACCGAAGCAAGGGAAATGGTGGCTCTGAAACGGAAGTGGCTCAGACATGGATTAGTGATGAGGGCGGGCCAAGCGTTGTCAATCAGGCCACTGGAGTAAATGAACTGGATTTTTTCCCCCAAGGAAGCGAAAAATATACAAATGACGTTGTTGTGAGTTTTAATAATTTTAAACTGAAAAATTGATTCCTCCATGCAAATTTATGCATTTCATTCGTGTTTCTTCAGGTTTGGCGATGTGTGTTACCTGGGTGCTTGGCAAGATCTGAAGTGTTTACTCAGGGACCAGGGTGGATTGTGAGTGTGGGCCATGGTGTCTTGCGGTGGTGGCTGGCATCACTGTTTTGGCGGCAGGTTGTTGCCCACCTTTCGTTAAAGCTCATCGACACTACGTTGACTCATTATAAATGACACATGAAACAGAAACATTCAACAAACATGAAGCTGATAAAGCTCAATAACCCAACGTTGGGTCATTACAGCCACCCAAGATTAAATAACAGTCCAGCAGGCACAACACACAAAGCAGAAGGAGCGAAGTTCGTGCTCGTCTCCCTGAGATGCAGGGTGTCGACGAGCAGGCGAACTCCAATGGTTCTTGCTGAAATGCGTGTCTGAGCAGCTTTCGGGATCTTGGCCAGCCTTTCTTCAAGTCGTCTACCCTGCCCAGCCAGAGGCCGCCCTCGTCAGTTTTTATTCCGTGAACCCTGTTGTCGCCTCTATCACTCACGCCGTGACAGGTCCCTCGCACTATCTTTATAACATCAGTCACGTCACGGCGGACGGGCACGGGGCTGAGCGAACCGACGGAGCGAGCTCTCTCCCAATCAATCATTCAGAGGCCGCTGGAGTTGTGAGGGAGAAAATGATGCGTTTGAGCTGATGATAGATACGCTGCTTGAAAAATGAGAAAAAAACAGACGTGATTCTGGGATATTAAAGTTAGGCTGGGGTACGGGTGCCGGTCCAAAAAACAAGCATTTGCAATGTAATCGGTCTTGCCTTTGGGACCTTATATGTATTTAGCTAGGCAGCACATTAGCCTGGGTGCTGAAACAAATACTGTTCTTTAACATGGAGGTAAAGTAAGCACCAGACTGCGTGACACTCCAGGAACACATGGAGAGAAATATTGCCTTTCTGCGTGAAACGGTATAGTCCAAAGCTCTGTTTTTCATATAAAATCAGGGCTTCGGTGGTCATATCACTGAAAATGCAGGATTGGGAAAAAACATTGTCTATGGGTTCTCATGGAAGACAATTTCTATGGACTGGAATCTAGAGAATGCTAAAGTGATTCTGGTACTTTACTGACCTCTGCTGGTTGTTTTCTATCAAGAAAGTTAAATAGAGGCAGTTGCCAGAAAAAAAAAAAGAAAGTCTCTCATCAGAAAGCAATTCTGGTATTTTACTGACCTCTGCTGGTGTTTTCTATTAAGACAGATAAATAGAGGCAGTTGAACAGAAAAAAAGTCCCTAAGTGGAAGCAGACAAGTCCTAGGGTTGATCTCCAGAGCCCACAAAGTATATACACAAATATAGGTATATAATAAGTATATACTAAAGTATATACAAGAGTTCTCGAATGTTCGACCTAACAAGCACCCGCGCATGTACATTGGTGCAGTGTTTCACTTTCTCTTTCAGGGGCGAGTCTTCCCCCCCGCCAGCCGATTGGCTAACCAGCTCCCGCCTCCCCGCAGACCCTCCCTACCGGCACCCTTCTTAAGGGGACCCAAACTCCACCTAGGGAGCGACCACAGAGCCTCTACCGGCCTGGTCGCCCCCACGTTCTTCCTGCCTCCCGCTCCAGCACCTACCTGCTCCTGTGCCTACCTGCCGCCGCCGCCGACGCCGCCTGCTCCCTCCTCCCTCCTCCAGCGCCCCAGCCACCGCAGGGCCGCCCGAACCCGTTTTTCCCGCCGCTGCCAGCCCGCGGCCCCGCCAGCCGATTGGCTAACCCGCTCCCGCCTCCCCGCAGACCCTCCCTACCGGCACCCTTCTTAAGGGGACCCAAACTCCACCTAGGGAGCGACCACAGAGCCTCTACCGGCCTGGTCGCCCCCACGCTCTTCCTGCCTCCCGCTCCAGCACCTACCTGCTCCTGTGCCTGCCTACCTGCCGCCGCCGCCGCCTGCTCCCTCCTCCCTCCTCCAGCGCCCCAGCCGCCGCAGGGCCGCCCGCACCCGTTTTTCCCGCCGCTGCCAGCCCGCGGCCCCGCCCCCCCGCCAGCCGATTGGCTAACCCGCTCCCGCCTCCCCGCAGACCCTCCCTACCGGCACCCTTCTTATGACGCCCCCAGAGCGACCGCGCAGCGGACACGCGCAGCGGACGCGCGCAGCGGGAGCACCGATTGAGCGCCGAAGGTGCGCCAAAGGTAAGCCCGTCTGCGCCCGTCCGCGCCTGGACCGCGCCCAGTGCCAGGACCCCTGGCCCCCGCAGCCACCAGCCCTCCCGCCGGACCTACGCCGCCACCGACCTCTACGCACTCAACGCCGGCAGACTCCCGGGCTGCTACCGAGCCACCCCGAGACGCACCCGCGGACCCTTCTGCTGCAACGCCTGCAAGTTCGCCTGCATCCGGACCTGCACCACTCCAGCAGTGCCCAAGACCTCGACGAACATCAGCAACAGCCACCTGAATTGCATCCTGCTCAATACCCGCTCGGTCCACAGACACGCCGTCGAGCTCTGGAACCTGCTCGACACCACAGCCCCAGACGTCGCCTTCCTCACGGAAACCTGGATGAACGCCTCCTCAGCGCCCGATATCGCCATCGCCATCCCGGACGGCTACAAGATCATCCGGAGGGACCGCGTCAACCAGACCGGAGGAGGCATTGCCATCATCCACAGGAACTCCATCCGCATCACGACCAACACCGACGACACCCTCGCACCTACCGAGCACCTGCACTTCCAGATCCACATCAACCCCAGGACCACCCTCAGAGGCACCCTCATCTACAGACCCCCGGGACCACGCACTAATTCAGCGAGGACATCGCCGACTTCGTCAGCCCGCACGCCCTCCTCTCCGCTGACTACATCCTCCTCGGGGACCTCAACTTCCACCTGGAGAACAACAACGACCGCAACACCACCACCCTGCTGGACAACCTCGCCAACCTCGGACTCAAGCAACTGGTTACCACCCCCACCCACTACGCCGGACACACTCTCGACCCCGTCTTCTCCTCCAGCAAGGACATCGCCTTCAGCCACGCCACCGGACTTCACTGGACGGACCACAGCTGCGTCCACTTCAGCTTCAAAAGGACCACGATCCACCACCACCAGCAACAGGTTGCACGCAGAAGCTGGAACAAGATCACAGCCGATCAACTCGCAACTTCCCTGAGCAGGAACCCACCCACCAGCGCAGCGAACCCCAGCCAAGCGGCCACCAACCTCACGATGTGGATCAGCGACTGCGCAGACGACCTCGCCCCTCTGAGGACCCCGCCTAACAGACCCGGCAGCAAAAAAGCCCCATGGTTCACCGACGAACTCAAGAACTCGAAGAAGAACTGCAGAGCCCTTGAGAAAGCCTGGCGCAGAGAACCAACATCGGACAACATGACTACCCTCAAGCTCGCCACCCGAAAACACCACCAACTGATCCACACCACCAAGAAAACTGCATTCAAGGAACGACTGGACAACAACGCACACAACAGCAAGGAACTCTTCAACATCGTCAAAGAGCTCTCCAACCCCAACGCCGGAAACAACGACATCACCCCTTCGCAAGACCTCTGCAACTCCCTCGCCTCATACTTCCACGACAAGATCACGGACATACACAACAGCTTCAGCACTCAACCGACGCTCGCCACGACCGAACCACCGCCCCCCACCACCACCCTCCGCGCTTGGACCCCGATCAGCACCGAAGACACCATGCGCACGATGAACACCATCCACTCCGGATCTCCGACAGACCCCTGCCCTCACCACGTCTTCAACAAGGCCGACGCTGTCATCGCACCCCACCTGCGGGACATCATCAACACCTCCTTCGACACCGCTACCTTCCCGGAGAGCTGGAAGCACGCCGAACTCAGCGCCCTACTAAAGAAGCCATCAGCCGACCCCTCCGACCTCAAGAACTACCGACCCATCTCGCTGCTCCCGTTCCCCGCAAAAGTCATCGAGAAGACCGTCAACAAGCAGCTGGCCGCCTTCCTCGAGACGAACGGATCCCTCGACCTCTCGCAGTCTGGCTTCAGGACCAACCACAGCACCGAGACCGCCCTGATCGCAGCCACCGATGACATCCGAGCCCTGCTCGACAATGGAGAAACAGCGGCCCTCATCCTCCTAGACCTCTCCGCGGCCTTCGACACAGTCTGCCACCGTACCCTAGTACAGCGCCTCAGCAACGTCGGAATCCGGGAGAAGGCGCTGCAGTGGACCATCTCCTTTCTCGCCGGAAGGACACAGAGAGTCCGCCTCCCACCGTTCAGATCAGAAGCCACCGAAGTCATCTGCGGCGTTCCTCAAGGCTCCTCGCTTAGCCCAACTCTCTTCAACGTCTACATGAGTCCCCTCGCAGCCATCGCACGACAGCACAACCTCAACATCATCTCCTACGCCGATGACACCCAGCTGATCCTCTCCCTCACCAACGACCCCGCCACCGCCAGAGCCAACCTACACGAAGGTATGAAGGAGGTAGCCGAATGGATGAAGAACAGCCGCCTGAAACTGAACTCGGACAAGACGGAAGTCCTCATCCTGGGATCCTCACCCTCCGCCTGGGACGACTCCTGGTGGCCCCCCGCCCTGGGCAGCGCACCCAAACCAACAGACCACGCACGCAACCTGGGCTTCATCCTGGACTCATCCCTCTCCATGACCAGACAAATCAACGCCGTCTCCTCGTCATGCTTCAACATCCTACGCATGCTACGCAAGATCTTCCGGTGGATCCCCACCGAGACCAGGAAGACGGTCACCCAGGCCCTCGTCACCAGCCGACTGGACTACGGCAACGCCCTCTATGCCGGAACCACCGCCAAACTCCAGAAGAGACTCCAGCGGATCCAGAACGCCTCAGCAAGGCTCATCCTGGACATCCCCCGTCGCAACCACATCTCCGGACACCTGCGAGACCTGCACTGGCTCCCGGTCAACAAGAGAATCACCTTCCGTCTCCTCACCCACGCACACAAAGCCCTGCACAACCAAGGACCAGGATACCTCAACAGCCGCCTCAATTTCTACGCTCCCAAACGCCAGCTCCGATCGACCGGCCACGCTCTCGCCGCCGTCCCCCGCATCCGAAGAGTCACCACAGGGGGAAGGTCCTTTTCCTACCTCGCCGCCAAGACCTGGAACTCCCTCCCGACCCACCTCCGCCTGACCGAGGACCACCTCGCCTTCAGGAAGCAGCTCAAGACCTGGCTGTTCGAGCAGTAGCGGACCCCCCCTCCCCAAGCGCCTTGAGACCCTCCGGGTGAGTAGCGCGCTATACAAATGCTTTGATTGATTGATTGATTGATTGGTGCAGCAGGTGCAGTGCCACCGGATGCAAAAGGCCACCAAACCCTGTCTATTGATTTATTTTATAACTCAAACATCATGCAGGCGCTTTTTCCTCCCTCGCTGTAAGGCCTGTAACACACTGGCTATGTTTTCTTTTCTATTTTCATGATAAACAAGAGGTCTGGTGCATAATTAAAATATCCTAGGCACAAATCCTTAAAAACAGAAGTGGGAGGACTACTCAAGTTAAGCAGTGTGCTTGTGACATCTTGGCGCATGACATCACCGCATGTGACATCGCATGTGGCATTACATGAAGTGGCATAACAACTAATGACCTCACAGGATGTGACATCACAAGAAGTGATATCAGATCTTTACACCCCCGAACATATGTTTAGCAGTTCTTTCATGAGTATATTTGCAGGCATCACAAGATTTTACAAGCGAACATTTTGCGTCGGGTTGTTCCCCAAAAGAGACGCAACCCGGACACAAAATCTGGGTCTCAACTAATACATTTTTTTAAAAAACTCTACCACAAAGAAATTGGCAGCAAGGAGAAATGTGGCAGTAAATCTGTTTGGCTTAATTGGTTGGAAAGTCTGCATTTTAAAATATCTTGTGGGGTTAAGACACCTGCGGGAGAGATCTTTGTGTGCCCAGTAAGCCTCAGGGGACAATAATGGTAAGATAACTCTGGAGGTTAACGCATTTGATGGAGAAATCTGTGTTTTGTCTACTCTCAGTTTTGAATCAAAGTAGCATAGAGGGTTAATGTGTCTTATGCAAAGCACATCATATAACATGCAGATGACAGATTTTTATTTTATGAGGCTAGGGTTTTGTTACTTGCAGTTCATAAATTGTAATGCTTCTAATACAGAACAGGGAGCTATGAAGAGCATGTAACTCCTAAACCTTGTAACCCTCACTGTCTTATGCAACACATACTGTATATTGATTTACACTTGTATGATTTATTGCTAATGTATACTGTTTACATGTGTTGTAAAGCGCTCTAACACCCTGCATTGGAATGAGTAATGCTATACAAGAAATAAAGCAAAATAGTGGTATTTAAATTGTTATTTGTGTAAATACTGGGGGAGTCGAACACATCTGAAATTTTTACACTGCATGCATAGCTCTTATATACACAGTGGCTGCTCCTCTGCGAAGGCGGAGGAGCGTTGCCCCAATACTTTATAAAGTGTAAAAAAAAGGGAAAATAAAATGTAAATAACTCGAGGTTGCAGGGTCTTTGTGGGGCGGAGCTGCTGTCAAAGTAGGAGGAGGAGTGGTTTGCACTCCCCTTGTGAGCATGAGTGCTTGCCCGGCCCTTTTGAGCCGCACCAAAATAGTCTTGCGCACATAGCATGATCTCCATGCAAGTTGCATTACAGCCTGCATGGAAAACATGCTCACCCCTCCAGCCCCTGGCTGAGTGCCGTGTCACGGTGCTCAGACCAATCACTATGCTGCATTGCAGCGATGTGATTGGCTGCGGGGAGCCTTGGGAGCCCTGGTGCTTCCTGTTTTGCAGAAGTTGCCAGGAAGAGGACGCAGGAGAGACGGCAGCTGGCCATCCGGCTGGCTGGGAGGGAAGTGATTTTTTTAATGTACCCCGATTCCTCCCCTCCCCTTCCCGCCACCCAACTTCACTGCTGCCTCAAGTTAGCAGACGCCACTGTATATGTAGGGACTGAACAAAATAAAAAACATGCTTCTGTTAAGTATCTGTGAAGTGATAAACGGTGTGCATTTGTTTTCCCTCTATTGCATTTAGGTGTGATGCTCTAGATAGCTCCCAGCCGGGATAATTGAACAAAAGGAGGCCTGATGGTCCCTTTTGAGGAAAAAACAGCCCAAATTACAACCGATGCCCAGGCTGCTGGCACAAGACGCCTCTTAGTTCCCATTTTGATCAGTTACCAAATAAAGAGACGGGCGCTGGAAGCGGGAGTGCAGGAACAGATTTTTATTTCTCATGAGGAGAGCCTGTCATTTCGGACACGCGCACAATGTCTTCAAGAGGTGCTCTAACAAGTTTCTCTGAGGCTCCGTCTTTTATACACAGGTTTATGATGCACAAACATTCCTTATTGCAATAAAGAAACTTTGAAGTACGAAAAGGCACGTTTGGAATCCCAGCTTCAGGCCTATTCCCATGCCTGTCGCTCGGATGTCGTTTCCCCTCCCAAATGTAACATGTGATTGTAATCTTGCAGCCGGACATTCCAACAGGACACGAGGGCAAGAGGGGGTGGTCAGATCTAAGGTTGGGCAGGCGATAAGATCGGGCACTTCGGTTGGTGTATCACGTTTTGCTATGCGGGGCCGGGGGGGGGGGGTACATCCATGAGGCTTTCTTTTATGACTTGGGACCGGGTCGAGAGGCCAGGTGTAGCCGGGGGGGGTCATCAGAAGAGGGGAAGGGTGTTCCTGGGAGGAATGCAGGGGGTGTCGGTCAGGCAGGGGTGTCACTTTTAGAGCAGGGTCGCGCAGAGGGAGAGGGTTTTATGGCCTATGCATGAGAGAGCGGGGGTGTTCAACGGGGGGGGCGTGCTGGGGATTTAACAAACGGGCAGAGAGGCCTTGGTGCCTAAAATGGCTGTCGGGTACGTGCGTGCATGGGCCTATGCTGGCGGGATGATGCGGTCAATGCTTCGCGGTATTCGTTCTGCTTACAGCGAGGGGTATGGTGAACACAAATGAACGCCGCTTATGTACATATACATTGTCATTTTCCACAGTCGCCGCTTTTTAACATAAGTTAGTTCATTTACGTGTTTATCATAACTGACGGGGTGTACATATAGCCATGTGTGGTCAATGAAATAGCGTTTGTCAATACTGGCGGATTGCATATAACCATGTGCAGTCAATGCGATAGACGAGGTGCAATACAGATGAATTTACATTTGTCGTGTTATATATACGAGTCTAGACATTGATATACTACTCAGTCGGAGTCAATCAAGGAAATGTTCTGACACATTATGGAACCATGTTCTGACTCTCTCTCCGGCGGTATCAATGTACAGTCAAAAGTGACCGATGAAACATTTTGAAAGCAATACAAAGTGGTTGAGGGAGGAATTCAGTTCAATACAAGCAAGTAGTCAGGGGGGGTAGAAAGTTCAGAAAGGGGCGGGGGGTCTTCGCCACAGTGTCTTTTTAGCAGCGAGCCATCACTGGTAGGCTCTAGTAGTTCGTTTTCTTCCGTTGGCGCTGTTGAGCACCGGCGGTGGAGCTATAGGTCCAGCTCGGATCCATCCTTACACGTCGCAGGGTGCGATCTGTCCTCTGCTGTTAGACCACAGTCCTGTTTCCTAACTAATCTTTTTAAGGGTGCCTCATGCTGTGCACCTGCATTTCTTTCTCCTTCCGTAGCAAACCCTATTCTACCTAAATGCTGTTCTTCTTCTCTGAGTCAAAATCCATGTGAAAAAAAGGGGGGGTTGTCGGATAATCGAGGGAAGAGAGGGCGGAGTGGGATCAGATCTTTGAGACAAACCAAGGGAGCAAAGGATAACGAGCAGGCAGGTCCATCAATCGGGCTCGAAGGGGCGGGGACTTCTGGCACGCGTGGGTCAGCAAGCAGAGGGCTTCAAGGCAGCCCTCCATCCTTTCATTTTCCGTGTTTGAGAGTGGTGCCTCGTCCCGCGTCTCGTTGCTCTGCGGCTCCACCTTTGGTCGAGGTCACATGTGCTTCATGATCTGCGGCTAGGCTGTGCGTCACGTCCGGCCCCTCTCCTCCGGTGATTGTGTATCTTTGAATGGGTACAAAACAAGCTTTAGAGAACTGGCAGGAGAAGACATTTATACATTTCAATTCCGCCCCCAATCTTAAGTAGTTGGGGATACGTTCATCGGTCACGGTCAGAAGTTATCACTATGGAGTATGTATGCGGGCATTTCTACTGAGTTTGTACTAAGTCTATTTGGCGTTCATTCATGACGTATATGGAGAGAAGTCAGACTCCTATCAACTGCGTATTCCATCAAACTCGAAATCGGATCCTTCGGTAGAGACTCGTCTTTCTAACCCAAGCCCTGGCAGTCTTCTATCATCATGAGAGAGGGACAGAGGCTAAACGTTCTTTTCTCAGGGAGCAACGGTTAATCAGGGTCATCAGTTATACTTCGGGATATGGAGCTGGGGTCAATCGGGAGAAACGAGGACGCTTTGGACATCCGTACTTGGGTGCAGAGAGGTGGGGCAATCTGGGCATTGGGGATTGTGTTTCTAACGAACTGAGAACAGAAGGCCACTGACATAGTCCCCCTATAAAAAA
The DNA here is from genome assembly GCF_964261635.1 of Lissotriton helveticus. Taxonomy (NCBI): domain Eukaryota; kingdom Metazoa; phylum Chordata; class Amphibia; order Caudata; family Salamandridae; genus Lissotriton; species Lissotriton helveticus. The sequence continues at coordinate 161,632,889 of NC_136058.1, read as the reverse complement.
AGGCCAGATTAGGGGACATCAGTCGTCTTACCTGTCCTTTCCTTCTTAGCCAATTCAAGTTCCATCATTTTACAGAAAGGAGAGGTAGTAATATGGCAAATTACAATTGTTTTAGTTTCTGTCAATTTTGCCGAACACCTTTGTGTTCAAAAACCAATTAGGCTTGTGCCGGCGGGGCACAACGTTACCACACAAAGGAAGAGGGAACAGGGGGACCCTCAGAGAGAGAGTCGTTAGCATTTTAAACGAACTATTTGGTACACGTACGACATGGAGAGAGAGAGAAAGAGAGAGAGAGAAACGTGTACAATAATAGGCCATTTAGTGCGCACACAACACAGAACAGCAGGGGTCAAGTTATATAGAAACACAGGCTGAGGGACGACGTAGATCCATACATTACGTACACATGAATTCAGGCGGGGGGGGGATAGTACATGTATTATATACAAAAATCCAAGACAAAACATAGAACAGTACTTGGCCAAAAAGATTTCTTCCTGCATGCTGCGCATCCTTAGTATCCTACTTAATTCATCTGGCTGCCTTTGCTGGTGGCCTCGGTTGCAAATACTTACACCTTTGTCAATTGTTCGGGAACTAACCTGGTTGGGCTAATACTCACGGTGGGATCTTCGAATCATTTTTAGCGAATGGGTATCCAGGCTGAGGCAACGGAGGGTGTCAGTCGGGAGAACAATGGGGCAGCTTTGAGTTTCATGTCTATGAGGGTGCAAGAAGGAGGTGGTAAATCTTAAACATTGACAATATTCCTAGTCTTCCAGGAGGAGGGTACTTGGGTAAACCTCACCCCGGAATATTCCTGAACCTTTCCCTATTTAGTTACCGTATGAATTTACTCATGGGTGCAAGTCATTCTTGGTTGCATTATTTGGGGTGCCGGTTGGAGTCATATTTTGTCATACTGCAATAACCCGCCAAGTTTCTGCTTCAGGCCACCCTCCCAGTCACTGGGTTCAGAGAGAGAGAGACAGTCGTTTCTAAGTAAGGGAGTGCTATATCTTTGTTTGTTCGTCGTGTATAGGCACCATGTTCAGACCCCTTTTCCCCATTCCCTCGGCCATTCGATCATCACTTAAGTCATACATAAAACATTTCTCTTATCAATCCAAACGTGTGCAACGTGTATTCAGTCGAGCTATACACATCAGGGCATACACGCGTGCATTCATATCACACAAATTCGTCACGTTCTCAGGGGCAGTCCCCATAGACAATATACAATTTTTCCGTGCGGAACCATGGCGTGTTGCTTAGGTCTTCTCCATACTCTAGTCGACGTTCCGATGTGACCTGCAGAAAAGAAGGGAAAAAGAAGGGGTGGGGGCAGCGTTTTAAAACACATCAGCGCGCATAAACCCGAAAATGCTTTTACTTACCACATACTCGACCTATCTCCGCGGGATGCAGTCCCTTTCGTCTCGGCGTTTAAGCCCAGAGGGACCGGTAGTGCGGGAGAGATAATCATTGATGGACTGTGCATTGCATAGATCGCCCAAGTGTGGTATTACGGATCGTGTGTAGGGAAGGGTCAAAACAAAGGGCAGTCAGTGTGAAGTGGGGGGTGAACTTGTGCTCTCCTTCGAGGAGGAGGGATGGTCTACAGTGGTACAGGGTCGTTTTTTGTTCATCAGGCACGGAAACTAGAGGGGCTAGGTGGCATTCCTTCGGAGTGGCTTAGGGGCATCTGAAACAACTTCCCTGATACGTGTGGCACATAAAGTAAAGGCTAAATACCGGGACCTTTATCGATTGCTTTTACGTTGGACAAAAATAAAAATATATATATAAAAAAACACACACACAACAAACCTGGACCATTCACATTTGCAATATTTCTGTGTACTTTGATTTTTAACCTTTAAGTAATCGAGTTGCTTCATTTCACCTGTATTTTACTTATATCGGAAACAGTGGCCATTTATTCGAAACTTACCAATCTAAGCGCTACAACTATGTTTGCTTTTCAAAAAACCTTTATTTAAAAATGTTGGCGCACAATTACGGGCCTACAACCACGTGGGCCGGCCACGGAGCAGACTGGAACTGTACATGAGGGGATATTTATTTGAGGAAAACGTAACGGAGTCGGTGGTCGTTGATTTCATAAAGGTGCGACAAGTGCAATAAAATCATATCGAAAATTCATTGTGGGCAAGTACCATAAGTGTCGAAAATTCGAACTTTCAATAATACGGTAATCAATGACGCGTCAGAACTTAATATCAATTCATTGTCCGAATGTTCAATCAGTACCCATCCCCTCCCGCCATGCGCTTCAAAAACTGCATACATATCTCATGATATCAAGGCTGAGCAACCGGAACACAACAGGGAGTTGCGAGTTTCATTTGTACCGGCGCCATTTTGGGTGAGGTCAGGCAGGTCCAAGTATAGTCAAAATGTCTCCACCACTCGTGGTTGGACCAGAGCCTCTTTCGGCAGTCCAAAAGTTTCGTTAAAGGGCAACAGAAGGGGCCGTCGATATGAACCATCAGTCAAAGGGGGGAGGGAGGCAACAATCTTTCCTACCGGGTCATACTAGTGTTCCACCGGAACTGATCAAATCGGTAGTCTGCAGGATTTTGGTCATTCAAACTGAGGCTGGCGCCAGCATGAGAGCGCCAACGTCTCATGGCTACGTCTTGGTCATTCCGCGGGCAATCATGGCAGTCATTCCCCATCGGGGGGGCCCGCGGGGGTCGGGGGCCCCTGCAGCTCTCATAGAATCTTCAAAGCTGAGAACGCTTCTGGACGGGGGACTCATTTTCTAGCTGGCAAGCGACCTGGCCATCTTTGCACGCCAGGCCCAATCCTGCAGAGTCGACCATTATTTTATGAGTTCCGCGGCAACCGGCAGTCGCTGGATCGCAAGAGCAGACGGACTCCAGCCTGTCGGGCGTGGCGTTGCACCGCAAGAGTGGACGAACCCTTGTCGGGTGAGTGGAGCGTTGGGGTTGCAGCTGAGGGGCCTCCACCTGGGGAGGTGGGAGAGGCTCGTCCGCGCCGCCTCTCCCTCCCAGTGCACCCCACGCCGTCTCCTGGCGCTGACATTCGTGATGGCCGGACCAGGCGATGAGAGAGGGGGGGGTCGGAGGCATAAGCAAGACATCCCCCCCCCGTGGCCTGCAAGGCGCCAGAAGAGGAGGATGGGAAGACCAGTACATTCCGGGCCATCCACCCCACGACCTCTCTGGCCGATGGCGGCCAGCCGGGCCCCGCCCTGTACGTGTCGAGGCCTCGTCTTCCGGATGGGCGTAACCGTGGACCTGTTGCACTTCGGAGCTTCCGGAATGGGGGTAGGTATCTGCTGACTTGTATCTATCTTATGTTACCGTTATTGGGCGTGGCGGGCGGTGGGACAGACATGTTTGGAGCAGTGAGGGGCGGCGGAGCCTAGCTATCTCGTGGCTGCCGTGATATCAAGCTTGGCTTCTCTCACCACTTTCATGTTTCTTATTGCGGGCTATTTCTAACGTTTCTTATTTCTAGCGAAGTCAAAAAAACTCATCAGTGGCCTACTGATTTTGCTCGATTTCTTTTTCCTTCCTTTTCTAGTGTGTTTTTGCGCTAAAGTTTCTGTTAACAGGATACGGTGGTTACTTCGTATTTTACATATGTCCTTTTTATTAGGGGCGCCCTCCGGTTGAGCCAGATGATCTACCTCTAATAAATGGTCCGGGTGGAACTAGTTTACCAATCAGTGGGGAGTAGATAGGCATGACAGATTACAACGGGGGACAAAGGTCCGCATTACCTACCCTTCACTACTTGCAAAGACTAGACAGAATATTTCTATTCCACGTTATTTCCAAACAGAGAATACCTCAAAAGAGCTATTCCTTGAACAATAAATGTCCAGACAATCAATCAATCAGTGGGGAGAAAAACAGGCATGACGGATTACAACGGGGGACAAAAGTCCGCATTACCTATCCTTCGCTATCTGCAAAGGGAGACAGAATATTCCTATTCTTCTCTGTTTGTAGACAGGGAATATCTCAAAAGAGCGATAATCGATAAAAAATCGATAACAAACAATCAGTGGGGAGAAAGATAGGCATGACGGATTACAATGGGGAAAAAAGTCTGCATTACCTACCCATCACTATCTGTAAAGGGAGACAGAATATTCCTATTCTTCCCCGTTTGTAGACAGCGAATGTCTCAAAGAGCAACAGAGCAACCAATCAATCAGTGGGGAGAAAAATAGGCATGACGGATTACAACGGGGGACAAAAGTCCGCATTACCTATCCTTCACTATTTGCAAAGAGAGAGGAACGTTCCTATTCGTCGCTGTTTGCAAACAGAGAATGTCTCAAAGAGAACCAATACTTCAAGTAGCAACCAAGGCTAAATGAACCAATCAATGAACAATACCAGTATTTAAATACCGATTCCAATATAAACAATCAATTACTCAATCAATCAGATGGATAAAGTCATCCTATCAATCAGACGTAAAGACGTCCTACTTAACCTTACCCGGACCGGACCGTGTGGACAGTTCTTCGCCTTCCCTTTCCAGCGCCCGATCGTTCTCTTACTCCATGTTTTTACCGCAGCATTCCTGTGGGATCCCAGTCAGGACAGTAGGTCGCTTGAGAGAGGTCTGTTCGGAATCGGTGAAGTTCATTCAATCGGCAGCCGGACGAGGGCCCTCTCAAGGCAGGTATACTCCAATCGTTCAGATGTTCACCCCATCGTCTGGACCTCTCTTACCGGACCTTATGTCGCTGATGGGCCCCGCGTTGGGACGCCAATTGAGGAAAAAACAGCCCAAATTACAACCGATGCCCAGGCTGCTGGCACAAGACGCCTCTTAGTTCCCATTTTGATCAGTTACCAAATAAAGAGACGGGCGCTGGAAGCAGGAGTGCAGGAACAGATTTTTATTTCTCATGAGGAGAGCCTGTCATTTCGGACACGCGCACAATGTCTTCAAGAGGTGCTCTAACAAGTTTCTCTGAGGCTCCATCTTTTATACACAGGTTTATGATGCACAAACATTCCTTATTGAAATAAAGAAACTTTGAAGTACGAAAAGGCATGTTTGGAATCCCAGCTTCAGGCCTATTCCCATGCCTGTCGCTCGGATGTCGTTTCCACTCCCAAATGTAACATGTCATTGTAATCTTGCAGCCAGACATTCCAACAGGACACGAGGGCAAGAGGGGGTGGTCAGATCTAAGGTTGGGCAGGCGATAAGATCGGGCACTTCGGTTGGTGTATCACGTTTTGCTATGCGGGACCGGGAGGGGGGGGGGTACATCCATGAGGCTTTGTTTTATGACTTGGGACCGGGTCGAGAGGCCAGGTGTAGCCGGGGGGGGGTCATCAGAAGAGGGGAAGGGTGTTCCTGGGAGGAATGCAGGGGGTGTCGGTCAGGCAGGGGTGTCACTTTTAGAGCAGGGTCGCGCAGAGGGAGAGGGTTTTATGGCCTATGCATGAGAGAGCGGGGGTGTTCAACGGGGGGGGGGGGTCGTGCTGGGGATTTAACAAACGGGCAGAGAGGCCTTGGTGCCTAAAATGGCTGTCGGGTACGTGCGTGCATGGGCCTATGCTGGCGGGATGATGCGGTCAATGCTTCGCGGTATTCGTTCTGCTTACAGCGAGGGGTATGGTGAACACAAATGAACGCCGCTTATGTACATATACATTGTCATTTTCCACACTTTGGCATTTGTTTTGGGCTAGCTAGAATTTAATATAAGAAAGCCCACTCATCTCCCGACCAGTGCTGCTTGGAATGAAAGCAGACAAAGTGCAGGCACTCCAGAAATGGGACGAGCTCTAGTAAGGCTGCAGAAATTAATTTAAAACTTGCACAATTCAGGAGGATTGTTGGCTTTTAAAGATATTTTAAAACTTCTTGTCATTTGATTTGTCATTTGTTTTACATTGCACTCACTGTTTGGCCGCATTTTCGCCGCTCTTTGCACTTCCATTTATATTACCTATTATTCTATTCTTGATTTATATGAGACATATTTGTATTATTCTATGCCTGTTTGTGTTTATATGATTATTGCTTTGAATGGGACATATTCCTATTACTCTATGCCTGTCGTGTTTCCTATATTTACCCTGTAAAGCTGTCTCATACCCGCAAGGGTCTTGACCACGCTATATAAAACCTTCCAATAAATACATTTCTCCTTGGTCCAGTGCGGATTTCCCATTTGAGTGGAGGGAGATAGCGGAAACAGTTTCCCCTCACTTCTGGGCTGATCGGAGGTTAGCAGTCTAGCTACTCTCCTCCTCTACATAAATGCATGCCTGACATAACGCGCAACAGATGTGCCGCTGGCACGCCAAAGGCAAGCCCGTCTGCACCTAGCCGTCGCCAGAAGCCAGGACCCCTGTATGTTTAACATCTGAACTAAGAACCAGGAAGAAACACACTTACACTAACCTGGAACTCCTCGATATTAGACGAGGCAGTTCAGTTAAATGCACTTATCATACATATGAAACGCATAGGGCTCTCCCGGTTATGGAGGGGCTTTTCGTGTGCAAGTCCTGACAATTTCAGAGCATGAAGCTGGAACAGAAGCTCACATACCTTATGCCATCGAATCCAGGCAAGAGTCAACACAGCCTCAATGTAGATACCCATTCCCAGACTCCTTCAGGAAACCATATGGGCAAATCTGCTCAAAGTTGGAACAGCTTTCTAAGCAATGACAGATCCCCACCTAAGCACGCAGTCGAAATTTGGGATCTACTTACCTCCAAGAACCCCGATATTGGATTCCTGACTGAAACCTGGCTTAAACCCAGCTCCACCCCCGCCATAGTAGTGGCACTCCCGGAGGGCTACCGTATTCAACAGCTGGATAGACAACACAAGGTGGAGGAGGGTGGGGGGTATAGCCATCATTCATAAAGATTTTATCAAAGTCTTCATACTTGAGCAAGGCTGCAATGATCAAATTGAAATCTAAGTCTTTAGAATTGACTTGCTTCCCCAACATAGTTGGAAAGGTGCCCTAGCATATCGGCCCCCAGGCCCCCTCTCAGATTACTCGCTTCAAATTAATGGAATTAATCGCCTCCCATGTCATCTCTACCAAAAGTTTTGGCTCTTGGGAAACATTAACGTACATAGTGAGAACACCACAAATCAGGATGCCTCGACGCTCCTGGCAGACTTAGCCACTTTAGAACTAGGTAAGATCAACGACGGCCCCACACACTCAGCTGGACATACGTTAGATCTTATTTTTATCAACTCTCTAAGTGTTTTCTATGATGCTCCCTGTCCACTTACGTGGACTGACTACTCATTAATCGACGTTCAAATCAGGGGCCCCAGGGTACATGACGTTCCCCCCCTTGGACTCCCATAGCCTTCGCAGACAGTGGCAAAAAATAACTCTTGATCACTTCCAGGATATTTTCCCAGCACCCTGGATCCATTAATCAGATAATGTTGAGGAATGCCTGGCTAGCTATAATTCTACAGTTAAAACGGCCATTGATCATCTGGCTTCTTTGAAACAGTGCCCTAGTTCGGATAGGCGCCCCCAGATAGCGTGGTTTTCCTGTAACCTACGAACGGAAAAACGTCTTTGTAAACATTTGGGAAGGAGCTGGTGCCATTCCCATGATGCACAGGACAAACAGAGATATAAGATCGCTCTGGCTGAATATCACAAAAATTCTGCATGCAGGCCCATATTGGGCTGCAACTTAATCAGGCAGGTGATGCCCCCATTTATACCAAATCCTTAAATCTTTCACAAACCCAAAGGCTTGTAAAAATGAGCGGCTCCTTCCCAAGCACTTTGTGTTAAAATAGCAATACATTTTACACAGAAAATTGAGCTGATCTACAATAAAATCAGTCGGGAACCCTCAGCATGATTTTGCATCCTGCTGCTCTCCAGCCCATACTAATGCGCAGATGTTGGAAAACTTCCCTCCTCTCACTATTGGTGAAGTGGAGTCAATATTGAACACAGTCAAATCAGGCACTCCTTTGGATATTATACCAGCCAAAACTACCACATCGTTCTTTAAACAGCTATGCCCCCGATTTGCTCTATCCTCAATCTTTTGATGAGAGGAGGGCCAACTTCCAGCTGAATGGAAGGCAGCACAAATAATTCCCATCCCTAAGAACATCAAGGCCCCCATGGACGCCCTATCCAACTATCGCTCAATTTCTCTCTTACCTCTCCTGAGTAAGATATTGGAAAAACATATTAACAACCATCTATATGGCCTTTCGAAGCCACAGGTTGCCTTGATCCATCTGAGTCTGGATTTAGGCCCAGGTACAGCATTATGTCAGCTTTGATTGCTGTTACTGACAATATTAGGCAGTCCCTGGACAACGGACAAGCAGTACAACTCATACTGCTTGATCTGTCGGCTGCCTCCGACACAGTTGTTTCTCATCAGATTCTGCTCAGGAGACTTAAAGAAATTGAAATCCAAGGACAAACCTTTCAGTGGATGTCGAGTTTTCTCTCTCTTCGAACTCAGACTATCAATCTAGGCCCCTTCCATTCGAAGACCATGGGACTGACTAAGGGAGTACCTCAGGGCTCCTGTCTCAGTCCCACTTTATTCAACATTTATTTGGCTCCATTAGCAGGATTACTTAGGAAATTGGCTTTCACACCAATCTCATATGCTGATGACACTCAGCTTCTACTTTCATTTGACAAATACACTCCCAACGCTCAGTCGACCTTCTCGGAAGGCATGATTGCTATTGCCAGCTGGATGAGGAATAATTTCTTCCAGCTCAATGCGGGGAAAACCGAGATTGTGCTGTTTGGAGATGCACCAATGCAGTGGTCCCCATGTTGGTGGCCAGAGGAGCTAGGTGCCACCCCAGCTCCCCAGACTGTGGTCAGAAACCTTGGCATACGCTTGGAACAGAAACTGACAATGAAGGAGCACGCTGAAACCACTGCAGCCTCCTGCTTCCACACGCTAAGCCTCCTACGGAGGGTATTTCCTTCTGACCACTCGGAAACACTCATTCAGGCATTGGTGGTTAGCTGTCTGGACTACTGTAACGACCTACTGCTTTCAGCAAATGAGTCATCGCTGAGCAGACTACAAGTAGTCTAAAACACCGCGGCATGCCTTGTCTTGAATGCCACCCCTCGGAACGGCCTCCATTCCTCTCCTACAACAATTGCACTGGCTTCCGGTGCGTAAATAGATCAAATTTAAGATATGCTGCATTGTGCATAAAACCCTGAATTGCAAAGGCCCCAGTTACCTTGTAGAAAAATTCATTCAATACCTGCCACCCAGGTCCCTATGCTCAGAAACGAAGGGGCTGATTACGTTGGCAGGCCAATCGCCTCTGCCGGCCCGGCTGTGGCAATCCGCCTGCCATCGTAAAATTAATTACCCACCTCCTTATTAAGATGGCAGTGGGTATCGCGGCGGACGAAAAGTCCGTCCGCCGCTCTTCCGCTGGTCGGCATTATGATTGCCGGCCGGAGCTGGGGCATATATATGGTGGCGGTGCCTAGCAGGCACCGTCATCCATATTATGATGTTGGGTTTAAAGGCCTTTCCATGGCGGTGATGCCGCCATGGAAAGGCTTGTGTATACTTGCTTAGCGGGCCCGTTGTGGGCCCCCAAAGGGGGTGGGTTGGTGCACTTCGGGAGTACCTATGGTACCCCCCCTGCATCTCCACACACAAGGTGGCAGGCACCGGACGGTGCCTGCCACGTTGTGCATGGACATCCACAACATTGCTTTTTACCACTACCGCAATGTTAAACCACCAGATGCGACCAAGGCGGTGGCACCATAATTAGGGTGGCAGGACCACCGCATGGCAGGCAGGCGGTCCAGTTACCGCTAGGGTGGCAGGCGGACTTTAGGTCTCTACTCATTGTACCACATTGCAAAAAATCACATCTGGGTGGTAACGCTTTCTTTCACCTAGTCCCCTTCTATTGGAATCAAGTCCCTATCCATCTTTGGCAATGCCCTGATCACCTTCAATTCAGAAGGCTCCTTAAAACTGTACTGTTTTAATCTTGTCTCCCCTCTCGGCCTGCTACCACTCTTCTACACCGCGAACATACCCTTTTGGGGGTGATTCAGGCACTTTATAAATTAATAAATATCAAACAAATATCAAAATGTCCCGGTGTCTGAAACCTACACTGGGACAAATTCATTATATTTTATTGGGGCCCAACTTCTTGGCAGGGTAGATGGCATCCATCCTGTGAAAAAAGTGGGTGGATGCTGTCTACCAGCATGTACCTCCGACTTGCGCCCCGAAAATATCTGTTCAGGCCTCTAACTGCAATGTAATGTGCTCTCTGAGCATGGGATTGGTCTGGGTACAACAAGCACTGATCCAACCAGCAGATATGCACCCCTCAAGCCACTGGAGTAAATTTAGAAGCGTCATACCTTTCGATTGTTACCCATCTTCAGACTATTTAGCTGCAGCCAATAGCACTGTGCATCTCATATGTTGCATTACTGTCTAAAAGATGACGGGCATAATTCACAAAGGTAACTTACACTTTTTGAGTAAGTTTACACTTTTGAGTTTGTTTACTACTTTTTGAAATTCACAAGCTGCACTTTTGTAGTAAATTACGCTTTTGCAGGAACTTAAACTTACTTATGTAATTTAACCTTTGTATTCACTCACACTTTTGTAGTAACTTACAATTTTGCGGTAAATCCAGCACTACACATGGCCAACAACTGCTACTACAACACCCTGCCATTGGAAATAAAGGAGGTAGGATAACCAGGGGCAAGATGGCGGCCGCTAGCGTGGCTGTGTGAGTGGACTGCAGAACGCTCCTAGTGACTCCCTGCTTGGCGGTACTCACCTGCGTGTGGCAGTCCTCAGAGTGAGCTGTGGATTAGCGTTGAAACTAGAGGACTCTCTGGGTATTCTGTGCGGGGGTTAGTTCTTCCTCTCGCGTTGTGTTTGTAGTGTTCAGCGTCTGCTGGCCTGAGTCCTGGACGCTGATTATACGGGTTGAGCTGCAGGGCTCTCGCCCCGCGGTGTGGAGACGGAGCAGCCGGCGGCGGCAGCTTGGAGGCGAAGCTGGTAGCACACCGTGTGGAGCATTACGGTGGATGGCGCGTGGCTGAGGGAGAGGAGCAGAGGTAAGCTGTGGAGTCTGCCGCGGTGCTGAGTCGCGGAAGTACGACCTGCTTTGCCGGTTGGAAGAACTGTAAGTTTGGCGGACTCCCGGGGGCAGTAAAACCGGTGGAAAATTCGGTCGGGTCACTTTGAAAAAAAAATAGCTGGCCGGCTCAGGTGAGGTTCATTGTGGTGAAGCAGGCGGCTTACCGGGGGTGTTATCAGCTTGTATATTGCCTAGCTGAGGAGGTGTGGACACCCTGTTAAAACTTGCTGAAGCGCAAAAAACCTGGTAAAATACGAGACCGGCTTACTAGGTGTTTTGTAAGGATCGTGTTCAGAGTGACTCTATTGACTTTGGTAACTTGGCAGCTCGCCGCATTAATTCAGTGTGAGCCTTATCAAGGAACTGCTCTGCCCTGAATAGCTGGTATCTTTCAACTGTATGGCAAGAGGTAGAGGCACGAAACCACGGGGCGTTGCTGTGGTGGATTCAGCGAGCTCTGCAAGCTCTATAAGCTCAGCTATGGAGACCAGTTCAACTGGGGCTATGGATGGAGCAACAGCCGCCGGTGCTGCGGAGGGGGGACTGGGTACTGAAGTTTTAACAGGTTCTTAGCTTGTGACCTTGACCCAGACCCCGAAATCTCGGAGACAGAAAGAACACACCTTAGTGGCCCAGCAGGATGTGGGTGAAAAGGTGCGTACAGTTCCGGCGATATTTAATAAGCGGGCAGTTGCTAAAGGCAATATCGCTAAAGGTACTGCAGCCCAGGGGTCAGAATTGGGGCCCGATGTGGGAGCAGGTACTTAACCAGCCCTCTATTCAACTGGAAAGAAGAGATGTCCAAATAATTACTAATAGCTCTAATAAAGCAGGAACTGAGGAAGCCCCCAGTATGGTAATGCCAACCGATAAGGATATTGATGTGGATACCGCTCTGAAGGCAAGTTTTTCTCAATGTCTGACCTTTCAGTAGTTTCAGGGGCCGACGACGATGATGATGACATGGTAGAGGATGATGAGATGGAGGGGCCGAGTATTGTGGGTGACTGGGCTGAGGAAGAGGAGCCTGAGTCTGAACAATCCCCCGTTTATGAAACGGTGAGGAAAGCATTGGATTCGGCAGAGCGCCCCCTCCATGTGTTATCAGGTGGAATCAACCAACCCAGATGGGAACTCTCAGCTATTGGTACTCCAGTAATTGAAGACGCTTCAAACACAGTAAACAATGATGTAGGCACAGTTGCAGGTACAGATCCAGGTACGGAAGGGACTCCAGTAACTTTGGAAATAATATATAAGAGCATTATGGACCATCGTGCTGAGACGAAAGCTGAGAGCCTGCGTATGCAGGGGGCAGTCCGTAAATTGCAGAATTCAGTTCGGAGGGTGGTGAAAACATCTGCAGAAATAAATATAAGAGTGGTGGAGGCAGAGGAGCGGATTTCAGAGGCTGAGGACACTCTGGCTAAACAACAATCAGCTATCGAGATGTTGCAAAAATCTAAACAGGATGTTGATTGGAAATTGACTGATTTAGAGAATCGATCTAGACACAACAACTTGCGCGTACTAGGTGTAGCAGAGTCTAAAGAGGGGCAGGACTCAAGGAAATCTGTTGTGGCTATGTTTAAAGAGGCATTTCCGGAACTCAAGGATTGAAATTGGGACACTGAAATAATAATGGCGCACAGATTCCCTTTTGTGTTACGTAAAAGAAAAGGTGATCGGAGATATGACACTAATAAATTCCCCAGGGCTATCCTCATCTGTATCAATAATTATCTGCTGCGTGAGGCAATATACGATCTGGCCCGTCCTGATAGGCGACGACAGGGCATGGGATGTGAGTTCTTTGTGCGCCCGGATTTCTGTCCTGCCACTATCCAGTTAAGGTGGCAATTGCGTCAGGTGATTTCATCATTCCAGTCCAAGGGTGCAACGGCTTTCCTCCTCAACCCTGCGAAACTAAAAGTGATACATAATGAGCAAACTCGATATTTCTCCTGTGAAACAATGGCATTGGATTATTTGAAGACTCTGGGTAAAGAGTAACGGCACAGCTTATATCTTCGAGAGCTGCCCGAAGTAAACTGTTTATAGACATATAAGATTTTTTCTTCCTATGGATTGGACTGTCAGTGGGGCTTTCTTTTTTTTCTTCTCCTCCCCTATTCCCTCTTTGTTGTCTAGCCCGGGACTTATATAGATCTTTTCCTTTTTCTTTTTTTTCTCCATTAACTGGTGTTTCCGGTTCTATAGTCCGTATTTTCCTACTACAGTCTTTATATTTCTTGGCCCTTTAAATAAAGCTAATAATTAGGGGCGAATAAGGTATATTTTGAACGGGCAAGATTATAATGTAAAATTGTTGGCAAAAGCAGGATACAACTCCTCAAAGTTAATCGTGGGGTATACCAATGTTCAGACACGGTGGAGACACTATATCGTCTGTTGAACAACTGTACGTAGGGAAAACTTGTAACATGTATAGTAAATACTTTGTTTTATTTTTAGGAAGCATAAATATAGTTTTTGTAGTATATGTGATCTATACCTGGATTTATATTTGGAGGATGGTATCCAGTACAAGAAGATTTTTCTTTAATTATGTTTGTATATCTAAAGTGTTGGATAAAGGGATATTAGGGGGGCCATCAGACAATATCTTGGAAGGAATTATGCGGTGTTGGTGTCTCCTAGTGGGAGTCGGGCGGGGGGCGGTCTGAAACAATGTCCCATCACAGAGGACACGATCCTCAAGCCCTGTAGTGGGTGGTGGCGGGAGGGCGGAGGGTGGGGGTGGTTGGGTTGGGTAGTTGGGTTGTTGGTGGTGGGTGAAAATGAAAATAATACATGAGTACAGTATGGAATTGAGTGCTGCTTGGGATCTATGTTTTTGTTCATTTCAGTATTTGTGGCTAGTGGTCAGAATTCAGGTTCAATTCGATGGCGGTTAGGGGTGTCAGGATTGGCACGCTGAATGTTAGGGGTCTGAATGCCTTAGATAAAAGACAGCGGGTGGCACAGGAACTACGGCTGCTATGTTGTGATGTAATGTGTCTCCAGGAGACCCATATAGTCTGGTCCAAAAGGAAATTGTTAGAAGAGTTGGGTTTTAATCTATTAGCCTGCACTAAACACACTTGTACGACTAGAGGAGTTGCAATCATTGTTAAGAAACACATCGGTAATACCGGCAGAATTTTAACTGATGGGTTGGGCAGGTGAGCAATTGCGGAGTGCTTCATAGGTGCTATAAAATTCACGATTTGTGCAGTATATGGGTCCAATATAGATGAGGCTGCCACTTTAGATTTTTTTAAAACGTAGAGCTCGCGACTTGGTCAACACCTTTGATTTTGTGTGGTGACCTGAACATCAATTTGGCTCCAAATGTATTATGTAATGTGAATGCGACGTATATTGGTAGGAAACCGCGTGTCTTTAAAGCTTTGCAATCATTACATTATGCACATGGCTTGGTTGATGTTTGGGCATCTCTGCGGGGGGTAGAGCCTGGATACACCTTCTTCTCTTTTCCTCACCAAAAGTTAGTGAGACTTGATTATTTTTTTGCTCCACATTTCCTATTAAATCAGGCACTTATCCAGCTGTATCCACGAATCACTTCAGATCATGGTCCAGTGGTTATCTCTATAATAGGTATCGCAACAGTCAATAAGCCTAGGGGGTTTTCCTTTGATCGGAAATTATTATTAGATCAGGAATTCGTAGAACATATGAAAGAATGGATTACTATCTTTTTCAGTATAAATCGTGGGAGCACCAATGTTGGGTGTGTTTGGGACACCTTCAAGGCCGCCTTCAGGGGTGAAGCGTTGAGTGTGGGATTATATAACCAAAAAAAGCAGGCGGCAAAACTTCAAGAGCTATATCAGGGCCTTATAAAGGCTGAGGAGTTACTTACGCAGGGCATTCATGCAGGGACAGACATTACTTCCCTTACAACGGTAGTGGCACAGCTCAAAGCAAGGATAAATCTCAATTGGTCTCAGGAAGCTGCAAAAAAATTCTTTACTAAACGGCAATTGCATTACGAGTATGGGGAGGCAAGTGGCAGGTGCCTCGCTCAAAAGCTAAGAGTAAGAGAGGCAGCTCAAAGAATAGATAATATTATCGATTCGGAGGGCACTTCCATCAAGAGTGAAAGTGGCATTCTCAGGTGTTTAAACAGTTTTACGGCACACTTTATCATGGTGACGATTATGATGTGGATAGGGCAGGTACGCTTCTGCGCCAATACTGTGTATCAGATCTCCCTGCAGATGAGGCAGACATGTTGGATGCTCCAATTACCCTTGAGGAATTGGAAGCAGCAGTTAATGGGCTAGCTGTGGGTAAGGCAGCTGGCCCAGATAAACTACCTTTGGAAATTTACAAAAAGTTTTTCAGTGTATTGAAGCTCGATTTGTTAGCAACAATGAGAACGGCTCAGGAAGGCGTTCCACCCAAGTCTTGCGACGAAGCGAGCATAGTTGTGTTTCATAAAAAAGATAAGCCTGCAAATCTACCAGGTCATATCGGCCCATATCGTTATTAAATGCTGATGGGAAGATCTATTCAAAGATATTGGCCACAAGGTTGGCATCAGTTATTACTCCATTAGTTTCTACTATGCAACATGGTTTTATCCCGCATCATGGTACAACAAATCACGTGAGTCGGGTAATAACATTTTTTGATTATGGTAATATAACTGGGGAGGTGCTGTGTCTAATTTTATTGGATGCCGAGAAGGCGTTTGACCGAGTCTCATGGTGTTTCTTATGGGAAGTAATGAAGCGGCAGGGTTTTGGATTAGAGTTTATTACTGCGGTACAGACACTGTGTCAACAACCCGTAGCTCGTATTTGCACCATGGGACTCGAGTCGGAGGCAGTTTCTATACAGCGGGGTACTAGACAAGGGTGCCCGTGCTCCCCCCTGCTCTTCTCATTATATATTGACCCGTTTTTAAAAATGCTGGAATCAAGCACCATGATTCAACCAATGAAAATACAGAATTATCAGTTTACGGTCCTCTCTTATGCGGACGACGTTGCTGTTGTCACGCCTAGACCAACTATGGCGATGCGGGAGATAGAGTATGTGGCAGCAGAATTTGGGGCAGTATCTGGGTACAAGTTAAACACAGCTAAAACTCAGATGCTATGTGCTAACCTGCCGACTTACTCTGATCCAAGGGCGTGCCAAGAGGTTACTTATTTAGGCGTCAAGATTAGGGCTTCAGCAACTGCCTTAGTTAAAACAAATTGGGACGGTCTCCTGATGGGGATAAGAAGACAGTTAGATCGGGCTGAATGCCTACACCTCTCTCTTGTAGGGAGATGTAACTTATTAAAAATTATGATATTGCCAAAAATACTGTACTTCTTTAGATGCGTGCCCCTGGAAATTCCAAAGTCGTGTCTGACACAACTCCAATCTATCTGCATGCGATTTTTGTGGTCTAGGGGGAAGTCCAGTCGCACTATGCGCTATATGGTTCTACCTAGATTGTCAGGGGGTTGGTCCGTACTGGATTTCACTTTGTATTACTATGCATGTATGATTCAAAAAATGAATATATTACTTACAGGGGTGGGCCCTCTGGATATCGCTGAATGTCCTTCCCTATATCAGATGCTATTGGGAGTGAAGGTTAGAAATTGTTTGTTTTTAAATCTAGATTGGAGCTACTACAAGCGCACCAGATTTAAGGTTTTGGGGGCAGCATACAAAGTATGGGAAGTAATTAGGAACATGTATGGGTTTGAGAGAATATCATGGTTTACACCTCTGGCAGCTACAACATTTTTTCCAACAGTTTTTTGGGACCGGGTGGTTCACAATTAGAGATTAAAAGGGATAAGGTTGGTGGGAGATTTGTACTCGGAAGAGGGCCTCAAATCATTTGATCAACTAAGGGAGCACTATCAGGTGCCCAGGAAGGATTTTTTTAAGTACTTACAAATTAGGCATTATCTGATGAATGTATGCAGCACTATTCAATCCAATCCCCTGGTAGAAGCAAACAGTAAACTAGCAAGAATAGGCACTTTATATGGTTTAATGCTTAGTACCAAGTCTAATGATTTGGAAGAGCAGAATCGTAAATGGGGGATTAAATTGGGGCGTCAGGATATACGACTAGAGGTCTCTATTGAATTGGCTACTCAACTATTTTTGTCTGCTAAACTCTCCGCCCAACACTTTAAATCAGTCTTTAATCTTTGTTATACCCCAGATAAGGTCTCAATATGGAGTGGGGATCAAATTGGGAAAGCGGTGGGCTTCCTTCTGCAGATGATGTACATATCTTCTTTGCGTGCCCTTCATTAGCTGTTTTATTGACACAGCTGGAGAAATTTCTAACAGAGATCTTTGGGGCTCCTACGCAACTGTCAGTAGTTCAGATTTTGTTAGGGGTGGAGATGGGACCGGGGGCGGTAGGAATACCAAAGGCACAGGCTTTTTAAATATTCTTAGTCACAGCCATATTCAGATTATGTATAGCTTCGCAGTGGCTTCAACAAGAACCGCCTACATTTGAGGGTTGGAGGGCAAGATTATTTTCTGTGTATAATATGGAGCATGGTCTGTATGCCCTTAAAGGCCATCGTAAAAAGAAGTTAGGGCGTCAAATCTGGGGCACAGTTTTGGATTATCTGGATTTGGATACTTAAAATGAGGGCTTTGGGTGGCCCCCCCCAATTGGTTTATATTTTATATTTGTAGTCTCATATTTATGATTTGTATTAGCCACACTTGTTTAATTTATTTGATTAAGATATATAGATATGTTTGTCAAAAAACAAACAAAAAAAGGAAATAAAGGAGGTAGGGATGTAAGATAAAACCCCAGAGGAAATATTGTTAAAATAAATTACATTATTTAAAAGTGTTAAAAATATAAATATAAATCAATCTTAAACAATATATAAAGATAGCACATATGTATTATTTAATAAAAAATATTAAAAGCACAATATAATATTGCATTTTATTCAAACAATTATATTAACTTTAATTGGTTCTATACATTACTTTAAAAAAACATGTATGCACATTAAACCTATTCTTTTCTTCAGGTGGGAATCTATTTTTAACTTGAACTTCAAAAAAACTAATTTTATTTCCATTTAATGTATTTCCATTAAGTAAAGTTTCAATTAAAAATTCATTTAATAGTTGTTGCAGATGGCCTACTTTTGCATTGTATTACCGCAGATTTGTGCTTGATAGGCTGGCCATAAGCCTCTGTGCACTTTATCACTGCCAACCAGGGGTAAAGTGCTTGTGCTCTCCCTTCAAAACATAGGTAAACTACCATACACCTAATTGGTACATTTTATGAACTTGTAAGTCTCTAGTATATGGTACTACATGTACCTAGGACCTGTAAATAAAATGCTACAAGTGGGCTGTGGCACGCATTGTGCCACCCACTATAGCAACACTGAAAAATATGTCTCAGACCTGCCCTTGCATCCTGTGGGTGCAGTTTTAAACTGCCATTTCGACCTGGCACAATTAACCTTCAGTAGAACATACATGGAGCCCCTCACCACCATACTCAAAAAAGCCAACATCCCCTTCCACCTCAGACGATACCCAGATCTACCTAGAAACTTCCTCCAATGGTGACATTTAGAGACTATACGACACTCTAAGAAACGTCCAACACTGGCTATCCCTCAATTACCTGAAACTCAACCAAGATAAGACGGAAATCCTTCTCGACTCCAACAAAGAGCAGACTCCCCAAATAACAGAATGGCTAAAAACCATTGATGCTCTCAACTGTATTCTCATCCCGGCCGACTCCGTAAAATCACTGGGAATCACTCTGGACCTAAACTGAGACATGGTCAAACATATCAAGAACACTGCAAAGAGCGCTTTCCTCAACCTAAAACTAATTAACAAAATAAAACCCTTCATCCCTCCCAATGACCTTAAACAGGCTACACAATCCCTAGTTCTGTCCAGATTGGATTACGGGAATACAACCCTCACAGGCACGGCAAAATCTCACCTGGCTCCCCTCAGATCAACTCTATACGCAGCAGCCAGGATGGTCACTGGAGTAAAGAAATACGAACACATCTTGCCCACTCTCAGAGAACTAAAATGGCTCCCAATCGAAATGTGTGCTAACTTCAGAACTGCTTTTCTCATACACAAAACCCTGTACATGGGCAAACCTGCCTACCTGGCCTCCAATCTCAATAAAGCTGGTCATACAAGGAATCTCAGGAATACCAACAGTCTCATTCCTCCGAAAACTTGCAAACAAAAAACCTTATCAGGCTCCTTCTCTGGAAATGCACCCAAAATCTGGAACACCATCCCAGTCTACATCAGGACGAACCCCTCCTTCATAAAATTCAAAATCCAGCTAAAAGTCCTCTTCCTCAACCGAACTCTTCCGAAGGGATAACTGCCACTTATTAATATATATAAAGTCAGTTTGATAAGAAGTCTTTTACTTCCCCTCCCTCTGGACTCGCTCCTGTGTCCCCCCTTCTCTTTACATGACTCGTCACAAATCAATGTGTTAACTATTGTCACCCTGTAGATTTGATTGCTACATGACAAATGTTGTAAAGCGCTCCAATACCTTCGGTTCTGGCTAGCGCTATATAAAACTCTTAAATAAATAAATATTTAAAGTTGTACATGCCCTGGAGGTGAAAAACCTCCAATGTTATTTGTCACAGTGGAAGGTTAACACTCACCCAGGAAAACACTTGGTTACATTATAGCGATTTCTAATGCTTAGCTTCAGTTTGTGAGCAGCTATAATCATGATTCCAGTACTAATTTTAATAGTGTTTTAAAATCCCTGTCTTCTGTTGGTTCTCAGGGAACTTTTTAGTACATATTATTTTAAGTCCCAAGTTTTGGTTTTTGGGCACCTTTAGTGCAACTTCCAAGGGTCCAGGACTGGTGGAGCACCACTTGGTAGGCAGGACCCACTTCAGGCAGAGTCCAGGTGCTGCTTCAAGATTGTTGGAGCTTTTTGTGTCCCTGGAGCTCAGAGCAAGGGACCAGCCAACTCGCCTTTAGAGTCACTCTAGTAGTCCTTGGATCAAGCAGTAAGGCAGGCCTCAAAGCAGAAGACCATTCCTCTGAGGCACCGAGTGGCCTCAAGCATCAGGGCAGTCATCTGAAGTACAAGGCGGTCCTTTTGGGGTCTTCAGCAGGTCTAGAAGTGAACTGAAGTGTTGGTATGAGGGTCCAATTATACCTCATGCAAGCCTTTAAAGTGACAGAAACTTCTAGACCCCCTCCCACATCTGGTTCTGGGAATTTTCTTCCTCTCCAGCCCAGACTCTAAGAGGTCTAGGGTGACAGTATACTGATGTTAGGTTCTTTCTGAGTGTGTTGAGGCAGGCCCTTTGAAATGTAAGTGGGGCAGGGAACAGCCTGAACACTCTCATCCTGGCAGAAAAGGTGGTCAGTAAGGAATCCATCTATGAATATTTAGATGTTTCAATATTCCTAATCTTATGTTTATAATTCAGATAATATTCCAGACTTGATATATCATGGATCTCATTGCATTAATCAACTTTTCTATATTATATAAGACATTTATTTTCCAGTTCAGCAAGAGGGTACCCCATATGAATGCCCACTGATACGTTTTCTGGATCTTACAGAAAATAGCCCGGGAATAGGCTTGCTAGACCATCTGACACAAAGGACTTTGTCAATGGGGCAATTGAGATAGAAACCCAGTTTGACTGCAACCCCCCATAATCCCCCTGAGCACTATTTGAGTGGGATGCATTTCAGGTAACAATCAATCCTATGAGATATCACCGGGATAATTAGTGGAAGTCAAAAATCTAAATCCCATCCTCGTGCGTATATAATATGAAAAGTAACTATTATAAAACAAATTCAAAAATGTGGCATAGGATTTACCAAGAGTGAATGACAAAGCACTTTTTATATTAATATATCCCACTCCCACCCTCAACGCTTTGCTTAACTAAACTAACCTTAGCACCAACAAAAGGGCCGCATTCAAGTTTCATAGATGGTTCATACCTGCATACCTCTTCTGAAAAATAGATCCAATATTAACTAAAATATTAGCATCTAAATACTTTTCACAGGGCCATGGGGCAAGCAGGAGCAACTGGGCCCAACTTTGGGGATAAAAGCCTTTTATGACTTGCTGTAAATCCAGAACAAAGGGGCTAAGTACCCCTTCACTACCTGACTCTCAGTACCAGCATTTGACCCCCTTCAGTACTTGACTCTCAGTACCAGCATATGACCCCCTGACCCCCTTCAGTACTGGACTCTCAGTACCAGCATATGACCAGAAGTGCAAGGCTTCTGGGTGGAGGTGTATGCTGGGGAGGGGGGGGGGGGGAAGGTGAACCCAGGCTCACAACTCCAAATACGTTGAGCAGCAGCAAAAAATTAATGTACAGTAAGGAGTATTTATATATGAACACAAATATGACATACTCAAACAATACACAAGTTCCCTGAGGTCAAGGGGCAAGGCTCTGGTGTTCAACAGGCAGGGCCCAGAGTCTAACTAACGGTAGTGAATATTCTCCATTCACTATAGGAAGCATTCAGGTTAAGCCCAAGCAGCAATTTGAGTCTGAGGAGTCCCACTCTGACTCTTCCAAAGTCAAAAGTGTTCAAGCGCCTCTACTGCTATGCGGCAGAACAAGTTCTCCCTGGGCTTTCTGGCCCTGCGAAGAGTCTCAGCCACTCCTGCAGGGTTTGCGCTATTGGCGTACCCTGAGCCGTTTCACTCTCAGTTTTTGAGGAGGACTGACCAGGTCTTGACTGGGAACTAAAACCATCCCAGGCAAATTGATCGGCTGCCGCCCCCCCCCCCCGGGGTTGTGGGTGCCGCCGAGCTCTTTGCCAGGGCCGGTTTTTGGCCGATTTTTTTACAGAGCCAGCCCTGTAACAAAACGGCCGCCAGGGACCCCAAACCAGCCCCACACCCGTGCAGCGCGCCGGGGGATTATCCGGTGCCCGCGACAGCCAGTGGGGCTCAGCCCTGGGGCTGAGCAACTGCTGATTGTAAGTAGCACTTGCGTCTCTGAAGGGGCGGAGACTGGGTGTCCGCTGCGTTTTCTCCGGTGCTACAGTAAGCCCCTCTGATCCCTCTAAACAGGTGGGGTGGCAATCGCTCATGTTATAATCCTCATTTGGGGCTCAGGAATTGCACAGGTCACCACTCTCTACAGATCTGCTGAGGAAGATGCCATGAGGGTTGATAGTTGGGTCTGAAATGTAGTGGAAAAACTGGCGCCTATGTCTCTGCATAAACCTTGCAGAACTAAGCCTCTTGGGCCCTGGTTTATGGATAGCTTTTGGGGTGGGAGAAGAAATGTTGTAAAAATACGGAGACACTCTGGCGAAAAGACTAAAAGGATGAGGACAAAGTCGTATATAATGCAGCATTAAGGAAATATCACTCCTCTGCCAAAAGAGCGAAGAAGCTCAACTTTGAAGAAAAGATTGAGGCAGTGGATAATAAATCCAAGGAAATCTTTAAGTTGGTGAAAAGCTTCACGTCACTTATGGCATGCGCCAGAAGCCTACAACCATTTGCATTATGGTGTAAACAACTTGCCTCCTTCTTTCAAAGTAAAATCTCTAATGTCCAAGCCAGTCTTAGTACCAGTTTGCTAAATGATGGGGGGGGAAGGGATCTGTGGTCACAGTAGATACGATTGCGGCGCGCTCACTATTGTCATTTGACCCTATCACTGTGGATGACACTCTAAAAGCTATTCCATGTCTAAAATTGGGATCGCCTGCGAGTCCTTGTCCACCTGTCCTCTTGTTTTTGGGGGCACAGGCAATCAACCCTTCAGTTAATAAAGTGATTAATGACTCACTGTCTACGGTGGTAATGCTACAAACCTGGAAACAGGGTAAAATTCTTCCCCTGCTGAAAAATCCTTCAGCAGACCCTAAAGTACTGTCCACCTACAGGCTGATATCTCTGCTCCTTGCTCTGTCTAAGCTGCTGGAGAAATGTGTTGACCAGCAACTTTCTCGGCACCTGAAGGCTAATAACCTCTTGCATTCAATCCAGTCAGGCTACAGACCTAATTTTAGTACTGAGACCACACTGCTGTAGGTAACAGAGTATATCAAAGACACCCTAAATGCAGGGGGAAGACAGTGCTGATATTGTTAGATCTGTCAGCAGCCTTTGATACGGTCCCCCACTCCAGGCTCTTAGCATGCCTCAAGTCAATTGGACTTGAGGCTCAGGCTTTGAATTGGCTGGCCTTAAATGGCAGAGGACAGGAGGTTTGCACTCCACCTTTCTCCTCGGGGTCTACAGAGTTAACAGTGGGGGTTCCTCAGGGCTCTGCCGTGAGCCCCACTCTGTTTAACATGTATTTAATGCCACTAGCACATCTGGCAGAAGCTTGTGGGCAAAGATAATTTCATATGCAGACGACACATAGCTACTTGTCTCCTTTAAAAAAGGAGAATCAATTGCAGTAGATCTTAACAAATCCTGCCTAGCTGCTGTATTTCATTAGATGGCCCTCAACCAATTGAAATGTAAAACAGATAAAACTGAAGTTTTGTTCTTCGGCCCCAATCCCCTCACAACTTAGCAGACCTTCTGGTCGGATGTGGCTACCCCTCTGGGCCCTCAGTCAGGAGTTGTCAAGAACCTGGGGGTCAAGTTCAACAACCTCCTGTTCTTCCAGCAACAAGTTAACTTTGTGGTTGGTTCCTGTTTGGCCTTATTCGAATACTAAAAACATTTCTCCACTTCCTCTCTTTCTCAATCAGGAAAACAGTTATTTAGGCACTCATCTCATCTAGGTTGGACTATGCAAATGCCCTGTACTTGGATCTGTCGGACTACCTGATTAACAGATTCCATGTGGTTCAGAACACAGCAGCCTGCCTACTCCTTAACCTCCAATTGAGAACGCATGTGTCCCCTTACTTCCGTTCTCTTGATTGGCTCCTGATGAGGAAGCACATTCTGATCGAAGCTCTGGTTCTCACTCACAAAGTGCTTCATCAAACCAAGCCCGGCTATGTGGTCTCCAGAATTAGACTCTATTTTCCCACCATGAAGTCTGCTTTCCTCAAACAGGTCTCTAATGAGAGTTCCCAAGATCGCTACGCCAGAGTGGGAGGGCGTGTTGAAGAACCGGGTCATAACCCAGCGGTGCCAGGGACACACCTGAAATCTTCGAGTTCCACCTGTCTTGGTATACAGAGACACGGAATACTTCTGGGTGGCGTCAGAGACCAAGTTTATTAGCTGCAGCTAGTAACAGAAATCCCAACAATACATCACAATGTATATTCCTAGGAGACTGTTCAAATTACTAAGGCAAGACATCTCCTTTTATACACCATATTCTCATTATAAATGTACACCCACTGCGCAAAATTCTAACCAATAGGGCACATTTTCTAACTGAGTATCACATTAACAAAAACCCAATTTACAGTAACCCAACCCAAAAGTTAATTATTAGGAATGTCCCAAATTCAATCATTGCAAGCCGGACAAATTTATAATTGAAAAGCACAACCCATGTAATGTCAGAACATAAAGGAAACAGTAATAGATGCTGAACAAGATAAAACATGTGCAAGGAAACTAAAGGTTAACGAGGTCCTGAACATTAAGTGGCAATCTTAGACAAGGATCAAACCAAGGGAAATTGGCTTTGCGAGGTCAGTTTCAGGTGAAGAGGTCAGTTTCTCTGCAGTTCTTTCAGAGTCTAAAGAAACCTAGTTAATGTATACATGAACTCAGAAGGCCAGGCCACTTGTTCGCCGAGCCTCTTTCACAGGCCTACGTGAGGGCAACACAAAATGGAGTCAGGCTCGAGAATTACAGAACCTCAGCCCCTCCTTTTGCCATTACGTAGGCAATAACCTAAACTCATGTTAATCTGAATCTAGGTCCATATCAATCTTCATTAGGTCATCTAAGTGTTGCTGTAACATCATCCTATTATTCTCTACTTCTCTCGGGACAGGTCTCCTAACGCACATAGTAGCACAAAGACTACAAATGGCGGGACCACACTGGATGCAAAGACAACAAGAGAAAAGGATGGCCAAAACCATACCAAGGAATGTCAAAATCTTCCATCCCCATTTAGACAGCAATTCCCAAAACCATCCCGTCAATGACCAGTCTCCTTTGTCTACATGGATAGACTCAGAGATCTTATGTAATCTAGCGATGGCTTGGTACACTGTAGGAGCATTATCTGGTACTTAAATGCAACAACTAGATCCGATCAATTTGCATACTCACCTCGATCTGCAAGTATGATGTCTAAAACCATACGATTCTGCAACGTCATAAGGCGGTCCGCTTGAAGCTCAGCTGTAACATTACTATGAGCACCTGCTGTCTCGTTAATAGTAGCTTCAACAACGCGGACAAGCTGCCGAATATGCCCACTATTGATCATAGGACCCCAAAAGGGCAGGAAACCCTTGAAGAAATCTCCTGCTTCTTGTCCTGCAGTATCTTCCTTATCGAAGACCCCTCTATCATATCTCGTTCTATGATAGTCCGGAGCTGTAGTATATGTAGGGAGAAGCAAAAACGCCACATAACATGTACCTGAAAAATCAGGTGGCAACCATGTATAGGCTCTGTCGTGACAAAAAAAATATGTGCCTTTAGCTGGTACGAACGGTGGAGAAGTCTGGGACGAATAGACATAGGTGTGAACACACACACTCTTACCTAGCTGAGCTTTCGGATTTCGACCAGTGCCTTGCAAACAAAAATAACTTTGATGGGGCACAATCCAAATCGGGGGGAGACCTTTTTCGTCTCTCCTTCTCAGTCAAGCTGGTACTATATCCGGTCAAATTCCAACCAACATAAGCCTGCATTTCATCCTTGGGGATAGCATTATATGCATCGATATCTCGGATCATATCTACTATTCCCTTTATCAAGGCACTATTGCTGGAGTTATCCTTAAGGGAACGTGAAGGGCGTATCTCATTTGCATAGATAAACATAGTCTGTAAAGCCCACACACACCCATTAAAAGAAAAAGGCAAAACCAAATATGGCATACCCTTAACGGTCGTATGCGGCATAAGACCACAAACCCAACAGTTAGTGGTATTCACTACTAACTGATGCTGATGCAACAACTGTATGAACGAGTTGTGGACAAATTCTGACCTCCTTGTCTGTTCATGTTCAGGCAACGTATAGAACTGATGCAAAGAAACAGTAGTGTAAGAAAGCATAGGTTGGGAAGTGGGTGCAAACGTCTGTTGTATAGCATAGACAATCCATCCCACATAAGATATCGTAATACTTAAAAACAAAAAAACATGATATTATAAAACATTTGCTACGTATCAATGTACAGAATTTCATTTTAAGGTCTATTTTCTCAACATCTCTCTCAGGTACAAAAGACTCCATCCTCTAACGTGCTGCTCGCGGCAATTTTCCTTCTTCACTCAAGTGTGCGTCCAGGCGTCCTAGACAACCTAGAACCACAGACCTTTCGTCAATTCGCGGTTCACCCCTTAAGTCTTATACCACGACCCTGCAGCTGAACTGGTTCGAAAAAGCAAAAAGAAAAATAGTCTCTTGTCTGAAAGAGCACAATACACAAAAAAATATTACTTTATTTGTCCTTTTTTAGACCTCGGCCTTAAACTATAATGTTCTTTATTCTGCACAGTTTGATCCTGCAAAAGAATCTCCGGATGCGTAGTGTCCAGTCTCAAATGCGGCGGCACAGCTTCTTGCAAAATTTCATCATCCGCACGTTCCGACTGAGTCCATTTCAAACGAGCATCACTAAAAGGCACAAATCTCGGGGCATTTTCAGTCTCAGAATCGGCAACACCTTCCCGGACCCACTGATCATACGGTAAGGGCAGAGGTATCCTTTTCGTGTGGGTGGCATGCACCCAACTCTTTTCCCCGAAGACTTTCACAGCGGTCCTCTTTGCTAGCAGCACTTGATAAGGACCAGTCCACCTCGGCTGTAGGTTCTTGGACCTCTGGAAGTTCCTGATCAGAATCCAGTCGCCGGGTTGAATCGCATGTCCCGCGTCAACAGAAGCTGAAGGTAAGGTAACATGAACCTGTTGGTGAAGAACACGCATTTTAGCAGTCAAATCATGTAAATAGCCAACCAACATAGGGTACTCAATATCGCTGTATTCTCTTGGCCTCGGCACTCCCCAAACTTTCGCCGGGCGTCCAAAAACAATCTTGTATGGGCTAAGTCCCACGCGAGAATGTATTGTCGTTCTTGTGGACAAAAGTGCCAATGGTAGAGCTTCGGGCCATGTGAGACCAGAGCTCGCTTGCACCTTGGCCAACTTCAGCTTTAACGTGCCGTTATAGCACTCGACCAGGCCTGCTGACTGGGGGGGATTCGCTGCGTGGAACTTCTGTCTAATTCCCAAACCCGCACACACTTTCTGCATAATCTGACCCATGAATTCACTTCCGTTATCACTCCAGACCATCCTCGGCAATCCATACCTCGGGAAAAACTCTTTGAGCAAAACCTTGGCTGTAGACAAGGCAGTATTATCCTTCAGGGGGTAGGCCTCTATCCATCTGGAAAAGGCACAAACAACCACAAGGACATACTTCAGATTATTGCATCCTTCCATATGAATATAGTCTATCTGCAACACCTCGAACGGATATGTTGGAGGAGCAAAATGACCAGCTGGAGTTGGGGTTCCCTTGCCAGGATTATGCATGAAGCAAATCATGCAGTGTTTAACCAAATTCTCAACACATTTGGGAATTCCACTATTCTGCCATACCGGAGACAACAACTTGCATATCCCTTTTGAGCTGAAATGAGCCATCCCATGAGCCATAGTAACCACTGGAAGCACATACGCATCTGGCAACAACCATCGCCGATGCTCTGACAACTCAACCCAACAGCCTGTCGAATCCAACATTCCCGTACTCTCTCTCCACGTACTCAATTCTTTCTCAGTAGCTTCTGCCTGAATCATCTTCACACTTTCTATTGTATCTTCACACATTCCTCTTTCCACAACCCATCTTGCAGGACCTGCAACATACATTCGACTCGTCAAATCTCTTGCTGTTTCTCTCGCTACTTCATTCGCAAACGCATTCCCTCGACTCACATCATCTGTAACCTTTTTATGCGCACTACTCTTTACAATGGCGATTTGTGTTGGCAAAGTAAGCGATTCAAGAAGCTCACTCACTAATTGGCCATGCTGGATTTTCGTACCATGAGAAGTAAGAAATCCTCTTTCTTTCCACAATCGTCCAAAGCTATGAGCAACGCCAAACGCAAACTGGCTATCAGGAAAAACATTCACTCTTTTTCCTTTTGACAACACACACGCTCTAGTCAAAGCTATCAATTCAGCTGCCTGAGCTGAATTCTGTGCAATACGCGCTGTTTCAACAATCGTGTGCAAAGTTGTGACAGCATATGCTGCAGTCGTCTCTCCATTCGGAAGCTTAAAGCATGAACCATCTACCCATAGGGTACCATCAGGGTTTGAAAGAGGTGTATCTTTGACAAATCAATTCTACCCTTTGTTTCCTCCTCTGTCCTAAGAACACAATCATGCTGTTCTTGATCATCTGTCTCCACACAAATCCGCAACAATGTAGCTGGATTCAATGTGTTGCACCTCTTAATGTGCACATTACTAGCCAAAAGCGTCAACTCGTAACCTGACAGATGTGCACTAGTAAGGGCTGAGTCTTCGTCCTGTTTAATAAGGTATCCACTGCATGTGGGACCATTACAATCAATGTATTATCCAATACCAAACCAGCAGACTGTCGGATAGAAACAGCTGCTGCTGCCGTAGCTCTTAGGCAACCAGGCAACGCCCTAGCTACCGGATTTAAAGTAGCCGAAAAATACGCACATGGGCGCTGCTCGTCTCCAAACTGGTGTGTCAACACTGACAATGCACAACCTTCTCTCTCGTGCGCATAAAGTGTAAAAGGTTTACTATAGTCAGGGGTACTCAACACCGGAGCAGAACACAATGCATCACGCAATTCAGAAAATCTCTTCTGACTGTCATCAGACCAAGGAGGAGGGTGTGGTGTATCTTTGAGAGTAAGTGCCAACAAAGGTTTCGCTAGCAAAGAAAAGTTTGGGATCTACTGCCAACAAAACGAGGTGATACCCAAGAAAGCACGCACTTCTCTCTGTGTGGATGGTACAGTCATTTGGGCAATCGCTTGAATACGCTCTGGGGTCAATCGTCTTCCCTCCTTCGATAAGAGATGACCTAAGTAGGTCACTTCTTGTCGACAATACTGCAACTTGAAAGGGGAAACTTTATGATGAAGGTCAGACAAATGTCGTAGCAAAGAAAGAGTAACCTCTTTACAAATCTCCTCATTATCAGCGGCCACTAGCAGATCATCAACGTACTGGATAAGAGTAGCACCAGAAGGCAACACAAGAGTATCGAGTTGAGTTTTCAAAGCCTGACTATAAATGGAGGGACTCTCACAATAACCTTGAGGAGCTTGCTTAAACCGGAAGCTGCGGCCTCCTAAAGAGAAGCCGAAAATATCCCTACTTTCCTCAGCAATCGGAATACTGAAGAAAGCATTCTTCAGATCAATCACAGAAAACCAAGCAGCTGAGGCAGGGACCATAGTCAATAAATCAGTTATGTCCGGAACAACAGGAAACTGTGGCACAACAATCTTATTGATCTCTCGAAGGTCGATCACAAATCGATACACAGGTGGCTGAGAAGAGTCAGTACGCTTAAGAATATGCAGAACAGGACTGTTGCACACATTACCTCTCGTTTCTTCAACCACAGCTTTCTCAACCAAATCATAAATAATCGCTAAAAGAGCTCTTTCACCATCACTGGAAATTTTGTACTGAGGAATGCGTGGCAATTTAGCATTTGATTTAAGCGTAACAACGTAGGGTGGAATCTGCAAAAGACGAACATCATTAGGACCCGTAGCCCAAAGTGTATCAGGGAGAGAACACAATTCCAGCGGCAGGCAATCCTTAGACAAATACATCGGGGAGATCACTTTCTTACCCAAGGTAAGATGTACTCCCAATGGAGAACAATATAATGTTGCATGCAATCTTTTCAACAAGTTCAAACCCAACAAATTCTCACCACAACCAGTTGTTAGAATAAGGGGAGCCTCCAATTCACAAGGACCAATAGAAAGGGGCAAAGGACTAGAAACTGGGTTGCTAACTGGGGCGCCAGAAAATCCTACCGAAACATTCGTCAAGCCAGACAAAGGTGCGCCAGGGAGTTTAGAGTGCATGATAGAACTCTTTGTTGCACCAGTATCCAAAAGAAAAGGTTCTGCCACACCTGATGTAATCACTTCAACATAAGGCCCACTCTGGTCTACTGGTACGGACACTACTCCCTCTCTTTGTCCATGGCTGTCCTAGCTATCATTAAAACCAGCACTCTCGCTTCCAACATAATAATCATCAACGTAGAACTGAGCAGACTGGACGTTCGGAACATTCTGTCGGTCAAAATAATTTGCAGAATTCTGGGGGGGAAAGGAACGTTCATTCTGAGGAAACGTACCACGTACCCTATCCCTAGGTACTTGTTGGTAACCACCACGACCTCTCAGACCAGACATACCATTCACACGTTGTAGCAAGACCGGACAACTACTCTTGAAATGACCTTCCTCTTTACAATAAGCGCACTGATTAGGGCCTAGCGGAAATCGCGGAACAAAAGACTCAGGCGTCTGCAATGGTTTCTGAAACTGTGGGGATTGCTGAAACTGATGCTGATTAGGGCGAGGCTGATAAGCCTGTTGCAAAAGAACTTTCGTTTTTAATTATTTAGTCTTCTTCTCTACTTTATCCTTCTCATCTTTGTCTATATTCTCATAGTATTGTGCAGTAGCCAATATCTGGGCCGAAGAAGAAACTGCCCATGAACTCTCAGAGTCCTTTAACTTATTACAAAGTTCGGGGAGTAAATTAAAAACACATTTATCTACTAACAACCTCTGACCACCTTCTGTACTCATGTCCTGACCACTATGATCAATGAATGTTTCTTCAAACCTAGTGAAGAAATCGGACACACTCATCTTTCATTTGTTTGCATGCTGCTAACGTGTCCCAATTCACTCGCAAAGGAGGCATCAAAGTTTTCATTAAATTAACAATCCTACCAGGTAGTTCTGCAACTAAAGGCTCAGGTTTAGCACCTCCTACCTGTCTACCATCTGCAGCAGTAATATTAACCC
This sequence comes from Lissotriton helveticus, assembly GCF_964261635.1. Lineage (NCBI taxonomy): Eukaryota > Metazoa > Chordata > Amphibia > Caudata > Salamandridae > Lissotriton > Lissotriton helveticus. The sequence continues at coordinate 161,601,475 of NC_136058.1, read as the reverse complement.
ATGTTTCTCCTAACTCTTGCACATGATCCTCGTGACGGATCTTCGCCCACAAAGGTTGAGGAACTACATTACCCATCAACATATCGATGTCAGCTAAATTCATAACACGCGCATCAACTGTCTGAGACAACTCCTTGTAATAACCAGCAGGATTTTTACGGGGGTCAGGCAATGTCTGCTTAAGTGCCAAAACCTCTGCTCTCTTCCAAGGGACATGTACCCACACTCGCTGAAAATGTGCTGGTGCAGCCAAAACATCATTAGTAACATCATCCTCAACTGCCTTTCTCCATACTGGAGGAACCTCTCGCATAGGATACTGCTTCACTTTTCTCCTAACAGAAGGATCAGGTTCGAACAATGACTGAGGTGGAAGTCTAGACCTGAAAGTAAGTATTGTCTCTACCGCTACTTCAACATCTGAACCCACTATCGTTCCCTTAGCAAATTCGGACTGAACATTAATCAAGTCCAACGGAATTGGACCCAACTCATTATCTTCCCACTCCTGACGAAGAAAGGTACACATGACATCAAAAACATACCTTTGCTTTGGTGCTTCCCACTGTAGAAAAACATCCATAACCGCTTGTAAACCGTACCTGGAAGCATTCAAAACCCATCTACGAGCAAGGAGATCTAACACTGCCCGCTCTTCGGGACCAGGAAGCTGACTACGTCTCTGCTTACGTTCAGAAACAGGGGTCCTATTCAGTGACCCAAAGAGAGGAGACAAAAGACTAGTGACAGTTTCAGTCATTCTTTGTCGAGCAGAAGGAGAAGAAGCTGACATAAGGACAGGAGACAAAGTAGTCTGAGGAATAGGAGTCATAGGGACAGAAGTAAGAGAAGACGAAGATAAGGCAGTGTAAGTCAAAGGAGTTTGAGGCAAGGCTGGAAACAAAGCTGGCGGCCCTAGAGGGGGCTGCACCGCAAGAGGAAGAACCACTTGTGGAGCAACAAATGGCTGAACAACAGCAGGGGGTTGAACAACAACAGGGGGTGCAACAACTGGAGGTAACGGAGGTGCTGTAGCACTCTGCGCATAAGGGGGTGGTAATCTCAGTAGATGCGACATCAAAGGATCCTTTTCAGGGTCTTCAGTCACAGTTGAAAGGGGAGGTGGCAAAGCCGGATAACATTTGTCAATGGCCATGCAATGCTGTCTATCTGACACTTCAAACGCACGATCTTCTTCATCGTCCTTAAACTGCGTAGCGGCTTGCATTACTGACATATTCCTTTCTTTCCTATCTCTTTTCGCTTACTTAATTTCTCACTGTTTGGCTTCCTTACGCCAAAGGCAGAAAGAGTCAAACATCACCGACCGGGCTTTCTTGCTAAATAGCGCAACTTCTAAGTTATCTAAAATCTCTGTTTCAAAACTACCATGTGGGGGCCATTGTAAAACACCGTCCTTCCTAGTGTAGCGGACCCAAACCTCATTAAAGGTAATGGGACCCACGCCATGTTTCGAATAAAGCTCATAAGTTGGAGTTCCAACCGGAGGCATCGGACACGAATCCTCCAATCGGGAATCCCTATTAAGACCACAAACAAACCATTTACCAAGTATACCAAGACCAGGCATCTTGCTCACTAGTCTGGTTTCAAACTTCAAAGGGTATCAAAAAATGATACACTCGTAAATATATGAACCCCTCGGCTTCGACTATTGCAATGGCCGAATCAGGACCCAAGAAACAAAAGAAAGTCGTGGGAGCGACCCACTTATACTTAACCAAAATGTCTGTCACGCCACCAGAAGACCGTCTAACGTCTCGCCTTACAAATCGTCACATGAGGGTCCAAGACAGGGCGACAGTCAGGGTAGCAGTCCTTCGTAGCCGTCGGAAAAGGGAAGCCTCGCAGAAAAGACCTTCGGTCCACTTTTCGACATGCAGGGGTCGATGGAGTCCTCCAGAGTTTCCTCACGGGGCTCCTCACAATCTTCGTGCTTGGACCGGTACCGCTGAAGTTGCCCCACATTGGGCGCCAGTTGAAGAACCGGGTCAGAACCCTGCGGTGCCAGGGACACACCTGAAATCTTCGAGTTCCACCTGTCTTGGTATACAGAGACACGGAATACTTCTGGGTGGCGTCAGAGACCAAGTTTATTAGCTGCAGCTAGTAACAGAAATCCCAACAATACATCACAATGTATATTCCTAGGAGACTGTTCAAATTACTAAGGCAAGACATCTCCTTTTGTACACCATATTCTCATTATAAATGTACACTCACTGTGCAAAATTCTAACCAATAGGGGGCACATTTTCTAACTGAGTATCACATTAACAAAAATCCAATTTACAGTAACCCAACCCAAAAGTTAATTATTAGGAATGTCCCAAATTCAATCATCGCAAGCCGGACAAATTTATAATTGAAAAGCACAACCCATGTAATGTCAGAACATAAAGGAAACAGTAATAGATGCTGAACAAGATGAAACATGTGCAAGGAAACTAAAAGTTAACGAGGTCCTGAACATTAAGTGGCAATCTTAGACAAGGATCAAACCAAGGGAAATTGGCTTTGCGAGGTCAGTTTCAGGTGAAGAGGTAAGTTTCTCTGCAGTTCTTTCAGAGTCGAAAGAAGCCTAGTTAATGTATACATAAACTCAGAAGGCCAGGCCACTTGTTCGCCGGGCCTCTTTCACAGGCCTACGTGAGTCAGGTTCGAGAATTACAGAACCTCAGTGCTTTTTCCTATGTGGGTCCATTAGCCTTGAATAAACTCCCTCAATATCTTCACTAAGTCGAATCAGTCTCTAGCTTTCAAAAGAGGCTGAAAACATGGCTTTTTGTTCAAAACAAAGTGGTCCTACCTGTGAGTGGGACACTCTTAGGAGTAGCTGTGCGCTTTATAAATATCACTTCATCATCACCACGGCATCCTCTCCTGAGGAGGGCGGATCCAGGCAATGTTCCATGTTCTTCACGGAGGCCCCCTCTAGCATATGGGGTCACCGGCCTTACTTCACACATGAGGGAAGGCCTGATCAGCATAACAGTTACTTCCTTATCATGGCAGCCCCCCTCTGGCACATGGGGTCACTGACTTCACTCAGCATATGAGCTATGGCTCAGTTGGCACGGCATTCATGCATTCTCCACGGCAGCCCCCTCCGGCATACATGGCAGCCGAGTATCCTCCACAAATGGGCTTTTTCTCGTTCGGCATGGCAGTCATGCAGTATTCATGGCAGCCCCACCTGTGGCATATGGAATCATTGACTCCACTCTGCACATGGGCTACAGTACAATAGGCACGCTAGCTATGCAATCTTCAGGGCGGCTCTCTCTGGCATACAGCGTCTCCAACTGCACTCAGCAAACAGATAACAGCCTGATCATCACAGTTAACTGCATGGCAGCCCCCTCTGGCATTTGGGGTTGTTATCTTGAATATGAACATGGGCAATGACGTGATCGGTGCAACAGCTGTCTCCCAACACCTTGCTGTGAGGATCCACACACGAGGACCTTACTGTCTCCTAGCACTCTCCTCTTCCTCACAAGGCACACTGGTCTTGACAAGCACCCAGGCACTGGTGCTGTAGGCTCCAGAGGCATTTTGTCTTCGATTTTCCCTTGGTGATGTGCCCTCACCCAGCTGGGAGTCTGGCAGGCCTTAGCCCACAGTCCTGGTCACAGGCAGAAGTATTGGAGAGCTACTCCTCCTCAACATGCTGCCCAACAGCCAGTTTTGAAGCACCCACACCTCCATCCTGGCATTCCTCCAGAAGGCAGTCTGGCTGAGCAGGAGCAACATTGAATCTGATAGCCCCATAATGCAGGCTATGGGAGTGACTTGTGGTTCACTCCTGAATATCAGTTACAATGATATGTGCATTAAAAAATTACGCGAAGGCCCTAGCCCTTCTCTCTATAATTCTCTTACCAGCCCTAATTCCTTCCTGAGATGTGCACAGGCCCCATTGCAGTGACCTCTCCCTGAATCAAAGAGCATCATTTAAAATGTGTATTGAAGAGCCTGGCTCTACTTTCTCCAGTATGTGTCCCACTGGAGGATTCCTCTACTTTTCCATGCTCCTCCAGTTAGCCCTAGGTCTCCCAAAATGGAACACTAAATGTTAAATGTTTTGTACCATTCACAGACACACATATATACAGCACACACATGGTACCACAGATGTGTTGCAAAGCACCACATACTCACTTGATGTTGGCCAAGGCTGAGTTAAGCACACAGCAGTGGAACTTTACATGAGGGAGACAGTAGATTACACTCCAGTGACAGAGGTAATGTAAACACTAACCTCCCTTCCATTGGGGCCAAGTATGTTGATGTATAGTCGGTACATAATTCTATCTATAAACGATTTTTAACGCTGTTTCCTTGGTGCTCACATGGGAGGCAAAATTATTCACCCTCAGTAAAATATCCTGCCATTAGTCTTGCTCCAGGACCAATGGCAGGATATTTTGGGAGGACATAATGGTTGGACCTGGTCCAAGGCCCGCTGGAACGCAAACTTCTGGCCTTCTTGTCTAGTGTTCAATATAGTATACATTTTAGATGTAGCATACCCATCTACTACATAAGTTAGTAGATATTTTTCAAAAGTTGTCAGGGCTCCGGTGGCCACCTGTTTGATTATAGGAATAAGTAACCAATAGTTTAGTTGACGGTAGGGAAAGGGTTCTGCCTCAGGAAGCACACATTCCTCCTTCAGGTGTTCAAAGGACTTACTAGTGCCATGTGTAAGGGTATCTCTTTGTGACTTACATCCCCCCAACCTCCATTCACAGTAGAAAGTCTATGTTGCCCCAAAGCGGGTCGAATGGCAACGGGAATGCGATCAGCCCTCATTGAACTGCTACCCTATCCCAGAAGTCCAGGTGACCCTGGTGACTGGGGATTTGTAAAGTGCGCTAGTGCATTGTACTTTACACTGCCAAGGTACTTCCCAGAGGGGTCACAGAGCCACTATATGATCTATCTTACACTATCCTTTTTTAGTCTCCCAATGGATTCAATGGATCAGGAACCGCAGATGTGACGCAGATGCTACTCCTAACCACCCTTGCCATGGTCATAGTACGCACTAAGCAGTGGTGTAACAAAACTTGAGCCCTGCCCTGCAAAGTACACAGAGGGGGCCCCCTCCCTAGCACTTTTGCTGAGGGGGTCCCCTGGAGCTCGTGGACCCCCCACACCATAGGGGCTGTAGGGGCTTATGTTACGCCACTGGCACTAAGGCCTCGTTCTCCTTTTTGTCCTAACCGGCCAGATATACGAGTAGTACCAAGATTGCAAGTCATGCATATAGTATTTCTGCAATAGGAAGTACTGGTGTTTACCTAGAAGTGAGAGTTCCTTATGTTATGTTATGTTAACTCATTTTATAAAGCGCACAGCTGCCTCAGCAAAGAGGCGTCCCGGCGCTAGCAGTGGAGAGACAGAAACTAAAAAACGGGATGGAAGGCAAAGAAGAGAGTGGGCAAAAAGAAGCAAGATTAGATCACAGGAAAAAGAAAGGTCTTGATGGCTCTACGTTCACCCCTACTAAGGTTGGCCTGTATCCCTCCCTTTAGCCTGTGTAAATTAAGGTCTTCTGTTATAAGCAGGGTGGCTGCTATGGACAGTCCCAGATAGCTGTCTCTGCCAAAATCTGAGGTAGAGAGTGTAGTGGGACAGTCATGGACAGTAGAACATCATCTACAAACCTGGTCATTTTTATTTCTTGTTTGCCGAACTTGATCCCCTTCATCCGACAATTGCCCCTGTTGCATTGGACCAGTAGTTCCAGAGTCAAGGCAAAGAGGAGCGGCGACAGTGGGAACCCCTGCCTCGTACCTCTACAGATGTTCACCCATGGAGAATACAGCCATTGATCCTAGCTCTGGTAACCTGCCAGGAATCAGCTCAGGAAGTTATCACCAATATCCACTGCCCGCAGTGTATCAGAAATTATATTAGTTCATTTACTGGTACGCCTTATGCATAGGGGGAGAAGTACGGTGGCAAAATATTTATAAAAGGCGGCAATAAATCCGTCTGGGGCACGGGATGGGTGTAATTTGGAAATAACTGTGAGGATCTCATGTTTTGCTATAGGTTTTTCTAGATTATCCCTGTGTGTTTGTATCAGTCTGGGCAAGGTCGCCAGAGTTAGATAAGGGGCGTAGTAGGCTTGTGGATCAGGGGGTTCTTTTGTTGTATACATTTGGGAGTAGGAGTTGCGGAAACCTTGAGCCTTATCTAGGTCTCACATATTGATCCCCTCATTGGGCCCTCTAACCTCTGGGATAATACTCATGGCCTGGCATGCTCTAAGTAGATTTGCAAGTAATTTGCCCAACTAGTTGCCTAAGTCATAATACTCGTTTTCTAGCTCAGCCAAGAGATATGCTGCCCTGTCCATTTCAAAGGTTTTAATTTGTCCACTGGTCATGAATATTTTCCCTCAAACGTTTTCAAAATTAGGGGCCTATTAGGATGGCGGACGGATCTGCGTCTGTCCGCCACCCCAGAGAAGGAGGGACCGTCCGCAGGGGCAGCGGCGGTCCCTCCGTGCGAATTAGGATGTGACCGCCACCCTGGCGGTCACATCCTGTAACTTTAACATTGCGGCGGGTGCTGCTTGAAGCAGCACCCACCGCAATGTTAAAAATGCATGATTTGCATTTACATGCACAAAGCGGCAGGCACCGCACAGTGCCTGCCGCTTTGTGAATGCAAATGCAGGGGGGTACCATAGGTACCCCCCATGTGCACCCCCACCACCCCTTCACCCTGGGGACCCGCAAGGGCCCTCCAGAAGCAAAGGTCCACATGCTTTTCCACAGCGGAAAAACCGCCACGGAAAAGCATGTTTACACATGCTTCCTAATTTGGCTGGCGGTGTCTTGCAGACACCACCACCAAATAGCAGGCTACACCCCGCGGATCAGCGGCGGACGGACCTGCCGTCCACCGCTGATCCCATCACCATCCTAATCTGGCGGGGGGTCTTTGTAGCCACCGCAGCGGTGAATCCACATCCTACGGGCCGGTGGTGGCTTCCGCCGTCCCGTAGGATGCGGATTCACCGCAATCCCAATCGGCCCCTTAGTCTGCTTAAGCTTTTTTTAGGTATTAGGAGCTCATTTTAAGTCTTTCGTGTATGGTTTTCCGCATCTACAGCAAGCGGGCTGCCTCTGATATAGAGTTTTCGTGACAGACTGCTTTCGGAGCATTTCAGAGGATGGCTGCGTTTGTGTCCCGAGTATCATTATGTCATTATGGTCAGTATAGTTTTTGATACTATTCTTAATGTTAGTTACTGTCACTGGATCTCCTAAAAGATAGTCTTGCAGTTGCCACATCCTCCTGTCTCCCAGGGACAGAGGGCGTGTGTGAACCGAAGTGCATGAAACCGGACCATGGTCCGAAAGCGTGATGAAGGGCTATATATAATCTAAGTTCTGGGGTAGTCGTTTGTCCAGAAATATGGGGGCAGATTTACGAGGAAGTGCCGCAGCACAACAACGCAAGCCCTTTGGCTGCGCCACACTGCGGCACTTTCAGAGCACAGAATACAACATATTTACAATGATATGTCGCATTCCTATGCTTTCCCCCACAAACTGCTGCCATGCGCAGGCACCCTTGCACCAAGGATGCCTGCGTCCTGAGGAGATTGTTTTTGTGCAGGAAGGTGGCCCTTCCTGCACAAACACAATCACTACAAGCGTGCTGTAGAGTGCAGCGCGCATTCAAAGAGGAAACAAACGAGGAGAAATTAAAACATTTCTCCTTGTTGCACCTCGCTATGCCTCCCCTGGGGAGGCGTTGCATTCAGACGCATTTCCAGAGTTACGATTTCCTCGTAAATCTGGAAATGTGTCTTGTTCCATGGGTGTTGCGTGGGAACACCCACAGCAACTCCCATGGAGTGCCCCTTTCAAGCATAGTGCTGCGTGTAAAGGGCCATATTTACAAGGACAGGAAAAGCCACACAGGGTGGCTTTTCCTGTCCTTGTAAATATAGAGAAGTAAGATGAACCACCAGTACGTCACAAAAAGTGACTTATTGATGGTGCAGGGGGCTTTTAAATCTGCCCCATGTAGTCCAATGTAGCACATGAATAAACAAATAAACTGGGCAAGTAATGGGGATAATCTGTCCGGTTTAAAGGTGCACACCAAGATGCTAGCCGCCCACTATCATCAGAAGTATAAACAACACAAATGTCTTAATGGAGAAGGCAGCTCAAAATAATTCTTCAAAGGCGGGTTCTTTGAATCCCAAATCTCAGATTTCTTTTTCATATACACAAATAATATGGTTAATATACGTCGATCATGTGTTCTTCTGAACATAATGTATTCCATTTGTTCAGAGCATAATTAATTCACAACCTAATCAAATACGCAAACATCAATTATAGATAAACATTGCATCAGATTGGTTGTATGTCATTACAACGCTTGCATTTACCCCGCATGCCATTACAACGCGGAGATTACAACGAAAGTCGATACAACGACTTTCGCTGGAGGGTGCTGGATAGTGGAATAGTTTAATTTTCTATTCCAACTCCAGCACACGTTGACAGTAGGGAAGGTGTTGGATAGAAAATTTAACTATTCCCTATCCAACAGCGCCTTCCAGCGAAAGTAGTTGTAACGGCTTTTGTTGTAATCCACGCGTTGTAATGGTAGTGCGGGGTAATCCCCGCGTTGTAATGGCTGTTCTCCCATCAGATTTATTCCATCACCATTTAGAAGCACCAACAACTGGTTCCTTGTTAGATACAATTTCCAGGTAAAAATAACCAGTAGTAGAGACTTGCCACAAGCATAAAACTGAAATAATGACAGCCGACACATGTTTCGCGAATCCTTTCGGTTCATCAGGGCTCGCGGCAGGTCGAAATTAAGTACAACGGATCAATGTCTTGAGTGTCTTCTAAGTAATATAAAGTATACATTTCCGGTTCACAGAAAGTCAGATGGCCGATCCCTTCACTCCACTATAATGACTTTCGAAGTAGCAAGCTGCCAGACATAATATTCCTCAAACAACTTCAATATTTGCAACAAACCCACGATGAGGACTTCACATCACACCATGGGTTTTTGCAATAATTGAAGTTGTTTGAGGAATATTATGTCTAGCAGTTTGCTACTTGGAAATTCATTATTCGTATAACCAAGAACCTGAACATACTGAAAGAATCTTAAAATATAAAAATGTGTCACCTTCAAACACACATCGAAGGTGCTAGCCGAGAACATCACTAATAGAAGACACAGAATCTGGAAAAAAACAAGAAAGACCAGCAGGGGGCGTGCGTGTAACACGCCACACCTAAAACACAATATGAATGGATTACATTGAGAGAAAGCATAAGAAAACACCTTAATGCTGTGTTGGTGCATTAGAAGCACACCAAAACATGACATTGCATAAAACACTCTTCAGGCGAATGATTGTGTGACCTAAAATAGCTGCAAGGTAAAAAAAAATCGTGAATATAATAAATGAAATTCCAGTTTTACCATTTAAGTGAGAATGCACATTGTTCATAGGGTTAGATATTAATGCAATAATTCATTGCATTAGGGTTCTGAAGAGCCCATTAATGTATGGTTTAAATCTGTTTACTAAATTTAAGCAGAGAATACAACTATTCCCACCTACTACCACTGGCCAGTGGGTACATTGATGAACCAGAACGGGCAAAACGATCAAGGAATGTCTTTTATTTTTATTTTGTTATAACTTACTAGCTTACCCGTCGGCCGTTGCTGCGATCTCCGAAGAAAGGAAATTCAAGGAAACTCGTTATGATAACATTCAATTTACATTGTGTCATTTTTATTGAAACTTATTAATTTTAATATGGAAAACATTTCAAAGTGTCGTTTTAATTCTATTTATTTATTCGAGTGTTTATGGATACGCGATTTTTGTGTTGTTCCGTTTGGTGCTTACATCAGTATTCAAAAGATTATGAGGGCCCTGGGGGGCCGATATTCAAAAATAATTTATGCCAGAAACTTTCGCTGGAGTGTACTCAACAACTTCCCCAAAGTTTCCTGGCGATCGGATGAATGGTGTTTTAATTCTATTTATTTATTCGAGTGCTTGTGGATACAAGATTTTTTGTTTTTCCGTCTTGTGCGTACATCAGTATTCAAAAGATTATGAGGGCCCTGGGGGGCCGATATTTAAAAAAAATTTATGCCAGAAATCTTCGCGGGAGTGTACTCAACAACTTCCCAAAGTTTCATGGTGATCAGATTAATGGTGTAGTAATGCATAAAGGGCAAACAGACAGACAGACAGACAGACATGCATTCGTTTTTAGATATATATAGATAGATAGAGTGCATCCCAGCGCTGGGTAAGAGGAAACAACCTAACAGAACGGGGAAAGCAGCATTAAAACTGATTTATCGGAAGAGCCAGGTCTTGATTGCTTTCTGAAAGCATAGCTCATTATCTGTCAATCGGAAGTCCAGGGGATGAGAGTTCCAAAGTTTTGCTACATTAAAGCTAAAGGAAGGGCCACCCCTTCTAGCTCGTTTAATAGCTGGGGTTGTACCCAGATAAAGATTCAGGGACCGAAGTAGTCTATTTAGGGTGTAGGGGGTGACAAATTGGTGTAGGATCGGTGGGCCTTGACCTTGTAGAGCTCGATGGGCAATACATAATTATTCAAATTCAGCTCTTTGGGCAATGGGAAGCCGGTGGAGGTCTCTCCGGCCCTGTCTAACTGATTGTGATCTAGGAAGTCCCAGCAGTATGCTTGCAGCCATGATTTGAGCAATCTGTAATTTCTGAATAACTCCTTTAGGGGACCCAGATACAAGGAGTTGCCGTAGTCCAAACGTGAAAGAACTAGGGTTTGTTATGTTATGTTATCTTAACTGTTTTATAAAGCGTTCAAATCACCCTGGGGCATCTCAGCGCTGCCTAGAAGTAGTATTCTGAGGATAAGTGAACCAGGATTGAGACAGATAAGTCAGTTAAAACAGAAAAGCTTTCAGCTGCTTCCTAAAGATGCTGTAGCTTGAAATTTTGTGCAGAGCTGGAGGGAGCTTGATCCAATATCTAGGCGCAAGATATGAGAAGGCTGTACCCCCACAGCAGGTAAGATAAATTCAGGGAACTTGAAGGCGATCCAGGGTGCAAGATCTGAGTTTCCTGCAGGGAGAATATTTTAGGATTTTTTTCGCAAGTAGAGGGGGGCTCTTTCATTCAACGCATTATATGTGAGGCAGCAGATTCAAAAAAAGGATCTCTTCTTCACTGATAACCAGTGCAGTTCCCTAAGCAATGGAATCGAGGGGGCACCTGCAGGACGATTTAAAATAATTCTAGCTGCAGTGTTCTGTACTACTTGGAGTTTGGCCAGTAGGGTCCAGGCAACTAATTACCATTGCCTGGACTAGGGTCCTGCAATGGGGGGGTGGGCATGTAAGGAAGGATTTTCCGAAGTAGTCGTAAGCTGTAGTAGCGTGAACTGGTGGTGGCCACGATGTGATCGTTTATGGTTAGGGCCCGGTCCAATTTTAGACCTAAATTATTTTTTTTGTTTTTTTGCTGTTATGACTACCACTTGTCTCGAGGTCTGGGGGAGCAGAGGAAGTAGTTTGAGCAGCAACCGCAATACTCCAAGGCAACTGGCCGTGTTTTGGTGGCCTGGACTTTCATAGTCAACATGTCTTCGAACCACATTCCTAAGCTTTTTATAGGAGCCTTAGGGGGTTGGAGGAGGACCAAGTCTTGTTGGAAAGTAGACTTGCTCCCAAGAATCCTTAATTTTGTTTTTGCTCCATTGAGCTTCAGGCAAGACTTGTTCATCCAGCAGGCTACCTGCTCCAGACAGGGTCTCAGATTAGATATTGAAAGATCCGAGTTTGGAGCAAAAAGAGATCACCAGCTGGGTGTCGTCCGCATAGGAGTTGATAGAGATTCCAAAGGGAGCCACAATGCCTGCCAGAGGTATACATTAAACAACGTGGAGCTGAGTGAGGGCCCCTGCGGACCCCACAGGCGACAGGCAGAATGTCTGATGAACAATCCATGTCAAAGACTTGGTGGGGGGGTGTTCTAAAGGAAGTAGGGCATAGGGGAGGGTCCATCCAGGGCAAATAGATGAGACATCCGCCAGGCAGCATAAATTCCCACATCTGAGGGAGAGAGGGAGAGGAGAGCAGCAAGAGGGTGGGCACTCTGTGTTTTAGTCCGGGGCCTGTTCGAAGTGGGTCAGCCCAAGGACACATAAGTATTGGGGGCAGGTCGATTCCCTGAATTCGTCCAAGATATACCTTATGCATGGACCCCAGGTTTTATCAAATTGTGGCAATATATTAGTCACAGCTGCAGCCAGTCTCCCCATATCCATGAGTCCCCACAGTTTATGCAGCCAGTCCACGCTCATCGCGACTCGGTCTAACCCCACCGGGCGAGCAGAATCTGCTTGGCAGCTCCAATCATTGATGTAATAGCTCGACCCTTTGCAGATTTGAGGCGGTATGTCAAAGGATTTGGTAGACCCAATATGATATAACTTTGAAAGCAAGGGATATCGGTGTTGTAGATATCATCTACCGCTGCCAGAACCTCCTCCCAAAAGTGTTGTATCTTGGGGCCGTGCCAGAGGAGGTTGGAAAATGTACCCAAATAACCACTGCAGCTCCAGCAAATGCTGTCACTGCCACTCTTCCACTGGGCATCTCAAGCCAGAGTATAGTACTAGTAGTGTGCAATTTTGAGAAACATCTCTTTGCCAGAGGTATTATGAGCAGAGGCACGTGCGCTGTGAAGGATGTCGCTCCATTCTTTAGTGGTAAATGCGCGTTTGCATTCCTCCTCCCATCGTTTCTGTGCAGGTGGTTTGATGGAGCTTGGGGATATATTAAGAAAAACATAGAAATCAGAGAGAAGGCACTTGTCAGATGTGTGTATAAGAAGCAATTTCCCTAAAGCTGTGAGTCGCCTTTAGGCATGTAGGCGAATCAGGGTGTGGGAAACCCAGTGCCGAATCGCAGTGTACTGCCAGGAGGCCTGGGGTGGAAGACCATATGTGGTTCAGATTTGGGAAAAGTCCATGAGGTCGCCTTCATAAAAAAAGTCACGTATTCTCTTACAATTGGCTTCCTGTCAGCGAATGAATGCGGAGATGCACAGCGCGTGAGGGAAATCTTGGGTCCCTTTGATAGGTGTCAGCGGGGGAGAAAGGGGTAGACAGTTTCTTTAGGATATGTACCTTGTCCCAAACTCCTATTGTGGCCTGAAGTACAGGTGACACATGGGCTCCGCCTGGTTGGTGGTGTTTCGGAAGCCAGGGTTCCTTCCAGGTATGGATACTGGCCACAACCTGGTCCACGAATGCTGCTCAGTGCTAGGTCTAGACCATTCCACCATATAGCGTAGTTGCGCTGTCTAATAGTAGCATGATAGGAGTGGAATTCCCAGCCCACCCTTCGATTGGGGGAGGTAGGTCTGGTTTCTCACTATACGGGCCATCTTTCCTTCCCAAATTAAGTCTTCCATGAGGCATTGTACCTTATGAAGTACATGTATTGGGGGTTGCATGGGCATTGTCTGCATGACATATAGGATTTTGGGGAGCAGTTTTATCTTGACCAGGAAAGACCATGCCCTTTCCATTTAGAAAGGTCCAAAGGGGCAGGAGCCAGCAGCATAGTGTAATTGCGTTTAGCAGTACGCCTAGGAGTAGGATAAAGCTGTAATCCCAGATAGGCCATCCCATGAGTAGCCCAGTCAAATGGAAAATGACTTTCCAGGAGTACTTGATCAGTCTTTGGAATGGTAAGGCTGAGTGCCACAGACTTCTGCAGATTTGTTTTAAAACCAGAGGCCCATTCAAACACCATCAGTTCTTGCATTACAGCAGGAAGTGGGATGAGGGGGTTTAATAAAACTAGCATAATATTGTGAGAAGTTGGCCTGGTATATGATGCTCACTAGTTCTAGTGATCACCTTGTACCATGCCAAGCAACCCTTATGGTGCAGGTTGTAAAGTCAACCTTATAGACAAGCTATCCTAGGGGTAGCATGGACTAAGCAGTCTTAGGCTAAACTCTGTAAAGGCATGTGAATCAAGCTGTTTTACCATACACAATCCCTTGAATACCAAATGAAAGGACACCACACAGATATATATTGAAAATATATATAGATTTATTTCTACAAATATCCCTGATACTCTTTATGAGCACAGAAGCAAATGCGTTAAAACAAAACACAGTTTAAATACACAAAAGTTGCACAATTATGGATGAGCCCTAGGGGCCACCTAAACCATATACTAAAATAGTGGTATAAGAACCACTATGGGGAAAGTGAAGAGGCCTAGGGCCTGGGGAATTGCTGGAGCTGTTCGGGACTAGCAGTGAAGAAGTCGGGAAAGGCCCGCGGGACTCGGGTGCAGTGCGGAACGTGCACGCTTTACCAATGCAATGTCAATGGTGCGTAAAAGTTACAAAGTTAGTCATTAAGGAACCTTCCGAGTGACCTAGAAGGATGAAACTTTAGACACAGACACTAGAGGTGTGTACCAGTGTGGGAACACCGGCGTTGCTGAGTTACCTCACCCACAGGAAGCGGGTGCACAGGGTCGAAGTAGTGTCGGGTTTCGTCACGCAGGTCGATGGTGCTTGGAGCTGAAGATGCTGCAGGCGGCTCGATGTGAAGAGTTCCGGTGGATCCAAGGGTGGATCTGAAGAGGTGAAGACCTGAAAGCAAAGGGGACAATGTTCAAAGTCACTAGCCAGTGACTACCGTGGAACCAGAGTGGAACCAGGCGATGTTGGGTGCAAACAGGCGTCGAGGTGTAGCTTCTCTCTGCAGCCACGTGGACACGAGGGGTTGAAGACGTCCAGGAGTCGGTCACGAGCTGTCCCACGCAGGTTTCTCGCTGTTGGCGGTGTCGGCAACTTGATTGGAGCAAACAGGCCTTGGCTAATGCAAGCCACGCAGGAATCGAAAAAGGCTTGTTACTCGGACCAGCAAGGTCAGCGCAGGTGCTCCTTTTTACAGGAGTGAGGGCAAGTCTGGAGCAACCAGACCCGCAGTGTAATTTGAAGGTTTCGTCGCCAAGATGGCCGCTAGCCACGTGGCAAGTGGACGGGATGGCGCGTCGAGTGGCACAGTGCAAAAGGGCCCCACGCAGATCGTGGGGATGCTGGGGGGCTGATCTTCAGTGCAAGGGCTGCTCGAGGTTGGGGCTTCTCAAACCCCAAAGCACAGCGTCGAGGGTGCCTCTGATGCTGCGCAGTCAGCATTTCGGGGGTCTTCCAAGAGGTCCGGTCCCACGTCTCTCGGTGCCTCCACGGGTCCCTTCTTTGCAGGGACTGTGGATCGGACGGTGAGAAGTCTGGGAGTCTGGGTCTTGTCAGGCTCTGGGCTCGGGCTCCGGCGGGAGGCGGCGGCAAAGCAGACGTCGAGTTGCTGGTTGGTGCCTGTGTTCACATGGTGGTCACTCCTTGGGCACAAGGGAGATTCTCTTCCGTCTTCTGTGCAGCAGAATGTCGAAGTTCTGTATTTCAAGTTTGTGAGAAGTTGGCCTGGTAGGGGATGTTTCCAATTCTGGAACCACCTACTACCTGACCAAACAATCCCTTATGGTGTCTGGTTGTAAGTCAACCTTATTAGACAAGCTATCCTAGGGGTAGCATGGACTAAGCAGCCTAAAGGCTTAACTTAAGAGGTCGTGTTAAGCGAGCTGTTTTACCACATACAATCCTGTAATACCAAATGAAAGGACACCACACAAGTATATATTATAAAAATATATGTGTTTATTACTAAAAACAATCCCCAGTATTCTTTATGAATAAAGGGGCACAAGCGTTAAATCAAAAGCACTGTTTAAACATACAAGTTGCACAATTATGGATGAGGGCGGGTGGCCACTCAAACCATATACTAAACAAGTGGTATAAGAGAGGCCACTCAAACAGTGGTTAGGCCTAGGGCCTAGGGAATCGCTGGGAGCAGTCAGGACAAGCAATGCTGAAGTCGGGAATGGCCCTCGGGATTCGGGAGATGTGCGGAAAGCGCACGCATGCACCAATGTTAACCAATGGTGCGTAAAAGTCATAGAGTTAAAGTTTAAGGACACTTCCGCTGAACCTAGAGGAACAAAACTTAACACACAGACCCTAGAGGTGTGCACCAGTGTGGGAACACCGGCGGAGCAAAGTTACCTCACCCACAGGAAGTGGGTGCACAGGGTCGAAGTGGCGTCGGGTTTTGACACGCAGGCTCTTGGTGCTTGGAGCTGAAAGGGCTGCAGGCAGGGTGAAGACGAAGTGTCCGGTGGAGTCCAAGGGTGGACTCAAGTTGTAGAGTACCTGAAAGCAGAGGGGACAGAGTCTGGGTCACTCAGCAGTGACCAGGGTGGAACCAGGACGGAACCAGGCAATGTCGGGCGCAATCAGGTGGTCATTGAGGAGCTTCTCTCCGCTGTCACGTGGGCTCTGGGGCATCTGCGACGTCCAGGAGCAGGTCACGATCTGTCCCACGCAGGCTCTCGGCGTCGGTGCAGTCGGCTTCAAGTTTGGAGCAAACAAGCCTTGGCAAGAGCAATCCACGCGGGATCGGAAGATTGCTTCTCACTCGGACCAGGAAGGTCAGAGTCGGGGCTCCTTTTCAGGGGAGCTGGTGTGGATCTGGAGCAACCAGATTCACGAGTCTTCTTTGTAGTTTCGTCGGCACAGGGACCACTAGCCAGCTGGCAAGTGACCGGGCCAACGCGTTGAGCCAAATAGAGCCAAAGGGCCCCACGCAGCACTCGTCGAGTGTGGAGGGCTGAACTTCGGCTCAGGAGCAGCTCAGGGTGGGGGCTTCTCAAACCCCGGTGCACAGCTTCGAGGGTCACTCGTGGGCTGCACGGTCAGCGTCTCGTGGTCAATTCAAGATGGCGTGCCCCACGCTTCCGGTCGCCTCCACGGGTCTCAGCTTTGCAGGGACTGTGGATCGGGCTGTTGGAAGGCAGGCAAGCTTGATCTCGTTGATCTCAGTCGCTCGAGCTCCGGCGGGAACTGCAACTAAGTAGACGTCGAGGGCTGGATGGTGCCTGCTGCTGCAGGGTGGTCACTCCTTGACCACAAGGGAGATTCTTCGGGCTTCCACGATGAGATGGAGGGCGAAGGGTCCAGAATTGCGTTTCAAATGTTTCTTCCAGGAAATCTGATGTGCATTGGCACTGCTCCCACTCTTATTCCAATCTGGGGGGCGTGATTACCTGCTAGGTCCCCTCCTATGGGTGGGACCCAGGAAGTGGGTGGATACACCCCCTTCCTTTGATCCAGGCCGCCCTGGCACGAGGGCTGGAGTGCCCCAGAACCGGTTTGGCCGGATTATGCAAGGGGCAGCCTTGTGCGCCCCAGGCAGTGTCTGGTTTCTTTCAAACCTCCCTGCTACAATACACTATCTCCTGTCTGGAGGGTGGTGACACCCTCCTGTGACAGGAAACCCTTTGTCCAGGCCCCATCTGCTGAGTTTCGGTCAACTGCAGGGGTCCAGACATTTGTCTGTGGCAGAGGCATCCATTTTGTGGATCTTAAGGTCTTTGGAGAAATTAACCGCATTTAGTAAAGGAACATGTCTTACCCCTCTAGAGGGGTGGAATGCCATCCCCGTCGCCAGAACTGGCGAGGGGATGGTATTCCAAATCGTATGACACCTTACACGACATGTTTTGATAAAGCCAAACCAAAGTTGCTAAATAACCGCGAGGATTATAAGGCACTTAATAGTATATGGTATGGCATTATCCTGAAACAGCTTAGGGATTTGTTCCCGACAGCTGCAGACAGGCTCAGCTCATGCTAGAGCTCCATCTCACATAAAACCACGCACTCAGCCTCCAGGATTGATGAGGCCTACTATAGGAGTGGCTCACAGGTTTACATGTGTCCAGATATAGGTTTAGATATAGATATACTATACCTAAGCAAGGGGTGTTTACACCACCTTACCCCAGCTGAGTGATCAGCCAGTTGTGTCAATTTAAGAACCAGCCAGGGGTGGCAAAAGATATGCTGCAGCCCCTGGTAGGCCTTGGTGGCCCCTATGCCCTGTGCACCTATAGTGCATTCTACAGGGGCTGACAAGGAGTCCATTTCCAATTGGTATGTGCCTATAGCACATGTGTCATTAATTTAGTGAGAGAACAGCAGGCTGGGGGTCTGATCAGCAGGCCCACAGCCTCAGTAGTCGAAAACCAGTGAAGCAAAATGCAAAAATTTGGGGTGACCATAGGATAGCAGACCCTACTCTCCTACAAAGTTGATTCAGGATGATCTGAAGTCTCAGGACACAGCTTCCACTCTTATTCGAATCTGGGGGGCCGGATCACCTACTAGGTCCCTCCTCTGGGTGGAACCAGGAGGGGGGGGGGTTACACCCCCTTTTCTTTGTCCAGTTTCGCGCCAGGACTGGGGCTGGAAAGCCCCAGCACCGGTTTGAACTGGCCTATGCACAGGGACACCTTGTGTGCCCCAGGCATGTCTGATTCTATTCAGCCCTGTCCTACCCAATACACAAAATCCTGTCTGGAGTGGTGCTAGCACCTCCCCAGGCAGGAAACCCTTTGTCCAAGCTGCCCTCGCTGGAAGGACTCCCAGCAGCAGGAGGTCAGACTTGTGTCTGTGGTGGCAGCATCCATTTTGTGATGCTGAGTCTCTGTTTAACTTTAACCGGGGTTCAGGCTAGGTACATGTCGTGCCCCTCTAGAAGGGTGGAATGCTACCCCCGTCGCCAGAACTGGCGAGGGGGTAGTATTCCAATTCGTATGACACCTTACTCGACATGTTTTGATAAAGCCAAACCCAAGATAGCATTTAACCGCGAGGTTCATAATGCACTTAAGAGTATATGGTATGGCAATATCATGAAACAGCTAAAGGACATGGTTCCGAAAGCTGCAGACAGGCTCAGCTCATGCCAGAGCACCATCTCACATATTTCCAAGCACTCTGCCTCCAGGATTGATGAGGCCTTCCATAGGAGTGACTGATAGGAACATATGTGTCCATTTTAGGTTAGGTATAGGCATACTACACCTAAGTAAGGGGTGGTTACACCGACTTACCCCAGCTGAGTGATCAGCCAGTTGTGTCAAATATGGAGGCCAGGCCAGGGGTGGCACAATACATGCTGCAGCCCCTGGTAGGCCTTGGAAGCACCTATGCCCTGGGTACCTGGGTACACTGTTACAGGGGCCAATAAGGTGAACCAGTTCCAATTTCGTTATGCACCTAAAGTACATGGGTAACAATTTAGAGAGAGAACAGCAGGCTCTGGGTCTGATTAGCAGGCCCACAGCCACATTAAGTCATAAACCAGTGAAGCAAAAAGCAAAAATTTGGGGTGACCATAGGATAGCAGACCCTACTCTCCTACACATATCATCAGTGTATAATGCCGCTTTGTGTTCTCTGCTGCCAATGGAGATGCCCGTGATGTCTCGGTGTCCACGGAGTTGTCAGCGAAGGGTTCCATGTAGAGGGGAAAAAGCAATGGGGACAAAGGACAACGATTCCATGAAAACCTCATCATCACCATAGGGGATACATACCAACATTGGATCCACTGTCAAAGCCATGCGCCCAGACCAAAACTCTCTAACACCAAGCGAAGATACAGCCAGTAGACCCAATCAAATTCTTTCTTTGCATCGATGGAAAGGAAAAGGGTCTGAGAGCACTGCGCCTTGTCCAATAGGTGACAAATACGTTTTGTACTGTCACTAAAACCTCTTTCGGGGATGAATCCAGTCTGATCAGGGTCCACTAAACCTTGTAGATAGAGGGCCAGATGTTGTGCCAGAACGTCAGTAAAAAGCTTGCCGTCTGCATTGCGAAAGGAAATTGGACAATACGAGGATCACTGCGCAGGGTCCTTATCGCCTATGGGGATTAATGTTATAGTAGCTAATTGCATTGTGTTGGTCAGGGTTACCGTAGTGCTAAAGGACTTATAAAGGCAGGGTAATATGGGAGCTAACAGTGTCCAAAAGGTCTTATAAAAATCAAAGCTGTACCTGTAAGGTTTGGGGGCTTTGCCTGGCTGGAGGCGTTCTATGGCCATGAGTATCTCCATAGGTGAAATATCACCATCTAATTTGTCTGGATCACCCTCGGTAATGCATGCTAGGGGGACATGTGCCAGATATGAGGCCGATTTCCCTGAGTCTAGCTCCTTTGTTGTGTAAAGGGCGGCATAGGAGTGTTCAAACTCCTTAGCAAGTAGGACATCCTGGTGGATTTCGCTACCATTGGTGCTCGTGAGTGTTTCCACTCTTTGCAGCACGGCATGGGAGTGATACAGTGGGCAATGGGTTCCCCACCTTATTACCACCTGCGTAGTAAATCTGTTTTGTGCATAACAGAGTGTATTCTGCTCTATCCATATCCAACGCCTTAAGTTGTTTGCGGGCCACCGTGAGTTGGCGCTGCACTGCCAAGGAACCCGACTTTTTATGTGTTTCTTCTAGGCCTTTTATGGTGGGTTCCAACTTAGCCCGGGAGAAACATCTCTCTTTATTGAGGCAGTCAGCTATTGCAATTAAATGTCCCTGTATCACCGCCTTTAATGTTTAACAGGGGTATGGAGGTGTCATTGATAGCTAAAAAGGAGTGGACGGCGGCTGTGATGTCAGTGATCAACTTCTCATATGTGAGTAGGTTGTAGTTGAGACGCCATGTGTGAGGGGAAGGTGCAGTGCCAGGGAAGGTACATTGTAAAGTGATGAGAGGGTGGTTGGGCAGAGCGGCCACTCCGATCCCTACCACAGAGGTGGCAGACGTGATGCGAGGGGATGTTAAGAAAAGGTCAATTCTAGCTTAGGTCTGGTGGGCAGAACAAAAGAAGGTATAACCCCTCATGGAAGGGTGGTGGTGTCTCCAAATGTATCTTAGCCCTTTTTCTGTGAGCTATTGTTTACATGTAGCAGTGAGTTTCCCGGTTTGACTCACTGTCATGTGGCTCAGTTAGGGCTAGGGAGAAACGCTGCCATTTTTACATGCTCACGGTTTCCTAAATTGCCTTCTCTTTTACACAATGACTTTTAACACACATTTGTGTGTGTGACAGCACAGGCTTAGTTTACATGAAAATACTTTTGCTTACAAATTCCACTTAATAAGAACACTATCACGACACATTGCACATCTCGTACAAGGTCTGAACATACATTGTGCAAATGTGATTTGCTTGTTATTCATCTATAGGTGAAGCAGCTATCAATAGATCATAAACAATGCGGCTTGACTAAGGCTCAGCTCGGGAGCAAGGATGCTTTTTTTTTTATAAATAATCAATTTCTGGGTGTAGGCAGAGAAGCATTTGCTGCGATAGCGAGGTCACTACACACTGAAACCTCAGTCCAGACGCTTGTTGATCCCTCTGCAAGGAGGGATGTTTCAACCTGTGACCAAGAGGCAGACCTACATACTTTTCCTTCAGGTATCAGGGGTTGGATCATCCAATAAGGTATTCTTGGCAGAACAAACACATCCACCCTGGGCTCCTAAGTTAGGGAATGCAAAGTAGGAGTACACTATATATACAAATATATATAGTTTAATATGCTTACATATATACATTGTTTTAGTAAGATGGTTGAAGTATTTATTTTGTTCACGGTCCTTATATTGCTAGTTACTTTTATCAGCTTCTGTCTAATAATCTTTGCAGCACATATATTCTATACAAGAATCATGATAGTTCAATAAATATTGAAAATGCCCCTTAGTGTATTCATTGTATATTTCTCCGAGAGAGAGCACAAGTGACTGAGCGGAAGGGTCATAGATCCGTTACCACGATTCCTGGGGGGAATCAGGGTTGTCATGTTCTGTGGTTCCCAACACCATGTGCTACCTGTCGAAGTTTAGGGGTGCTTATGGTGGCACTGTGAGCTAGCTGGTACATAGGACAACATATCCTGCAGATGTGCTCTGAATCAGTCTGGCACCATCCCAATGTTTGTTGCTCAACAAATGCGCAGTTCCTACTGGAAAGTGGAAAATACATGACATCACCCTCTGTGTGGAGCGATCTAGTTGGGCATCGGGTATAATATTAAAGTCTCTTCTTATGATAATATTGAGGTCTGCAGTAGTAAGGATACAACTTATGGCATCGTTAATTAAGGCTTCTTGATGGTTATTTGGTGCATAAAGGTTATCCAGGGTAGACCTGTGGCCATTAAGATCAATGCGGAGGTAGAGAAGCCTACCTGTTATTTCTGTCTGGGTCACCCATACTGGGAAGCGTGTGGTAAACAGTATCGCCACTCCCACCCTCTTCCCACGTCCTGATGAAAATACCAACTAGTATGCAGGCGTTGCCAGTCAGCTTAAAGAGATGTGTTTCCTGAATAAGGTATATGTCACTTTTAGGAACATTAAACAATACTATAAACAAGTTCCCCGCCTGGGAACAGGATATACCAACATCTGAGGGTTCATGTTGTTGGCACTAAGTAGTGTCAGTTCTCCAGTTGGGTGTAACAGGGGAGCTCCACTGCCAGGCAGCAGCAAGAATAACAGAGCTGGGGCCAGTACCGGGGTTAAGGCATACAGTAAAAGCAAGGTTTATGGCATTTATTGCGATGAAGAGCATCGCAGAGGTGTCAGCAGGAGATCCAGAAAATCAGTGTTCACTATCTGACGCACTATCACGGTGTTGCAGCTGGCGCAGGATTGCTGCTCTTTTCCGGCATTCTTTTCCCATTGGTTTACAAACTGGTTTCTTTGATGGGCAAGAGGAGTAACGCATCCTTGCAGGGAGGGAAGTTGGTTGCTGTGATGATGGTTGGATGGGTCCCCAAAGATTGCAGCAATGTCCATCAGGAAGGGATGAGGCCTCCTCGAGTGTCCAGATACTCCTAGTCTCATTGTCCCAAACAAACTAAAGTCAGAATGGGTGCCCCATTTGAATTTGATCCCTTTGTCTCAGAGGAGATCGGTATGTGGCTGGAGAGATCGACAACACTAGAGCGTGATAGGCCATCATGTAGCAAGGCCCTATCGCCTTCAAAGTCAAAGGCAATCCTATCTCAGACAGCAGACATGATGGCTTCCTTTTGCTTATAGTAGTGTAGAGAGGTGAGGATGTCTTGAGGTTGGCCTGGTGAGGGGGCAGGCAGTTCCGCTTGGTGCGTACGTTCTATGTGGACGATCTGCGAGATCCAGGGCCACATGACAAAAAAGATGAATGATGAATTCTTCAAGCCATCCAGATTCTACCTGTAGTGATACTCCTCGTATGTGAATATTGGAGCACCTGGTTCGGTTTGCAAGATCTTCCAGTAGGTAGCAGAGCTCCAAAATATTTTCCTGTGGGTCAATACGTTTCCATCGGTGGCTTTCCAATTGTTCCTCACAAGAGTCTGCCATTTGCTCCAAGGAGTCGACATGTTGGTCCAGCTCTGCTATGTTCCGTCTGCAATGTCATTCTTGAGTGCTGTGAAGTCTTCCCTCGTGACTGGTACGTTTCCAGTTTGAGAGCCTGGGGCAGAGACCTCCGCAGGAGAAGATGCGTCTGTGTGTGCCCCACTCCCTTCTTCCACTTTCTTCGGCGGTGGTTTGGCAAACAGATCTTTAAGCTTGGGTGGTGAGTGCATCCCTCACAAAAAACCATGGCAACTGGACCCCGCACAGGAGCTAAGGTCCCATTGCGAATGTTCCGGCACACGGGAGCACCTCGTCCGCGCCACTCTTACTGTTGTCTCTGTGGTGCTTTGAGGGGTTGCCAGAGCTCCTAATGTGCACTACCAAGAGGACTCAAACCTGCACAAGGGCATGGGGCAGGCGCCGTTCCAGCAGGGAGGTAGGTGCGCCAATGCCCAGGGTTGATCAGTCTGGCCAGACCGCAGAAGGAGTGCACCTGCAGCAGCTGGAAACATTAGCTGGGGCCATGAGCACCTGTCTGGGGCCGCCAATCACCCCAGTGCCAAAGAGTGATCAGATCGTAGGGCTGTCATTGACGCTCACCACGTGGCAGGGAAGGCATTTGGGGTTCACCGATTGGGGATGGGGGGGTGCACACCGCTCTAGCATCCTGCATTGGCTCATCCAGACGAGGGTAGGAGGTGACCTCTATTCACACTGCTGGCCCCATGTACCTCTGGCCTCCCGATCCGTCGCAGGCAGAGGGGAGGTCCTCTCAATCTCACACCGGTCAAGCCCCTCTTGACCGGGTGGGTAGTACTCAGCGTCAGGGCTTCAGCAGCCAGCCCAGGTAAGCCGTGACTGGCAGGGGCCGGGGCTGGGTGGGGACACAATAGCCCTATTGTAAGCCCAGGCCTCTGCGGCCGCTAGGTTCCGCGTGGACCAGGAGGTGAAGGATCCTGTAGTGAGGGGAGGAGCGATCTGCACTTCTTCGTTCATCCGCCAAGCTGCTCACCGCGCAATATTTTTTACAGAACCCATTCCTATCGAGATGAAAAAGGAAGATGATTGTGGTTTGTCAGATGCCTTTAATAAAGTATTATATTCTCGCATGAATGGAAATCTGATCAAATCGAATTGAGACCTCAAATGGGAACACACACCAGTGTCAATAGCATAGTTACGTTTTTTTTTACATACGCATTTGTAGCCTCTGGAAACATTTACTGAAGCCACCTCTTACGTGCTTGTTTCATGCAGAGTGCCCAGTGCAAAATGGGCAAAACACACTAGAGTTACTCTGGCCCCTGGTTTTCACTCGCTGCTGGGTGTGTTACCTTCCTTCTCAGGGCAGGCTCTCTCGGAACAGCACCGGTATGATATTGTGTTACGTCACTGTTAACAATTATAAATCGGTGACACAAACAACTTCGGAAACAATCATGATATAACATTACACATCTTGCTCAAGGGTTCATGCCACACGAGGCACTGATATTGTAAATAATAAACCTGGGTCTCTCAAACACTGGATTGCATCCGTGATGAATGTGGAATTGATTGTGGGGGCAGCTCATTTGCAGTGAAAGAGGTGCTTGCTTGGAATGCTCTTCCTCTGGCCCTGCGCACCAATCAATCAATCAATCAGGTCATTTGTAGAGCGCACTACTCACCCGTAGGGTCTCAAGGCGCTGGGAGGGGGGGGGTGCCGCTACTGCTCGAACAGCCAGGTCTTGAGCTTCTTCCTGAAGGAGAGGTGGTCTTGGGTCAGGCGCAGATTGGTCGGAAGTGAGTTCCAGGTCTTGGCGGCCAGGTAGGAGAAGGATCTTCCTCCTGTTGTCGCTCTTCGGATGCGGGGGACGGCGGCGAGGGCGTGGTTGGTTGATCTGAGGAGGCGCTTGGGAGTGTAGAAGTTGATCCGGTTGTTGAGGTAGCTCGGGCCTTGGTCGTGTAGGGCTTTGTGCGCGTGGGTGAGGAGCCGGAAGGTGATTCTCTTGTTGACCGGGAGCCAGTGCAGATCTCTCAGGTGTCCGGAGATGTGGCTGCGTCGGGGGATGTCGAGGATGAGTCTCGCCGAGGCGTTCTGGATCCGCTGGAGTCTCGTCTGGAGTTTGGCAGTGGTTCCGGCGTAGAGGGCGTTGCCGTAGTCCAGTCGGCTGGTGACGAGGGCTTGGGTGACCGTCTTCCTCGTCTCGGTGGGGATCCACCGGAAGATCTTACGTAGCATGCGCAGGATGTTGAAGCATGACGAGGAGACGGCGTTGACTTGTCTGGTCATGGAGAGGGAGGAGTCCAGGATGAAGCCCAGGTTGCGTGCGTGGTCCGTCGGTTTGGGTGCGGTGCCCAGGGCGGGGGGCCACCAGGAGTCGTCCCAGGCGGAGGGCGTGGAGCCCAGGATGAGGACCTCCGTCTTGTCTGAGTTCAGTTTCAGGCGGCTGGTCGTCATCCATTCGGCTACGTCTCTCATCCCTTCGTGCAGGTTGGCTCTGGCGGTGGCGGGGTCGTTGGTCAGGGAGAGGATCAGCTGGGTGTCGTCAGCGTAGGAGATGATGTTGAGGTTGTGTTGGCGTGCGATGGTCGCGAGGGGGCTCATGTAGACGTTGAAGAGGGTGGGGCTCAGTGAGGATCCTTGAGGGATGCCGCAGATGACTTTGGTGGCCTCTGACTTGTACGGTGGTAGGCGGACTCTTTGTGTTCTTCCGTCGAGGAAGGAGGTGATCCATTCCAGTGCCTTCTCCTGGATTCCGATGTTGCTGAGGCGCTGTACTAGGGTGCGGTGGCAGACAGTGTCGAAAGCCGCGGAGAGGTCCAGGAGGATGAGGGCCGCTGTTTCTCCGTTGTCCATCAGAGTTCGAAGGTCGTCGGTGGCGGCGATGAGGGCGGTCTCGGTGCTGTGGTTCGCTCGGAAGCCGGACTGTGAGGGGTCGAGGGATCCATTCGTCTCGAGGAAGGCGGCCAGCTGTTTGTTGACGGTCTTCTCGATGACTTTGGCCGGGAACGGGAGGAGCGAGATGGGACGGTAGTTCTTGAGGTCGGTGGGGTCTGCTGTGGGTTTCTTGAGGAGAGCGCTGAGTTCGGCGTGCTTCCAGCTCTCAGGGAAGGTGGCGGAGTCGAAGGAGGTGTTGATGATGTCCCGCAGGTGGGGTGCGAGGACAGCGTCGGCTTTGTTGAAGACGTGGTGAGGGCAGGGGTCAGTCGGAGATCCGGAATGGATGGAGTTCATGGTGCGGATGGTGTCTTCGGTGCTGATCGGGGTCCAGGTGCGGAGGGTGGTGGTGGGTGGCGTCGTTGCGGTTGTGGCTTGCGTTGGTTGGTTGTTGAAGCTGTTGTGTATGTCCGTGATCTTGTTGTGGAAGTAGGACGCGAGGGAGTTGCAGAGGTCTTGCGATGGGGTGATGTCGTTGTTTCCGGCGTTGGGGTTGGAGAGCTCTTTCACGATGTTGAAGAGTTCCTTGCAGTTGTGTGCGTTGTTGTCCAGCCGGTCCTTGTATGCATTTTTCTTGGTGGCGCGGATCAGTTGGTGGTGTTTCCGGGTGGCGAGCTTGAGGGTGGTCATGTTGTCCGTCGTTGGTTCCCTTCTCCAGGCTTTCTCGAGGGCTCGACAGTTCTTCTTGGAGCTCTTGAGTTCGTCGGTGAACCATGGTGTTTTTCTGCTGCAGGATCTGCTGGGTGGGGTTCTCAGAGGGGCGAGTTCGTCCGCGCAGTCGTTGATCCATTTCGTGAGGTTGTCGGCGGCCTGGCTGGGGTTCGCTGAGTTGGCGGGAGGGTGCTGGCTCAGGGAGGCGGTGAGCTGGTCGGCTGTGATCTTGTTCCAGCTTCTTCGAGCAACCTGTTGCTGGAGGTGGTGGATCGTCGTTCTTCTGAAGGTGAAGTGGACGCAGCTGTGGTCCGTCCAGTGGAGTCCTGTTGCGTGGCTGAAGGTGACGTCTTTGCTGGATGAGAAGACGGCGTCGAGTGTGTGTCCGGCGAGGTGGGTGGGGGTGGTCACCAGTTGCTTGAGTCCGAGGTTGTCGAGGTTGTCGAGCAGGGTGATGGTGTTGCGGTCGTTGTTGTTCTCCAGGTGGAAGTTGAGGTCCCCCAGGAGGATGTAGTCGGCGGAGGGGAGAGCGTGCGGGCTGACGAAGTCGGCGATGTCCTCGCTGAATCGTGTGCGTGGTCCCGGGGGTCGGTAGATCAGGGTGCCTCTGAGGGTGGTCTTCGGGTTGGTGTGGATCTGGAAGTGCAGGTGTTCAGCGGTGGTGAGGGTGTCATCGGTGTTGGTAGTGATGCGGATGGTGTCTCTGTGGATGATGGCGATGCCTCCTCCGGTCTGGTTGTCGCGGTCCCTCCGGGTGATCTTGTAGCCCTCTGGGATGGCGATGGCGATGTCTGGGGCTGAGGAGGCGTTCATCCAGGTCTCGGTGATGAAGGCAACGTCGGGGGCGGTGGTGTCGAGCAGGTTCCAGAGTTCTACGGCGTGTCTGTGGACGGAGCGGGTGTTGAGCAGGATACACTTGAGGTGGGTGCTGCTGGAGTTCGGCTTGGCGGGTGCAGGGAAGGTCCGGATGCAGGTGAACTTGCAGGCGTGGCAGCTGAAGGGTCCGTGGGTGTGCTTCGGGGCGGCTCGGTGACATCCTGGGATGTGGCCGGTGTTGAGTGCGATGAGGTCGGCGGCGCTGTAGGTTCGTCGGGTCGGCTTCCGTCGGTGGGGGCCAGGGGTCCTGGCGCTGGGCGCGGTCCAGGCGCGGACGGGCGCAGACGGGCTTACCTTTGGCGCGCCTTCGGCGCACAATCGGCGCGCCCGCTGCGCGTGACCGCTGCGCGTTCGCACGGTCGCCATTTAAGGCGAAGTGCGCGGGTGGGCGGAGCAGCTGGGAGGCGGGAGCGGGGAGGGAAACAGAAGAGAAAAAGGGGCGGGGCTCAAGGCGGTGGCGGGAAGCGGGAGCGGGGGGCGGCGAGGTGGGCAAAGCACGACGAGAAACGGCAAAAAACAAGCACAAATCCAAGTAAAAACAGGGGAAAAAGACAGCGACACACGATCTGGGGAAGAAAAACAAGCACAAATTCAGGCAAAAAAACGGGTGAAAAAGACAGTGACACACGATCTGGGGAAGAAAAAAAACAAGCACAATTTCAGGCAAAAACAAGCACAATTTCAGGCAAAAACGGGGGAAACACCAAGGAGATCGCTCAGGGCGGCAGCGAGGCCGGCGCTGAGACAGAGGCAGGCACTGGGGGCACACGCAGCAGCTGGTGGCCGTGCGGCGCGGGGGTGTCCCACAAGTGGGTCACACTCACCTGCGTCGCACGGTCGCCATTTAAGGCCAAGTGCGCGGGTGGGCGGAGCAGCTGGGAGGCGGGAGCGGGGAGGGAAACAGGATCTAGCTGCCTTCAAGAGGAAATTGAAAACGCATCTATTTATCTGAATCCCATTGCACTCACCCTGTTTGGCACCGCGCCAGGACACACACGTTATACATTTATATTTATATAACATAACATATGACTCAAAAGGCAATTCCACACTCTTTATAACAACTTTAGAAGGACTGATTGACACAGTATCAGAGATATGCATGCCTTGTTGATAATTAGAGCACACTATTTCAATTTTTTTTAAAACTCATTTTCATTTCTGTGTAACTTTCTTTTATAGAACAATTTAGCTGAATTTTTATGGCGCCCAGAAGCCAAGCAACCAATGATGGCACTTCAGTATCGGCCTTAGAAAATAGAAGGTGGGTAAGCACACCAAGACTAAGCCCTGATGAAGGTCATATGACCGAAGAGGGAATCTGGTGGGTGCTGAAACATGTAGATTGGAAATTCATTATCTTGTAAACTTTTGTAGCTTTTTAGTCTTGTGTCAGGAAGTTGGTCAGAACAAAGCTAACAAGCAAGGAGAATCTGACCTGAGTGAGAGTAGGGTAATTCTGGTGTGGAGGTTGAGTACATACAAGACAGATACCTGAAACCTGGAAAAGGAACGGCCAAGACGGAATCTGTGGACTGGAACTGGTTGGGATCAGGACATTGGAATTGAATAGTGTAATGCTTGCAAAGAGAAAACTTAGACAAGCTATTTATTGAACAATAAACAGGTAGAAGGCAAGTTGACAAAACAAACAGAGCATGATAAACAAACTGTCTTAAATGATAGGTTGTATGCGCCTCCCTGTGAGAGGAAAAGATCACTATAGAAATACCATATACATACATACATACAAGGAGCATGGAACAATTACTCTCACAGATACCAGGAGTGCAACTAGCATCTCTAACGGATAAGAGGGCTGGTTGAGTTTCTCTGCAAGAGGCATAAAGCCCCAGCATCTCACTAGCTCCCTTTGTGAAAATAATCTAGGCCAACACAACCACAAGAGAGGACAATAGGGCAGTTTTTCCCCAAACTGTGGGTCACCAGCCGTTTTCTGGTGGGTTGCGAAAGAGCAATAAATAAAGATGCCTTTATATTTTGCATTTATCTTTTCACATTTGCTGTGCTTAAAAGACAGAGGCCAAATGTCAGGCTAGGTCTACTGACAAATTGCTGCTTACTCTTTTTACATGGGGATTGGCATTTACTGTTCTTTCTCTGACTGCAAAGTGAGACAAGTTTGTGAAGTGAACAATGTAACAATATTGCTTGGGTACAGGATGAGTGATAGGAAAGGAAGTAGAATGTCATTTTTGTAACAAAAAAAATATGAATTCCTGTAAATGAACTGCACCCATATTTCAAAACATATCAGCAATTAGGAAAGCAAAAACAAAGCGAATTGCTGCTGATTTTTTACTTCAGAAAGTATTTAACAATGATCTTGGATGGACTACACCTCCTGGACAAGATATGGGTATGGCTTCACAATAGAAAGCACTAAGGGCCCGATTACGAGTTTGGCGGTGCTGTGATGGATCCGCCCTGCTGCCGCACGTCCAAACCCGTGGTGAGACCGCCCACAAGATTACGAGTTTTCTTGTGTCTGGCAGGCTTCTTTTTGGCATTCCCATGGCAGTGCCTTCAAAAACAGGCATCACAATGGGAATGTCAAAAACTGTTCCTGCATGGCATGGACTCGAAAGTCCATGCCATGCAGGAACTGATGTGCATGGACACAGGGGGGCACATGTTGTGCCCCCCTAGGTGCATTCACAAGGCATGAGGTGGAAGGGGGCCATGTACGACCCCCTTTGTTTCCTTTCCACCAGGGTTTACAAGGAGGAGG
The DNA here is from genome assembly GCF_964261635.1 of Lissotriton helveticus. Classification (NCBI taxonomy): domain Eukaryota; kingdom Metazoa; phylum Chordata; class Amphibia; order Caudata; family Salamandridae; genus Lissotriton; species Lissotriton helveticus. Next base: position 161,570,872 of record NC_136058.1, on the reverse strand, counting down.
AACTGCCATATAAACCCTGGCAGAGTGGAAACTCATAACTTGCTTGGTGGGACCACAGCGGTCCCACCAAGCATAATGGCGCCTCAGGACCGCCGCACAACCTCCTGAGAACGAAGGTTTCATGGTGTTCCCACCGCCTGAGGTGTAATTGGGCAGTGAGGGAGGTGCCACTGCCATGCCCATGCGAGTCGTAATCGGGCCCTAAGTGTCTCCCAATGCTCCAGGATTTTACGGTGAAAAGCAGTACTGGAACATAGTGTGAGGCAATGTGAGCCATGTCCTACAGCAGTACTTAATTTTTGCTGGTGGTTTCCGGTACTTAGCACCAGCAAATATTTCTTAGGGTCGTATCTACATGTGATATGGATTTGTGCATAAAATATTTATATTTGGAGCCACTGCCAACCGCCTTAAACTACCTGGGTGAGGTACCCTGTCTCAGCGTAACAGCAATAATAGTAGTGCTAGTGCGCTACCAATGGCAATTGAAATAAGGAATATCAGACTGCCCCCGGCCGTTCCTCCTTGGCGTTGAATTGTCTTTCCCCTTGAGGAGTGGGACCAATGCGGATCAACCAATGTCCCCACTTTTCACCCGCCTTAGCATACTGTGCAGCTGCAGCAGCGCTAATCAGTTGAGTCCAGTCAAGAAGGAAGCAATGTGCGTCACACTGACCCGCCCAGCAGCAGGCCTCTAATTAAAACCAAAAGGCAAAGGGGCATACGTAGGTAGCCGTTTGCGATTCGCAAACTGCGAAATTCAGTGAATTTCGGCATTTGCGAATCGCAAACGGCGTTTTGATATGTAGGTGCATATTAGCAAAATAAGGAATCGCAAAAATTGTGATTCCTTATTTTGCTCAAGCATTTAAGGAATCGCAATTTTGCGATTCCTTAAATGGTATGTAGGAGTCAATTAAAAAATGTGATTCAGGCTTAAGGAATCGCAAAATACCACCTTCTCCAAGTAGATGGTATTTTGCGATTTCCTTTAAAAATGCATTTAAAAAAAAAAATTCAAAGTGCCCTTAGGGCATGTCTGTGGACCGCATGTACTTACAGGCACATTCCAGGGGTGCAACAGGTGTCCTTTGGACACCTAGGCACCCTTGGAATTGCGATTCTCAAATTGCGATTTTCTCATAGAAAATCGCAATTTGAGAATGTAATGTATAGGCATTTATATAGCGCACTACTTACCCGTAGGGTCCCAAGGCGCTTCGACCGCTGCGAAACCCTTCCTGGCTTCCCTGAGAGATGGTCCCTTAATGGGTATCTCCAGGGTGAGACCAGGCATCCCCGGCGGTCTGGTGGGGCCGTTAGTGAAGATGAGGCAAGCTAATGCCCAGAGTTGCCGAGTGTGAACGCTGATCAGAGTGGGCACCGAGGCGAGAGAATTATCGAGTCCGCTGACCCTGGTCCAGAAACCTGCCGCGCCGGGAATCGAACCCTGGTCCCGGGCCGTCCTCTGCTCTCGGGTCTGCCGCCTCTAACCAGTGAGCCACACTACTTCACTAGTATCCCCCTTTCATTCCTATGGGCCTCTTGGCCCATAGGAATGAATGGGACACTCATTCCTTAATTGCGATTCGCAATTTGCGAGTCGCAATTAAGGAATATTAGGTAATCGCAAAAAAATGGCGAATTATTACCTACATTCCATTTAGCGATACTCAAAAAGCGATTCCTTAAAAATCGCTATTTCAGAATCGCAAAATGGAGATTACCTACATATGCCCCAAAGTGAGTAATGATTTCATTTTAACATGCCCTAGTACTGTAGTGTGAAGCAAGTACGCTGTTAAATGGTTGAGGTATTTGCCTGGAAAAGTGCACCTCTCATTTGTTGTGCATGCTTGTTTTTATGTGAATTACCTGCCAGACAATCCCGATTGCCCTGCTATCCGAGTAATAATAATGTGTCTGTGACAAATACAGTAGGTGGGTGGAGCCAGTGGAGAAAATGGGTGGATCCAGATAAGTGGGTGTGGCCTCTTAAAAAAATTTGAGCAAAAATTTGAGCACCTGGATTTAATATTTTACAAATGAAGCACTGTCCTAGAGAGTGTACTGTCATGGGCAGGTCTAAAGGAAGGACCTCACAGGGCCTACATGAGCACCAGATGATGGAATCCTGCAACCTTGCCATAGGGAGGTGCTAATAAAGTGATAACTTATCCTGGGAGTGTGGGCGATTCTTTTGACCAAAGTGTTGCACCGCAATCGCTGTATAGTTTACTTTCCACCTTTTCCCATCAATAACTTCTGTTCTGCTGCTTTGTATTGTTCTCCATGTCTTAACAATAGTTGTCTCATTTTCTTATGTAACTTTTATTATCATTGGTCAGCTCTTTTGTTTGCATGTAACCTATGTAATGTGACATCACTTATGTAAAGTGATTTAATGCCTTTAGGCAATGGCCGCACTAAATAAAACTGCATTAATAAATACATTAATTCAAATGCAATTTAAGGTTTCCAGGTGTGACACTGAGTTCTAAAGGGTTTGTGGCAGATGGAAAGAGGCAGCATCACCATGTAGGTTTGTCTCACTAAGGTCATGAAGAGTTATGTTATGTTAAAAGAATTTATTACGCGCTCAGCTACTCGTGAGTGTCCCGGTGCGGAACCATAGGGAATGGCAGCGGGCTTCACATAAACAGATACGTCTTCAGTTTTTTCTTGAATACACTAAGGTCCTGGATGGTGCGCAATCCCAGAGGAAGGGCATTCCAAGCAACTGCCGCTTTGACTGAGAAGGAACAGCCCCCTATCCTCTGGCGCTTAAAGCACGGGACCTGGGCCAAAAGTAAAGACGAGGAGCGCAGAGAACGCATAGGAGCATAAAAAGAAACACGCTTCTGAAGATAGAGAGAGCCATGCCCGTGAAGCGCACGGTGTGCCATGACCAATGTCTTGAATTTAATCCTGGCAGCCAGGGGCAGCCAATGATACAATCGTAGCTGGAGATGAACACTATCCCTGGATGACAGACCCGATAAAAGTCTGGCTGCGGTATTCTGTACCACCTGAAACCTTCTCAGCCGGTAGCCAGGAATACCGTCGAAAAGGGCATTCGCGTAATTCAGCCTTGACAGGATCAATGCGCAAGTGATTGTTTGCCTTGCCGCCGGAGGCAGGAGGGGAAAGAAGCATCTGAAAGATTTCAATAAGGCGAAAAAGCCAGCAGCCAGCTTGTTAATATGGTCCACGAAAGAGAGATCTTCGTCGAACCAGACCCCAAGATTTTTTGCTGGCTGCACAGTGGAGGTGGGACATGGGAACTCGGGTGGCCAGAACTGTTCTATAAAATTTACAGGGAATGTACCGAAGAGTAAGATCTCTGATTTCCCATCATTACATTTAAGCTGTGACTCTGACAACCACTTAAAAATAGATGACAGACAGTGTTGGGCCCGGAGCACAGAATCTTCCCCCTTTGCCTAGGTGAAAAGCAACTGAGTGTCATCCGCAATTGCCAGCACCTTAGCCCCCAACGTCTCCGCTAAATATTGCAGGGGAGTCAAATAGATATTAAATGGAAGGGAACTAAGGGACGATCCCTGCGGGACACCCGTTGTGACTGACTGTGAAGCAGAAGAACACCGTGGAATCCATACCTGCTCAGATCGCCTCCTCAAAAAAGAGCGGAGCCATCCCCACACAGCACCTGAAAACCCTATCCTGGCCAAGCGGGACTTGAGCAAAGAGTGAGGGACATATTGAATGCGGCTGAGAGGTCAAGCAAAATGAGTGCCACCCTCCCGCCTGCATCCAAACAGTCCCGTATGGCCTCTGCCACCTCGACCAGTACTGTTTCCATGCTGTGTGACTGCCGGAACCTAGATTGTGCTAGGTGAAGCAGTCCCTCCTTTTCCACATAGTCAGTTAGCTGTTTATTATCTGCCTTCTCGCAGATCTTAGCCAGAGCAGGAAGAAGAGAAATAGGCCGATAGTTCACTGGGCAGCGAGGGTCAAGAGACTGCCTTTTCAAAAGAGGCAAGATTTTTGGCTTCTTCCAAGCCTCAGGGACCACCGTTGTCAACCTCAGCCGAAGATGCTAATAGCCTAGCAGGGCAAGGGTCTGCAGGTGATCCTGATTTTAAACTTTTCAGCAGTTTCAGGCAATCCAAAGAATCAACAGTCTTAAATTCCGACAATGAGTCTCCCCCATCAGCCACTGGACACTCCAAAGTGGTGTCCAGGTGGCTACTACAAGGTGTAAAAGTAGATTGAATGTCCAAGATCTTATCTCTGAAGAAGCCGGAAAGCATATTGCACCAGGAGGGCGAAGATGGCATCACACAAGCTTGGGCCGCAGGAGACATAAAACTCTGGACAATTGCATAGATTTCTCTGGAGTTATTATTGGCCACTTCGATATGGGATTTATAGAATTGCTCTTTAGCCAGCTTAATAGTGGCATAATATATCTTATGCTTATCCCTAAGCTTGCTCTTAGCAGTTGAACAGTAGCCACTCTTAGTCATTATAGCTCGAGATGGCTAAAGGCTCCGCCTTGGAAGCCTCCCAGGAACAATAGGTAATAAAATGGTCCGACCAAGTAACTGGGCGAGGTTCATCTACCTGAATTGAAAAGTTAGTGCAGATAGGATCGAGAATATGCCCCGCTTGATGAGTGGGAAGGCTAACCTGCTGCTCAAGGAGAGCCAGTTGTAAATCTTCAAGCAGGTCTTGAGTATCCTTGTTACTCGCCTGGTCCAAATGTATGTTCAGGTCTCCTAGGACCATATAATGGGTAAATCTAACCGCTTTAGAAGTGACTGCATCCCCCCAGGCCTGGAGAAAATTACCTGCTGGACCAGGGGGCCTATAAATCAATGAGCCACCCAGGGTAAAATGTGCTGAGAGCTGGACACTGAAATCAATAGCTTCGCAGCCACCCCACGAACTGGCCTCTTCCATCCTAAGTGCCCACTTTTTCCTATAAACAATTGCGACTCCGCCCCCCGTCCCTTCAAACGATCCGCTCGAGAGATTTTATAACCCGGCGGTACTGCCAGAGTGACAATTAGGTCAGCTGAGGGGTCGAGCCAGGTTTTAGTCAAACAATAGATCCAAATCCTGGTCCTCTAGAAGCTCAAAAACTTCAGCATGATGTTTCTTAAGCGAGCGCACATTGATCAGAGCAGCCCGGATTAGGAGATCTTGTGACCGTGGCTCGGGAGGTAAGCCAGACTCAGCTGAGGTGCCCAAATTCGGAGATAGCCTAAGCCCACAAGCAAAGCAAGCATTTTTAGGTGCCCCAGCTAAATTCCAGCGACCAGCATGACAATGGAAACAAGGATCTAAAGCCCATGAAGCAGCCGCCGTTTGTCTCCTACCAGACCCTGAAAGCTACCGGGCAGCGTGGCTGGCGCTGGCCGCTTCCGAGACGCTGACAGGTGCAGACGGGCTTGCCTTAGGCGCGCCATCAACGCACCCGCTGCATTCACCCGCTACGCGCCCGGGCCACACGCATTGAAATAGTGCTAGGTGTGCGAGGAACTAGACCGCCAACTCTCCAAGATGGCGTTTCCTCGTGGCACAAGGGGGAAAGGCAGGAAGAGTGCTGAAACGCTCGAGTGCAATTGAAGAAATTCAATTTTAAAGTGCAAGTATGAGGCCAACACATAAAAACACAATCGCTATTTTAAAAAAGTCAGGGAGTCAAAAGCAACGTCATGCAGCAAGTGCAAACACATCTGCTGAATCCACCCAAGAAAATGAACCCTTGTATTTAGTAGCAATCCTGTAATGAAAAAAAACAGGGTGATAGAAGTCTTGCTCTGCAATTCACCTTACTAAACATAAAGGTTGAGGGTTCCCCAAAAATTATAGAAATGCAGCACCATCAAGGTGGATGTCATTTTTGCAATTAGGAACAAGATGGTTAGTTCTAGATATCAAGGCTGTGAATCACCTGTGCTCTGGTGGAAATCAGAGCATAGTGACAATGGAATCTGAGAGTCAGATATCCACTCTACTCCATGCCTTACTATGGAGTGAACCCTAACTTAGTTTTAAAATTATGTTAACTCTTAAGGTTCTAAGCTGTTCCAGAGTATCTACATTTAAATTATCTGGCTGTTGTAGACTTGTGTAGGTGTTTGTTTTAGTTTTAATCCATATTTTGCATATCATTGTAATAATTATAAATGTATAATCATTCACCATGTTTTGGATTTCTTTAATGTTCATATTGAACTAAAATAGTCTCCAGCTTTATCGTCTGTCTGGTTGCTGCAGAAACAGCGTACAGCTCACTCCTCCTTCTCGTCACCTCTGGAATGTGCTTCCACAGACCATCCCCAGGTGTGTTTACTGAAACGGGTCTAGTCTGTTTCAAAAGGCACACAGCCCCATCTTCACATGGGAATGTTATTGCTTGTGATATTGCTTTAGACTGTCTCATATTCACAGATTTCCACAAACCCTTTTGGGATTTTTCCCGTACAAATGGTTAAGGAGTGCATGCAGGCAAAATAGCGTTCTTCCTACCTCAAGATTATTGTTAATGTTGGATGTTAGACCTGACTTCCTTGGCGTGGTATTCCCCAAAACTCTGTGCACTTTATCACTGCTAACGAGTGTGCTCCTCTCTGCAAACATGGTAAAATTGTCTTAGACCTAATTGGCACATTTAATGTACTTGTAAATCCCTACTACATGGCACCACGTATATCAAGGACCTTTAAATAAAATGCTGCTAGTGGTCTGCAGCCCCCTTTGTGCCACCCACTATATTAGTATTTTAAAACATGTCTTAGTCCTTACACTGTAGCCTGTAGAGCAGTTTGTAACTTCCACTTTGACCTGGCCAAAAAAACCTTTTGCCAGGTCTAAACCTTCATTTTCTATACTTAGCTCAGCTGGCAGGATGCATTGTATTTAAAAAGTAGGACATGCGTGTATATGTTTTACATGTCACAGCAATGAAAAACGTCTAAAGCCGAATTTCACTGCTACAAGACCTATCTCTTCAGTTAACTAATTGTGGGTTACCTTATTACATTAAGTTTGGAAGAAGATAGGAATATGCTGTTTGACTTGTAATTTAAAATACTCTTTAATGGTAAAGTTGGAATTTAAGTAAACATTCAGGAACTTCCACTGTTAGAAAGTTGTCATCTTCTTGTCCAAATCATTTGTGCATTCTGCTGGTGTCCTGGGTCACATGACCATGAATAGCTCTGCTGTTGGGGTTTATAAATTCCAGACTGTGAGACAAAGGGGACTGTGTGTAGGCTGCCATGATGGCTGTGGGCAGAACTGTGCCCTACCCCATTTACACTTCAAAGTGCTTGCCTTCAGTACACAGACAATGACCCTGACACCTGCCTATTATCACCCTAGACAGCATAGAGCCTTGACAGTCTAAGAGACACATTTCCCAAAATCAGATGTGGGGGTAGAACAGGCCTCCCCCCACACACCAACACATACACACACACACACACAAACAAACTCTAGCACCAGACAAACATTGGACCTCCGTAGCCACTCATCAGTACACTACTGGACCTGTGGACAATACAGAAGAAAGACTGCCTTGACCCCAGAGGACTGCCCTGCTGCTTTAGGCCTGCCTTGCTCCCCAGAGAACTGCCCTGCTGCTTAAGGACTGCCTTGATCACCATATGGCTGCCCTGTGGCTTAAGGTCAGCCTTGCTCTCTGAGAAGGAAGACTGGATTTGCTCATTTCATCCTAGGCTACCGGAGTGACTCCAGGGGTCCGCTGGTAGATCTCCTGCCTGAGCTACAAGGACACAACAAGCTACTGAGGCCTCTCTGTAACTGCCAAGGTGATCTGCTGAGACTGGACTTGCATGTGGATCTGCCTGAGCACTGTTAGCCTCTGCTAGAGTAAGTCCCCGAGCCCCAAGAGGTACCTACACAAAAATCCTGGACCCTTGGCTGGCACCAGAGTGCACTCCCTTCCAAGAAAAGGAGAAATCCTGAGGTTTTGGGCTTTTTTGTGACTGCAAACTTCATAAATACTTTACACTATGGTTGTTGCCTGAGAGGGGCTTCTGTAATTTCTTGCATTGGTATTTAGCAGTGGGATCCAGTACTTGCGTTTGTGCATGTAACCCTAAAATTCCATATAAATAACATGACACACAACTCGATTTTTTGCAATTCTCTTTGATTGGGTTCTTTTGCTTTTTCGAAATTTACTTCCATTCCGCCTACCTGTGCACCTGTAATTCTGCCTGCAAGCATAGAGTTTGAGCTCAAGAACCTGGAAAGCGGCCCTGTGGTTGAACTCAAGCTATTCTGCAGGTAGAGGGGTTTCCAGCAACCAAGAGTTCCAAGAAGCAGGAGCTGCTCAGCCCTTTAGGGCCTGGGTGGAGGCCCTGATCATGGCCTCAAAGGAGAGGGGGGACTCCTATGGAACAAAGGCAGGAAGCAGTGTATCCTTCCACAACCTGTCCTCTGATGAATTAGAGGACAGAGGGGCTGAAGGAGTTCAGCCTGCCCTTGGCCAATCTCAGGACTGAGGAGGCAGCCAGAAAAAAAGGCAGACTGCCAAGAAGGAGGCAACTGCAAAAAGAAGGGAGGCTGCCAAAGAGGAGACAGCTGCTCAGAGGGCCTTGAAGGAGATGAGGACTAAGGCAGAAAGAGTGCCTTGGTAGAAAGAAAACCTTTTCTGGCTCATGAAGTGAGTTTAAAAGAGCCTAACCTGAAAGTAAAGAATCACACAGGGTCTAGCAGTAATGGGGGTAGCGAGATTCCAGTGTCCATTGGAGACAGAAGGTTTCATTTCCTCAAACATCTAGTGATGGTGTGGAGGATGTTAAGGTTGCCTGAGTGGGTGTGCCTTACCAAACAGTCCATGCCTACCCGAGAGAGAAATCAAGAGAATCTAGAGCCTGGAAGAATGGCCTAGTTTCCTGCTGAAAAGAGGAAGGGCAGGTGGTGTGGGTAACCTTCTCCTAAGACTCCCATGGTGCGGGAGGAGACGGAGCCTGACGGTGAGGACCCAGAACCTACAGATCAGGACATTGCTGCCTTGAGGGACCTATATGAGCTGCCCAGCTGGCAAGCTGGAGGGGGGCCCACTAGGGAGGAATTCTGCAGAGCCCAGAAAATGTGCCCTATTTTTGAGTGCCTACGGCAGCTTCTCGAGGTCCAGACAGGTGGCAAAACCTCTGGTGATAATATAACCTACTGAGATAAGGATCATCTGTATTGTAAGCCTAAGGCTTCTGAGCCTAGTGCAGTAACTGTGTTGGTGCCCACCCCCCCAGTACTACAGGACGTTCCTACTAGACCTGGCTCATGATGTATCCCTGGCCGGACATCTGGGTCAAGAAGACCTTTGCCCTCCTTTTCACACCCACTTTTATTGGCCCTGGATGCAAAAGACCTCAGATGCATTCCACAGGTCCGCCCTATCAGGCCGGTGGGTAGACAAGAGGGCTCTCCTGGTTCTCCTTTCTGTGATAGACACCCCTGCTTGAGTGGGCAGCAACATTGTTGGGTCCCAGCACCCCAACACTGTTTGGGCAATAGGTTCATCCCGTTATTAGTTGACCATCCACCGGGTACATGGAGGCTCTACCTCTGAGTACAGGGACAGCACTTACAATGCCCAGAGCCCAGATGGGTATCTTTACCGGAGTGGCTTTGCCTAAACAGGTAGTATCTGACGAGTGTACCAACTTTATGTTAGCGTACATTATGTCCATATACAATGAGTGTAGTTTAACCTATAAGTTCTGCACACCCTACCATCCCCAGACCGATGGGCCTGTTGAGCGATTTAACAAGACCCTTAAATGACTATGGGCCTATCAGAGCCTTTGAGGTGGAAGTGGAACATCCTCTTACCATGCCTGTTTTTAGGCTTCAAGGAGGTACCACTGAAAGGAGTTGGGTTGAGCCCCTTTGAGTTCTGTATTGCCACTCTTTCAGAGGGCCTCTTAGCCTTTTGGAGGAAGGATGGGAGCACTCAGGACTCAGATGAAGCACTTTTGAAAGAAAGCCACTGAGAACCTGGAAGCCAGCCAGGAAGTTATGAAACTCTGGCATGATGAGAAGGCCACTCTGGTTTAGTTTGAGCCTGGGCACAAAGTGTGGGTGATGGAGCCAGTGGAACCCCGGGTTCTTCAGGATCAGGTCTCATGAGGTGAAAGCTTGCAAGTGGGAGGGCACCTACCTGTGAACCTCAAAAACCCTAGGAACCACATAAGAGTCCTGTATGTCAGTCGTCTCAAGCTCCACTTTGAGAGGTCAGAGGTCACCATGCTCCTGGTGATGATGGGGTGAAGAAAGAAACTGAACCTCTTATCTTCCAAGTAGCAGGATGGGGCAGTAGAAGGTGTTTTCCTTTCTCCTACCCTTACGCCAGTACAACAGAGGGATTGTCGCCACTTGCTCAGGGAGGTTGCTTCCCTTTTCTCACTAACCCCAGGGCTCACCACTTGGTGCACCCATGTTATTGACACTTGGGGCAGTATCTCTGTGAACAATAAGATCTACAGGCTATCTGACAAAGTGAGAGCCACCATCAAGGCTGAGATGTCCAAGATACTGGCACTAGGAGTGATTGAGCTCTAGCAGCCCTTGGTCACCTGTGGTTCTGGTTCCCAAAGCATCCTCACTGGGTGCCACACCAGAACTCAGGCTCTGTGTGGATTATCAAGGGCTCAAAACAGTCACAAATGCTGACATTCACCCCATCTCAAGGGCTGATGAGCTAATTGATCGGATAGGAGCTGCCCAGTTCCTTAGCTCATTTGAGTTAGCACCTGGGTACCGCCAGATTGCTGGAACTGAGGGGGTTAAGGAGAGGTCTGCATTCTCTACCCAGAGGTCCACTTCCAGTTAAGGGTGATGCCCTTTAGACCGAATAATGTTCCTGCCACCTTCCAGAGGCTGGTCAATACGGTCCTGGCTGGAATGGAGGCTGTTAGTGCCACCTACCTGGACAGCATTGCGTTCTTCATCTCCAGCTGTGAAGTGCTATACAAAACGCTCAGGCCCTGCTGAAGGCAGGCCTGACCATCAAGACTAGCAATTGCCAGATAGGGCAGGGTTATTTGGTCGAATTGGGACACCAAGTTGGTAGGGGTAGGTGCAGTCCCTCCAGGACAAAATCCAAAGCGTCCTGGCTTGGCAGCCCACCCCCTCCCCAAGACCCTGACAGAGGTGAGAGCCTTATTAGGCCTTACCTATTACTACAGGAGATTTATCAAGGGGTAAGGCACCATTGTTGCTCCCTTGACAAAAGCAGCCCAGAAAGGTGATTTGGACAGAGGCATGCCAGAATGCTTTTGACACTTTGAATGTGGCTGGTGCACAGCACTCTGCGCTACAGCAACAACAGTAGATGGTGACTGCCAACTTGAACTCGAGCAACCAACCATCCACGAACCCTGATCTGCTGTTCACGATACAGTGACGACAGCCTGTACCACCCATCCTGCTCTTTGTGCTACAGTGCAGACCCTCCGTGACGATCTACCTGCTCCTTGTGGCTTTGAGATGGTAGCTTTTTCAACTGGACTAATCTGGTCCCTTTATCTGGCTCTTACCTAAAACTTTGTATTTGTATATCTCTGGGTCTACTGATTGGAATTTTCTAGTTCTAGTCTCATTTTTTTATTGACATTCATTTTTAAATTGGTTTGGAATTTTTGCTGTTTTGTCTTTTCACTTTATTACTGTTTATGTTGCATACATACTTTACAAGTTGCTTCTAAGTTAAGCCGGACTGCTTTGTGCCAAGCTACCAATGGGACAAGTACAGGTTAATTTAGTGTCTTTTGTGGTTCCCCTGAAAAGGATCTTAGTTGTTCCCTTAGTGGGACTTCCACCACCCTCAAACAATAACACAATGTTTTACAATGGAAAAGCAATGTTTGTACTTGCACTGTTTGGTTCTCTTTGCTCTACCTTATATATAAAAGACCCGCCTTCTAACTTAGTAGTGGAGAGCACGGGAGATTGAGCATACCATGTTGTGTTATATGCTTATTGCTTTTTATTATCCTACGTATCTTGTGGTCTCAGCCTTTAACGTGTGTAGCAGCCATACCCTTCTCTTTTGACTACCGACAAACCATTTTTTCAGAAGGGGAAATTCGTAGTTTGGTCTCAGCAATTGGTGACCCTTGACCATTGCCTTTCTCCTGAGATGAAAAAGAAGATTTCCCTTGAAAAGATTTTGGTAAAAACATCTTCCTCAAAGATGCAACAGTGTTGTCCTCCAGGGAGACACCACCCAGCAGTCCCCATGAGAGCTGGGATTGTGGTGTCCGAGGTGAAGGCTCCCACTGCCTGAACTCACAGAAGAAAGGAAGCTATTGTACATGTTCAGTATTCTGGCAGTTGTGAAGGAGGACATTTTTTTCCCGCAAACAAATGTCTCATGTGGAGTTTAGTGGTCGCAGATTGCACACGCCTTTCTGCTTCTTTCCTAAATTCATATCTTGGCTCATTATGAAAATGCCCCATCAATCGATATAAAGTTACTGTTTGGAGTGTCTGCGTAATTTAGCATGAAACATTTATTTCAGAAACAGAATTTCAATATCTGCAGGGTTCTTGGCTATGCAAGATGCTCTATTTGATATCATTTCCAGCAAGAGTCAATTAATGAGTTTATCTTCTGGGCCATGGAGAAACATGTTAATTACAACACTTAGAAATAAAAAAATACAGATATTAAACATTATATAAGAACAAGATATTATTATTGCTATAACTGGGCCATGCCATTCTTAAAAGGATTCCTGCACGTTTGCTCAGCTGAGTTCATCCTAGCCAGAGGGTGGAAATAGTTTTCATCCAGCTCGCTCTATTTGGCTCTGGGTCCTTCCTAGATTCACTGTGTTCCTCTCGGTAGGGGTGTGATGCTTGTGGTGTTACGGGGAGGTGCAAGCCTCATAGGGGTTCAGATTGGGCAGTTCCCATGAGAAGCAGGGTTAGTCCTGATTTGCATTAAGCAGGCATCTGGGGCTGAATTAGAGCTTGGAGGATGGGGTACTCTGTGCAAAAGTGACTGCCTGCCAAACTCAAGGCCCCCCTGCCTGATTTTCAGTTGGGCAGACTGCAAATGTTATAGTGTCTGAGTAAAATGTACTTTTAGGGATAAACGTCCTACAGCAGTCCAAAAGAATATATACTGTTAGTGATAAGCCATCCGACTATCCACCCTAGTGAGAATGGATGGCTTCTTTTTAACTGTCCTTCACCACCAGGTATATCCTGGCAGTAAGGAATGGTAAAAAGAAAATCACATGCATACCATGGAAGAAAACAAACCAGGACGGCGGTTCCTGCCAACGTATAGAGATGTCACGGCCGGCAGGCTGAGTAAAGGCAGGGTGGCTGAAGTAAATTCATCCGACACCCTGTCTGCGTTTATTTTGTCTGTCAAACCCTGAATCAGGTCCTCTGTCAAGAATGAAGAAATAAGAAATGGGTGAAAAATGATGGTTTGGAATGCTACCCTGAGTGATTATCAGTGGTTAGACTACTACCATTCATCCCATCATCTTTTGGTTGTTTGACTATGATTAGTTTGCCTGGAAACCTGAGACTGGCACATGTTTACAAGCTTACCTCTGCTGACATTTATGAACTTCAAAAAATAGCAAATGTGCGTCTATTCAAGGAGTACTTATGTGAGAGCACATTTACTATTTTTTGGAAAACTGGTCACTAAGTATATTTAAGTTCCTGATCCAAATAAATGAGTAAGATAAAACACCTTAGTGAAATTAGGATGGCGAGACAAACACAGACATAGCAGCCCTGACTCAGGGCCCCCTTACCCAAGTAACAAGCCAATAATTTTTTGTGGGGTGTCATACCCCAAACATCCACCCTGAAGACTAATTTATTGTGGAGTTGGTCAGTCCTGTCAGTCCTTGATGAGCTGAAGGTTTGGAAAAGAGTTCTGTCAAAAAACCTTCCACAATCTTGGATTTTACCTGCACCATACCAAAGGAGATTTGCACATCCTCAAAGCACTTTGCCAGAACAAGAAATACATTGTAGTGAGGAAGAGTGAGAGTTGAGACACTGTAGAGGCAATCCAGTTTCACTTCAGTGTTCCTCCATTGACAAAAGTGCCTGGAAATGAAGAAAAGAAGGGCTTGCATTTGGAAGAAGAAAGGCTGCTTCTCATCTGAAGAACAACCGGGAGGGGGTGCCACATGGGCACTGCAAGCATAGCTCATCCGTCAACAGGCTTCAAAACCATTCTAAGATGTCCACCCATGCGTGTGCATGTGCATAGATGGCAATCTATGCATGTTTTTGTAATAAAGTATTGCAAAAACTATTGCAGATTAAATAAGCATTGGCAAAGCCACACGGTCTGCAGCCAACACCAGAACTTTTGGCTTTGCCAATGCTTGCTTGTAATTGCTGCTGGATGGATGGTTGGATGGGTCAAAGAAAACATTAAATCTTGTGCTGTGCTCCTTAGCATTCAACAAAATAAGCCTTCAAATAACTTTGGCAATGGCTTGCGTCGATCTAGGAGAATTGCTGCACCTGAATATGCTACCAGAAAAAAACAGAAGCATGGGGCTTTTTAGTTGATGTTTATTTCTAACAGGAAACTGGACTTTTTCGTTAGTCTGTAGTTACCCTGTTAGTAAAGATGTCTAAACAACAAGGGAGACATTGCACCAGTGGCCAGGAGGATGAATGTGATGGTAGGACGAGGCCTTTCCTAAACTTGAAGTTACCAAGAAGAGCAAAAGTTAATGGAGGAAATACTGAGAAATCTTAAATGAGCATTTGAATTGTTTTAAGGCGGCTCTATGGGTAGAAAAATAATCCTAGTCTACTTTGCTTGTACATGATTTCCGTCAGCCAAAGATCAATTTCTTGGTTTGCAGGCATCCATAGCACCTCAGTACATTTACACATATCTAGGGTTGTATCTCAGACTACTTATATTATGAGCAATGATCACCTTGAATGAAGCATTGGTGTAAATTAAGAAGAGAAGACACACACAAAAATAATCATTAGAAACAATTTATTTCCTTCTAAGTATAAACAGAGCACTCTTTTACAAATGTGTTAATTTGGTTTAAGAGAGTACCCCATATTTACAAACATACAATAATTGATGCTTACCCAAACCCCAAACCCTTTTTTCTTCCCAATCCCATTTATAAAACAAACAAATAAAAGGCACCAAGCAAGAGAAAACTAAAAGAAAACCGAATGCTGGAACAAAAATATCAGATCAAACCAGGGTTATAACATTACAAACGATGTCAACGTTCCATCAAAACCAACCGTAAATAAAATAAAACAACAACTTTGGTTGATTGTGGCTCGATTAGTTATAATTCTGCAATGTTAAAAAGTGTATTAAATCATTTACATCGTTCTAAAAAAATTTGCCCCTTTCTTATAGGTGTTCCAATTTTACAGATCTGTTTTTTACAATTATAAAAAAAAGGTTGGAGCCTTCAGGTCTATATACAGAATTGTGGTCGTTTGCAATTCAGTGCCATCACGGACGTGTCCTCTCGGCTCATGCACACAGTGCATGAACTAAAGTAATGGAGTGTCAAAAATGCTAAATATACACAAATAACAATGAAAATCGAATATTTAAATCCATCCTGCTTCAATGCTCCTTCAAAAATAGTTGCCTTTGTTCTGAAGCCTATATAAATTGTGGCGCAGCAAGAAAATGCACATAATAATCTGTTACAAAGTCGTAGAAGTACATGAAAAAATGTAATAAAATACACACAGCAAGAACGTAACTTCAAGTTTTACAAATCTAACGTGGGGATCTACACCTTTTCTAGATGCAATGTGCCAATAAGGCAACAGTCATAAAAGAGACTTGAAAATCGACACAGTATTTGCCAGGAGGAGAAAATCTTCAATAGTGAATCCAGTAAAATTGGTCAAATGTATAGAGTACTAAAGTATCCATAGTAAGCACAATTTCACGGCCCAAGTTTCAGCGGTAGAATGTAACGTACATTGTGCCTTATTAAATGGAGGACAAATGATTGGCAGTGCAAGGAATGTTATACTGCAACAGATGAAGACTATGTATACATGTTGGAAAGATTGTTGACTGATTTGTCCAATGGTTTACCAAACTAACCAAAGCATATGACTATGGTGTCTTTCTCGGGCCAGCAAGTTTAGTTGCACCACGGCTCACATGTGTGAGGAGCTCACTGAACCCTAATTATAAACATCTTTCAAGACCGCCATCTTGGGTAAAATGTAGGCAGAATGTAGTAGAAAATGTTTGTAAAGTCCCTTGACAGCAAGTTCGGAACAATCTGTGGGTGTGGCCAGTGCCGGATTAAAGTCTATGGAGACCCCTAGGCAGTCGAAATTTGATGCCCCCCTCACAAATTATCTCCTAATACGTTGATACATACTTGTGGGTGTTCTAAAAGCTTCCACCCGAGAATATTCTACTAGGGTCTGGAGTCGGCGGGAACTCTGATCTCGCGAGACACACTAACCCACAGAAACCTTAGTTTCTGGGGATTTCGTATGCACCTACTCCAGTGGGATAACATTGAACTAAGTAGTGTGCATGTCGGCTGCTAGATAGATATGACCATCACTACTGTACATTACACGTACGTAGTTTGCACAGGATTTTTGTTTTTACAAACTGACAGCTGCCAGAAGATGAGCTTTTAAGAGACAAACTGTTATGTGAATCTGATATCTCTGGTTTATTTACTTTAAGTTGTTAATGGTACATTACATTAATACAGTATTTTCTCCATAAAGTCTTTAATGTAAAGTTTTAATTGAGGTGATTCATTTTTTCCTATCTTTTGTCAAAAATGCAAGAAAGCTTAATTGTAATTTTCTTTCAAGGTCAAATCAATATTATTTTGATCTTTGGTAATGGGCCCTCAAAGGAATGCGGCCCATAGGACGATGCCTACTTTGCCTATGTTGTTATCCGGTGCTGGGTGTGGCAGCCATTTGTGTCACAAGCAAGTGATAAGGACGATGGGAGCGTAGAGACCGGGCCCCAGTACAAACACAATCATGTTCCTCACTGTCCTGCCCTCTCCACTTTTCTTCTACTGTATTAGATGTTAATAAATCCCTCATGGAGGTCCAAACACATGCCCCCATCCAGCTTCACCCTGTGCCTGGCCTACCCTGTCAATGCCGCCCGGAGTACCTTTTTATGCTGTGAAGCCTCTTTCGTTTCTGTATTTTGTGTGTGAGGTTAAGGAACAGCAGAACATTTTGCCCTATTGCCCTTGTTTGCCTTCTGCACCAAGTCCATAGGATAGGCATGAAAAGTCAAGAAATGGGTTTGGCAAGAACTCAACAGACCAAAGCATAGCAGTTCTCAAAAAAGGGCTGCTTATCTCATAATTAGCTGGTCACAAGCGTGTTACAAGGTTTTACATGGTACCTGCTTATTAAAACATATGTCCAGGAGGGTAGAAACTCCAAACAATAGTTTTTTTCCTCCTTGGACTCACTTAAATTTTTGTGCGCTGTATGTATTAAAAAGTAAGGAAAAAATAAATCATTACTGGATAATGGACGGCATATTACAAGTTGTTTCAATGGGAAACAAGTGTGAAAACTTCCCAGCACCTAAGAAATGTAAACAGTAAACTTAGCCCACATTTTGCCCAGTGTGCAAGCCTATTTTCGACTGGTTAAAGCAATAGTTTGCTTTGGGATCAGGAGCAGTAAAACATACCTTACCTCCTCGTAAGTCTTGCTCACCATATCACTAATATAGTGAGCTTCAGCTCCCACTCTGAACCCTCCAAGCAATTTAGCACTCCATCCCTCGCGAACATGGCCCACCTCCTTCACTCCTGACCTAATACAAGAGGATTATTACATAACAATAGGGTATACCCAGTATACTGTTGGACCTGGGCCAATTATGGTATGTACAGCCTGGGCCAATTATGGTATGCATGAAAAGCATATAGGTCAGTTGGACCTTTTGTTGCTACTACAGGAGGAGACATGACACATCCCACTTCCTGTTCAAGTACCAAGCCTCAGCACCCAACAACATGAAGCCGATAGCTAAACAGGGAAGGGAGGGATGGGAACTCATGTGGCGAGGAAGACTACACTCGGAGTAATGAAGATTACCGGTAAGTAACCGGGTCATGCGCGCTAGTTGCGTACAAGTCAACTCGCGCAAGAACTTGTCCAAACAGAACAAGGCACAGGTGTTCAGAAAGCTGCATTTCTAAGAAGATTGACTGCCAGTGATATGGAGAGGAAAAATCGTAGAAGCATTAATCCGGCGCTCTTGTTCTAGCATCCCTTCGAAACGCTCTTTCGAATTCAAGAAACTCCTAGTCTGTTTCAAACTAAACAAGGTGTTGAAAAAGTATTGAAATTCTGCGTCATGTTTACGTAGCTCGCACGGAGTGATCTGTGAACGTGTTAATGGGGAAAAAAATGCTTGCAGCTGACACTGTTACTTTTCTCTGCATCTTTTTCGAGAGCAGGTAACACGTTTTGTAAATGGAATGTTTTGCATTAACTCTTTATCCAGTGCAGTTTCGGCTCAGAGGGCACTGTGGCGCAAAGTGGATTAGAGTCAAACACAGAAGGATAATCACTATGTGTACACAAATTTTACACAATTTTCACTGGTTGACTCAAATTTCTCTATTTATTTTGGTGCTCTTTCAAAAGCCCTTCAAGATTTCTTCCTAGGTGTTTTCCATTCATGCGCCACACTAAAATACATTTATAAGATATTATCTCAATATAATCCATGTCAATTTCACATTGTTTCCTTTATTTCTCTGGCAACTGGCTATGTCACTGGGTGCACCCATCAAAAACACAAACCAATCTATCCTTTATTTTGTGGAAACTTGGTTTTCCGAAGTTGAAGTTTTGTGATTAGTCAACACCCTACCAACAAAACTTTAAGGGACTCCCGAGTCTACTGCTTTTTAGAAAATCCTTAAAAGCTTGGCTTTTCACTCAACAGTTTTAGTTTCAGCAAATTCTTCTCAGAGCAGCGCCAAGCAGGCGCGGCCCGTGCAGGTAAGAGCAGTGGGCTGGAAGTCAACATACGATGGGATAGGGAAAATAAAATATATAAATCCACTTAATTTGCACTCGTCGCATCGCCGAGTCGATAATGCGCGAGTGCAAGGTAAGTGGTTTTATTTATTTATTTTCCCTATTACGTCATCTGTCAACTTCACCCCTGCGCTGCTCACCTGGCCACCGCTCTTACCTGTACCAGCTGCGCCTGGCACCAAGACACATTTTGGTAATCAAGCTCTTTATAAACTGATTAACATCTCACGTCTTGCTTAGCAAATCAAAGGTTCCTCTTTCTCATTTTACTTTGCATCTCAGTCACACGTGGCTTTGACGTGTGCAACACCGCGTGCAGGGGTTACACTTTTAATGTTTGTGTTACAGCAACAGATTGGAAAGATTCAGGATGCGAAACCTAGCCTGTTGTATGTTCAGTGGTTTCTAATTAACACCTTCGCTGCGGCGGCAATTCCGCCGCAGCGCTAAGGGGGAGAGGGGGCCCGCGCGGCGCTCCCATGCTCGTGATGGAACCGCTCTGTCACGAGCCTCGGGCGTGCTGTGCTTGTGACGAAGCGGTTCCGTCACGGCCCCGCCTGCTCAATAGAACGCACCGTGCAGGCGCGAAATCAGCGCCGCGCAGGTGGGCCGAGCGGGCCGTGACGGAACCGCTCCGTCACCAGCACAGTGCGACCGAGGCTGGTGACGGAGCGGTTCCGTCACCAGCATGGAAGGTGTTAAACCATTTTACATCATTTCGTTTCAGATCTTTACATATTTTTGAGCTGTAATCATTCGTTTTCTGCATTATGGCCACTGAAACACCATGCTAGGGTACTTTGTTTTTTCCAATACAAAGTACAGTGCTGCATGTGCCGAAGAGAAGAATATTTGGGTAAACTGAAAGTGTAGCAAGCACACAAAAGGAATGGGGTTTCCTGGCCTTCAACAGCTTCATGCTTACTCTTCAGTGCCCCACATTAAACAGGAATAATGTTCATTGAAACAACCACAAGTGCTACCAACAAGGCCGGCCTTTCAACAGACAGTGTCCCGGGCGAAACTAAATTTGGTACTCCTTGACAACACAAGGCTTGAGGCTGTGCTGAGAGAGATACACTGAGAACATATTCTAACATCAGTGCACAATGGTTTGAGAGATGTCTTAAGATCCTGGGTCAAGGGGCATGGGGTGTGGATTAGTGGGGAGCTGCTTCATTCACTTGACACTGCGTGACTCTCTAAATATCACCGTCTCCCACTGGTATTCATTTTTTCAGCTTTATTATGTCAGACATTCCTGTACACATCATTATGATAGCATGGTGGATCATGCAAGAAGAATTTCAGTGCTTAATTTGAGCCAGTGGTTTCCAGTGCTCGGCACCGCAACAAAATTGTCAACACTGGCACTTATGAAAGTCTGCCACATGGTGGCGCTGTTTGTCTAATTTATATGAGTACTACAGCAGTTGTTTATTAGTAAAATTTACATTAGAAATGACTTATACCTGCAACCAAGCCATTTTTATAGCTTTCGGGGCCTTGAATATTTTGCTTCGTCACACTTGTAAAAGTGTGATGGTTTGTAGTTGTGTTGATACTGTCATTAATAGCGATGTCAGGAGCAATGATTGGTGCAAGTTGCAGCAGCCTCCTGACGAGGGTCCTGACACTTTTTTAAAAAAATGTTTACACAAATTAAGCACTGGTACTAATGCCTTACAGCATTGGCATCCGAGCCAGGATACCCTGTATACAGCTCCATGTCATTAAATATGCGACACCATCAGACTTATGATTTCAAAACATTTTGCTTTTTAAAAAAAAAACATTTTCTTAAGTAAAGGGTGGTCTCCAAGCATATGCACCTTCGTGGTCTCACATCGTTAAAACAAACAAAAAAATGTCTCTGCCAGTACCGGCTAGCCAGAAAATCCCTTTTGAAAAGCAGTCAGCACGACGGTGCGTTTGGAATCCTCTCCCAGTCGCAAGGAAGGCCTGGTGACAATCTCTTTAAATAGCTAGCATTTTATGGTGAAAAGGCTCGTGCATTTAATTATGCAAATGCATGCTTGATAGACCAATAAAATGGTTCATTTCAATGCTAGGACCCATTTGACAATGTCATACTAAAATCCCCAAACTTGCAAACCACTGGCATTGTATCCACTTTTATTGAGCGCCCCTCATTAAGCAGATTCATTAAAAATGCACTTTGTGAAAAGATAAGATACCGTACAATGAATTTCAAAATTCTTTATGCCCTATAAAAGTTATAAGGCACCATCATAAAAATCTAATGTGATAAGCTCTTGAAAAAGAATTGCCCTCCGAGCCAGAAGTGACTGTATAATTATTGTATGGTGTCTGGTACTACTGGGTATGCCCTGGATGTATGATTTCAGACCACTGCCAATGGGCTGTGTAATGCTCGCTGTGCGACCACTCAGGGCACAGATCCGAGGAAACAGTGGGTGCAGCTTTCTCATTTAGAAGGACTTTATATAAGGTGCATTAATACTAGCCACCCAACTACAATGTATAACAGATGTGATAGGCTGGGGTGCTGTATGTCAGAATATCAAGCACAAAAACAGTGTGCAACCAAAACATAGCGAAGGTAAGCATGTATAAGTATGTACAGAGATACTATTTCAACTCCACATCTAGTACCTTGAAGATATGTATGAATTGTTTTTGCAGAATTGTGATATATACCCAAAGGAAATGTTTTATACTTTTAATAAAACATTGAGTACTCATGACTAATTACACAATCATAACAAAAAAAATAGTTACTGGATGATGGAAAACATCCGATTCCCTTACATGATTAAAATACCACCACCAAAACAGGTTTTCAGGGCAAGAGAGTAAAAGGCTTTTCCTAGTAATGACAACATCACGGGAGGTGCCCATTCACACCTCTCTCCGCCTTGCAGGGCTATCTGGCTCCATGTAATGCATAATGCTCTCCGCTGCTGATTCAGCAAACTCCTTAGGGAGTCTGCCTTCCGAGCCAGAAAGTCCCTAGGAGATAGATCAAAAGTCATGCGAACAGAGGAAAGGCTGATTGCCACTTTAGTCTACCTCAGTTGAGAAGTGTAAAGATGTTGCCACTAGATAGGCAACTGGTTTAGACTAACCCTGGGCAAAGCACGACGCTACGCTCGCAGTTTGCGTAATATGCGCAACTTCGCACTACGTGAACTGCACGTAGCACAGTGCAAACATGCGTAGTGGTCATTTTTTGCTTGCTCGCGGTCCTCCACGTCAAGTTGGCGACCGCGAGGAAGCAAAATGACATCCTCGCAAGACTTTTTCCTTGTTCGCGATCAGCCACATCAAGTTGCCGATCGCGTGCATGGAAAATAAACCTCCCGGCGAGATTCTCAACGCAGGAAGGTCAGGTTTCTCATTGCGAGTGGTCGCGCATGCCCAAGACCACTCGCGATGAGAAACTACCAGTCCGCGTTGAGAAAGCTGCAGCTCGAGTAAAAATCTACTCGAGCAGCAGAAAAGTACAGCTCGCACTGTGCAAGATGCCGTTTTCAATGATTGCACAGTGCCGGATGCTTGTCTGCACTGTACAATCATTGAAAACGACATCTTGCACAGTGCGAACATGTAACTACGCAGTCCGCGTAGTGCTACGCATAGCTTGCGTAGTGCGAAGTGCACTTTGCATAGCTACGCGTAGGGCTACTTTATGAACTACGCCCACCCCTAGTTTAGACCCCAAAGAAGTTATACCGTGTGAATTAGGTTTGTAGGAATTGTTCTTCAGGATTTGCTAGAATCCATGTTAAACCCTAGGGTAGTACCCCTGCATTGTCAGTGAGTGGTATTTTCATGAAAAGCTAAAATACTTCAGCATTTACAAAATTCCTGTAGTGGGAAGAAAATTAATCCGCAGAGCCTATCCACAAAAGATTATATCCACAAAAGATCTGAATATCTCAGAGGGGAAGTGCTGGTGTTGCAAGTGCCATCTCTGCAAAAGCTGTCCAGTCAAGATCAGAAAAGTGCAGGCTGAGGTTCGGAACTGCTAGTTAGACAAAGGTCTCTAGCATCAGCCAGCAAGTACATACAAGTCTTACGACACTTACAAAAGAAGAGCAACATCGGATGACGTCAGGCACAAATTGGGCACAAACACGCACCAGCTCCGCACTGGATCTTTTTAAATTCAAGCTCTTCTGTTCACTTAGGGCTCCCGCTCAGTAGATATGACCTAGTAGAAGCCTCTTCGGATCCACAATCCAGTTTTGTCTCATTAAAATGAGCTTATCTTCACAAGGTACTCTTGATCCCAACCTCAGAACGCACCAATTTGCCTCCTGGCCAGAGAGAAGGGTAGAGCACACCTCGCGGGCCATGTGGCCCTGCCACTTGCTTGAACTTGAACATAGCATATACTGTAAAATTCTAGACATATATCACTGTGGTTTTTATGGAATACACCCCTTTCCCTACACAAACAATGTGGTCATTATATTGCCTTGATGTTTGTGATACAACAGAATGCCTTCCTGTTAAATATGTCCAGGGTGAGGAAGCCTGTACCGGTGGATGTCAGTATACGCAATGGCACCGGCCATGTGGAATTAGTTGCTTTTAAGCCTTTGATGGATCTCACGCAAAGTAATCTTTAGGAGAAAACAAAAATGAAACATTTATCTTTCCAAACGAGATCAATAGCTAGTAAACTCTCAGATTTCTTATTGTTTTATCGTACATTGAGTTAAATATCTTGTAAAAAGATATGCTGTCTGCCTCAACAGTTTAGCTCTGCAAAGTCTTATTGGCATGAAGGGCGAACGTCATTTTAACTATGTGCACTCACAAGTTGGCCTAACTTGGGTACTAAGTCCTGTTAGGCAACGAACAAGAAGATTTTTCAAGGATTTGTACCATTTCCCAATGACTCATTGAACACCTTTTTCCTATAGTACCCTTTGGGAATGGCCCTCTTTTGTAAATAACCTTTGAGCCTTTACCCATTCCTAGTAAACATTAAGGCATTTTGTGATTATATGTAATTATAGTCTCATTATGTAATTATAGTCTCATTACACCCTTAAGGTTCTTTATTTCTTTAACTGTGAATGATGTTTGAAGAGATTTAACAGCATCACCCCTTGCATTTGCATCCAGACAAGATTTCAAGAGCGATCAAAGTGTACTATTAAGGGAGAGACTGTTTTTTTCCTTGTGAGCCTCCCTGGTCTGGTGGCTTGAGGCGCAAGTTACAGCTCTTATCAGGACTGTGGTGTCTCTCCCACAACGTGCCAGGGGAATTCCATGCTCTCTTTTAGCTCTAACAAACTTCTATCAAGCACCGAACATACAAACAAAAGGATTGGGAGAGGGAATAAAGAAAACAAAGTTTATAAAAGCAGATCATAACACCTCCCACATTAATTCAGTTATCTGACAAATGCAGGGCACCAGCATTGAATTCTACAGTAATCCAGAAAACCCGTAACAAACAAATTAATAAATATTGGGGTTAAATACAGTTGATAAGAGTGCCGGATTGTGTGACAAGATGTGAATATATATAGCAGGTCCAGAGCGCGACAACTTCATCCTCAATTTCTTGATTACAGTTATCTTGATGACCCATGCTTACGCTGACCTGTTAGTATTTATACAATGCTATACGTACCAATTTTTTTTGCAATGTATACTCTTGTTCAGAGCTTAAGGGTTAGTCTACCTAAAAGTTCTCTACCAGCAAAGAACATTCTTGTACGTCATCCCACATTTTAAGATTAACAACACTGGTAGGGTAGTTCTCTTTGTTCAATGAGGTCACATTTAGAGGGTTAGAGATCTTTTACAAGACAAGCCCTTTAATTGGTGTCCAAGATTTACTCTCTGTTTAATTTGTTCTTGCTTGCTTCTTCAATATCCAATATGGAATTACACAATTACTCCTTTGTTATGTTCTGCAACAAAACACTGTTGTCCATGGATTCTCTTTAGACAACAGTAGTTAGGACATGCTTTTTGACAGGGAAAAGCTAGACAAAGTCATACAATGAGTAAGTCTTTCCAGGTGCGTGTCGATTTAGCTCTTGGAACAAGGTAATGATTCATTCACTTCAACATGGGTCACACAAATGTTACACGTTCATAAATAATCTTCTACATGTATCATGTGTCTATAAACTAAATCTAAATAAAAGGTAAGTGCATGAGCAATGCATTGATGAAAAAGAGTTATCCGTAAAACGCGATTTCCCAGTGTACACCATATTTTGATCAGAAAAAATAGATTATCTCTAACTATCTACAATAACAAGTATATAAACTAACAGTAGTTCATGTAACAACTTAAACGACTTCAGTGCTACAACTGTTCGTGCATGGGCAGCCTGAGTTAAACTTTGCCAGGTGGGTATACAACCTTTTTTTTTTTTTTAAATCAATTTCACAAGAGAATTAAAACTGTTCTTCTCTCTGGACACATGATTATGTCAAAAGATGGTCCTTGAACTTTGCACAGTTAAATTGACCAGAATCGCACTTTGAAGAATAATTTTAGAAACCCTTCTCAGTCTTGTATTCATTTGAATATAACTAAAGTTTATGAAAACCCCCCCCCAAAAGTTTTGTGAATGCTGTCTGGCTAGTCTAACTCTCCAAAAACACTGTAGCAACTGTTTTTCGCTATCACCTTTTACAAATTCAGTCACTCTTTTAATTGTGAGATAACAATGAAAATATTGAATAGCCCACACAAGGCAATTCTGATAATATCGAATTACAATTTTCGTTTAACAGTCCCTTGCAAGAATTTAAATCCTTCTATAGTCACTCTTCACACCAAAGTCTAGGATTCAAAGCCATATTCCCCACAAGGTGTATCTTATGGTATCGGACACTATTGTCAGACAAAAACTAGCGTTGCTCAATTATTTTCAAAATATAGACAGAAATCATCTATGCACAGAGCCAAACATACCAAAAAATAAATACTCTCACCCCTGTGATGTATGTACAGAACATAGCTTCTGTTCAGAAATAGGTTAATAAATATTCTAAAAAATTCATTAATTGATTTTTTTTACTTATGTTGCTGGATAGTCACAAAGTATGTTCAATATATTTACAAAATCTTCTATAAATATAATATTTAAAATGCGGTCTAGAGGTTGTCAACACAGCTGTTATGTACATCATGTTAGTTGCCCATCAGTAGCGTCTCAGTGACTACTTGCGCGTAGTGCAACAGGTAAAAAAAAGTTGTATAAAAGATTATACATAGAAACTCTCACATCCTTTGGATGTTTTCGGTCCATATTTGACTTTGTTGATATCCGTCTGCAACATGAGTAATAAAAAAATCATTGGGCTCTACAAGTGAAGAGAGTGTGTGCAATGCATATTATTCCAGGGTCCTTGGTCCCTTAGCAGCTTCTTGATCCTCAGGGTAACCCGTCGTCTTCTAGGCTCAATGCCACGCGCTGAAACAAGGAAACAGAACAATCAATATTTCATAAACAAAGCAAGGAATCTCATATTAAACACATACCTGTAACTTAAAGAATTCAGAAAGATGCTAAGTTGAGAGTATAGAGTAGTGGATACCTCTTAAGTGGCAGAAAGACTGAAAAACCTCTACTCAGTAAAGTAGGGTCTTGTTCTAAGGATACCTGCAAGCAACAATGAACCACTGTTGGTCTTAGTTTCGGTCAGGAGACTAAGTAGTACAATAGATTTGTGAGGCAGTCTGAATGGTGTGGGGACAACACAGATTCGGTGTGCATTTAACAAGAAGGCTAAGGGCGGTGAAGAAATTCTTCATGTTCATGGACAATAGTGCCAAAGGGTGGAATAAAGCGGTGAAGTCCAGAATGGATGGCGGGTTTGGGGACAAATTTAAAGAAAAGAACAAGTTAATCACAACTTTAGCATAAACTATCGTTCTGGGAAGTGTTTTTTATGTCAATCATTTCTTTCTGTATCCGTAAGGAAGTAATATGGGCAAATAAAAGGATTAGCTCTGCCTTCTCAATAAACTCTAATCTTTTTGTATTTTCTGTTATGGGAGTTTGAGCCCCTTGTGCTCTGATGTGTTTATGCCTTTCTCTGATTTTATGAGCTTCTCTTTGAACAGTTAAATAACCTCTTATGTGGCTATCACTCTGGCAACAACAAAAATTAGGCCTACCACAAGTCGCCAATTATCGCCATGTGACTAGTGCACCTTAGATGCCAGCTTTGTTACTTCTAAAATGAAATTGAGAGAAATGTTATTTTCTCCCCGGCTTCATGTTTTTCAACGACTTTGGTGGGCTCTTGTGAAATGTAAGGACAAGCAGGATTCCTGTAAGCACCAGTATCAGGTATTCTCTACACTTAAAGTATAAATTGAAAATCTTCCAGATGGTAGTAATTACTGTGATGACATTTGAAAAGTATGTATAACTTTTAATGCCATTAACAACCACAATATATATTGGGCAGGTTATTGTTTCTAAATATGCATTTTATAGAAGGTTGTAAGAAATGTGGTTACTTGTTGAGGGGTGTGAAATCCTTACTCAAACAGCAGCCACAATCTTTGTCAG
Organism: Lissotriton helveticus; assembly: GCF_964261635.1. Classification (NCBI taxonomy): domain Eukaryota; kingdom Metazoa; phylum Chordata; class Amphibia; order Caudata; family Salamandridae; genus Lissotriton; species Lissotriton helveticus. The sequence goes on along the minus strand of NC_136058.1, from coordinate 161,543,264 downwards.
GGTGAGGTAAAAGCAAACCCAAAACTAACCTGGGTTCACTCTTCGGGTAGCTTGGCACAGAGCAGTCAGGCTTAACTCAGAGGCAAGGAGTAAATTATTTATGCAGCATTTCAAACAATAATTGAGTGAAAACACAACACAAGAAAAACCCCACATCAATTTAGAAAAAGCGAGCAAAACTTAATGAATAAATTAAGACCAAAACGACAAAAATCCAATCAGTAAAACCAGGGATATGCAATTTTAAGGATTTAAGTGAAAATAGCGCCAAAAAGCCCAAGGTGCAACTCACAGCTATCAGGTCATGTGAGACCGGGAGAAAGTCACAATTTCGGGCCGATGGCTATGGAACGTAGGTCGGACACAGAGACCAGGTTAGTCCTGATGAAAGGTTACCTTGTCAGTCAAGAGTCCGATTAGCGGCGGAGGGGCTCACGAAGAGCAAGGAAGTGTCGTGGATGGTCGTCAATGTAGCTTAAAGAGTAGGCCTGGTGTTGCAGAGGGTCATTGCTGTAGGGTAAAAATCCTGTTGTCGTTGCAAACGTTTGGGCCGATTCTTCACGATGTTGTTCCCCGTGTGCTGTTGATGCTGTAGCCTGATGGGTCGGCTAACGGAACTTCATGTTGGTGGGTTGTGCAAGTGACAAGGTTTCAGTGCCAGTGGGTCCATTTGCAGTCGCGAAGAGCCCAAACACTTCAATTCAGCTTCTCTGAGGCCACACCAAGGGTCTAGGACCTGAGAGGGTACCACTTGGGTGCCAGGGTCTTGCTCCAGCTGGATCTGGATGCTAGTTCAGGTTGGTGGGAGCCTCTAATGTCCCTGTGGCTCTGAACAGGAGGCCAGCAGACTTGCCCATGGAGTCATTCTGTGAGTCTTGGGTTCAGGTGCAGGTCTAAATCGCTTGGACTCTGGCAGAAGGGCAGCTATTCAGTAAGGCAACAGTCCAGCAAGGCAGCAGCCAAGCAAAGTAGCAAACTAGGAGAGTGGCATTCCTTTCTGCAGCATAGCAGTCCTTCTTAATGGCAGAGTATCCACAGGTCTAGAAGTGTACTGAAGAGTTGGTGTCGGAGGTCCAATATTTATACCAGGTGCCTCGTTTGAAGCGGGAGAAGCTTCTGCAGGTTTCCATTTGAAGTGCACAGGTTTCCTGCATTGCCTGTCCTTGCTCCAAAATAACTAGAGGGGGTATGCAGCCCTTTATGTGGGGGCAGGACACAGTCTATTCAAATGTAAGCAGGGCTGTGCCCAGCTTAGCCCTCCGATTCCTGCCAGTGATGGCCCATTCAGGCACACCTAAGCTCTCTATTGTGTGTGGCTGTCAAGGAGGAATATACAAAGCCCAACTGCCAACTTCACCTAGTCCTGTGACCCTGTGACTGACTGCATGCACTAAATGGATAAGGCAGGAAAGAGCCAACTTTCTAAAAGTGTCGGCTTCAAAACTGTAATTTAAAATCCGACTCCACGATAAGAGAAGATTTTTCATTGCAATTCCAAAGACATCAGACATGAACTGGTTACCTGTCCCATTTGGAAGTTACACCTTATTGAATGTAATAAGATAACTCCAATATAATCCTATGAAGAAGCAGGCCTTGCAGTAGTGAAAACAGGATTTAAATGTTTTTCACTACCAGGACATGTAAACTTAAAATGACATGTCCTACTTTTTAAATATACTGGACAAGAACCCTCTGGGCTGTCCAGGGCCCACCCCGGGGTAACTTATATGTAATAAAAGGAAGGTTTAGGCCTGGCAAAAGGTTTATTAGCCAGGTCGAAATGGAAGTTTAAAACTGCATACACAGACTGCAAGCAATGGCAGACATGACACATGTTTAAAGGAATACTTAAGAGCGTGGCACAATCAGTGCTGCAGGTCCGCAGGTAGCATTTAATTTATAGACCCTGGGTACAGGTAGTGACACTTACTAGGGACCTATACGTAAATTAAATATGCCATTGTGGTTGTAAGCTAATTCTGTCATGTTGAGAGGAGAGAGCAAATGCACTGTAGCACTGGTTAGCAGTAGTAAAGTGCACATAGTCTCAAGGCCAGCACAAATGAATACAGCTAACACTTGGAGGGTAAAGGTAAAAAGTTAGGGGGTGACCCTGCAGAGAGGGCCAGGCCCAACAGTAGTTATTATTTGTTACCTAACAAGCAAGCCACCTTCATAAAATATGCAAATAGCTGTCTGTGTGTGTTGTGTTTTTTATGAATGGGAAGAACAGAAGTAATTACATGCTGAAAAGGCTCCAGGACAAAGTTCTAATGTTCTTGACACATTCAACTATGCATGGGAAAGTGATTTAAGACTGATCAGACAAGTGGGCAAACTTTTGTCCTCACTGGGAGCAGGACAGCCTGTTGGGTTCTACTCCAGTACGAGCACACCGACCTCACCTCTGCATGCAATGCACTAAGACCATAGGGTGAGAGACTCGAGTGGAAGGGCCACACTTTCTCACAACCTGACTCTTTTGCCATCTTAGAATTATAGGACATTGTACACAATATCAGTGGCCAGAAAGTAACCACTGCAAGATTTCAGTGAAGTCACATTGTTGTAAAAGTGGGAGCAGGTTAGTGACAGCGCTACATGGTTGCACTGTAGGCTTACAAATTCTACCAATCAGACACCAGCTTTCCCAAAAGTGTGCTTTGTTAGGCTCACTGACTCTTACCACAATCCTGAATTCTGAAGCATTTCCTGATTCTTGAAAGAACGTTAGTAAGTCTAGAATCAGAATGCAAGAATCATGTATGACGAAAGCTAAACTAAATACATCAGGATAAACCAGCACCCCAGCTCACCACTAGAACCAATGGGGTTCTTTACCTTTTGTTTAGCCCTGCATGCCTGCTGTGGGAGACCCAAGTGCCTTGAGGTTTCTGTGCCTTGATCGCAGGGGCAACCAAATAGAAAGGAGAAGCCAGAGACTACAGTAACATGCTTGTAAATTGAGGACATATCTGTCATCAATCTGTGCCTGGCTGAGTACAAATGTAATTATCAAGTCCACAAATGATCATGTAGTTTAAAGATGGTTTATTTCAGGATGGTTACAAGATTATAAGTAGATAGGAACAAGGCCACAGTGAGACCCCACCAGGAGCAGCCAGCATGCTGCTCAGCCCAGCCAACTGTAGCTATTGGACTCCCAACATTCTATGAAGTGACATCACATGAGGATTGCATCACATGAGTATTCCACAGAGAGGGAAGGCATAACATAGAAGTCCAGATACCACAAGTACACAACGACTGAGAGAGAGAGAGAGAGATGTGATGGGAGTGGTTAATATGTGGGACCCTGGCTTGGCCATTTCCTGCTAGCCTGAAAAACACAGGTAGTACGGCAGTGTTCAGGCATTACTAAGCCAACTTCAGGCTGGCAAAAAAGGCTCACTGAGGCTAGGAACTTTCTTTAGGAGCTACAAAGTTCCTAGGCTATGTGTCATCATCCTGAAGTGGAAGACAGCAGCATCACAGAGTTTAAGATAGCAACTAAAAGAAGTTTCATTCCATCTACAGGCCTTGGTGATAATACTCCAGGGCATTGAAACTACCTTTTAAATAGTCTTGGTATGCTGAGTCTTTCCTATGGACACTTCATATAAAATACTTTTTTTTCTGAGTTTGCTTCTCCTGCACATTTAAATTGTTTAGATAGTGATTAGGTGCTTCATGTCCTAAAGTGACTGTTTAATGTTTATGCCATTCATGCTTAACGTTTACACAATTTTCAGGTGTGTAAAATAGGACATTATTAGCCCTCTAAAGACTGTTTTCCCCATTCTTCTTTGCCATTTTTCTTTGTACAGTTTTGAGGTAAGTTGGTAATATCTTTTTTTCATTTTTATGATCTTATATTGTTTGAACTTACTTTAGCCCTCACACACCTTCTTGTTTCCTTGTTTCCCCCCTAATGCTCCCTGAGAGAGCGTTGAGGTTGGCCTACCACCAAGAGTGCGACAGAAGGATACCTTTACGGAGTCTTTCGTTTATCTGTGGGGAGTCCCTAAGGCAAGGCTGATGAGGGAGCGTAGCCCTACATATGTACACTAATTATGTTCACTACTCGCCTCATCTTGCCAAGGAAATGTCTAACAGGCAGAACTTATTCCTCAGCTTTAAATACTGTCATGCATTCATGTGCAGTCTGTCTTCCTCTCGCTACCCTTCCCCCCTCAAACTTGGTTTCTCCCCACATAAGTTCATCCCTCCTTCTCCTTTCTGCCTAAGCCTACAGTTTATCCACAGAGATGTATATATGATTCTTGTGACTGCTACTGGGACAGTATGAATGTACTGTCGAACTGAACGAATCCTTTGAACTAAAATAACTTATGGTTCTTTGGTGAGTAGTTTGATCTGCCTTTAAAATTCTACATCCTTAAGGTTCCAGAAATGATACAACCACATTATGCCAGCAGAGAGCACATGAATTTGAACAATGTTGGTGAGCAGAATAAGAAGAACAACAATGCACTGTGTGGGGGGTCTAGAGCTGGCAGAGAGAGAACTGTGTTAATAGGAAGCAAAAGTATCAATCTAGGAAAACTCAGACCTGCCAACTTACAAATATTTTCCACTGTGTGAGGTGGGGGCGCGGCTCGTGGCTATAAGTAATTAAGAGGCATCCTGTCCCCACCAATCCTCCCCACCTCCTCCTCCCAAAAAAAACAAAAAAAAAACAAGGGGTTGCTGGGGCTGTTGCCTAAGTCCTGGGGTATTTACACACCTCTTAGGCGCTACTCCTGCCCCCTCAAAGGAGGACACTCTGTCATATATAAAGATACCTGCCATGTTGTGGGCATTATTGTGTAGCAGTAGCATTTTAGGAAAAACTGAATGCCGGGTAGGCCACCATGATGTTGTGGGCCATTTAGCATTTTGTTGAAACAAACCCCCTAAAGCAGAGGTTTGTTTCTAAAAACCAATTGCCTGGATCCCCAGTGGGTGTCATTCTTGGGTGGGGGACATTGTTGATTTACTCCGTCTCTGTCCTCCATGCCTCGCATCGTGGTTCTGGACAGCGATAACTGTGCCAGAAAGCCATCAGTATAAGGTGAGACTCCCCACGCCTTCTAGAGCTTTTGTGACCCCAAACTTTATTTGGCCCCTAGATTGTCTACCGTGGTCAGTGGAATACTCGGCAGAAGGTGAGTCGGAGTATGTGCTTGGAGTTCAAAAAAAGGTGGTTGAAAACTTTCTTTTGTAGCACTTTGGGCTTTTTGCAATCTTCCGGGAAAAGGTGGAAGGGTTGCAGCATTTTGTGGCACTCACATTCAGTGGCAACTCCTATAATAGTAGTGCGCTCATATCTCTCACGGTTGACCTGGCAGGCCCCGTACTAACTTCTGAGGTTGCGTGTCATTCTGTCGTGGTTGTGGGCATCTTGAGCGTGTCGTTCTGTCTTGGTTGTGGGCGTCTTGAGGTTGGTCTTAAGTTCACTGATCCATATATTCATCTGAAACTTTTGCAATGCCCTTCCCAGGGCCTTAATGATTATGAATGATAAAGATAGTAGTAGTGGTAACGTCAACAACCTCATCGTCAACAACAACGTCAACAACATCGCTGTCAACAACGTCAGTAATGCTACAGCCTAATGTGGTTTAAAGAGAAGACAGGCCATGCTCAACAACATGAGTTATAAATCTCCTCATGCCATTTCATCTTTATTTTCTTAGCTTGAAACAGTTCACAGAATGGTTTCTTTAAAGAATTGGCTGATGGGCAGTGCACTCTCACACCTTGAAGCTTACAACACGCTATCACACGCTGGTACTCATCAAGTAACTCTCCCAATTTACAACTTCTGTGGTAAAGGGACAGGTGGAAGTTAATGCATACGGCAATCTGTGATGAGCAGCATCTGAAGGGCACGCAGCAAGAACTCCAGGCGCGGGACATTTTTTAAGGTCACGCACATGTCGACCTTATTATGTGCAATGATCTATATATGAAATGTAAGGTGGATTTGTAAGCTTTCTCAACCGTGAGTGTATCCAGGCGCTTCAAGAATCGCGGGTACTTTTTTGTAGTTTAGGGGAAAGTCTTAACGCTGCTGTTAGTAAGGCGAAGTCTGCAGGGGGTATGAATGTTCTGATGCAGCACAAACATACAGAGATCTGATCAAATATTAGACCATAGGCAGCATTAGCAGGGGTGACTTTTTCTGTGCTTTTTTGCAACAACGCGTTATTCAAAACCATGATATACATTTTTAAGTATTGTACTACTTTGCTACATTCCCTTTTGCTGTAGGTCCTCTTCTAATTTATCAGTAAAATCAATATTTGTATCTTGTCTGCAACACCCTTAAGACCTGATTACAATTGTTCTAATAACAGCGCTTTAGGCACATGCACCTGTTTACACAGAGATTACTGTTGTGTCGGGCACTGCGAGGGGACCTGCTGATCAGGGTCTATCGCTGGGGAGTATGGTTCACTCGGGGGCTTTTACTTATCGGCCCGCGTGGCTGTGATAATGACTAGGACACTTTGGGTATGGTTTCGTGGTCCCCACGTCGCCGCCAACTGGCGTACGTCGGTGGCTGGACCCTATTTATTACCAAGGGTCACGTGGGGCCACGCTATGCGAACTCAGCGTAGCTGGCGTTAGAAACACTAGAACACAACATTCCTCCCCAACCAAAAGAAAAACAAATATAACCACAAAGATGACTTCAATTCAATAGTCAACTCAAGTCTCTCAATTCCCCGCTACCGGGAGCATCAGGCATCCCATCACAGCTCACACACCAGAACAGTCTTACATGAGATGATCTCAGAGACGACAGGATGGCGCTGGGTTTCTTCTCAGCGGATACTGGGACGATCCTCTCTTTGGCGTGCTGTCACCCCCAGCCGGGGATGCTGCTTCACCGTTGGGACTTTCCGGATCGCTCTCGTTGCACGCCAGGCCAAGCCCTCCAGGCCCGTCCGGGCCATGGCTGTCCCCACGGGCAGAGTTCAGGTCCTGCTCATCAGGTGTCATGTCTCGTGGTGGTGACACCTGTGATCTCGGCTCGGGGCATTGGGACTCCACTGCTTCTGGAGAAGTAGGGGGGAGTACTTGTGACTCCGCCCTCATGGTATTTCTTGAAGTGAGACACGTTGCGAGTCACGGTCTCTCTGCCTCGCGCGGCAATAACTCTAGATCCTTTCACATTGATCACTGTCCATGGCCGTGTTTCATAGGGCAGATGGAACTTTCCACTAGTGGCGTGATTCTTGAGTAGAACTCGGTCTCCTCTTGCGATTTGTGGCACTTGGGATCTCCTACGCTTACTGACTTGGCATAGGATCGCTGTCATCAAGCTTCGATCTGTCCTTCATCGGACAAATTCGGCAGCCACCTGGGATGGTGAGGAATGGAGTCAGAAACTACTCGTCCCATGAGAAGGTGTCCCGGAGCAACACCGGTTGTGGTGTGGGGTGTTTGTCTATAGCTCCTCAAGAATGCAAATATGGCCAGTTCCAGTGATTGTCTCTTTTCGTGTGCGATCCGAATGACTTTGTTGATTGTTCGCATGAAGTGCTCCACTTCGCCGTTGTCTTGTGGCCATCTGGGAGTTATCCTTCGGTGTTGGATGCCCAACGCCCGGAGATAGTTGGCGAACTCTTGTCCTTGAAACGGAGGGCCGTTGTCCGTCTTTAATTCACGCATCAGTCCATGTGTGGCTATTACTTTCTCCAGTTTGGGGATCACCTCGCTGGCACTCGTGGTGTGTATTATTTCGACTTCCGGGTACTTGGAGTGATCATCAATGGCTACCATGGTGTGTCGACCGTCCAGAAGACTGCCGAAGTCAAGGCTAACGCACTCCCAGGGGGATTGTGGCCGGGGTTCCACGATGATTGGCGCCGCCAGCGGTCCTTCCCCCGCAACCTGACAGGCGTCGCAGGTTCTCACATCGGCCTCCACGAGGTCATCCATTTTTGGAAACCAGACCTTGGTGCGCAGTCGGGATTTGGTTTTGACCATCCCTTGGTGGCCTACATGGGCTAGTTGCACTACTTGAGCTGCCAGGGAGGACGGTATCACCAGCCGGTGCCCTCGTAGCAGACATCCCGTGTTGTCCTCGTTGAGCTCCTCTCTTACATGGTGAAGAGACTGCATTATACGCTGCGCCTCCGGGGTCAGCACCTTCCATTCTTCCTTGCCAGTTCCCACTCTGAAGGGCTGTCCGAGCTCTCTGTAGACAGTCGTCCTGTCGGGTGGCTTCAGCGATGGCCTCCAGGGACAAAGGCAATGGACATGACCTGGCAGTGACGCACCTCACGTAGGCCTCAGTGTCAGCCGCGTCCTCCATTTCTTCCGGAGTGGCCGCTCGTGGATGGCGTGACAGGTAGTCAGCTGGGTTTCTGGAACCAGGCTGGTACTCCACCCGGCAGTTGTAGTCTTGAAGTTGGAGCATCCATTTCTCTATGCGGGGCGGAGGCTTCGTGGAGGTCCCGGAGAACAGGGCGACCAATGGCTTGTGGTCTGTGATCACTACGAAGGGCTTTCCATATACATACAAATGGAAGTGGAGGCACCCCCAATGGATGGCTATTGCCTCCTTCTCTATTTGAGAGTATCTTTGTTCTGTTTCCGTGAGGGACCTACTGGCAAAAGCCACGGGGGTCCAGTCTTCGTCAGCCCGCTGTCGTTGCATCAGAACAGCTCCCAACCCCACGGGACCAGCATCCACCGCTACGAGCGTCAGCTTCCTGGGATCGAAAAAGGCCAGGGTGGTGGCTTCTGAGAGGGCTTCCTTGATTGCTCGGAATGCTTTGGTCTGCTCTGGTCCCCATTGCCATGGAGTGGCATCTTTGGTAAGTTCTCTTAGCGGCAGTGTCAGGTTGGCCAGGTCGCGGATGAACCTCCCGCAGTAATTCACCATTCCGAGGAAGCTTCGGACTTCAGTGACCGTGGTGGGGGGGCCGCCTCCTTGATATCTTTCACCTTATCTGGATCGGGTTTGACTCCCTCGACTGAGAACGTGTATCCAAAGAATTGTAGCTTCCGTTTTAGGAATTCGCACTTTACTCTATGCAACATGAGGCCGGCCTCCCGCAGTCTTCGGAGCACTTGGGTTAGTCGGTTGTTGTGCTCATGAATTGTCCGGGCATGAATCATGATATCATCACTGACGTTGATCACGCCAGGTATGTCTGCAATGAGTTCTAGGATGACGTTTTGGAAGACTTCGGCCGCGCTGGATACTCCAAAACTAAGGCGGGTGTACCGGCGGAGACCCACATGTGTCGAGAACGTCGTAATGTAGCGTGATTCCTCATCAAGCACCAGCTGGTGGGAACCAGACCGCAGGTCTAGCTTGGAGAACCAGCTGGCTCCTGCCATTTCCCCTATGAGGTCGTCAATGGTGGGCATTATATGGCCTTCTCGCTTGATTGCGGCGCTGGGAAGGCGCATGTCCACGCATATCCGCACTGCTCCCGGCTGCTTGGGCTTCCTTGTGACCACTATGGGCGACACCCAGGGGGTTGGGCCCGTTACCTTCTCTATTATTCCGGCCGCTTCTAACTTCTTAAGTTCTTCTTCAACGGAGGGCCTTAGGTGGAATGCAATTCGGCGATGTCTCAGGGCCACAGGCTGAACAGTCGGATCAATGTGGAGATGTACCTTCTTTCCTGTGAATCTCCCGATTCTCATGAATACGTCAGCAAATTCCGCTATGAGCTGCTGGATGGACTCTTGGTGTACCCCAACGGCGAATGTGACTACGCCCAGGTCTTCCGCTGCTCGGCACCCTAGTAGCATGCCTTGCCCATCTTCTGAGACGAAGACGTTGGTGGTGATGGACTTGTCCCCGTGTGAGATGGATGTTTTGAACTTTCCTCGGATCTTGAGAGGTGTGTCCTGTCCATATGCGAACACGGAGATGGCAGAGGGACAAAGTATTGGTGGGGGATCCAGCGTTTGATGTAGAGAAGAGGCCATGAGGTTGATGGTTGCTCCCGTGTCCACTACGGCCATTACTTCTTGTGCACCTACCCGGGTGCCTCACTGGGGCAGCCGCCTGGCTCTTTGGACAGCGGGGCCAATCATGTGTACCCTGTGTACTGTTCTCTCCTCCTCCTCGTCATCGTCCATATCACTTTGACTGGGGTCTCCGTCTGGCACTGCATTCACCACCTGTCTGGGTTTCCGAAACTTCTTGGAGCGACAGACCTTCTCGAAGTGGTTGAGGCGCCCACACCCGGAGCACCGTTTCCCTCTGGCAGGGCATTCTGTCGGAGTGGCATGGGGTTGTCCCCCGCAGTATCCACATGTCTTTGGCATGGTTCCCATTGTGGTTCCTGCGCTTTTCTTGTTCCATTTCGTCGGGGATCTCACGGCCACTTTGTTGACTGGCTCCGCTTTGACAGGCGTCTGGAGCGCCGCTTCCATATGGTCCGCTCGGGCTTTCGAAAGCTCTTTGGTGCGTCCTAGAGTCAAAATGGCCACTAGCGGTTTGCCCGATTCCTCCAGAATGCGTTCTCTGAGTTTGGCAGAGGCACAGCCCTGGATGATTTGACCCCGTATCTCTTCTGTGGTGTCTGCAAATCCACAGGTCGACGCTAAGTTCTTCAACCTGGCGTGATACGTGTCTAGCGATTCCTCCGGTAGCTGTCTCGCCTGTCGGAATATGAATCTCTCATAGTCCTGGTTGGCCATGGGCTCAAAGTGAGCATTCAGGGCATTGATGAGCGAGATGTGATTCTTTGGGGGCACTTCCACTAACGTTTTAGCTATGTTGTGGACATCTTTTCCTCCTAAGTGAAGAACCATGGCGCGTTTTTGATCTTTGTGCACTTTGGTTGCCTCAAAGAATATTATGAGGCGGTCCACCCAGTCCTTCCACTTTGGGCCCAGTGACGATGGTGAACCTTCCACGATGAATGGCTCAATGGGGGGTATGTTGGCCATGTCTTGACCTGGTGCACTGAGGAGGGCCGCTGTGACCCTGTGAAATGCTGTCCGCTTTCTTGGCTGGCCTGTGAGCTGGTGTCGTGTAGCACCCTAAGTTAGGGACCTCTCGCTCTCAGCGCGCTGCGTGGGGGCTTTCTTCCCTGTGTTGCCGCTATGTGGCTCACCACTGTGCCTCCTCACCTTCCACTGATTGTGTTTGGTGCTACCGAGGTTGTGCTTGTGATCCCTGTGTACTCTTGCCGTGTTTGGGCGCTGACACACGACCAGACTGCACCTGTTCTGGCACACTGTGTCTTCCTGGCCCAGTACTGCTTGCCCGCACTCCTCCACGTGCTCTCAGGGCCTGGGCAATACTTATGCCGGCATCTGTTTCCTTTCGCGGCACACGCGATGAAAAGGGGGCGTGGCCGCGGTAAAAAGGGGCGTGGACAGATGCTCGTGTGAGCCTCTACCGTGCGCCTGGTTCGGGGCCGGAGGGCCCGACAGTCTTCTGCACGAGTGTGGAGCGTGGGCGCGGCTCACCCCTTCCAGCGCCGATTCTCGCACGCGAGTGCGTGCACGCTGATGGGCCGAGCGGGATCGCGGGGCAGAGCAGCTCACCTTCAAGTGACGTCCTCCAGCTGGGCAGATGAGGGTGTGGCCGCTCAGCGAGCGGACCCCAGGGGCACGAGCACCGCAAGCCGGTGTGGGGGCTCGCAGCCGCCCCGACGAGAAAACACGACACACACACAGCGAGGGCACGCCCACCCTCGTCGCCAGCTGTTGTGTCGGGCACTGCGAGGGGACCTGCTGATCGGGGTCTATCGCTGGGGAGTATGGTTCACTCGGGGGCTATTACTTATCGGCCCACGTGGCTGTAATAATGACTCGGACACATTGGGTATGGTTTCGTGGTCCGCACGTCGCCGCCAACTGGCGTACGTCCGTGGCTGGACCCTATTTATTACCAAGGGTCACGTGGGGCCACGCTACGCGAACTCAGCGTAGCTGGCGTCAGAAACACTAGAACACAACAATTACAATCAAGTGGTGCAAAGTTTATCAACCCCCGTAATTAACGAGTGTGATCAATTTCACATCCTGCTACGTCTTTACAGGTCATTGTTGCCGGAATTTAACAGGAAAAAAGGCCCAGAATTTACCAAGGTTGTTAGATTTTATCGAGTGCAATACTCATTGCATCCAGCAAAGGGCACTCGTAATCAGGACCTTCCTTAAGAGACAAAAGGAGAAGGCACCCTTTGTTCCAATTACCAACGTAACTACTCGACGAAGTAGTATTAATTTAGCCGTGTGTTTTTGCCTGGCCTCGTTAGTCATGTGGTTAAACAGCACCTCCGTGTAAATTAGCAGAGGTCACAATAATACTCACGCCTTGGGAAGTGCGGAGGTTAGCACAGGGCACGATTATTGCTTCACCTTTTAAGGAACATTAATGTGAAGGAAAACATTTGTAATATTTGGCTTGCTACAATTTAACTCTGAATTTAAATAAACACCATAATCCAGTCTTAGTACCACGGAGTTCATTTTGTCACCCTGGGTAGGGTGACCAGATTCTCAAAATAAAAAACCGGGACAGGTGTCATAGACATAGAAGTAGGACTGACAGAAGTACCCATGGCTTTAAGTGGGATGAAAAAACAGGGGGGGAGGGGGGTCTCTCAAGGGGCATGGCCGATGTAATTGGGGACATGGCTCAAAATACATAAGCTAAAAAAAATCGGTACTTAGCATTGCGTCCCGCCCAAGAAATTTGCTGCTTCTGTCATTGTATCCAGATAAACAATATAACGAGCAGTATCACACCTAGAACAAGCATGGACTATTGGCTTTTTCGACGGTTGTTAGCTGCAAAAGAGAAATAAGCCACAATTTTGGCTTCGCTGTACATAACATTGAAAATGCCTCAGTTCTGGAATGAAGAGACAGACTGTGAAAGAACTATAACGGGTCTCTTTAAAAGCAGTGACTGGTGGTACTGCTGCAGCAGTAAGCTTTTTTTCCCTCTGTGAGGACAAAAATGGATAGCCCAATAGAGACCAGTCTCATCACCTGTGACAAGTAAAGCAGGCGCACCGAGCGAGACACCATTTAAAAACCGGGACATTTATCTGTTTAACCCAGGCACTACACAAAAACTGGGACATTTCTTTAATTTGCAGCTAAGTGTCGGGACACTGCTCCAAAAACCGGGCCATCCGGGGAAACCGGGAAATCTGGTCACCCTAGCCCTGAGTAAAGTTTCAGCAGTCCCAGTCTCAGTGGGATGCAGTTTCCCACAGATGTAGACCTGAAATTTTTAACAAGATTAAGCGTGTCGCCAGGATAGGGGCAGTTGCTGAAGTCTGCGTCTTATCGCTGGCTCCCATTAGCTGTAGGCAATGTTCCCTCTAATTTTTTTCCTCTGTGTGCGGCAGTGTAGGGTCTCTGTGAGCTGCAGCCATGGCTATGGGCGATAGGAACCAGACTGCGCGTGTGTGCAGCACCAGATATCACTCCAAACTTTTGCTTGAAAAACCAATCGCCCGCAGCCCAGCTCTTTTATGAAGAGAAATGTATTCCTCTGTCTGATGTAACATTTCCTATACATTGATTTACACACTATGATTCAGTGTTTCTGTGTAATTTGTATGCAATGCAAAGTGATTAACACCTTTCACTGGTATGAGTGGCGCGAATAACAAAATAAATATGAAAGAGAGAGGGGTTATGGAGACTTGAGGGGCACTATTAAAGGTTGTTAATGAGAGTATCAGTGGCGGAGGTGGTCATTGGGGTGCCAACAAACCTTGTCACACCAGGCGCCACCAGAACTAAAGCCTGCCCTGTTCAAATGGCACTAATAATTACAGTGAAATTAAGAATACGTCCCACATTGCAATTTGAAACCTTGGCAGCTACGCTGCTGCATTTCTTTTCTTAATAGGGCTGGGCTGCGTGGTGATTGTGGTCATTTGTTAAGGTTTTCTTGTTAATTGCAGCTCATGATGGGTGCTGCGATTAACATGAAAACTTTAGGAAAGGAACCAGGATGTCTTAAGGATTTTGAGGGCCCTGGGCCAAACTTATTTCTGGGGCCCCTGATCAGAACAGCTTTTGATTTATGATTCAATTTCAGCTTTTTCATGTTCTTTCAAGCCAGGTCACCAACACCGCAGAGGCATGCTGGTCCTAATTCTAAATGTGCTTCCATCTAATATTCAGGGATATTAATATGTGTTTTAAAAATTGTAACATAGCAGCCAGAAGGAAAATGAGAGGATACTAGTGAGAAAAAAGATTTAGTGGTGGAGAAAGGGGGAGAGCGGAACAAAGGAGGAAAAAAAGTAATGGCGCAAAGATGTGAAATGGAGAAGGGGGTAAGGGAGAAATTGGTAAGAGATGGGCGGAAAGAGAAAGGCAGGCCAGAGGGTCTGGAGAACTGGGAGGGAGAACGGAGAATGGAAAACCGGTAAGAGAGAAAGCAAAGAACAGGCAGCGAGAGGGAAATGGAGACAAGAATGGGATGGTGGAGAAGGGGAGAGTGGGTAAACGTGGAGCGGGCCAGAAATGAGGAAGAGGAAAAAGAAGAAAAGGAAACGGCGAGAGCAGCTGAGGAGTGGAAGAAAAAAGGACAAAAGATATGTCATAGAAGACAGCGAGTGTGATATGGCAAGGCTTCAGAAGTAGCATCTCTGCATATTGACGTTGGGGTTTTAAAGGAGACTTTTTCGCCATCTTGTCATTTCTAAACGCACGCTCTATGTAACCGTGCTCACTTGAACGAACTAAGAAGGGTGGAAGGCTGGTTATGCCTTGCCAAGATTTTGAATCTTGCCAAGATGCAGTGTGTAAATGACTGATCCATCTGTCGGGAGTATTCTCTTCACTAACACGTGCTCATTTCCTACAACACTCTCCAAACCACTTCCTGCAGGTGCTGCAAGTGCTATGAATGGACAAGTCTTGCACTGGCACGGAGTCTATCCAGAGTAACCCCCCCATAGTGACCCCCCCTGAATGGAAGACCCAACGCTTCCCGCAGCTTTTGGCTTCCACCGAGAAAGTACCCTTTTTTGTGTCATTTCCTTCTGGTAGTCTCCAAATCTCACATGTGGTGCCAGGTCTCATGTGCTACTTGCTAGATTTAGACTCTTTGTTAATCAGCACCTAAAGTGCCCTTCCTCACAATTTGATTGTGTGATGTTCCTAGCTAACAGTGGGTGACTTATGATGGACACTACATTCAGGGCTTTAAGTGGGCCGGATCTCACCGGTGCTGAGCACCAGCAGTTTTTTAAAGGGGGTCTCAAAACCGGTCTCTATCGGGCTCTGTTTTGTGCCGTGGCACACAGGCGGTCCTCTTTTTTTCCAGACTGCAGTGACAGCAGGCACATTGATGTGCGCGTGCTCACACTGCTCACTTCTCACTAGTAGAGAAGTTATGTATGACGTCATGCCAGGTGAGCGTTGTAGGGGAAGGGAAATCCTTCAAAGAGTCATTTTCTCTCTGGATTTCCCTTCACTTTTTGAAACTCAGGGGCAGCAACATCGTGGTGGTGTCACCAGGGCTTTAGGTAGAAGCTTTTTCAATATTATATACAAGCCATAGTTGCTGCTTATTTATCTTGTGCAACTAACAACCACTAACAAAGCCAATTGTCCGAGGTATGGTAGGTATGATGTTACTTGTATCATAGCTCGGTGTAATGACAGAAACAGCAAAATACAAATCGGGCGGCACACTATGCTAAACACAGATTTTTTTTAGTTTAGGTGTTTTTAAGCCATGCCCTTAATTACATTGGCCACGCCCCTTTATGATACCCCCAGTTTTTTCATCCCACTTAAAGCCCTGGATAAAGAAAAATGATGCTGACTTAGGCGTAACATAATATTGTGTCAGACTGGACATATATCTTCGTTTGGGGATTAAGCAGTTGTAACCCGAGTGGATTGGAATGTGAGTGTAAAGAATAAAGGGCGCTTAATATTCAGATATGATTAAACCCTGTGTGCATAATCTCAAAGCACCAGACGAGTACAACTCAGAGCTGCCCTTATGAAGAGAGTTGCACTCTCAGCCGCAGGGTATTTCGGTTCAAGTTCCGTAGCTGTAATTGCCTTCTGCAGGAGTTACTTACTGGAGGACCTCAGATAAGGTAAACAGGCATGACTCAACAGTGGCACAATAAAGTTTATAAGCGCCAGCCGGGGAAAGGCATAAGCCGTAGTAAGAGAGGGAGCGAGAGAGTGAATGAGAATGAACACCGTAGACAATGTTTTCTTCCGGAACCATTTGTATCATAAATCTGGTGCAATGACAGAAACAGGAAAATAAAGGTCGAGTGGCACACTATGCCCAGCACAGAAAAGTTGAATACGTCACACAATCATCCCCAAGATGTGCTCTATTAAGAGAAATTCAGCAAGTCTACAAATAGGGGTGTGCTTCACATGCCGAGTTTGTAGAGTTGTTGCATATCTTTTTTAATAGCGCAGGGCTGTGGGGTGATTGTGTGACTTTGCTAAAGTTTTGAGGTTAATTGCAGTGCCCGTCAGGAGCTGCAATTAACAAGAAAACTTTAACAAAGTCACACAAGCACCCCGCAGCCCAGCTCTGTTAAGAAGAGAAATTCAGCGAGTCTACAAACAGGGCGTGTGCTTTACACGCTGTGTTTGTAGACTTGCTGAATTTCTTTTGTTACTAAAGCGCTGCTGTGGGCAGATTGTGAGCTTTTGTTTAAAGTATTCATGTTAATCGCAGCTCGTGACGGGCGCTGCAATTAACATGAATACTTAAACAAAAGCACACAATATGCCCCACAGCGCGCTCTAGGTACAAAAGAATAAAGCAAGTGCCCTCCATAATTCCCCAGGCTGCCGCAAGACTTACCTGCGACTCCCTCGTCTTCGTTTCAAATTTGTTTATTCCACCCAGGAAATAACCGTTTTTCGCGCTGCTCGCTTCATTAAAAGCAGCGGCTCAAATGCTCTTGCGGGATTATGTGCTGTGTGTGTGCGCTCCACACACGGCACTGCATGCTCATGGCAACAGAGGTGCGTGGGCACGCATGCGCGCAGCTTAATGGGTACAGTGGCTGTAGGTACACCCAATGTTAGAATGTTCCTAAGACCTGTTTACAATTCAAGGTGAGTGTAAGAAAGGCAACTAGAATTATGTGGCACTGGGAGACTAAATTAAGCAGCAAGGTTGACCACATCATGTGGCACGAAAAGGGAATTATACAGCATTATACACCATCTGCAGCAAAATTGTCTCAATCATATTCACATTTTAATGTACACTGATTTGAAAGAGATTCTGAACTTTGATTAAAAAAACCTCTAACAAATAGTAATTTTATCGTGCAAGGAATGGATGGAAATATGGAAACACCATTTTTCCATCTCTGTCCTTTTAAACTCTCAAAGTAAAATATTTTGTATGAAATGTTGCACTCCGTAGCAAACAAGCCTATCTATGCGTACTTATATTCTTAGTATCACAGTTATGTTTTAGAATTTCTTTCCAAAATATGGACCTCTAGAAGCGCTTCTCTCCTTTAAGAAACAACCTTGCACAACAGTATTTTACATTAACTATATATATAATTAGGCTGTCCAGTTTTCAGTTTCTATTTTTGGTAAATTCTGGTGGGGTTTTGTCAGTGTTTTCAATATCTTATAAAACAGTTGTTATCAGTGGTTACACATTTTTACGCCACTAAAAACAACAGAAAAAGTGTTTTTCCGGTGTGTATGGAACGTTTTGCTTTTATCATTGCTTGCTTTCTGCACTGAAAGAACATGGTATATAGACAGTGTACATATAGTGTTTATGAGGTCCAAAGAGATTTTGGCAAATTAATCTTATTGTAGTACACCATACAATACTTCTTCAGTGAGTCTTTAGTCATGTGCGCTCGCGCTTTCCTTCCCATGTAAACTTCTGTGAAAAGGCCCTCTCAGTATTCATATCCCCTTGGGCTGAGAACCGTCAGCTAAGGGGCACAGTTGGGATGACTCTTTCTTTGATGCCACATAAAGCACAAAATGATAAATATTTGCGTTTAAGTTCCTGGGCATAAGAAAACAGTGCACCAGAATGGACTAAAAAGTCAATAGCATCCCTCATTAACTCTGAAGATTGTAAAGATGCTTTCAGAATACCATCTAACAAGTGGAAAGGATCTCCTACAGGGAATCACTTCAGCTCGGGTATCAATTTTGACAGGTCATCACACAAATGTTTTATATACGTAGCTGAATCACTATAAATACAAACAATATCACTCCAATCTTTGTTGTACTTGGAAAGAACCTTTTTTGCAGAGCATAACAAGTGACACTGTGTTCCATGTTTTCCAAAAGTCGGGTGTCACGTTTTCACCACTATCCCAGATGCTTGGTGATATATATACTTGTCATTATACCTTGCATTTAATGTTTAAAGCCTGAGGTGTTGGCAATTCACCTACTATCAATACTGACCCACTAGAAACTATGGTCTGATGTATTAAGGGTTTTTACCCATTCTCTGTGGGCAAATGTGATGACACACATTAGGAAAGATTTTTATGAAACTAGCCGTTTTACCTATCAGTGAAAGAATCAAATGCAGCCAAAATATCAAATGTGAGTTTGATATGTCCTGATTCTCTACAGTTTATAAAATAATTAAACTAAACCTAAAACGTGAAATTAAACCCTGCATCTTTAGACCAAAGGCCATACAACTGAAAAAAGTAAAAGGAAGAAGAAACAATATTTTAGCGGCATCCCTAAAGAACAAAACTCAAGCAGAATAATGTTAGCCAGTCTTTCTTACTGCTATCTTGTATAACAAAGTTACATTTTATTGACCCCTTCAGTAAAAACAAAATGACTCTTTCACTTTCTTTTCCCCTTTCTTTGAATGGCATTTAGTTTGTGGTTGTGCAGGTGTTTTTTCAGTGTTTATATGTTTTCACCGGTGAGGGCTATTTTTCTTTCAGAGGGGTTTTATCAGTTATTATAAGTTTAAACCTAAAACCCCACAGCCTATATATAATGTAGGTATTTAACTAGGAAGAAAAAAGCACAAAAGGAGGTAAGGTGAAAAACAGTTCCAAGAATTATTTTACGTATATAATGTGTAGTAGCAAAGAGAGCACAAACACTTTTTTAAAAACTGCCCTCACCCACAACAAGTTGTGGCATGCTTCATCATAGGCCTGCTCCTGAATGCCTCTGTGCAACCCAATGATAGAGGCGGAGCAATAGGGAGGGGTAGACAATACAAACAATTAAAGAAAGGAAAAGAAAAGGATCCAAAGAAGGTGCAGACAGACAGTGATATTAAAACTGACTATAAGATATCATAATAATAGTTTTATTCCTTGATTCCCTAGTCAGATATAAAAAGGGTCTTGAGATACCCTCGGTTGGTGGTGATATGAGTGGATGTTGGTCTCTGCGAGTGCCGTGAAGCTACCATTAGCTTAGTTTAACTAGGAGGCACTGTAAGACTCAAGACATCGGATGGTAAAAAGAGAAGTAAAACGTTTGAGAAGTTAGAAGTATAACCTGAATTTGCAAGAACAATTAAGCCGATTTGGCGATGCAGTAAGCGCAAGGTAAATAGTTTTATTTATTTATTTACTTACTTTACTCCATGCCGTCGCATGTCTGACTCCACTACCCCCCTCACCCTTCACCACCTCGCCCTACCGCCTCGCAGCACTCCCTCTGCGAGCCGCCATTGAGTGGATGCAGTTCTATGGTTAGGTAAGACACCAGGGGATGAATTATCAAAAGCATTCCAGGGTGCAAGGGACATGTAGACCCAATTTATGCACACCAGGAGCACTTTGGTATTATAGAAGGGACTGTAGACATTCGTGTTGCCCTGTCTCATAAGGGACCCTCTCTTGCATCACACCTCAGAACTCTAGTTGACTGGGCTTCTCAGTGAACCAGGCAACTACAGACTAAACTTCAGTTTCAGCAGAATAACATTTTCATTGATTAAACTTCATAGGGGCCTGAAAATGATGCTACCTGTTGAAGTGCATAGAGCTCTCAAGATGCCCAGTGTCAGGCACAAATAGCTCATCCAGTGTTGTTTTGCATTCCGAGATGTGCACTCCTGCCTGTAATATTAAAAAGTAGAACTAAAAGCCTCCATGTTTACAAACGAACTGACCTAGTGCGCGTCACAGACGGTGACATGTAACCATGACAACCACCTTTCCTTGACCTCAGAAAATCCAGCTGGGCTCCAGGCACCGGGAGCAGCTAAATGTTGCCAGCCGTCACTGAGCTCACGCTGGTAAATAAATGTTAATACCTGGTGCAAAGTCACAAATTGCTGCACAGCTCATTGCAGGTCTGTAAACTGTGTGACAAACTGTTGTAGCGCAGGTATGTGGTAAAGAATTCTTGCATTAGTGTAACCTGTTATGAGTGATACTCTGAAAGGCTGAATCTGAGCTGGGAACCACAGTGGCGTAGCTAGAGCTTTTGCCGCCCGCGGCGGTCCCTGAGTTTGCTGGTCAGTGACGGCTGCTGCAGGTAAGAGCGTGTTGGGGGTAGCGGTAGTCGACAGACGACTACGAGGGAGCATAAAATTAAAAAAAGAAAACCACTTAACTTACGTTTGGCGAAAATGCTCACGTGAAATGTCGCAGCCCCCAAAAAGCTGCTGCCGAGGGTGGACCGCCCCCCTTGCTACGCCACTGACAAACCCAAGAAGAGTGGGCAGCCTCCACTGTGCCCCGCAGAGCATACCTCTGAGGCCCTGGAGAGGGGGGCTGTTACCTTGAAAGTGGTCTTTCTGACTTGCAGCACCACTGCCCAAGTACTAGGTAAACAAAAGGTTGTCCCCCTTTTGCATTCAAACACATTCCAGGAGCCCTTTTTCTACATATTGTCTGTGTCATTTAAAACTTTCAAATAAAAATAAAAAGGTACATCTATCAGAAGTAAACTTTATCTGACTAGACCTTCTTGCTTACATTTTAAAGGGACCCAAGTAATGCCATTCAAGCTTTTTTGCCACTGTACACTGGAATATTGATTGTGCATTAATTTGGAAACAGTAAACACTGCACAGTGAACACTGCAGTAAAGAAATCAGATTTAGTGACAGCGACTTTCCGGAAGCACTGGGAACAGCGCATTAATTGTGATATGGCGTACTGACATGGTCTGCACCCAGTTAAAGGTACCGCACAGCCCAGAAAGGGTCAGTGCACTCTGTCTGTAACATAGGCACAGGAGCTGCATTCACAAAAGTTTTCCAGTGAGTACTTGTGTCTCACTTCCAATCGAGGTGCACCTTAATTGTAAGTTTCAGGAGTAAGGCACAGATACCCTTGGGGAAAAAGACTTGGGAATCAACCTTCAGGACTTACTGATATGATCACAACAGTGCAAGAGGATTGAGGGTCCCTGCCTTCTTTAACATTACCAAGCAGCCTTTACTAACATATCTGGGAATGGCCACAAAGGCACAACTGTGTTGTGAATGTCATACATTTATGAAAAAATCCTTTCAGGCTTCTTAAAACGACCGGGCTAGATAGAGACTGAACAAAGAAATCTTGACCAGGTGAAGGCGCCGAAGGTATCCAGCCAATGAGAGGCATTCCTTAGGAGCAAACATTTGACTTTTCCGGCTCAGAGCATTTCCCGCCAAACCCAGTGGCTTCAGCTGCACCTTGCCCAATGGCTATCCGACAGAGGGAACATGGATACAGTCTGCAACCTTGCCCACTTAAGGATTTTGACTTCCATTTCAGAAAGGACTGTGTGAGAGGGTTCCCTTTTGTACTGAAATTCATTTTAATGATTGCAAGATTATATTGGTTATTCTTGACCAAAAATGAAGGTATCTGATAGTTCTCTTTGAAACTAATACAAATAAAGTAAACTCAACATCCAACTATTTGACAATACAAATCCGTATGACATAAAATGTTGCATGTGTGCAAAAAAATGGAGCATGTCCACTGTACACTATTTTAGCTCTGCACATTATACAGGATGTTTAGCACTAGTATAACAAACAGAGTAAATTGATTTTTCACTGCTTGTGCTACTTACAAACTAATGTTCGAACAACAAAAATGTTGCTCTTTTTAAAAAAAAATGACTACTTTTAAGGCAAAATATTACTATCTAAGTAGCAAACAGTGTAAAATTCATATGCTTCATGACCCTGGTGTCATTTGTATGCAATACGCTAAGGAGCAAAATATGTGCAAACCATATATAAAGGCCATGCTTCATTGAAGGAGTTTGAGACTGAAAGGGGTGTTTATGAGTCAATAGTTTTAAGAACCCTGAAAACAAGGATTTCTTAAAATGGATTAGGGCATTGAGTCACATATGTGATCCCTGCTTACTCTTCTGCCTACATCTGAACAAATCGATTTTGAACTTGGGGCGTTTTCAGGCAAAACAAAGTTTCCTGTAAGTGAGGTTTTTCATAACAATGGGAATGTGGTTCAGAGATTTAGTTTTATTAGGCGCATTTTTTATTTTAGTTTAACAAAAAAATTCTAACTATGTGTAAAATGCCCTCAAATGTAACGCTTATGCTTCACCTGGCTCTACCGAATATAAACATGTATGCACAGCAAAAACTGGTCAAAGTTTAGACAAGGTTGTAGATGGTGACAAGACAACCTTACAAACAATATTGACTACGACCTCTCTGTTCTTTTTGTTAAAGCATATTTTGTATGTTGTATGTGAATATCAGGTTGTATGTACTATTAGTCTTAAGGCTTGATAATTAAATGATAACTTGAATAGATCAAATGATTTTCCTTGATATTCTGTAGTCAAGAAATTCAAAAAATTAAGATAAGGTTAATTCAGGCCATCATTTTGGACGGTAAACAACATCTCTCTGCTATTTAAAATAATCAATTATAGTGGTGATGCTGAAGACTTACTGCTGGGTATACATGTCCAATCTGTGTCGTTCTACCAATATGGATTTCATCTTCATCTTCCTCTTCTTCCGTGGTCTTTCTGTACACTGGATTATCGAAATTCATGCTTTTCGTGTTCTTCCGTTTCCAGTTTCTCCATATCAGGTACCCTCCCATGCACAGCAGACCGATCGCCACTGAAGAGAAAATGGTTACGTATTAATGCTGATCTCACCGATGGATACTGTTAAAGGACTTTCAAATTCCTTACACCTGGCTTCACTTTTTATTGGCCCAAAACCAGCCCCTTTGCATTATTTCAGAGAATAACACAGTAAAATGTGGAAGTTATTGCATTGGTGAACCTTTGCCCTATAAGTCATTTTCCCTTTATCACCAAAGATTCCCCCCTGTATTTAACATTTTTGGCTAAGCTTGTGGAGGACCGAGTCTAAGGGACCACCAAACTGGAAATCAACTGCTCCACACTGACACTTTTGGTGACCCTAGGACCAGCAGAAACCTTAAATAAAGCCGATTTATTCTAAGGTACCCCTCTTCAATCCCCTTATGCAGGTCCTGGAATGTGGCAGCACATGCTTAGTTTTGGGATGCATTAACTGCAACCAAGGGATTTACCTACTCTCACCATGTAAATCAATGTCCAGTGAAGCATGGTAACTGGGACTTATTTGTTCCTTTTTTCAATTTTATAGAATGATAATATTTACAGTCATTATGCATGATGGGGATAATGATGCGGCTATCAGAACACATGGAGTTTTCTATTAATGTTGCGCATTAGATGAAGGATGAAAGGTACCCAAAGGATGGACAATGTAAGCTGACCCTCTTCTTTCTACATGCCCTAGGAGTTTCTGAGTGGGATACTTAATCACTCGCCACAGTTCTTGTGCAGGTATCTTATGTATGGTGATGCATAGGCATGACTACCTGCAGTGTATTCTGGAAGTACGGCAAGACATTTGGTAGGCAACATATGCACTTTTTCAAATGCAGGAAAACCCAATCCTCCCTGGGTGGCTGCAATTTCAAACTCTCAAGTTGCACCTGAACTGATATGCAATGGACCGCTGCTCCAAGATAACAGACTAACCACATCAACTGGAGACTGACTCAAGCAGTTTGAAGACCTTCATCTTAAACAAAACTGTGTGGACTCTAAGGAACTGAGCCCTGCCCAGTCCCTCTGCACTGCCAATAATCCTGCATCTCTGTAGAATCTCTGGTGACGTGCTCATCTTTTGCCCTTGAATATATGTATGTGTGCAACCAACTAAAATACTCCCAAGAAACGGGTTCAGAGCACAGGAAGCCCCCTATACTTCCTTACCGAAAATTACCCACGAATCACCTTTGCGAATACAGGTGAGCTGAGTGGTGAGAATTCCTGATGAGTACACTCTCCGTGTACCTATGTAATATTTGTTCACTCCCCCACGTTATCCTATTCAAGGTATCCACAAGTCTCCAACCAATGTAATGTTGCACCTGGGCCATAATCAGCCTGGGTGATGAATTAGTATCACTGAGCTACACCTAGGAAACTTCTGACCCTGTTTAGCTCTGCAGATTTCAAACACCTGGAATTCATGCTTTATAGCTGGATTCAGAGCTCACAGACGGTCTATGTGGTGTTGGTGGATTGACATCCTATGCTCTCTGATGGGCAGAGTCCAGTCTGACACCATTCATTATCAAGATCTGCCCATCCTGGTAACAAAGCTGTTGAACTGAGCTTGCTAGCCCTTACCCATATCTAGATATAAGACTGTCACGGTTCTGGAATGCCCTCACTGTGAACTATGACAAGAACTGCTCTCTTTCTTGAACATTTGCTGCAAAAACTGTAACGCATATATTGATACAAGTGTTTTCATGTTTATTGTAGCTTCCCATACTATGTATTAATGGTCTTATTGCTGTTGTAACTGTAATACTGTTTGCAATAGTAAACAATGCTAACAGTCTAGTCCAGTCCATCCTGCTCACTGGATGACAGGTGAGAAGGAATTGTGGCCCACACTTTACAGACAGAGTCGTCTGGTCACTGTAGTGATCGCCTTCAGCAGAGCACCAGTTTGGATTTTTCTATGGAGGATCAGTAGCTAGATCCCTTCCTACAGGATAACACTGATCTTTGTTTGACATGACAGGGGATTATGATTCCTGTTGTTTAAACCCCCTGATTATGAGCCTCAAAGGGATTGTGATGAGTTGGTACACTGTATATTTTGGGTAGCAGTGGACTGTTCGCTGGAGACGATTTGTGCTTACAATGTTGTTTAGTTTCTTAATGTGTAATTTACATTTTAAAGGTATAATGAATGTGTCTGTCTTTTAGCTAAGTTGAAACTCTGGCTATGATTTCCAATTTATTGGGATTACAATACCTGTGTCACATAGCATCGAGTTTCAATATTCACGTAACACACATTAAGGTAGGCCTTGTCTATTTTAGCACACAGCCATTGAGTTTTAAGGTGATTTTAAAAGCCATCTTTTCATTTAAAAGAAAGATCCGAGCAACCTGGTCAGTAGATAACACATACAGTATCACCTTTAATGCAGATAGCAGCTTCCAACAACTCTAAGGATCCGGTGAAACCCTGCAGTCACATTCGAAACAAAGCATGCTGCTTTGGAGACTTGGTGAAAAGACTATAATGGGACTTAGAAGTCAGCTTTGTTTAAGGAACATATTATAAAAATGCATTTGCTAAATTAACGAGTGCTCGCCCCACATTAAGTTTTGTAGTAGTATGTGAAGAGGTTTTGCAGTTTTGTATTATATAAAAGTATGTAGTTTGCTCTTTGAATCAGGATATCCTTCTGTGTCTTGTGCAATCAGACACTCATGTAAGCATTTACTCTTTCCATGTTTCTCTTCACCACAGTAAGGAAACTAAGCAAACCATCGGTGTCACCAGTTGAGGCATGCAGCATGAAATCAAACTTCCTTCAGTTCTTCATTTGGTCGCATCAATAGTCACTGGGAGTTCACACAGTGCTTAATATTCGAGCTGCTTTCCTAGCTCATCCAGCTCTGAATGATGGAGTGACATCTGCAGTGTTCCTGTCAGTATCAGTCAGAAGCCTTTGCATCTCACATGAAGAGGCTTGAATCTCTGTGTAACACTCCTTGAGAACCTTCCATCTGAAACATGCTCCTCTTATAATCCACTAGAGAGCTCTTGGGCACATCTGCAGTAAAATCCACTTCCAGCCTCCTATAATAAGGGGCTACTAAGACCCGCAAGTACCACTGAATGTCGTAGGCAGCTGTTATGAATTCTAGTGTAACCAACCTAATGTTTCTGGAAGTAGGTTCAGAAAGCTGGGCATAAAAACATGCTGAGGAAACAAATTCGTAACAGAGGCAATTTAAGCACAGCTTCAAATGACCAGGGCCACCACTGAAGCATTGACTACCAGTAAAGAAAACAAACCATTGCCTTTGCTTGTGTGATACCAAAGTGACGCGGCACAGCAAGGGGGCATAAGAGACCCATGCAAGCAAGTCAAAGGGACCCTCCGTCCTGTTTTGGTGGGTGAAGACATTAATAACAGGGATACAGTGGACCCCTAACACCTCAGGGCTGCAGTGCCACCGCATCTGTTGCACAGCTGGTAGCTATGCCTCTA
Organism: Lissotriton helveticus; assembly: GCF_964261635.1. Lineage (NCBI taxonomy): Eukaryota > Metazoa > Chordata > Amphibia > Caudata > Salamandridae > Lissotriton > Lissotriton helveticus. Next base: position 161,516,754 of record NC_136058.1, on the reverse strand, counting down.
GACACCTTGGAGATTATACATTTGATCCTGGTGCTGCAACAGGAGGGGATATGAGCAGAGAAGCAGTGGCGGCTCTTCCATTGTGGCTTTGGGCATTGCCCTACCCAGGCTCCTTTTTTCTGGTCTCTCAGTGTCTGAAGCTCTTCCTTACAGCTTCAGACTTTGAGTGACAGGGAATCAGCAAATAAAAGGTGTGCATGGCGGATTCTCTTCACAGTCAGAGGCATGCATAGTTTGTGTATGATTTTCCCTTTGTCAGTGAGACAGTCTGTAACTGCTTTAGACACTAGGACTGGCAATGCGGAAGAAAGCCTCTGAATTTGGTTCCAGTGCCTGCCTGGGGTGGTGGGCCTGACTTTTGCTTTCCTCTCCATGCCTTATCCCACTCCCAACGCTAAACATGCAGTGATACCCCATGCAGACACTCGCACCAAATTCGAAAATTAGATCAGGTGGCTTCTAAAACTTACCAGTGGAGATCACGGATGGCCCCCTACACCTAGGTGCCCCGGTGCCATTGCATTGGCTGCACCACCGATGGCTACATCCCAGCCAAAGAGCCCCTCGTTGCAAGATCTAGAAATCTCTCATTGAAGCGCTCAAGTGGAACACTCCCTTCCCTCTACACAGAAAACCACCAACCACAGAGAGATCTTACATTAACAACCAATATATAAACCACCCAGGCCTTGAGATATCTACTCGCCCACTTGCTATGGCAAGTCAAATTCTATCAAGGTGAGCATTTATCATAGACTACTAGCCCAGAATGGCCAGAGACTCCAGTTGACAAAGAACAGGCATTATAATTAGGAAAGTGAAATAATAATAATGATGCCTTTAAGTCTTGTTACATTTGCTGTACGTCCAAAGACAGACATCAGACGCCAGTTTATGTCTTTTTACCGATTATTACTTATTTTACCCTGGAGATCGTTTACAAAAACCATTAAATTTGCAGTCGGAGAAAGAAAAACAAAGTGAACTGTCTTGACAATAATGCCTTGTGCAATGGAAGGCTAAAGGGTGTCAGTTACTTTCTAAAATGTTTTTTAATATATTAAAAATGAACTGCAAAATACTTCAAAATATATTTCAGTAGTTAGGAAAGCACTTTAAAAAAAAAATGATTGGTAATGGAAAACAAATATTTTAATAGAATCAAAACAAATTAGAACGTTTTACTTGATGATGTGCAAATGATAAATATTTGCAGAAACCAAATTTACACATTGTCATTTGTACACTGTATAGTTCATCAGTAAAACTGCATGTCAGTGGGAAAGTTTGTGGCCATTTCAATGGAAATGTGCCGTCTGGAAATGCAACATGCTTCAAAAATATATCTACTGAAAGTGAGAGTTTTTAAACATGAACTCAGAAACATTCCTGCCCCCGCCCTGATGACAATGAACCAGGAGGCAAGTGAGGGTTCATGTGTACCTTTTATGTGGTCTAGATTTTTGTTATACATGGTGTAAAAGTTTAGTTCATTAAATCAAACATAGGAGTTTTAGTACGACAGACATGCTGAGCTCACATATTTGAAGGTGCTCTCATATTTGATAAGGAAGAAAAATGTGACTCAATGAAAAAAAAAATATTTGCCTAGGATTATAAAATTTGGAGCAGTTTATGGGTCAAGTATATTCAGAGCTTTAAGTGGGATGAAAAAACAGGGGGGGTAGGGTCTCTCAAAGAGGCATGGCCAATGTAATTAAAGGTGTGGCTTTTCATACATGGGGTCAGCTCTACATCATCGGTATATTCCGCAATAGTGAGGACTTCTTTGGTACCACCCCCCCACCCCTTTAGAACCCTTTTACTATATTCGACTGAAGCAGGCCGTTAGGACTCTCACACCAAGCTTCCCACAGGAACCTCCTACACTTGCCCCTCTACACACTCTCCTTCAGAAGGACACCCCGCACATGCCATATCAATGCTTTATCGTACCACCCTAACTGAATGCGAATATGATCCTCCCCAGGCTAGAGCTCGTTGGGAAGCAGAACTAGACTTTCCCATCACTGATGACCAGTGGTCCTATTGCTGTCAGCAAACCGGGAAAATATCCGCTAATAGTAGACTACGCATCATCCATTATCACTACCTACACCGTCTCTATCACACTCCCGCGCCTGATGCGCCTCCACCTTCGTGACGCTGACTGTTGCGATCGGTGTGGGAGGGAGGGTGCCGACTTCAGACACTTAACCTGGGACTGTCCCGCCATTCGTAGTTACTGGATGGAGGTGTTGGGTGCGCTTGACCGCATGACTGGACTGCATATCCCCGAAGACCCTCTGGTCACACTACTAGGCTATACCGAGGCACTGGCCACCTCCTTGAGAAAATACGTCTCTCTGGCACTACTGCTCGCTAAACGACGGGTGGCCTGCAGGTGGGGACGGGGGAGATTGCCTAAATTCAAAGTGTGGCTGAATGATTTAATCTATTGGCAGGAACAGCTAACCACCTACGCCAAACTCCTCTGACCATCTTCCCGCCTCCGAGACATCTGGGCCCCCCTCCAGTCATATCTCCTGAGGCAAGCCAACACCACTGACACAGGCGCAGCCCCCTCACCGACCATTTGACACGGTCCTGGTGCGATGACTGTTCTATATCACCACACATCCTGATATGGTCCCGCAGATTGCAGTTAAGGAGGTCAACTATGTAAGACTCGGGTCACATGTGACACACTGCTCAGCTTGACTCATATATTGTGTTGCCGGTGAATTTATAATGGCAACTTGCAGTAAGTGGAATTGGTTATCTGTAAATGCTGCACTTTTTACTGAAATGGAAATAAAAAAAAAATAAAAAAAAGTGTGGCTTAGAAACACATACGCTAAAAATCTGTTCTTAGCATAGGCTGCCGCCCAACTTGTATTTTGCTGTTTCTGTCATTACATCCAGATATATGATACACCAAGTAACATCATACCTACGACAAGTCAGGACTCTTGGATTTGTCACTGGTTGTTAGTTGCATAAGATAGATAAGCAGCAACTATGGCTTTTATATAATATTGAAAAGCTTCCACTTAAAGCCCCTGTGACTCCACCAAAGTGTTGCTGCTCCTGAGTTTCAAAAAGAGAAGGGAAATCCAGAGAGAAAATGACTCTCTTTAAAGGATTTCCCTTCCCCTACAATGCTTACCTGTCATGACGTCATGCTGTAACTTCTACATTAGTGAGAAGTGAGCAGTGTGAGCAGCGCACATCGATGTGCCTGCTGACACTGCAGACCAGAAAAAATGGACCGCCTGTGCCAGGGCACAAAACAGAGCCCGATAGAGACCCGTTTCGAGCCCTTCCTCAATAAACTGCCAGTGCTCAGCACCGGTGAGATCCGGACTACTTAAAGCCCTGAGTATATCATAGTCAAGTCGATTACTCAAGTCACTTTAATGATTTTTTGAGAACTGCCACCTCCTGCTGCCCTCCATGTACCTATAAACTGCTCTTCCATGTTATTGGTCATCTTCACAATCTGATACTCTACTCTTGCGCCTCAAACCCTGCATTCTCCTTGTCCTACTCTACTAGAGGTAAACATGAGCTCACTTTGCTGCAAAACCCATAATGTATGGCAGGTACTGTGTTTCAAATGTGCATGTTTGTAGCTGCTTGAACCGTCTACATATTAAGGGAGACATTTTATCCAGCAGCAACTCCTCTGCTAAGGCGGAGGAGCATTGCCCCACTGCTCTCGGAGCAGAGCTAAGAAAAAATAAAATGATAATAAAAGAACGTTATTATAATTTTATTTTTAGTGAAATCTGGATCCAGGTTAGGGTAGAGTGGGTCTGGGCTCACCACATCAGAGGGCTAGGGCGCTGGACCTCGGACCTGGGGATCTGGGTTCGAGTCTTGGTAACGACGCCAAAACCTCCTGTGATTCTGGGCAAATCACTTAATCTCCCTATGCCTAAAATGAAATTGTTTCCTCATGTAACGTAACTGGAAAATATGTAAAGCGCTCTGATACCTGATTCGATTCGGGTCTAGTTCGCGCTATATAAAACTCTGCAAAAAAATAAAATAATAATATGCACCATAAGTGTGCATGGGATAGGGAAACAGTCATGCGCACTTCGCATGTTCTCCACCTGGCTGTATTGCACAGCCTGGGTGGAGAATATGCACAGGCTCCCACTCCCTGCCTGAGTGCTAAACCACAACGCTCAGACCAATCACGACGCAGCTGTCATGCTGGTGTTGAAAATGGCAATGTATATGCACATAAGCGGCGTTCATTTGTGTTCACTGTACCCCTTGTTGTAAGCAGAACGGATATCGCTAAACCCTGACTGTATTATCCCGCCAGCATAGACCCATGCACACACGTACACGACAGCCATTTTAGGCACCATGGCCTCTCTGCCCATTTGTTCCCGGCACCCCTCCCCGCGCGCACTGCTCATGCATCGGCCACAAGACCCTCTCCCTCTGCGTGACCCTGCTCTAGAAGTAACCCTCCTGCTTGACCCACACCCCCATTTCCTCCCGAGAACACCCTTCCCCTCAGCTGACGAGCCCCCCCCCGGCTGCACTTGGCCTCTCGACCCGGTCCCAAGTCCTAAGACCAAGCCTCGTGAATGTACACCCCCCCCTTTTCCTGCCCAGCATAACAAAACCGTGATACACCAGCCAAAGTGCCCGATCTTATCGCCTGCCCAACCTTTGATTTGATCATCCCCTCCTGCCCTCGTGTCCTGTAGGAATGTCCGGCTGAGAGATCACAATCTCTTGTTACATTCAGGAGGGGAGGATGACATCTGATCGACTGGTATGGGAATAGGTCTGAAGCTGGGATTCCAAGCATGTTTTTTCCTACTTCAAAGTGTCTTTATTGTAATAAGGAATGTTTGTGCATCATAAACATGTGTATAAAAGACGAAGCCTCAGAGAAACTGGTGTGTGGGAGGAGAGAGCACCTCCTGAAGACACTATGCGAGTGTCCGAAATGACAGGCTCTCCTCATGAGAAATAAAACTCTGTTCTTGTTTTCCTGCTTCCAGCGCCCGTCTCTTTATTTGGTAATTGTTCAAGATGGGAACTAAGAGGCGTCCTGCGCCAGCAGCCTGGGCATCAGGTGTGTTATGGGCTGACTTTTCCACAATTGGCGTCCCAACGCGGGGCCCATCAGCGACATAAGGTCCGGTAAGAGAGGTCCAGACGATAGGGTGAACATCTAAATGATTGGAGTATACCTGCCTTGAGAGGGCCCTCGTCCGGCTGCCGATTGAATGAACTTCACCGATTCCGAACGGACCTCTCTCAAGTGACCTACTGTCCTGACTGGGATCCCACAGGAATGCTGCGGTAAAAACATGGAGAAAGAGAACGATTGGGCGCTGGAAAAGGGAAGGCGAAGAATTGCCCACACGGTCCGGTCCGGGTAAGGTTAAGTAGGACGTCTTTACGTCCGATTGGTAGGATGGCTTTATCCATCTGATTGATTGATTGATTGTACTTAAAGTATTGGTTCTCTTTGAGACATTTTCTATTTGCAAACAGCGATGAATAGGAACGTTCCTCTCTCTTTGCAAATAGTTAAGGATAGGTAATGCAGACGTTTGTCCCCTATTGTAATCCGTCATGCCTATTTTTCTCCCCACTGATTGTTTGTTATCGATTTTTATCGATTATTGCTCTTTGAGATATTCCCTGTCTACAAACAGGGAAGAATAGAAATACTCTGCCCCCTTTGCAGATAGTGAAGGATAGGTAATGCAGATTTTTGTCCCCGTTGTAATCCGTCATGCCTGATTTTCTCCCCACTGATTGATTGATTGTCTGGACATTTATTGTTCAAGGAATAGTTCTTTTGAGGTATTCTCTGTTTGCAAATAACGTAGAAAAGAAATATTCTGTCTAATCTTTGCAAGAAGTGAAGGGTAGGTAATGCGGACCTTTGTCCCCCGTTGTAATCTCTCGGGCCTATCTACTCCCCACTGATTTGTAAACTAGTTCCATCCGGACCATTTATTAGAGGTAGGTCATCTGGCTCGACCAGAGGGCACCCCTAATAAAAAGGACATATGCAACAATAACGAAGTAATAACCGTATCCTGTTAACAGAAACTTTAGCATGAAACACGCTAGGAAAAAAAAAAGGGAAGAAAGAAATAAGAAAGCAAAATCAGTAGGCCACTGATGAGTTTTTGATTTCGCTACAAATAAGAAAACGTTAGAAATAGCTGACGATAAAACACATGATTTCGCTAGAAATAAGAAACGTTAAGAAATAAGTCCGTAATACGAAACATGAAAATGGTGAGAGAAGCCAAGCTTGGCATCACGGCAGCCACAAGGCAACCAGGCTTCGCCACCCCTCACTGCTCCAAACATGTCTGTCCCACCGCCTGCCACGCCCCAATAACGGTAACATGAGACAGATACAAGTCAACAGATACCTACCCCCATTCTGGAAAACTCCCGAAGTGCAACAGGTTCGCGGCTACGCCCATCCGGAAGACGAGATCTTCGGCACGTGTAGGGCGGGTCCTGCTGCCAGCCGTCGGCCGGAGGTCGTCGAGTAAGGTGGACCAAAAGAGGAGCCGAGGCCAACGGGATCCGGGCGTCCCCTCTTCTTTCTTCAATAATGGCTGCGACAACACGGGGGGGGATGTCTTGCTCATGCCACCGACCCCCCCCCCTCGCATCTCCTGGTCCAGCCACGGCTTGGTATGAGCTCCCCGTTCGGCCCTGAAGCGGCGCCTTGCAGGCCACCGGGGGAGGGATGTCTTGCCTATGCCTCCGACCCCCCCCCTCTCGTCGCCTGGTCCGGCCATCATGGATATTAGCGCTGAGAAAAACGGCGTGGGGTGCGCTGGGAGGGAGAGGTGGCGCGAACGAGCCTCTCCCACCTCCCCAGGTGGAGGCCCCAGCGGCACCCCCAACGCTCCACTCACCCGACGAGGGTTCGGCCACTCGTAAAATGGCGGTCGACCCTCCAGGAGCGGGCCCGGCGTGAAGAGATGGCCCGGTTGCTTGTTGATTAAGAAATGAGTCCCACAATCAAAAGTGTTCTCCTCGACTTTGAAGATTCTATAAAAGCCACGGGGGCCCCCGACCCCCGCAGACACCCCCGATGGGGAATGACTGCCATGATTACCCGCGGAACGATGAAAATGTAGCAGCGAGACGTCGGTGCTCCCATGCTGACGCCAGCCTCAGTTTGAATGACTAAAATCCTGCAGACTACAGTTCGGACCAGTTCCGGTGAAAAACCCAGTATGACCCGGTAGAAAAAAAAAATGTGTTGCCTCCCTCCCCCCTTTTTGACTGACGGTTCATACTGCCGATCCTTTCTGTTGCCCTTTAACGGAACTTTTGGACTGCCGAAAGAGCCTCTAGGCCAACCACGAGTTGGTGGAGATTTTGACTATGCCTAGATCTGCCTGGCTGCTCCCAAAATGGCGCTGGTACAAATGAAACTTTCAACTCCTTGTTGTACCCCGATTGCTCAGCCTTGGTGTCATGAAATATGTATGCAGTTTTTAAACACAATGAATTGATATGGGATGGGTACTGATTATGTGTTCGGACAATGAATTGAAGTGAGATGGGTACTGATTGAACATTCGGACAATGAATTGTTGTTAAGTTTTGGCGCATCATGATTATTGAAAGTTCGAATTTCAACACTTATGATACTCGCTCACACTAAAGTTTCGATATGATTTTATTGCACCTGTCGCACTTTTTATTATGAAATCAACGACCACCGACTCCATTAGGTTTTCCACTAATAAGTATCCCTACATGTAAAGTTCCAGCCTGCTCCGTGACCGACCCACGGGGTTGTAGGCCCGTATTTATGCACCGACATTTGTATTAAAGATTTTTGGAAAAAGCAAACGTAGTTGTCACTCGTAAATTGGTAAGTTTCGAATAAATGACCACTATTTCCGATATAACTAGATTACAGGTGAAATGGCTCAGCTCGACTAGTTAAGGGTTAAAAAGTATAGTACGCAGAAATATTGCAAATATGAACGGTCCAGGTTTTTGTTGTATGTGTTTTGCATTTTTGTACAAGCCTAAAGCAACTGCTAAAGATCCTGGTATTTAACCTATACTTTATATGCTACTTGTGTCAGGAAAGTTGTTTTAAAATGCCCCTAAGCCGCCCCGAAGGAGTGCCACCTGACCCCCCCCCCCCTGGTACGAACGACAAACGACCCCGTGCCACTGTAGGTTATCACTTTTCCTCAAAGGAGAGCACGAGCCCCCCCCCCACGTTGCACCGACTGCCCTTTGTTCTGACCCCCCCCTGCGCACGATCCGTAATACCACACTTGGGCGACCTATGCTATCCACAGGCTTCCGATAATCATCTCTCCCACACTAAATGGTCCACCTGGGCTTAAACGCCAAATTGGCAGGGACTGCGTCCAGTGGAGATAGCCCGAGTATGTAGTAAGTAAAAGCCTTTTCGAGTTTATGCGCGCTGATGTGTTTTTTAAAATGCTGCCCCCGCCCCCCTTCTTTTTCCCTCTTTCTGCAGGTCACATCGGAACGTCGATTAAAGTACGAAAAAAGAAAATGGTGATCTAGCGGACAAAGAGATGGGAAAAAGGGGTTCGATTATGGTACCTACACACGACGAGCGAACAATGGCTATTTCTCTCCCTGAACTTAGCGCTTGGGAGGACAGCCTGAAGCGGAAACTACAAAATATGACTTCGCTTGCCCCCCCCGAATAATACAACCAAGAATGACGTGCACTAATGAATAAATTCCTACGTTTAATTAAATAGGGAAAGTTTAAGGAATATTCCGAGGTGAGGTTTACCCAAGTACCCTCCGCTTGGAGGACTAGGAGTATTGCCAGTGTTTAAAAATCTACTACCTCCTTTTCTCACCCTCATAGACATGAAACTCAAAGCCGCCCTATTGTTCTCCCAACTGACGCCCACTGTTGCCTCAGCCCACCGTGAGCATTAGCCCGACCAAGTTAGTTCTTGACCAATGGCCAAAGGCATATAAGTGTATATAACTAAAGCCACTGGTGAAGGCAGCCGACGATAAAAGAGAAGAAAAAAAAAAAAAGAGTAAAAAGAGCTTAGGATGCTAAGGATGCGCAGCATACAGGAAGAGATCATTTTTGGCCAGTAACTGTTCTATGTTTTGTCTTGGATTTTTGTATATAATACCAATAACTGTTCCATGTTCTGTCTTGGATTTTTGTATATAATACATGTACTGTCTCCCCCGCCTGAGTTTGTGTGTACGTAATGTATGGATCTACGTCGTCCCTCTGCCTGTGTTTCCGTATTACTTGACCCCTGCTGTTCTGTGTTGTGTGCGCACTAAATGGCCTATTATTGTACACGTTTCTCTCTCTCTCTCTCTCTCTCTCTCTCTCTCTCTCTCTCTCTCCATGTCACACGTGTACCGAATGGTTCGTTTAGGGTGCGGACTCTCTCTCTCTGAGGGTCCCCCTGTTCCCTCCTCCCTTGTGTGGTAACGTTGTGCCCCACCGGCACAAACCTAAATTGGGTCTTTTCGAACACAAAGGTGTTCGGCAAAATTGACAGGAACTAAAACGATTGTAACTTGCCATATTACTACCTCTCCTTTCTGCAAAACGATAGAACCCGAGTTGGTAATGAAAGAAAGGACAGGTAAGACGACTGATGTCCCCTAATCTGGCCTTTTTATAGGGGGACTATAACGTCAATGGTCTTCTGTTTTTCAATTCATTAGAAATGCAATCCCCAAATGCCCAGATTGCCTCACCCCTCTGCACTTAAGTGCGGATGTCCAAAGCGTCCTCGCTTCTCCCGATTGACCCCAGCTCCCTGTCCAAAGCATCCTCGCTTCTCTCGATTGACCCCAGCTCCCTGTCCAAAGCGTCCAAAGCGTCCTCGATTGACCCCAGCTCCATATCAGCTATCCCCGAAGCGTAATTGATGACCTTGATTAGCCGTCGCTCCCCAAGAAAAGCATGTTTAACCTCTGCCCCCCCCCTGCATATGATAACCCCTGCTTGCAAGAGTTAGCCGACCCCGAAGGGAAATGTAAGATTGTCAGTACTTGGGTTAGAAAAAAGGGCGAGTCTCTACCTAAGGACTCGATTTCGAGTTTGATAGAATACACTGTCAATGGGAGTCCGATTTCTGTCCACGTACGTCACGAATGAACGCCAAATAGGCTTACGAATTCAGTGGAAATGCCCTCCTACATACTCCATAAGTGATAACTTCTGACTGTGACCGATGAACCTACCCCCCCCGCCTACTTAGGATTGGGGACGGAATTGAGATGTATAAATGTCTTCTCCTGCCAGTTTTTCTAAAACTTGTTTTTGTACCCATTCAAAGATACAATTACCGGAGGAGAGGAGCTGGACGTGACGCACAGCCTGGCCACAGATCATGACGCACGTGTGACCTCAACCAAAGGTGGAGTCGCAGAGCAACGAGACGCGGGACGAGGCACCACTCTCAAACTCGGCAGACAAAGGAATGAAGGGCTGCCTTGAAGCCCTTGATTTGCTGACCCACTCGTGCCTGAAGTCCCCGTCCCTTTTGAGCCCGACTGATGGGCCTGCCGGCTCGTCATCCTTTGCTCCTTTGGTCCCTTGGTGTGTTCAAAGATCTGATCCCACTCCGCCCTCTCTTCCCTCGATTATTCAACAACATCACCCTTTTCGCATAACTTTTTGACTCAGAAAAGAAGAGCAACATTTAGATAGAATAAGGTTTTGCCACGGAAGAAGAAAGACACGCAGGTGCCCAGCATGAGGCACCCCTAAGAAGATCAGTTAGGAAACAGGACTGTGATCTAACAGCAGAGGACTGATCGCACCCTGCAACGCGTAAGGATGAATCCGAGCTGGACCTATAGCTCCACCGCCGGTGCTCAACAGCGCCAACGAAAGAAAACGGACTCTGTTAAAAAGACACTGTGACAAAGACCCCCCCTTTCTGAACTTTCTACCCACCCCTTGACTAATTGCTTGTATCGAACTGAATTCCTCCCTCAACCATTTTGTATTGCTTTCAAAAATGTTTCATCGGTCACTCATGTATTTAGTTTCCAAAAGTCTCTTATAGCACTGACAAGACCCGAAGGTATCAGAGCACTTTTTACTGTATGTTGATGTCACCGGAGAGAAAGTCAGAACCTGATTCTATAATGTGTCGGAACCTTTTCCTTGATTGACCCCGACTAAGTATTATGCCGATCTCTAGACTTGTATGAATAACCCAACAAATGTAAAATCATATGTACCGCATCCCGCCAATCGTATCGACTATATAGAAATGAACTAGCTTATGTAAAAAAGCGGCGACTGTTGAAAATGGCAATGTATATGTACATAAGCGGCGTTCATTTGTGTTCACTGTACCCCTTGTTGTAAGCAGAACGGATATCGCTAAACCCTGACTGTATTATCCCGCCAGCATAGACCCATGCACACACGTACACGACAGCCATTTTAGGCACCATGGCCTCTCTGCCCATTTGTTCCCGGCAACCCTCCCCGCGCGCACTGCTCATGCATCGGCCACAAGACCCTCTCCCTCTGCGTGACCCTGCTCTAGAAGTAACCCTCCTGCTTGACCCACACCCCCCATTTCCTCCCGAGAACACCCTTCCCCTCAGCTGACGAGCCCCCCCCCCCGGCTGCACTTGGCCTCTCGACCCGGTCCCAAGTCCTAAGACCAAGCCTCGTGAATGTACACCCCCCCCTTTTCCTGCCCAGCATAACAAAACCGTGATACACCAGCCGAAGTGCCCGATCTTATCGCCTGCCCAACCTTTGATTTGATCATCCCCTCCTGCCCTCGTGTCCTGTAGGAATGTCCGGCTGAGAGATCACAATCTCTTGTTACATTCAGGAGGGGAGGATGACATCTGATCGACTGGTATGGGAATAGGCCTGAAGCTGGGATTCCAAGCATGTTTTTTCCTACTTCAAAGTGTCTTTATTGTAATAAGGAATGTTTGTGCATCATAAACATGTGTATAAAAGACGAAGCCTCAGAGAAACTGGTGTGTGGGAGGAGAGAGCACCTCCTGAAGACACTATGCGAGTGTCCGAAATGACAGGCTCTCCTCATGAGAAATAAAACTCTGTTCTTGTTTTCCTGCTTCCAGCGCCCGTCTCTTTATTTGGTAATTGTTCAAGATGGGAACTAAGAGGCGTCCTGCGCCAGCAGCCTGGGCATCAGGTGTGTTATGGGCTGACTTTTCCACACTGGTGACAGCAGCGTTGTGACTGGCTAGAAGATTAAGGGTGCTGCTGGGTGGCAGAACAGCGAGGACAGAGGAGAGGCGGCAGCTGGTGACCGGCGACGAGCAAGTCATCTTTTTTTAATATATATTTCTAACCCCTCCTCCCACCATTCCCTACCAGTCGCCACTGATTTTATGAACACCCTTGCTGGTATACATTTTCTCTACTGATTTGCAATTTCTTTAAAACAAACTTGCCACCTCAAAAGCCTGACTTGAAAAGTTTCCAAAAGCAAACCATTGCATTCTTTTCAGTGGCATCATCCCTTCCATCTCGCTCTTTCATCGATGGCGCCCCTTGACTCTCCAGTAAGATCAGTCATCACACAAGTCACCAACTGTGTTGAAGTAGGAGCTCTGGCTATTGCATTAGACAAGTTTTCCACCAGTTCAACATGATATTCACTTCTGCTGTATTACATTTGGCAGTTAGCTGCTATTTGCAGGTGCCTTTGCATTTGTACTTTCCAATCTTCTCTGCCTCTTTGATTCGAAACAATCTCGTGCCACAAGTATTCCATCTAGTCTGCACCTGTGCTCATACTTCCCAGTTGAAAATGTCTCCTCTTGCAAGAGGCAGAGAAGCAATCTCAACCCCCAGAATCTACGTGAAAAGCAGGCTCATAACACATTTGGACCTTGAAGTTGCCCACACTTAGCCAATTTACAGCCTCCGAATATGAAACACCACATCAGTCCTAACTGAGGAGTTCCAAACAATGGTGGGCAGAAAAACACACCACAGGTAATCAAACACATGTTCAGGTCTTGTGTGCACTGTACCGATTCGCAATAGCTGAAGCTTGCGACATATCCCAGGACCTTGCATCATTCAGACCATTACAATGATTCTAGATGCCATGTTATTCAGAATAAAAAACACACATTGCCTTTCCTAGCACAATTGCAGGGCACAAGTAATCTTTTATGGCAGTGCCAATATCCCTCATGTCAATGGCTTCCTAGGTGGGACCTACATATTGATATGCCGTCCCTTCAACAGTGAATCTTCTACAGGGTCACTCAACATCTTAGTGAAGTGCATTGCAGAGTACCTGGTCACAGACCTACTGGAACATCATCCTGTGAGCCCACATGGCTCCTACAATCCCTGACATTTAGCTCTCTGTGAATAACTTGCAAGAAGAAGGCGAAGAGATTGCTGGTCATTGGCTGAGTCACCACCACAGTATCATCACAAATCAAGAAAAGGTATGCACTACACACCACTCACCTGCTGAATCCGACATGCTGGTTACAGTGCCTGTGACTTTAACTATGGATGACAACACCCTTCCTAAATACACAGAGACGGAGAGAATGCAGATGCAATGCAACACACAAAATACATCTGTGGATGAGTTTCCAGTCCTGATTCTGCTACTCACACAATTCAGTGGAGGCCCTCCATTATGGGGAATAATCCTACTTTCAGTCATGCTTAATTAAAACCTTCCGACTGATTTTCTTTCACAAAATGATGCAAACTGCTTCACTCATACCACTCTTGTGCTCAAGCTACTCCTCAGAGGTTTGTGTACACTCTTGATTACTATCGGCTTTGCCCTGATAGTGTATTTGCCTCACATTGTGCCTTTTTCTGGCTTTTGTTTACCTTATATAATAATAAAATATAGAATACATAACAGAGACCTTCCTTATATGGGCCTATATTATCATCGAGAGGGTTCTAGTGACAGGCAACAATGTGCATAGTTATTGTAAATGCAAAGTGCACTGGAAGGAAAATAAAAACGTATTCTAAAATGCGTTCTTCTATTGTGGTTCATTGACACTAACGAGTAGGTTTAACTAGACATATATAAAAGAAAGACATTAAAGTGCAATGTGGGACAGTGTAGCCTTTTGCTGACAGGGTTCTGCCTTTACACCATTCATTTCACACACTGGGCAGGATTCATTGGTACATGGTTTCACCAGGGATGGGCCAGCAATGGTAAGCTGGCCGGGTGTGCTGCTTAATTCTCTGTGAGCAGCACTAGGATAGGGAAAGCCTTTTTTGTAACCAGTACTGAAACAAAGGACGAAATGCTGTGTTAACCTTTCATTCACCTATTTTTATTTGATTAGGGAGGCTGAATATCCGGAAAATTAATTAAGGCACTGAGAGTTACTGGACATAATTCACGTTAATCCATATTTACTTTCTAACTAACATGAGCTCTAAAACCACCTGCAAATATACAATAAGAATCTTTACCCACTTATTATACATAAACCTAGATCTAGAACAATCTATTGATCGTTCGATCGTCCGCCCGTCTATCTGGTTATCATGTCAACTAAAGCAGCAACCTTGAGTTCTTTTCAGCCTTGGTGTTTGTGTTAAAGAGTTTTTTTTGCTCAAATGTGCTGTTTGTCTGATTAAACAACTGTACATCCTTTGTTAGTGTTGCACCAATACACACTATTTGTTTTTTTGCAACATTTCAGGTTATTTATTGCTGCATCTTTTCATCAATATTTGTATGCAAAAGATAAGATGGAAAAAGGATGATTTTTGTACTTTTGTGTTTAATAAAATTCAATATTTTGGTGCATATCTCAAACACATATAACTCCCGACGTGCCGACAAAGTAGGTGTTGTCTTGAATGCCCCGAGTCTTCAAACTGAACATATTTGTTGGTTTTCATACCGGTTTCTTCCACATCTGGGATGACCAGGTTGCCAAGGCAACAAGGCATGCTTTCATGATCACCTCGCAAGAGGGCAAGTCGCCCCAGAAGCAAGAACACACCATGTACCGACCAGTATGCCTTTATAATTCTTTGATTAGAGACTGTGCTCGGTAACGCAGGCATGTGGCAGTCACATGTACTTCGGATTATCCACCTCAGCAAGGAAATTGCTCATGTGGTTTCCATCGAAGTGTCATAAACAAGTAATGTGCACAGGACCAAAAAAAGGGTGGAAAACATGTTCAATGGCTGGAGGTACAAATGAAGCCACATAAAGACAAATAAGTAAAACATAAATGTTGGAATATTGCCCATTCGGCAGGATCACCCCTCATTATTTGCTGGCTATAGAACCCTGTGCACTTTACCCCTGCTAACCAGTGGTAAAGTGCTTGTGCTCCTCCTTTCAACTTGCCAAAATTGGCATACTCCTGATTGGCGTATTTAATTTACCAATAGGTTCCTTGTATATTGTACTCGCTGTCACAGCCAAATGTTAGCTGACACTTGGGCAAGGACCTGCTTTTGTTCTGCCAGTCAGCCAGGTCCCAATCACAGTGGGACTTTTTGACGTTACAGTGTCAGAGCGTCTTTGACGGATCAGCTGGTTTTGCATATAACATTTGGGCACACTTCAAAGGAAGGCAACAGAATGCCAACTTTGTATGTATCCACTGTCTGGGTGCTGAAAGCCTAGCTTTTTTTTTTTTTACCAAACTTCTATCTCTGTGTTTTTAGGATTACAAAAACTGCCTAAAGCTGGATTTTAACATTAGATGTGGAAGGGCAGGATTACCTTAGTACACTCTCCTAGCCCTCAGAGCCCACGTTTAGAGTGGCCGAAGACTTTGGCCAGCTTGATAATGCACAAAGTGGGAAGGGTTAGCTCTGGGAACCTATACTCCATTGGTTAGTGCGCCTCCAGGGGTCATTCCCACCCACTAGCTCATGCCAGGTATGCAATTCATACTTCCAGGCACCAACTTCAGAACACTCCTGGACCTATGGAACATCAGAAGAGGACAGAACCTGATATTTGTGACCTGAGAAGAGCCTAGAAGATTGGGCTTGCTCTCCCGCTTTCCCCAAGACAAAGAAGTGCACTCTAAGGGTCATAATGCTGACCTATTCAAGCTACAGGGGCACAAAAAGCTACACAAGGCCTTTTTCTGCAACTGTCTGGCTTACCAGTGGCTACTGGATCTGCACTGAATCTTCCTGTTGGCCTCTGCCTACCACCCTGTGAGCCCTGACGGTGCTTTAGAGCTGTAATCCGATAGTGAATTGGGGCTTAAAGAACTAAAGTCAGCAGGTCAAATCTTTTTCCCAGGACAAACCGGGGTAGTGTATCTGACCCGTGCTCCGTCGCAGTCAGAGTCAAATTGCACCTAGGTCTTGTTCTACTGCAACCACTGACTATTGGCACTTTGTGCACTTTGTGCTATTTCTGCTTAAAACTTAAAAAAGTAATATATTCAGTTTCCCTTATTAGATTTGTTCCATTTTGATTTCAGTGTATTTCTTAAATTCTACTCTATGTTTCAAATTCAGTTTTGGATTTTTTTGTTTTGTATTTGGACTTTATTACTGTTTTAATACTGCATACGTATTTTGCACATTGCCTCAAAGTTAAGTCTGTCAACTCTGTGCTATAGTGTTAGAAGGTGGTTCTGACACCCCGGGCCGCCCAGATTTTTCGCTTTTTGAGCACCTCTTTGTTGAGCTTTAACTGTGGGAGAGCCTCATAACTCATGATGAAAGAGACTGCATGGGGATTTAACTGGTGTCCCCCTAGCTTGACTAGGCCGCTGAGCATCAGCGGGAGTAAGGGGCACCGGGCTGGTTATGTTCAGATTCTCTCATAAAAACGGGGAAGGGGGGGTCGCAGGGACAGAAAAATATTGAAAGACCACTCCTAGTTCAGGTCCCTAGCTACAACTTATGATAAACACAGAAGAACAGAGGGGGTCTGCAAAAAGCCACCTCGGGTGGCTGACTACCCTATACTCCAATAAAAGTTACGAGTATGTGCCCTAGTCACCCTAGATAGCCTATTTAGCAAAGATGCATTGTAGTGATGGGTATGCGTGCATGCAGCTATGTACATACAGTGCCAGTTTACTCAATCCCAGCAGCTCAAGTCTGGATTACTATCAAATGAACCTGGTGATCAGTCCTATCATTTGGTTCACCCGTATCGAGTGGTTGGTCCTTTGATCATCAAGACCATATAACCACGAGCTCGATATTAGAGCAGGATCAAGTCCACAGGCACTTATGACAGCCGATCATAGATGGTTATGAGGATAGTGAATACGCAGTGCAACAGAAGAATATAGTGGTGAATTAAAAAAGAGTGAGATGTCCTAGAAAAAGTGAATTTTATTAAGCTAAGAGCATCTCCCCTTATTAAAACCAGAACAGTGCAAACAACAGTAAAAACAAATATCTGTCGTGAAAAAAGGCCAACATGTTTCTGCCTAACGGGGCAAGAATGTCCCCTGGCTTTCGTCAGGGCCTCTGCTCTTGAAATGTTGCTAGGGGAGATGCCCTTAGCTTAATAAAATTCACTTTTTCTAGGACATCTCACTCTTTTTTAATTCACCACTATATTCTTCTGTTGCACTGCGTGTTCACTATCCTCATAACCATCTATGATCGGCTGTCATAAGTGCCTGTGGACTTGATCTTGCTCTAATATCGAGCTCGTGGTTATATGGTCTTGATGATCAAAGGACCAACCACACGATACAGGTGAACCAAATGATAGGACTGATCACCAAGTTCATTTGATGGTAAACCAGACTTGAGCTGCTGGGATTTCGTAAACTGGCACTGTATGTACCTAGCTGCATGCACGCATACCCATCACTACAATGCATCTTTGCTAAATAGGCTATCTAGGGTGACTAGGGCACCTACTCGTAACTTTTACTGGAGTATAGGGTAGTCAGCCACACGAGGTGGCTTTTTGCAGACCCCCTCTGTTCTTCTATGGTTACGTTCAGACACTTGTGTACATGCGTGTGCACACGTGTACGGGCTGCGCAGGGGAGATTCCTGGCGTGCGCAGCCCAGGAGCAGCTACAAAGTGAATGGTGTGGCATGACGCATGCAGAATTGGGTGGTGACATGCAATAGGCTTTATACACTGGGAAGAAACATGCCAGGGAAAGTCAGTGTGTTTTACTGTTTTCACTTCATTATTCTCCTATGGGGATGTGGAGCCCGTGGGCTAGGGACACTTTCCTAAGGCTTACAAATTCCATACATGCACTAAAGTCCACTGTAACTCGTGTGAGAATAAGTATTCTGCAGAGTCCAAAGTAATATTTGACCTGCTTTTGGGTCATCCAGAAATGTTATATTTCTCTGAGTCAGCTCATAACCAGGGCCGGGGGCTAACTCTGCCAGGCTGATTTAATGACCTTCCTCTCCAAGCATGGCCTCAGAGGCCCAGCCCAGCACAACATGCATTCCAAGGGCGAGGGCCTCCACTCCAAGAGGAGAAGATGGGTGGAGCTACAGGTTCATTCATCAGTAGCTGACACCTGGGGCCAGGCACCAGTCACTCTGGAGGGAAGGCAGCCTGGAGGGGGAAGGGGCTCTCAGAGACCATGTGGCAGGAGATCCTGGATGACGCCATTTTGAACAAACCTAGAGGCCTGGGCAGGAAGGAGGGAGCAGGTGCAGAGAAGTGATGTGTCGCTGTGTGATAGGGCAAACAGAGACTTCCTGCCATCCCCCTCCACAAATCCTTAAAAAGAACTTGCACAGGAGGAGGAGCTCTCTCTGGATTGTGGTCTGCTGAGGCCGAGGTTTCTGGAGCCTGGCGCAATGAGCAGTTGGAAGGAGGAACCCCCTGACTGTCCCAGGATCCTGAACAGCCCCAGGAGAAGAGACCAGGACCAGTGCACAGAAGCAGGGGCCTCTGCGCAGGGAGAAGAGAGGCCCAGGAGGAGAGCCAGGCAAAAGGCTGGTGGAGGGAGCCAGTACAGACAGCTCTTTGCTGAATCCACCCTCCGTACGACCAGGAGGACGAAGGAAAGTGCTCCCAGTGGCTGGGGTGCGCCACCGGGAGCAAGAGGCCAAGATCACCAAGATCGGACCCCTGGGGGCTGAGATAGGTTCCCAGAAGGTAGGTGACCTATGACCTCTGCCATGACCGATGACGAAGCGCGTGAGTCTCTGTCACCGGTCCAAGATGGGCCCCCGGGGTGGGTCAGGTCCCGGGGGCTGCCCCCGCAAAGAAGCAAAGCCGGGGGAGTGCCGTCACGCTCCCCGTGTAGCTGGTAAAGCGGGGTGCCAGGAGCCCACCCTGGCCCCCAAGAAGAACTGGAGCAGGGAAGCGCATTCGTGCCCTGTGGAAAAAGTGGCAGGGGCCCGGGATCCCAACTCCGGGCCCCATGTGCAGTGGAAGGAGGGGGGAGCGCTGTAGAGCCCCCTCGAAAATGCTGGGGCCCTGGATCCCAACTCCGGGCCCTGCAGAAGCCGGGGAGCGCTGTTGCCCTCCCTGTGAGGATTCGTGAGGTGGAGAGTGCCAGGAGCCCACCCTGGAAGTTAAGGGGAGGAGCGCCGTCACACTTTCCGTGAAGATGTTCCCCCGCGGGGTGCCAGGAACCCACCATGGCCGTCTCCGAAAAAGCAAAGACGGGGATCGCTGTTGCACTTCCCATTAAGATGTCCCCCCCGCGGGGTGCCAGGAGCCCACCCTGGTCCCCGCCAGAAAAGCAAAGATGAGGAGCGTCGGTTCGCTCCCCGTGAAGAGGAGGAGGGGGCCCAGGACCCAATCTCCGGGCCCCGGTGTGAGGAGAAAGGGGGAGGGAGTGCCGCCGCACCTCCCCCACTGCAGCCGGAGGAAGGTACTCCCCCGAGGTCTGGACGGACCCGGCAGAGGCTTTGCGGCTGCCCGCAGGAGCGGGCAGACCAGAAGAGATGTGCCGGCTCCCGCAGCAGCACGCAAGGCTGCTGGTAGGGCGGGAAGCCGGCGAGGGCAACCAGGAGTGGGCTCCCCGGGCTGCCCTCCACCGTGAAGGCATGCGGGGGTCCCGGGTGGGACCGGGACCCCGAAAAACACCAAGAGCGGATGGCCACTAAGCCTGGCCACTAACCTGGGGGTCTGGGTGGGACCGGACCCTCCAACGAGGGAAGGCTGCGCCAGGAGGCACACATCGCGGCTCTCCCCGATGCAGCAGGAGAGCCGCTGTTATAATATTCACAGAAAACCAGGAATCGCCATAATGCCTTGCAGGGCTGAATTGGCCTGCAAGGGAAAAATCTCTGTTTCTCTGTTTGTGGTGGCCCCAGGAGAACGGGGTCACCATCAAGGGAGTGCCAAGGTGCAGGAGGAGCTGTTTGAGAAGCCCAGTCTCGCCCAGCACGAAAATGGTCCCTCCCTAAGTCTCATCGGGACTTGAAAATGATAACCCCTTAAGGGCTCAGCCAGCATGTTAACTCTTCCTGTGTTGGAACTTTTGTTCTACAGCTGGAAGAGGAGTGAGACGTGCACTACGGGATGAAGGGCTGAGTTGGGAATGTCTGGAAAAGGGCATCCCCTGGAGATGAAGAGGTATATTTGCACCCGTAGTGCCTTTATTAATTTTATTTCTTTTAGAGGGACTGAAGGTCACATGTGTAATGTGAAGTACCTGTGTAAGGTGATGTCATAAGCAAAGTGGGGTTATGTTGCCAGACATTTCTGCTAGGGTGTCTGGCTGTATATGCGTAATCCTGTGATTCATCGCCTTTAGGGGCTGTAATTGCAACGCATTCTAATGTCCTACAAATGTGATAAGTACTGTCATTATAAAGTGATGCTTAAACATGTATTCTTGCTGCTGCACTTAGGTGAAGAACCTAGACTGTTATCCCTTAAGACGTAGGGGTGTATACTTCATGGTCAGTAGGAAAGGCTCAGTCAGGGTTGAATGTCACCAGAGCAGGTGTACCTATTTTAAATGCTTGTTGAGGTAACGAGGTGGGTCGCCACTGGGATGATGCCAGTGCGCAGGGCCCTCGCTCCTGGTTAGGTTCAACTAACTGCATTTGGGGGCAAGAGGATGTGCATACATGGGAGTGGTGGTACTAGACCCCACCCCCTGCGGGAGGGGTGGAGATGTTATGCAATGTCACAAAGTAATTCCAACAGCTTATGCATATTTGTAAATTGGTGCACAGTATTGAGTAGTGTGTGTGTTTAATAAATGTACTCTTACCTTTATAAAGCAAAGTAAAGGCCGGACAATCAATTATTGAGTGTTATTGCTGCGCACCTGAAAAGGCGGTTACTAGCCCACACCACTTCCCTTGAGTAAGCCTCAGACTGCACTGCAACACTACCCTCTGAGAGTCAGGCGCTGCAATTGGGTGTTTGGTTCCCAGTGAAGGACAAATATAGTAATGTTATTTGTGCAGGCCTCACAGATACTGCCTCATATTCCAAACACATAGCCACCAGGGGGTTGAGCTCAGGTTAATTTAGTGACTTTGAGGGTTCACCCTGACGAGGATTGGGTTTACTATCTGAGGTGGATACCTACACCCCTCACCATATCCCCCAAAGTCTTCAATAAAGATAATAAAAAGCAAAAAAAAGAAAAGAAACCAAGGCAACAGCTCTTGTCCATTTATGCACCCAGAATCTGATACAACTTCCCTGTATACATCAGGTCCACCTCAACCATGCTATAATTTAGGAAAGATCTGAAAGCTCATCCCTTTAAGGAACCCTACATTGGAACTGTTAGACCCGTCAGCCCTAGGGTGGTCCTTCCCCCAACCTTTTACCCTTCACCTTCATTTTCTTACCTCATTTTTGCCGGCCATAGGACTGTGAGCACTTTACAACTGCTAACCAGTGTTAAAGTGCATGTTATCTCTTTCGTAAACATAGTAATATTGGCTCATTCCTAACTGGCATATTTAATTTAACTATAAGTCCCTAGTAAAGTGGTAATATAAGTGCCCAGGGCCTGTAAATTAAATGCACTGATTGTGCCACCCATTTAAGTAGCCCTTTAAACAAGTCTCAGGCTGGTCAGTGAAGAGCCTGAGTGTGCAGTTTAAACTGCCATTTTGACCTGGAAAAATAAACCTTTGCCAGGCCCAAACCTTCCTTTTTAATACATATAAGTCACCCATATGGGAATGACCTAGACAGCCAAGAGGGCAGGGTGCAGTGTATTTAAAAAGCAGGACATGTACTTTTACGTTTTACATTCCTGCTAGTGAAAAACTCTTAAATTCATTTTTTTCCATTGCAAGGCCAATTTCTCCCATTGGATAAAATCGAAAATGACTGCATTACATTTTACAGAAGTAATTTCCAAACGGAGAGAGATAATCCCCTCAAGTTTGGTATCTCTGCAATCACAATTTAAAATCCTAACCTAAAGTGAAGTTGAAATTTAAATTGCAATTCTGAACATGCCACTTTTAGAAAGATGGCAAACACAAGGAGATGATAGACAGAGCGCTGAAACTTTTCAGACACTCACCCCCAGTCACAGATCTGGGTTGAATCCATCATCATTCTTTAGCTCACTTCGCCACCTCAGTTCAAACCCAGTTATATGCAAATCAGTCTTGACCCCGTGCCTCATGGGAACAATCCAACCCGAACTGCCATGCAGGTCTTCCCTGAACTGGAAACAAACATCCTGGGATCTGTTTCTGGGTAGCACCATTCATCAGCCAGGCTAGCTTGAATCCAGTGGCAAAGTGAGCAAGGGACCTACGTCTGGGCATACCCTGCCAACTTAGGGCGAACAAAGCAAACACAAGGAGATGATGGACGGAGCGCTGAAACTTTTCAGACACTCACCCCAGTCACAGATCTGGGTTGAATAGGTAGCAGTTTGGGCTGGACTGTTCCCATGAGGCACAGGGTCAAGACTGATTCGCATAGGGCTGGGTTCAAACTGGAATGGCATGGTGAGCAAAAAAACGATGCATTTACGCTCAGATCTCTGTACTGGGGTCACAACGGCCCCAACAGTGCTGGGCTGCCTGGCTTCACCTTGGAGGTGCCCAGGAGTGGACACTTCACAGGTAAAAACCAGGAAGGGTTCCACAGCGGTATGCGTACAGTGCCTAGAGGCCTCAGGGTATAAGTGCGCTATACAAGTACGAAGTTTACAATGTATGACATTTTTCTGCATTCTGTCCATCAATTGTTCTTTTTGCACTTTTAGAAAGATGGCATTTTCTTGTCTTAGCTGTTTGGTGCTTGCAGCCAGTCTCTGGTCACTTGACTGGGTGTAATTGGCAGTTTGCGTTAGGGTATTCCTCCTAGACAGCCACATACAATGGGAGCTTAGATGTAACTGAATGGGCCATCACTGGCAAGATGGGATTGAGGAGCTGGGCCCAGTCTCACTTACATTTGAATAGTGTGTGTCCTTCCCCACACAAAGGGCTGCATGCCCCTGTAGTTAGTCTGGAGCCAGGGCAGCGAAGTCAGGGCGTCTGTGCACTTCAATGGCATGCCTCCAGGAGCTTCTCCCCACTTCAAAGGAACAACTGTGTATAAAAGAAGGACCTGAGACACCACCACGTCAGTACTTTTCTGGACCTGTGGATGCTCCGCCAGAAAGATGGACTGCTTTACTGCTGAAGGACTGCCACTCTGCTAGACTCCTGCTTTGCTGTGCTGACCTACCACCTGCTGCCCTCTTGCCTGGGTGGGAAGGACATAACAGGCTTAAAACAACCTTTCACCTGCACCTGCATCTCAGAGTCTACCCAGCCAAGAGGTGGCACCCCATTCCTAGACCCTTGGAAATGGGCCTATGGTGCTTGCCAGCAGAACTGATGCACCTTCTGTGCTGAGGGGTGCATCCCCAAGCAGAACTGATGCATTGCCGCTGCTGTGTAGATTGGGCCTGTCGCAAAGTCCCACGTCACCCCGCCATCCTCTTAAGCAACACATTGTCTCAAAAGCGCCGCACATCCACACCCCAGGTCTCTGCATCGCTTGTCAACGGCAACCTCAACAGCGATGTCGGACTCCAAATTGCAGCCTCCCAGCTCCTCTGAACAGACGCATCACCAGCTGTGAGCTGCATCCCCAACACCGAACTTCACATGGCAAGCCCCATCAACGGAATCCTTGATGACGAGACAACAGGACCACGCACTGCAGCCTCACCACATCTCAGAACCAACACATCGCTCCAGCTGTGTGGTGCACCTTTGACAAGGATCTATGCAAGGCTCCAAAAACCAGGATATAAGATGCTTTATTCAGCGGGACTAACTAGGTCCCAATGACCGGCCCGCACTCCATTACATTCAGCCTGAACTTGTGACTGACTTTGTCCTGGTCTGGCGAGACCAGATATCCCCAGATATCCCCAGTTGGCACTTTGTGCTACAGTTTATTCTTTAAAAATTAATAACTGGTTCTACTAATTGGATTGTCTTAGTTTTGGCCTTGTTTTATTTATTACAAATTACTCTATTTTTCTAAATATGTTGTGGGTCTCTTTTGTGGTGAGATTCCACTGTTTGAAGTGTTGCACAAATACTTAACAAATTGATTTTGAGTCAAGCCTGGCTTCTCTGTGCCAAGCTACCAAAGGGGTGAGCACAGGTTAATCTGTGGTTTGCTTGTGCCCTACCCTGACAAGGATTGTGGTTGCTGCTTGTCTAGGGCTTACACCCCAGTCACCCATCAACCCGATTTCTTACAACAACCAAATGTCAATGCTTCTCCATTCTCAGAAACCAGCTTCCCTAGTGTTTTTAGCGGACCACGGCCTGCAAGGGGAAACTCTCTCTGAACATTCAGTCTACATTTAATAAGGAAACACTTGATGAGCATTTTCTTTTTTTTCACATATGACAGAATCAAGAACAGAAGTAAAGCCCTCCTGCCCCAAATTATGATATTCTGCAAGTGTCAGCTGAACGAAGTACAATTAGCATCTTCAGCATATAGATCATGTTCATACATATTCACATTTCCACAAATGATACTCAAAATCATGATGTTTACTTGTGACTGCCCAAGCGTAAGTGAGGCTGATAACATAAATCAAGCATTTCTTTGTAAGTACAAATAGAATAAAAAGAAATTGAACTACATGGAAAAACAATTAATATTGAAAAAGAAGTTATTAGTTCAATAGTACTTTACTTTTGCGGTATGATTGACATATTTACAAAGGGTTGTGATCCAAAGCTCTACACTACAGCAGTGCAGGCTCCAAGGTAACTGCCTTCTAAAGACCACCTACACCCCAAATCCACATTAGGATGTATGAACACTGTTATTGTGTGAATGCACAGCGGAGTGCGCCGGGCGCTCCCCTGTAAATGTGGCTGTAGTCAGGGCTTTAAGTGGGATGAAAAAACTGGGGGGGTCTCTCAAAGGGGCATGGCCAATGTAATAAGGGTGTGGCTTAAAACACTTAAGCTCAAAATCTGTGCTTAGCTTAGTGTGCCGCCCGACTTGTATTTTGCTGTTTCTGTCATTGCATCCAGATATATGATACAACAGTAATATCGTACCTACAACAAGTCAGGACTATTGGCTTTGTCAGTGGTTGCTAGTTGCATAAGCTAAATAAGCAGCAACTATGGCTTGTATATAATATTGAAAAAGCTTCCACTTAAAGCCCTGGTGACACCATGACAATGTTGCTGCTTCTGTGTTTCATCCAGAGAGTAAAGGACTCTCTTTAAAGGATTTCCCTTCTCCTATAACGCTCACCTGGCATGACGTCATGCCGTAACTTCTCCACTAGTGAGAAGTGAGCAGTGTGAGCACACGCACATCGATGTGCCTGCTGTCTGGAAAAAAACATACCGCCTGTGCCAGGGCACAAAATAGAGCCCGATAGAGACTCGTTTCGAGACCCCCTAAATAAACTGCTGGTGCTCAGACCCAGCCCACTTAAAGCCCTGGCTGTAGTGACTGATTTGTGAGAACTTGCTTGCGGTTTGCACCCCCTCAGGCAAGCATGTCAGAAACGTGTGTGGGGCTGAGGTAAACAAACTGGAGCGGGCACTCCATGGTTTTAACAAAATGAGCCATCTTCTCCATCAAAGAGCACAGCACAAAGGGACACCACCTCTAAATGACGGCAGGGACGGCGTGAGAAGCTGTAGAAGTGAGCTACATCCAAGGAGAATGCCCAGCCAATCACCAGTCCTTTTATTTTTGATTCACCAGTTTTCCACAGGGATCCACTCTTGCCTTGTGCACAGGGATGGCTGGGTGTGTGAATCACCCTCACAACTGTAATCAGAGTCCAACACTTTGTTGACCCTTCTATTGAGAGTAGGTAAATAAGGTACCTCTTGGTTCTTCCATTTGCCTCCAGCAAGGATCCAGCATGGACACAGATTTGCCTGGTTACCCGTGAACAGCCTTAACCTTTAACCTCTCAAAGTCCTCCTTAATTAGTCCTGCTACAGGCTAAGAAGGGCCAGGCCAATGGGCAGGCAAAGGGTCAGAATACACTCCAGGGCTATACATTGCCTGTACCGGTTCAAGACTTCCCAGTTTCTAGGCACGGATTAATATTTAAAATATAAGCTTAATTTAAGAAACATTAAGACAATTAAATTGCTTTCAATGTAAAGAATGTTTGCTTTTTCGATATTTAGACATTTGGTGTGCTGCTGGGACCTAAATATGATAAACTGATGGCTGGGGATAGTATGCAGTAGCTTCAGTTACATACAGACAACAATATCAAACATATATTTATTCATACATTCTTCTAGAAACTGAGATGTTATTCAGCGCAGCCGTTATCTTCAGATGAGCAAAGAACACAAATGCATCGAGTTCAAGGGCATAGAACACTCAGGAGAGGGACTCATAGACACAGAAGAAAGACGACACAATGCAAGATAAAACCCCACTCTCACCCCATGCTTGCGTATCTGGCAGGAATGATAAACACCTGCATTCCAGGGGGAAGCCGCTGTTGCTAACTCTCACTGAGTCATGCGCCAGCTGACAGATGCCCAGCCTAATTGTTGTGGGCGCCTTCTGCTGCTGATGTTAATGCAATATTAATGAACTAAAGACTTCAGACTAGTTATCCTGTGACGCGTGTGCCCTTCAGTGACTGGGAGAGAACCAGCTAATGATGATGTCCTGGTTCTAATGATGCAGCCACCGCAGTGACCTCTGCTGCTCAATAAGCAAGCACTGGATAAATGTCTGAAGGACATGTTGATAAATGCATGCAGTTAGGAGCACGACACAAGAGCTCTGTGCAGGACTCTTCCTGCCTTTTCGATATATCACCTTTATTATTTTTGCTTTCTGGTCTGCCGTGTGTCAGGGACCGCACGTGTTTGTTCTGCGTTGCCACAAGGGATCGCAACCACACTTACACAGAAAGTTGTTTTGTCCAAGAGCAGAGACGTTTCCAGGCAAAGGTAAAGTGGAGTCTGGCCCAGGGCCACAGCCTTTGTGGGGCCCCCTGATAGAGCCAGATCTGATCTGCAGAGAGCCTTGCCCCGATGACCGTTCATAATTCTTAAATAGAATGTTTCAAAAATCGTTTTCCTTTCATTTATTTTTAATGAGTGTGAGACTCTATTACAGACATTTTACAGAGGAGTGTTTGTTTCATGCAACATCTAAAAAAAGTTTCTTTTAGATCAAAACAGGAGCTCATGCAGGAGAAATAGGTGGATGTCACAGATTCTTTGCAGTAATATTAGAGACCTGCTGCTGTGTTACAATAATACAAACACACATCACTATCCCGGAGTATACAGATGTGAACACATTTAGAATTTGGACGAGTGTGCCTGTGCACTGTCAGTGACCTGACCAAAGAGGGCATATGCAAGAACTGAAATTGGATCATAAATTCAAAGCGGTTCCGAATAGGGGCCCCCAAAATCCTTAAGATGTCCCTGTCAGGCCCATGCCTTTGGCCTTTTATTACAGTATTGACCTCACGCTGGGCCACAAACGAAGCGCTAAATGTGGGGAGGGTTCTCTCCCCACGCTAAACACGTCCTTATTCCTTTGATCGACACAACTTCCCAAACTAAACGCAGGTTCAGAAAA
Source organism: Lissotriton helveticus (assembly GCF_964261635.1). Taxonomy (NCBI): domain Eukaryota; kingdom Metazoa; phylum Chordata; class Amphibia; order Caudata; family Salamandridae; genus Lissotriton; species Lissotriton helveticus. Next base: position 161,488,744 of record NC_136058.1, on the reverse strand, counting down.
ATAGCCAAACGATAACTTCAGAATCACAAGCAATTAAATAAATGTTGGAAACAACATTTGGCAATCACGCGACAAAGTCACAATACTTATGAGATGGCTGAGAGTGAGTTCTCAGTGAATATCTGGATATTGTACCCATGCTCCAGAGTGGTTAATCACTGTGTGAGGTTTCGGCCCACCAGGTGTGGGTGCTATGGCAGAAATGACTCCCATTGGACGGTCTATGATTGGTGAGGAGACAGACATAAACAAGTCCTCAAAGTCAGGGCAACTAGATGAGCCACTTGATGTACATTCATCCAGCCTAGATGGATCATTAAGTAGACTCTGAAATACGCCACATTCTCTGTCTCCGTTTCACTGTCTTATTCAGGATACACCGTGGTACCAGTTCAGGAGACAACAGACTGTGAATACAGCCCAAAAGTGGTTCATAACTTGCTTACCAGGACATGATCATGGAGGAGGACACCATCTCCCTCTTGCATGGTGCTGTCCCCAAAGCCTCTCTTGTGGCTTGTCTAACTGTTCATGGTGGGACAATGTTTGAGGAGTATAGACAATAAGCCACCACACAGGAAGAGTGCGAGTGGTGTCCCCGTCTGCTGGCCTGAGCAGCATCAATGCTGGGTAAAGACGTTAGGAGAAGAGGTAACATTGAGTGCTGCATCAGTCCTATATCATCAACTCTCACAACACTATTCAAAGTCCTGAAAAACCTCTGTACTTCTCCATTGGCTTGGGACATCAAGGGGTAACTTTCTCATGATTGATTCTGAGGGACGATAGGAATGATGCAAACTCATCCATTGGAAAGGTGGACCCCGTGAGCTTCGATATTGTTGCAATGCAATGTAGAGCTAGAATCTTCTCCAGGTATCTATCACTTTATTTGCAGATTTTGAGTGCATTAAGCTCCACATTAGGGTAGTTGCTGTGGCCATTCAATGCGACAAGCAGAAAACAACCATTTGGGAGGACACAAAATCATCACAGATGCAACACCCCGGTAACATGTCTAAAGGGAATATTGGCAAGTGTCTAGCATTACTACGTTGTCTGCCATGATGAGCAGCAGATACAAAGTCTCCTATGTTATGTTAATACAGCTTATTATAGCGGGCAAATGACCTCTGAAGATGTATCTCGGTGCAAACGATAAACACAGGCAAAAACCTAACACTGAATTTTAAAATAAGATTGTTTTAAGCAGCTTTCTAAACTTGATGTAATCCTATCTGTCAATTGATATCATGGAAACAAACATTTTTGCATATTCACATATATTTTCATCGCAATTTACTGTCCCACATATGCTAATTTCTGTTACCATCATCAGCAGTCCCTCCCCGTCACAGACCGCTCACTGCAAACACTCTACAACCCCTGCAGCTCTTTCTTGCCTTCTTGGGTGTTACTGAAATGCCCTTGCAGGCTATGATGCCATTCGTTCAACTCTGCAGCAGTTTTGACAAAGGGCATTCATCTTTCAGACTCGCTGAAAAGATGTGTTTCTGGGTAAGGGGACGTGGCTTTGAATCACGTAATACAATCCGCACGTAAGCTAACATCTCAGTAGCTTGGCCGCCTTCCCAGGATCATGGGCATGGCTCGATCGATAGTTAGCTTGGGTCCAGCTTCCAGGCTTCTACACTAACTGAACATCATACTATGGAGTAGCAAAATCCAATGTGTGAGGAGGGCTGGAGGAAGAGCACTGGAATATCGGGGCTAATAACGTGATATATGCACACCTGGAAATGGTTACCATAAAGGCAGATGTGAATATGGCAGCATACCTGTGATAGTGTTTTGCCTTCTTTTCTATCAGAACGGTGCTGCTCACATTGCATAAGTGCCTACCCACTGTTCATTCTGCTGGTACAGGAGTACACCGTGGAGGCCTGTTCGGCTGACATGACAGGCAACTCAGTGAATCTCGTAAGGTCATTTACTATATAGGGCCAGATGTACGACGTTTTTTGCGGTTGCAAACGGGAAAACGTCTCATTTGTGACTGCAAAATTGGTCTGCCCCATATTCAAACCCTATTTTGTGAGTCCTTAACCAATAACTTACTTGCAAAATAGGTTTGCGACTCGCTATTAGGAAGGGGTGGGCCAAGGGCCACCTTTCCTAATAGCAAGTCCAAATGGTATGTACCAAAACACTCGCAGTTTACCACTTACTTCAAGTAGGTGGTAAGCCACTCGCAAATGGGAAGGGGTCCCCAAGGGACCTCTTCCCCTTTCTGAATGGGTGCAAAAATATGTTTTAGGAGCAGGCAGCGGTCCCAGGACCACTGCCTGCCTTTAAAATATGAAACTGAAAAGTTTCATTTTTCCTTTAAATGCAGCCCATTTTCTTAAAAGGAAAACGGGCTACATTAAAAAAAAAAACAGCTTTATTAAAAAACCAGACACACATGGTGGTCTGCTGACCCCAGCTGGCCACCATCCCTTGGGGTGCTGGCAATTCTTAACGGGGTTGCAAATAGCACCTGCCTCATGAATATTAATGAGGCAGGCAATTTGCGACCCCATTTGCAATCGCTAAGAGTGTCTGAGACACTGTTGTAAATTGCATTTTGCGAGTCGCAAAGCAGCGCAATTTGCGACTCGCCAAATGTAAGGGTCGTACATCTGGCCCACAGTCATTTCCACCAACGTCACATCCTTAGTGTTCTGGATTGCAGTAGCCAGGAGGCATCCATATCATCAGGTCTATTTGTGGCACTGTTAGAGGTGTAATGCTCAGCAGGTAGAGACTGCAGTATCCTGCAATCCACAGGAAACTGCGGACCTCTGATACCGTCTGCGGTTAAGGGGCAGAAGTGATGTCACTGACTTTCTTTGGTAGGAATCTGGAAGGCAAAAATGTGATATCTACATATTAAAAAGTGCATTTGTTGCAAGGCAACATTATTCTATTGCTGTGCATTCTTGTGAGGACAGCCCGCCAGCGAGTATGATGGTTTTCAGTCAGGGTGGAATGGAGCAGGAGATCCGCACTGATACTGACTGATCTTTGCAGCATTGACAACACTTCCTTAATGCAACCATGAACAACATAAGCAGTGCACGATATGGCAAAATGTAGACTTTTGTAGATCCTCGATGGGGTGAGAACCTATGTGCACAAGGAAGAATTATTCAAAAGCAATGGTGAGGGGAGGAGCTTCGCGGGCATCCAAGATGGTCGCGTGAGCACAGAGCTCCCCGGACCTGCGCTGCCCTTTACGGATATCCTGCATACATCCTGATTTCGACGACGGGCCTTTGATCGTACATCCTTGCTGATCTAAATGCTCTTTGAAAATTCGAGTTTGGACGCTGGGGTCCACTTTTGCATCGTATTTGCTTTTTGAGGCCCACCCCGACGCGAACCGGGGGCTCGGTTGCTTGGCAGGCCGCGGAGTAGTTGATCAACAGCGGCAGTAGGGGTCCCCCCTCGTCGGCCCCTCCTGACCTTTGGTTTCGTTTTCTGCTCCCGGCTCTTGTTGGCGGAGGCTCAACTTTGATCCATATTTGGCTGTCTGTCTCTCTTCTGTTTGGAACTGGCCTGACTGATCACCGAGGCCTGGGCTTTTTTGTGCCTATAATCGGCTGCTTTGCTCCTGTTGTCTGCTGGCCATTTCACGACCGGCCATTTTCACCAGGTCGAGGGGACCCCTTCGGGGTCCCTTTTTCAATATGGCCACCGGACCGCCGCATGAGAAGCGTAAGACCAAGACACCTCTCCGTGGCGGCCAGACCCAGACTAACATTATGGATCACTATTCGAAGGCCAAGGGGTCGCCAGGCACTGCTGGCCGCGCCGCGGATCCTCCTAAGACTGTCTCCTCTGCGTCTACGGAACCATCTTTGCAAGACGTTATGATTGCCATTGCCAACATGCAGGCCTCAATGGGACAGCAGTACGATGCCCTGGTCTCTAAGATCGACACGGTGGCCGTTGACATCACGCTGATTAGAGCGGACCTAGCGAAGACCAATGAGAGAGTCGAGTCCTTGGGCTTGAAGACTTCTAGTCTCACCGCAGATGTTGCAGAGGCCCAGACTGAAATCGGCAATCTGCGTTCTTCCCATGACCTGATGGCTCGTCGTCTCAAGGACTACGAAAACAGGGCCCGCCGCAACAACGTACGCCTTATTGGTGTCCCAGAGAATCCCGAGATCCTGGGGGTCGACCTCTTGGTGGAGGACTTGATTACCAACTACCTTTCTCCCACTGGACTCAGCAAGTTCTTTGCTGTTGAGCGCGCCCATCGTGTCCCTGGTGGGAAGGCTAAGCCGGGTGCCCTTCCACGGCCCATCATTGCCAGGTTGTTCCATTTCCGAGACCGGGATGCGGTTCTTCAGGCCTCACGGATAAGGGCCCAGTGAACTTTGAGAATGCGTCCGTTTCTTTCTACCCTGACTTTTCACCGCTTGTCCAAAAACAAAGACTTGGATTTCAGGGAGTGAAGAAGCGTCTACGGGACCTGGGTCTAAAATACGGCTGGTTATTCCCTACTAGGCTACGGATTGAGTATCGTGACCGTGCTTTCTTTTTCGATCGACCAGAAAGTGTCAGTGACTGGCTTGATTCCCTACCTCGGAGAGATAAGCGTGCTGAGCACTCCGGGGGTGCCGACGGAGGCCTGGCGGAGTGAGGACTGTACCTGTGGGCCCTGGCGTCTGAACTTTTTTGTTTCCTGTTTCAGCTGAGTCTGGACTTGGGTCTTTGTTAGGCCTATGGGGGTGGCGGGGGGTGAATGGGGACTCTTCCTCCTCCTGGGTTCTTTTCGTAGCTTAGTTTAGAAATGGGGCGACAGGCACACTGCAAGTTGGGGTGGCTTATTAGTCGTACGCAGGGGTGCAGGGTGGGGGGTGCAACATGTTCGATTTGGGGGGTGGTGGGGGTGTGTGTGTGTTTCTCTGTTTACTCGCGAGGCACCGTATTGTTTGCTCTGTTTGCACTGGTCGTGGGGGTCTGTGTGGGTCCTGCTCCGTCTGCTTTTCGGGGATGGGGGGTGGCGAGTTGAGACTGTTATCCTGGAATGTCAATGGGTTAGGGGACGGAATTAAGCGAAGTATTGTTTTGCGATCCCTTAGGCGTCACTCTCCCGATATTGTGCTTCTGCAGGAGACGCATTTAATAGGCAATGCATGTCAGGCTATGAACAGGCGTGGTTATCGACTGGTGGCACACGCTGGGTTTACTTCTGGGTCCAGGGGGGCTGGTATTCTCATTCGGTCCTCTCTCCCTTTTGCAATTGACGAGGTGAAACTTGATGACAGGGGGCACTATGCGGTGCTCACCGGTAGGTGGGAAGGTAGGATGCTTTCCGTACTATCTGTTTATGTCCCCCCGTGTTTGCAAGCTTTAACCTTCGCAGACCTCTGTAGTGTCCTGTTGGACCTTCCCGAAGGCCTCCTGATTTTGGGTGGGGATCTGAATTCAGTTGTCTCTGGCGCATCTGATCGTCATCCTCCTAGAGAGCTACCCAGGGCACAAATGTGGTTGAATGACTTGCTGGAGACCTTTGGACTAGTGGATGCCTGGAGACTGCTGCACCCTACTCAGTTGCAGTATACCTTCCATTCTGGGGCACATGGCAGTCTTTCTAGGTTGGACTATTTTTTAATGCCAGCGGTTCAATCCTCTTCTATTAGAGAAATCCGTCATCTCCCTAGGGGTATTTCTGATCACTCCCCACTGTGGCTCCGGTATGAGTTCCGGGAGGGCGATGAGGGAAGAGTTGCTCCTATCAATCCATGGCACTTTCGCAACCCCAAGACCCGCTCGGAACTTGTGAAAGCTATTGAGAATTATTTTGATGAAAATGTGGGGTCTGTTTCTTCTGCTGTTTCGCTGTGGGAAGCATTTAAAACGGTCATTCGTGGTCAGTCCCTATCCTTGATCGCTGCTGCTAAGAAGGCTGCGCATGTGGAGGTTGTTCGCTTGGAATCTGAGATAGCTGCTCTGGAGGATGATCTCCAGTTGGGCTTTTCTGGTGAGAAGTTGCACTCCCTTGCTCTGAAACAAGCTGACTACAAGGCTCTGGTGACTGACGCTGCGAAAGTGATGTATAGGGAGCAGCAGGGACGACTGTATGATGTGGGTGACAAAGCTGGTAAATTGCTTGCGTGGTTAGACAAGAAAGAGAGAGTCAATCGTGTGGTCCCTGTGATCGAACGGCCTGAGGGTGAGGGCGTCACGGATCCAGCCGGGATCGTTCAGTGCTTTGCGGACCACTTCGAGATGGTGTACACCTCTGTTTGTGACAGGGATGAGGAGGACTCTCGACTGTTGTTGCGCGATATTGCTTAGCCCCGTCTTCCTGACGCGGACAGAGATCTCATGGATGCTCCGCTCACGGTGGATGAAGTTGCGGTGGCTATTCGTTCCCTACGTTCAGGTAAGGCGATGGGCCCTAATGGTTTGCCCATTGAACTGTACAAGCTGCAACCTGACAAAATTGCGCCCTATCTCAGGGACATGTTTCTTGAGGCTCCGGAGTCTGGCTCCCTCCCTTTGGACCAACGACTCACTACTATTGTTGTCATTCCCAAAGAGGGTAAGCCACGGGATCGTTGTACTTCTTACAGACCGATTTCTCTACTTAACGCCGAACCCAAAACTTTGGCCAAGTTACTGGCTAACCGCTTGGTTACTGTGATCGGGGACTTGATCTATCCGGATCAATCTGGTTTTATCCCGCACCGCAACACTGCTTTGAATCTGTGTAGACTCCACGGAGTTCTCGCGAGAGCCGAGACACTTACTGAACCCGCCATTTTGGCCTCTCTTGACGCTACCGTGGCCTTCGACACTATCGAATGGCCCTACCTCTGGGCGGCCCTCTCGAAGTTCGGGTTTGGGCCGGGCTTCATAGCCTGGGTGAAACTCCTTTATGAGACTCCCCTGGCCCAGGTAGTCGTTAATCGCAGAGTGTCTTGCATTTTTACGCTCGGACGTGGTACCCGGCAGAGCTGTCCGCTGTCTCCTTTGCTGTTTGCTCTCGCTCTGGAGCCCTTGGCGGAGTGGCTCTGTTGGGAACCTTCTATGCGGGGCATCCGGTGGTCTCCTGGTTTCGAGGATCGTGTTTCGCTATACGCGGACGATATCCTCCTCTACCTAACTTCCCCTAAAGAGTCCCTTAACGTACTTTTTGATGTTCTGACCTCCTTCGGGAAGAATTCCGGTCTTGTCATTAATTGGGCTAAATCCTGTGTCTACGTTCTGGCTGGAGAGCTCCCTCCATTGCCGCGTAGATTTCCGATTCAGGTGGCTGAGACCGGTTTCAAGTACTTGGGTATCTATGTTTCCCTTGACCCCTCTAGGCGCTACGAGCTTAACTTATTACCCCCCCTTCAGCAGCTTACGCTCGATGTAGCTCGCAGGCGTAGGTTACCTCTGTCGCCCCTCGGTAGAGCGGCGCTTTTCAAAATGATGTCTTTACCCCGTTTCTTGTACGCTCTTCAGAACTCCTTTGACCCGATCGCCTCGGGCTACTTTCGTGCAGTTGAGAGCCTACAGAGACAACTGGTCTGGGATGGGCGTGCCCGTATTGCTCTTTCTAAACTCACGCTTCCGTGGTATGATGGCGGTATAGCCCTCCCGGACATCAGGCGTCACTACTGGGCATCCCAGTTGAGTGCTATTAATCATGTGACCTACGCACCGGGCCCCGCCCCGGCGTTCTCTATGGATAAATTTATTCTGCCAGGAGGGACCTTCAACAGGGCGTTGTACTCTGGGAGACTCCCTGAAGCACTGACCGGTCCCACTAAGATCGCAGTGAAAGTGTGGCGTGATGCGAATGCGGCACTGGGTTGGTGTGGAAGGTTCACTCGAGCCACCCCCCTGTATGATTAGGAATGTTTGGGCTGCCTGTGGAGGTCGAAAGGATTTGACAAATGGGATATGATTGGTATCAGCAGAGTGGGCGATCTTTGGTTGAAAAGTAATGTCAAGCCCTTTGCCGCGTTGAGAGTGGAGTATGAGCTTGGTGACAGTGAATTCTTCCGGTATGCCCAGGTCCGTCATGCTCTGTTGTCTATATTTACTGCGGGTGATGATATTCCTGAGTCTTCCCCTCTGGAGGACCGTATTTTATATGGCCACGTGCCCGACATCACTATTTCATTGATCTACAAAAAACTCATCAACAACAGAGCTGACTTGTTGGTTCGCCTCAGGGCCTTGTGGTGTGCTGACGGCCTGGAATTGGATGACGAGGACTGGCAGGCTGCTCTGTCCCCGCCTAAGGAAGTCGCCATTCCTGCTTGTTTGCGGTTCGTTCAGCTTAAAATACTCCACCGAGTGTATGTCACCGGGCCTTGTCTGGTTCGAATGGGGTTTTCATTGGATGGGCTGTGCAAGCGTGGCTGTGGTATGTCTGGTACCTTCCTCCACATTCTGTGGGAATGCCCGGAGGTGGTTGCGTTCTGGTCCCGAGTGCATGCTGTTATGGAAGGTGTCACGGGTGTGTCCCTGCTGTCCGAAGCCAGACGCTGTCTGTTGAATGTGTGGGAGCCGAATGACTACAGCTCAGCACAGATTGAGTGGGCGACCCTAGGAAATATGGTCGCGAAACGAGACTTTGCCCAGCTCTGGGGTTCACATAGGTCGCCCACCTTATCCAAGTGGAAAGAAAACATGGACTGGTGCATGTTCCGGGAGAAGACTGTCTACCTTTCCCGGGTACGGCCCAAGAAGTGGGGCAGAATCTGGTCCGAATGGAATGCCTATCGTGGCAATATATGCACCCCTCCACATGCTGTCACCATTGATACGTCTTCGTCCCCCTAATTGACATTCACCCTTCACCTATTGCTGTTGATTCTGTTGGTTTCCTTGTCCGCCCCTCTCCCCGCCTTCATTGATAACCATGTATTTCTGTACTTTTGGAGCTCTGCTCGCACGACCTCATGGTAATGTTCCGCTGTGCCTTTGCCTCGTGAAGTTTTTTTTGCATGTCTGTTTAATTTCAATAAAACTTTATAAAAAAAAAAAAACAATGGTGAGTCTTGGCATTCAGTTCGCTATTTGAAAACCAGTAGGGTGGGTAAACGTCTACCAGTGGACCAGTGAGAGCGACATGTTTCTATTCGGCAAGGCGTGTGCATGTCACCACAAATTGAGACTTCACCAGGATGCTATGGCTTGTGTGTGATGATGCTCAGCAAACACGAGAACTGGGCACTTTCTAGTTCAGATGGAAATGAGTTTGGCTCCAATAAGGTTTTGTCCATTACTTAGAGTGGCCATGAAGGCACCAGGGGTCGGGCCAGGTCGGGCACCACTATGCACATAAATTCTGGTGAGGGGGTCGTCATAGTTTGGATTTGGACTGAGTGGATGGTAGTCCTTCCATGCCATATTGCACACACTGAGTCACAAGTATCTTTCAGGGTGAGACTTCTCTTTCTCCGAGTCAGCAGTGAGCACTTGGCATAAGACTGAAGCTTCCTTCCTTCATTATAAATAGCAGAGATAATATAAACTCGCTCAACATTCTCTGTCAAGATTCCAAAACAGGAGAAAATCAAAAGAGGTTCTAGCTTGGGGTGAAGGTCTCAGGAAAAGCAACTGTTCAAGAAACTTTAGTCGGACGTCCATATCCCCAGTGTTAGTCATGTGTAAGACAGTCAGCCTTCTCTGGCATTTTAGCCAACAGAAGTCTGCATTCTGGTGTATGTATACATTATTATAAGCATAGGTTTACAAACTCCAGCATGAAGGACTCTGCAAGCCAAAAACCCGGGGCTGAATGAAGGTGCGTCTGTGTAAGTGTTCCCCTGTAGTATACCACCAGGGCCCCCACTGCACATCAGCAGCTGTCCCCTAAAAGGAAACACCCCAGTGCCTGTGAACGGTACATCATTCAGTGCTCCCGTGAGATACAGTACTCACTCTACACTCCATTCACAACACTTAGTGCCACTCTGAGATACAGCACTCACTCTACACTCCATACACAACACTCAGTGCTCCTCTGAGATACAGCACTCACTCTACACTCCATGCACATCACTTAGTGCTCCTCTGAGATACAGCACTTACTCTACACTCCATGCACAACACCCAGTGCTCCTCTGAGATACAGCACTCACTCTACACTCCATGCACAACACTCAGTGCTCCTCTGAGATACAGCACTCACTCTACACTCCATACACAACACTCAGTGCTCTTCTGAGATACATCACTCACTCTACACTCCATGCACAACCCTCAGTTCTTCCTTAATGCACAGTAACAAATGCTCTCCCGAGATACACTCAATGCTCACTCCATACACAATATCAGGTGTCCCCTAAATGGAAACACCCCAGTGCCTGTGAACTGTACATAATTCCGTACTCCCCTGAGATACAGCACTCACTCTACACTCCATGCACAACACTCAGTGCTCCTCTGAGATACAGCACTCACTCTACACTCCATGCACAACACTCAGTGCTCCTCTGAGATACAGCACTCACTCTACACTCCATGCACAACACTCAGTGCTCCTCTGAGATACAGCACTCACTCTACACTCCATGCACAACACTCAGTGCTCCTCTGAGATACAGCACTCACTCTACACTCCATGCACAACACTCAGTGCTCCTCTGAGATACAGCATTCACTCTACACTCCATACACAACACTCAGTGCTCTTCTGAGATACATCACTCACTCTACACTCCATGCACAACACTCAGTTCTTCCTTAATGCACAGTAACAAATTCTCTCCCGAGATACACTCAATGCTCACTCCATACACAATATCAGGTGTCCCCCCAATGGAAACACCCCAGTGCCTGTGAACTGTACATCATTCAGTACTCCCCTGAGATACAGCACTCACTCTACTCTCCATGCACAACACTCAGTTCTTCCTTAATGCACAGTAACAAATGCTCTCCCGAGATACACTCAATGCTCACTCCATGCACAATATCAGGTGTCCCCTCAATGGAAACACCCCAGTGCCTGTGAACTGTACATCATTCAGTGCTCCCCTGAGATACAGTACTCACTCTACACTCCATTCACAACACTTAGTGCTCCTCTGATATACAGCACTCACTCTACACTCCATGCACAACACTTAGTGCCCCTCTGAGATACAGCACTCACTCTACACTCCATACACAACACTCAGTGCTCCTCTGAGATACAGCACTCACTCTACACTCCATGCACAACACTCAGTGCTCCTCTGAGATACAGCACTCACTCTACACTCCATACACAACACTCAGTGCTCTTCTGAGATACAGCACTCACTCTACACTCCATGCACAACACTCAGTTCTTCCTTAATGCACAGTAACATATGCTCTCCCGAGATACACTCAATGCTCACTCCATGCACAATATCAGGTGTCCCCTCAATGGAAACACCCCAGTGCCTGTGAACTGTACATCATTCCGTACTCCCCTGAGATACAGCACTCACTCTACACTCCATGCACAACACACAGTTCTTCCTTAATGCACAGTAACAAATGCTCTCCCGAGATACACTCAATGCTCACTCCATGCACAATATCAGGTGTCCCCTCAATGGAAACACCCCAGTGCCTGTGAACTGTACATCATTCCGTACTCCCCTGAGATACAGCACTCACTCTACACTCCATACACAACACTCAGTGCTCTTCTGAGATACAGCACTCACTCTACACTCCAAGCACAACACTCAGTTCTTCCTTAATGCACAGTAACAAATGCTCTCCCGAGATACACTCAATGCTCACTCCATGCACAATATCAGGTGTCCCCTCAATGGAAACACCCCCGTGCCTGTGAACTGTACATCATTCCGTACTCCCCTGAGATACAGCACTCACTCTACACTCCATGCACAACACTCAGTTCTTCCTTAATGCACAGTAACAAAATGCTCTCCCGAGATACACTCAATGCTCCCTCCATACACAATATCAGGTGTCCCCTCAATGGAAACACCCCAGTGCCTGTGAACTGTACATCATGCAGTACTCCCCTGAAATACAGCACTCACTCTACACTCCATGCACAGCACTCAGTTCTTCCATAATGCACAGTAACAAATGCTCTCCCGAGATACACTCAATGCTCACTCCATGCACAATATCAGGTGTCCCCTCAATGGAAACACCCCAGTGCCTGTGAACTGTACATCATTCAGTGCTCCCCTGAGATACAGTACTCACTCTACACTCCATTCACAACACTTAGTGCTCCTCTGAGATACAGCACTCACTCTACACTCCATACACAACACCCAGTGCTCCTCTGAGATACAGCACTCACTCTACACTCCATGCACAACACTCAGTGCTCTTCTAAGATACAGTACTCACTCTACACTCCATGCACAACACTTAGTGCTCCTCTGAGAAACAGCACTCACTCTACACTCCATGCACAACACTCAGTGCGCCTCTGAGATACAGCACTCACTCTACACTCCATGCACAACACTCAGTGCTCCTCTGAGATACAGCACTCACTCTACACTCCATACACAACACTCAGTGCTCTTCTGAGATACAGCACTCACTCTACACTCCATGCACAACACTCAGTTCTTCCTTAATGCGCAGTAACATATGCTCTCCCGAGATACACTCAATGCTCACTCCATGCACAATATCAGGTGTCCCCTCAATGGAAACACCCCAGTGCCTGTGAACTGTACATCATTCCGTACTCCCCTGAGATACAGCACTCACTCTACACTCCATGCACCACACTCAGTGCTCTTCTGAGATACTGCACTCACTCTACACTCCATGCACAACACTCAGTTCTTCCTTAATGCACAGTAACAAATGCTCTCCCGAGATACACTCAATGCTCACTCCATGCACAATATCAGGTGTCCCCTCAATGGAAACACCCCAGTGCCTGTGAACTGTACATTATTCAGTACTCCCCTGAGATACAGTACTCACTCTACACTCCATTCACAACACGTAGTGCTCCTCTGAGATACAGCACTCACTCTACACTCCATGCACATCACTTAGTGCTCCTCTGAGATACAGCACTTACTCTACACTCCATGCACAACACCCAGTGCTCCTCTGAGATACAGCACTCACTCTACACTCCATGCACTACACTCAGTGCTCTTCTAAGATACAGCACTCACTCTACACTCCATGCACAACACTCAGTGCTCCTCTGAGATACAGCACTCACTCTACACTCCATGCACAACACTCCGTGCTCCTCTGAGATACAGCACTCACTCTACACTCCATGCACAACACTCAGTGCTCCTCTGAGATACAGCACTCACTCTACACTCCATACACAACACTCTGTGCTCTTCTGAGATACAGCACTCACTCTACACTCCATGCACAACACTCAGTTCTTCCTTAATGCACAGTAACAAATGCTCTCCCCAGATACACTCAATGCTCACCCCATGCACAATATCAGGTGTCCCATCAATGGAGACACCCCAGTGCCTGTGAACTGTACATCATTCCGTACTCCCCTGAGATACAGCACTCACTCTACACTCCAAGCACAACACTCAGTTCTTCCTTAATGCACAGTAACAAATGCTCTCCCGAGATACACTCAATGCTCACTCCATGCACAATATCAGGTGTCCCCTCAATGGAAACACCCCAGTGCCTGTGAACTGTACATCATTCCGTACTCCCCTGAGATACAGCACTCACTCTACACTCCATGCACAACACTCAGTGCTCCTCTGAGATGCAGCACTCACTCTACACTCCATGCACAACACTCAGTGCTCCTCTGAGATACAGCACTCACTCTACACTCCATGCACAACACTCAGTGCTCCTCTGAGATACAGCACTCACTCTACACTCCATGTACAACACTCAGTGCTCCTCTGAGATACAGCACTCACTCTACACTCCATGCACAACACTCAGTGCTCCTCTGAGATACAGCACTCACTCTACACTCCATGTACAACACTCAGTGCTCCTCTGAGATACAGCACTCACTCTACACTCCATGCACAACACTAAGTTCTTCCTTAATGCACAGTAACAAATTCTCTCCCGAGATACACTCAATGCTCACTCCATACACAATATCAGGTGTCCCCTCAATGGAAACACCCCAGTGCCTGTGAACTGTATATCATTCAGTACTCCCCTGAGATACAGCACTCACTCTACACTCCATGCACAACACTCAGTTCTTCCTTAATGCACAGTAACAAATGCTCTCCCGAGATACACTCAATGCTCACTCCATGCACAATATCAGGTGTCCCCTCAATGGAAACACCCCAGTTCCTGTGAACTGTACATCATTCAGTGCTCCCCTGAGATACAGTACTCACTCTACACTCCATTCACAACACTTAGTGCCCATCTGATATACAGCTCTCACTCTACACTCCATGCACAACACTTAGTGCCCCTCTGAGATACAGCACTCACTCTACACTCCATACACAACACTCAGTGCTCCTCTGAGATACAGCACTCACTCTACCCTCCATGCACAACACTCAGTGCTCCTCTGAGATACAGCACTCACTCTACACTCCATACACAACACTCAGTGCTCTTCTGAGATACAGCACTCACTCTACACTCCATGCACAACACTCAGTTCTTCCTTAATGCGCAGTAACATACGCTCTCCCGAGATACACTCAATGCTTACTCCATGCACAATATCAGGTGTCCCCTCAATGGAAACACCCCAGTGCCTGTGAACTGTACATCATTCCGTACTCCCCTGAGATACAGCACTCACTCTACACTCCATGCACCACACTCAGTGCTCTTCTGAGATACTGCACTCACTCTACACTCCATGCACAACACTCAGTTCTTCCTTAATGCACAGTAACAAATGCTCTCCCGAGATACACTCAATGCTCACTCCATGCACAATATCAGGTGTCCCCTCAATGGAAACACCCCAGTGCCTGTGAACTGTACATTATTCAGTGCTCCCCTGAGATACAGTACTCACTCTACACTCCATTCACAACACTTAGTGCTCCTCTGAGATACAGCACTCACTCTACACTCCATGCACAACACTTAGTGCTCCTCTGAGATACAGCACTCACTCTACACTCCATGCACAACACCCAGTGCTCCTCTGAGATACAGCACTCACTCTACACTCCATGCACTACACTCAGTGCTCTTCTAAGATACAGCACTCACTCTACACTCCATGCACAACACTTAGTGCTCCTCTGAGATACAGCACTCACTCTACACTCCATGCACAACACTCAGTGCTCCTCTGAGATACAGCACTCACTCTACACTCCATGCACAACACTCAGTGCTCCTCTGAGATACAGCACTCACTCTACACTCCATACACAACACTCAGTGCTCTTCTGAGATACAGCACTCACTCTACACTCCAAGCACAACACTCAGTTCTTCCTTAATGCACAGTAACAAATGCTCTCCCGAGATACACTCAATGCTCACTCCATGCACAATATCAGGTGTCCCCTCAATGGAAACACCCCCGTGCCTGTGAACTGTACATCATTCCGTACTCCCCTGAGATACAGCACTCACTCTACACTCCATGCACAACACTTAATTCTTCCTTAATGCACAGTAACAAAATGCTCTCCCGAGATACACTCAATGCTCACTCCATACACAATATCAGGTGTCCCCTCAATGGAAACACCCCAGTGCCTGTGAACTGTACATCATTCAGTACTCCCCTGAAATACAGCACTCACTCTACACTCCATGCACAGCACTCAGTTCTTCCATAATGCACAGTAACAAATGCTCTCCCGAGATACACTCAATGCTCACTCCATGCACAATATCAGGTGTCCCCTCAATGGAAACACCCCAGTGCCTGTGAACTGTACATCATTCAGTGCTCCCCTGAGATACAGCACTCACTCTACACTCCATGCATAACACTCAGTGATCCTCTAAGATACAGCACTCACTCTACACTCCATACACAACACTCAGTGCTCTTCTGAGATACAGCACTCACTCTACACTCCATGCACAACACTCAGTTCTTCCTTAATGCACAGTAACACATGCTCTCCCAAGATGCACTCAATGCTGACTCCATGCACAATATCAGGTGTCCCCTAACTGGAAAAAACCCCAGTGCCTGTGAACTGCACATCATTCAGTACCCCCCTGCGATATAGTACTCACTGTTCACCCCATGCACAAAACTCAGTGTTTCATTAGTGCAATGCAACAAATACTCTGCAGAGATACACACAATGCTCACTCCATGCAGAACACCAGGGGCCGCATTATACATATGCTGCATATTCCTTCATTGCCCTGGGCGCACCTTAGGAATGAATGACAATGCCCCGCATTACCATGCATGCTGTGCCCCCAGGGCAGCCACGAACTCGCGTAGTGCATTCCTGTGAAAAACGAAGCGGCTGCTTTAAAGCCGCTCTGTTTTCACAGTGCAGGCGGCACCCGCCAGCACTTTGAAGGAGGATTAAGATCAGTGACTGCACCTGCCTGCAAGGGGGTGTCTGGGGGTCCACCGGACCCCTTTTCCCCCTCTAAGGGGCTGCTCTCCGGGGGTGCACTGACAGTGCACCACCTTTTAAATGGCGCACTGTCAGTGAGAGCTTCTTTGCCTTTGCCCCCACATCTGTAATACGGTAAAGGCGCAGAAGCAAAGAGATTCCCTCATTTGCATGGGGCACGTCCTCATGGAAATATGGGATCGCCCCCTGAAGATAGTGCTGGCGCTTTATGTGCGCCAACGCTATTGGTATTACAGAAGGGGACGCACAAGCATCTGCGGCCCCTTCTGTAATACCAAAGTGCCCCGGAGCACTTTGTGTAATACGCCCCCGGGTGTCCCCTAATTAGGAAACACTCCAGTACCTGTGAACTACATCATTCGGTGAGCCCCTGAGATACAGCACTCACTGTTCACTCCATGCACAACACTCCATGCTTCCTTAATGCACAGTAACAAATGCTCTTCTGAGATACATTCAATGCTCACTCCATGCACAACATCCAGTGCTCCCTTCAAGCACAGCTTCAAATGCTCCCCTAAACAACATCATCCATTATTCCCATGATGCCGATGGCCACTGCTCCTCGGCTGTGTACTGCACTGTGCTCTCCTAATTCATACAATCCTGTGCCCCACCCAGCTGCAGGATATCCTGTGCTAATGCACACCAACCTGTGCTCTGCTCATGCACCTTAATGTGTGACCTGTGCTTCACAGGGTTATGTATGACACTTTGTCTGTGTACATGTGCTCTATGTGTGCACGCATGGTCATTAGTTGTGTCCCTGTGTAAACAGCATATGCAAGGGTCAGTGTTATTGGCGCTGCCAATGCTTGCTTACCTAGTAAATGTCTGTGGATAGTGGTTTATGGTACTACATATTGTGCAATAGATCAAAATATCACAATGCTCCTCCCCCCCACAGGTGTGTGCACCACCAGCCGAGTCACATACAATCTTTTAAAGTGTACTGCACTCAGTGCTATAAAGTGCAAATTCCTTCGATGTACTGACCACTCCTTGCATCATCCTGACTAATCCTCCTGAGGGATGCTTTCGGAGCAATATAAAGGAATCAAAAGATAACCCTTCTCACTGGAGCAAGCATTTCCTGGTGTTTTTTTTTTTTTTTAAACCAACCACCTGCAGAGTCCCTCAGGGGCCTTACCTCAGACCGCCGCAAGACTGGTCCTCAGCCTGCCAAAACACTGCCACATCTCCCAGCACCTGTGCACACTCCACTGGCTCCCCATCGAGGCAAGAGTCACCTTCAGGATGATCACCCACGCACACGAGGCCCTCCACGACACCGAACCAGCATACATGAACAGCCAACTCAAATTCCATGCACCCCAATGGACCCTGCGATCCGCCCAGCTCTTCTACGCCGTGGTCCCACGCACCAGAAAAACCAAATCGGGAGGAAGCTCCTTTTCCTTCCTCGAGGCTAAGGCCTGGAACGCCCTTCCGCTCCACCTCAGACAGACAGCATCGCTCCCCATCTTCGTGAGAGACCTCAAGACCTGGCTCTTTGACAGACCCCCTCCTTGATGGCCTTAATCCTGCACCCCCTCACCCCCAGTGCCTTGAGACCCTTACGGGGGAGTAGTCGCGCTTAACAAACGCTTGATTGATTGATTGAAACAGTCTGTAACATCATTTCAAAACAGCAAATACACAGCGTATTATTCCTCAACGACCAATGGAAGCCAAATAAAATAAATGAGACAAGAAGATTAACAGTTCTGTGACATAATTAATCATTACTCACCAACGGGGACCACTATTCCAATGATGGCGGCGGTAACTGTAGACCCCAGACCAAAAGCGTCAAATCCGTCTGCACAAAACACAAGAGAAGCAGGGATACAGTTAGGGAAGGCATTCGACCTGTTATAATTCAGTCTCCCAAAGGATGCTTGTCTAGCAGGATAAAGGTTATGCAGATACTGTTATTTTATTTGTTACACATATTTATATAGTGCCAACCTAACCACATGGCCAGAGTAGCGCTTTGGCATTAACAGTGGACATACAATACATTCATTATGCAGGTGATGAACCAATTCTGTTTGGTGATTTCGCAGTGACCAGCGATGAAAAGCAGGGGAAAGGTGATAGATTCAGTAAGAAGGGGGCCTGAGGTGCCCAATCAGGTCAGTTTTAAATAGAAGGGTTTTCAATTGTCTTCTGAAAGAGGGAAGAGATTCTGGAGGTGGATGCGGGCTTCCTGGTTTCACGTTGTACAAACCAGTCATTAATGGATATATATGTGTGTCTCCTACTTACCTCTTTATGCATTAGGGCATAGCATGGATGGCAGGCAGAAGCCCCATGAAAGCTCGGCTCGTCATGGGCTCGAGGTTCCAACAGATCTACGAGTTCAGCCAGAGCCAGCCTGGAGGTTCGAGTCTGGCTCGAGCGTTCAGCGACTCGCCCCCCCTTGAGGCAGCACAGGAGATGGCAGTTCCATCTAATGCACTGGTACTCAAAGTACGGCCCGGGGGGCGCATGCGGCCCTCCTGAGCTTTGCATGCGTCTCTCTGGCCAATAGGAGCACTGGACTGCTGTTCACTCGATTTAGCACTAACTATAAAAAGATGTTAAATAGACAGGCAAGTATTTTCATAAAGGTTAATTGGTATTAAAGAAAAGATGTAACTAAAGAGTCCAGCAGCACTTTACTTTAGAAACACCATCCTTTTTAAACACATCTTGCAGCAAAAGAGTAAAAATATTATAGTCTACAAAATTCAAAAAGTGTATTTAAATAACATGCAGTACCTTTTCACCTTAGTACAACTGGTTATATCAGTGCACTTAGAAGTATTCATTTAAAAGTGATAGCTTTCAAGCATGAATTTAGAAACATTATTTCTTTCCTCTAACCTGACAACAATGACAATAGTAAACCATAGAGGCAAGTTAGTTGTTATATGCACTCTTTGGGTGGCCTGTGTCCTTATAACCCAAGAACATTGTAGTTTATTAAATCAAAGACAGGAGAAAGTTTTGTACAGCACACATCTTGAAGCCATGTATTTCGAGATACTCTTATATATGATAATGAATAGAAAGGAGGTAAAGTGACATAAAACAATTGTCTAGGATCACACAATTTGGTAAAGTGGGGAAGTCGGGAATAATCCCAGGTTTTCTGATTTCAGATTGTTCTATTCAGCCACTAGATGTTTATGCTACGCTTCCCCTACACCCACCTTACCGCCAATTAACCTCAACCCCTTCGCCCGACTGCACCCCACTGGCATCAATGCGGCCCTCGCCCATATCACACATCAAACTTTTTGGCCCCTGGGAAAATGTTTGCGAGTACCCATGATCTAATGCACTCAAAGTGAAACCCACTGCAGTGCAGGGAGTCACGAGAGAGACCTCGTTGACCCTCCTGCTTCCTATCACCACCATCTTTCACCCTGGTACCATTATCTCTCATCCCCATTTCCCCCATTGAGCCTCATCCCACCATCTCTACCAATTTCCACAACCAGCTATATTGCCCACTTTTGTTCTGTTGCCTTCAACAGGACACAGCAACACAAGCATCAAACCCTCAAGCGCCCCCAAGTGGATTTACCAAGAAATTTTAAAAATAGGCCGAAGTTCTAGAGAACCAAACTACCGTGGGTCTCGGCATTGGTAAGAACAACAACCACAAATGGGTTCATCCCTTTTGGAATAAGGCTCAGCTGTATATTTGAAAATTTAAGGGATTTCATCAGCATTCTATATGTAACTTTCTGTATGTTTTAACTTGCATAAGGGCCCCACACTCTGGCAGCAATGTACATTAAAAATCTTGTGTCATGATTTTATTGAGCCAGACAATAACCAAAAAGACAGTGTGCTGCTGGGTCAGGTGTACTCCGTTTCGAGGCGCAGAGAGCAATTCACCAACAGACTCTCAGCAGGTCCTTGGAATCTGAGATGAGAATCCCTCCCTCTAATCTGCTGGGGAAATTTGCTTTAAAACTTGACACAAGTTTTTTAATGAGATGCCAGCACCCTCTTAACTTAGTATTCCCTAAATTTCGGTCACTGTACTTGGAGCATCTTCTGTTGTGTATTCATGTTAAGCTGGAGGCTAGCTTGCTCCGAGTGCCCCGCACCTCTAGTTCCCTCTCCTGGGATTTCCTAGGGTTCGTGTGTAGCACACAAATTCTGCCCAATCAAAGCATGTACTCCTGGCTCCCAACATGTAGGCAGAGCCAAAGCCCCTCTCTAGTGTTCCTCACATAATTGTCTGGCGACAGCTAAGCTGTCAAGCCAGGCCCTAAAAACAAGCCCTGCCCTATAAGCTATGTGGAAATCTTAATAAAGCAAGTTTCACTGAGTGAATGAATGTTTCACTTTGAACTGTGTGCTGATTTCATTGTTTTTTTTTACAAATAAGATAAAGTGAATAAAGCGACCTCTTCCAAACATGAAGATTGACATCCACGCGATTGTTTATGAGCAAATGGAGTAAAGGGGTGAAATGCTATCACTTTTAATAAAGGAAATGTGTTCCATCCATTACAACAGGACGATGCATCAGTTTGCATAAAACAGGTTCACAGCAAGATTCTTAAACCACTGTGCATTGTAGCACGAGACAGGCTCATGGAACCAGTCACTTACAAGCAGTGATTTGTGAATCTTCCTTTGACTTCCCTGTGAATCCCAATATTAGTAATGAATGGTCTCTGACACATTATCGGTAAGCCTCATCAGGTTCGAGTTTGACAGAAGCAGGGTCACTCCATCAATGGCAGATTGTTTTCCTTTCACTTTTCCATCCTGATGAATGTTGCGGACTCTTTGGGCCACATAGGCAGAAACATGTCGACACAATTAACCACTAAGGTGATGGGGCAGTAACTCCCCTTTTCACTGTTCTTGTATTTTTTAATATCATATACTCTTCTATCTGAATAAACCCATTCTGGCGATTATACTGATTTTTAAATCTCACTCACGTTCACAAGCCTCCACTTAGTTTTAGAAGTGCCTCCCAGTCTCCAGGTGATGTCCCGCTCGCTACCAAACCAAGTTTCTAGCGAGCGAGGACTGCCGATGATGAGGCATGACACCAGGTGGTGTGTGAGGACAGTCCTTCACTTTTTGTGAGGTGCCAGCACCCTCTTAACTCAGTATTTCCTAAGTTTCTGTCACTGTACTTGGAGCAGCTTCTGTTGTGTATTCAGAAGTTGTGAGCTTCCACAAAAAATTGCTAACCTGCTACACAGCTGTGATCATTTTGTTTATTTTTCCAGTTGCCTGAACGTTAGGGGCACACATATGACATTGTAGAGCTATTAAAGTGTCTTAGATAATTAGACCATTTATAGTGTTACTGTCGGGCAGCAGCAAAGTCAGAAGGAGGGCAGTCATTAACCTACATGGATATTTAGATCTGGCTTGAAATTTCAACTGTCACCTCACCTTTTCACCTATTCTACAGTTCATTGCTTCCACACAAATCCAAATCCATTCCCATGCTATTTGCTTTGAATGCATCACATTACTATACGGCATTCTTTTAAAGTCAGACCTATTGCCAGCACTTGTTAGCTTTTTTCAGTTAGTTTACAAACACTGTGGCCCTGAGTTGTGACAGAGGACCAGTGGCACTGTGGCAGACGGAGAGAGGCTGGGCCAGCCTAAAGGGAGTAATAGGTGTTACTTCCACCTCACAAACCTAGAGCTACTTCCACCTCACAAACTTAGCGCTACTTCTCCTGTGCTTGTGTAAAATGGGAAACAACCGTTTCACTGCATGCATTACAATGCATGCTTTTACCCCCCATGAAAATGGCTTGCTGTAGGGGGTATAATGTGTTTGATTTAACTCCAACACCTTCCCTACTGTTGCACAGACTGGAGTTGGATTAATAAATGATACTATTCCAACATCCAGCGCAACCCCGACAGCAAGTCGGGGTAAAAAATTGCATTGTAACGGCATGCGGGTTAAAAGCATGGGTTGTAATGTCATACACCAGTGTAAAACTGAGTCCGAGCTGCCACTTGCACTCGTGTCTGGCAAGACAAGCCATGCTCAGGCACTTTTCATTTCTTGTGACATCAGCACAGATAGAGAAAGACAGTGGGAAACAACTGGGTGACCAGATGTTGGAAATGGCAGTTTCTGCAGGGTTATCCAACGTTTTTGCTTTTTGCTTCTATTGTTCTGACCTTTTTGTTGGCTTTAGGACTCTGGGCACTTTACCACTGCTAATCAGTAAAAGTGCATGTGCTCTCTCCCCTAAAACTTGGCATGATTGGCTTACACCTGTTTGGAATATTTAATTTACTTGTAAGTCCTTGTCAAGTGGTATCCAATATACCCAGGGCCTGTAATTTAAATGCTAGTTGGGCGCAGGGTCAAGATTGATTTGCGTATGGCTGGGTCCAAACTGGAATGGCATAGTGAGCAAAATAACAATGGATTTAGGCCCAGATCTCTGTACTGAAGTGAATGTATGACATTGTTCTGCATTCTGTTCATCAATTATTCTTTTTGCATTTGTCACCCCGAGTGGGACGGGTATGCCCAGACATGGGTCCCTTGCTCTCCATGCCACTGGAGTCAAGCTATCCGGGCTGATGAGGGCTGAAGCCGGAAACCGGTCCTAGGATGCTTGTTTCCAGTCCAGGGAGGACCTGGCAGTTCGGGCTGGACTGTTCCCATTAGGCACAAGGTCAAGACTGATTTGCATACGGCTGGGTCCAATCTGGAATGGCATGGTGAGCACAAAAACGATGGATTTAGGCCCAGATCTCTATACTGTGGTGAATGTATGACATTGTTCTGCATTCTGTCCATCAATTGTTCTTTTTACATTTGTCCCCCCAGTGTTCTCAGCACGTGAGGAGCTTTTTGCTCACCAGGATCAAGTGCTTGTAGGCGCTTTGGGGCAGGCTATACTCCACGCTTTGATTGATTCGCGCTGCGTCAGCAGAGCAGGTGCAACCTCTAAACAGCCTTGGTGAGCGCTCTAACCCCCCCCCCCCCACCTCCATCACCGATGAGGAGAGCATGGGGAGTGCTACTATTTCTAAAATCTAAGTGTGGTTTGAAGCTTTTCCACTTGTGGCCTGTGTGTGGTTTTGCGCACCACGCTTCGGCTGCGCGCTTCGGCTGCGCCAAAGGAAACCCCGGCTCTGGAGTCGTGCATTGCCTAGCAACGCAGACGTCACCCATGAGTGGAGCCCAGCCTCCAGGGGAGACTCGGACGAGAGTGGCACCTGGCGGAGATTTCGCTACGTGTTTCGCCAGTGTCTACCTCTGAAGTGCGGGAGCTGGGCTGCTTGTCCTCCAATGTGTGTGTTCCCCTGGCGAGGCCCACACTATAGTTCGAGGCTGATTGGTGGGTGAAGTGCTGCATTTGCCTCCCCGGATAAAAGGGGCCACATACAACGTACCCCTTTGTTTTACACTTGCTGCATTGTCGCCACGGCACTGAGGGGCCTGAATGGAGTCACAAGTTACCCTCCAGCGCTGCATATCATTTCCGGTCCGAGGGACTGTATTTACATTGCACCTTAGGACTCTCTCTCAGCACGAGGCCCCCTGGGAGTATAACCTTAAATTGAAAAAGTGCTACAACTACCATAAACCGCCTAAAAAGAGTACGATCCGCCTGAGCTCTATCGCTTAGGTGCCAAATCTCATCTTCCCAATCAGGCTCACACAAATTACCGTAGCTCCACTAATAGGAATACAGGGGTTTCTGCACCTCAGTGGGATTCATCCTGATTGGCTTGTGGTGACTTTTTGTGATTTAGGTGCTACAGTGATGTTTGCTGATGTATGCATTTTTGTTTCTTTCCTTTAGCCAATCTACTTCATTTCATGCCTTGATGTTCTAATATAGGTCATTCTGCCTTGCTTTGTCAGGATGAGTAAGATGTCAGACTTTGCATAGTATGTGCAGCATTTATGGTCTATGGCATGTTGATCTATGTTTTATGTAATAAGTACAATCTATATTTTTATATAATCCTGTGCGGTGTCTCTTTTATGGTGTATTTATTGTGTTCCTGGTGTGAGTGTGTTGCGCAAACGCTTTACACATTGCCTCTGGGGATAAGCCTGACTGGCCTGTGCCAAGCTACCAAGGGGGTGAGCACAGTTCATCTTTGGTGTGCAACTAACTTGCCCTGAATAGAGTGGTGGGTTCTGTCTGGCTTAGGTGCATACCCTAGCCAACCAGAACCCCCATTTCCAACACCAGAATAGGCCAGTTTGCAGGACATTGATGACATTATCTACCACCTTTAATTGATACGGGCCCATAAGGCTATCTGCTGTTTGAAATGCTCGTCTGTTCCCGACATGTAACAGGTTGAACAACGTGTACACTGAGGCAAATGAGAAATCTAATTTTCTTTATGTAGAGGTGTTCATCTCAAGGCTGTGAGCATCTCGCCTGCCACTAATCTGGCTGTTCCACGCGTTAGCCTCCTTAGCCTGCATGCCTGATTTTCACAGCACTGGTCCTATAACTGAATGAGGTTGTAAAAATGTTTTTAAAACAGGAGGATTCAATACCTTTGCAAAAGGAATTTCTCTAAAGACAACATTACATTATTTTTAAGTTTTGACATCATAGGGTGATGTAGCCCCCTACTGGAAACTATAATCCACTACCGAAGAAGACACCCACTCCTAAGTAAAAAAGCAATAATACTCTATCCACTGAGCACCCTAATCCCGCTGCCCTTAGCCCCTATAAGAATCCTCCACGCAGCTGCCTGCCTCATCATGAACCAAAAACAATCTGACCCAGTCCCCCCACTGCAGTACACTGCACTGTCTGCTCTATCTAGCCATCATACAATTAAAATGCTATTTTGTGATTTATAACACTGTATAATCAAACACTCCAGACGATCTCTCCGACAACAACCATATTTCAGAGGAAGATCCACATTTAGATATCAGAGTAGATGCTGGTCACCTACATTTACACAAACAAATGAAGAGCTCACTGTTGAACTATGAACATGCTTTAATGTTGGTATTTTGATCATGGTACACCAAGAAGATAGTCAGGCGCTTGTCAACTGATTTACTTACAGTGCTGAGATAAGTTGCTACTTGCAGTTGTCACAATCTTGGAGTCCTCATGGCTTGGCAGAGTTGGTGAGTGCGAAGGAATGTAGGCTTTTGGTATTGATACTGCATCAAATTTTGTAGGAGGAGTAGTTGTTGTTGTGTACTTCACTGTGCTACTTGTGGTTGTAGTAGAAGTGGTGGAGGTAGGTTTACCGGTGGTGGAAGTGGTAGGAGCAACAGTTGTGGTGGTAATGGTTGTAGTCACAGTAGTAGTTGTAGAAGGCACAGTCGTGATAACTGGAACTGTCACTGATGCACCTGGAAGAGCTAGAAAAGAAACATTATATTTTCAATTACTATTTGTTGATTTGAAACCGGTATACTAAAAACAAGGTAATAATACTAAATCCTCTGTTTCTGAGTCTATAACTTGAAATTATGAGACTTGAAGTCAGCCTTGGCCCTCAAGTACGGGCAGAGGGGCCATGACCCTCCGCCCCCCACCTTTTTCCGGAGAAGACATATGTCTGTACGGCTGAGCAAAGGTCAGACTGACACTCTTCTTGTTCAGGTCAGGCAGCCAGGATGTAGACATGTGCTAAATTCGCAGGCTCTTGGGCGCCTGAGCTGAACTTTGCCAGCTGAGGATTTGATAGGCTTGTGGGCGTGACCTCCTCACCCCGGCAAAAGTGCCTTGAGGCCCTTCCCCTCATGACGAAAGGGGGAGTGTCACTATTAGCCTCGAACCTGGGTGCTCATAGCTGCCAAGGTTTGAGATTGCTATGTGTGACATTTTCATAATTTTATTGTGATTAGGAGTGACATTTCAATTACTATGAGTGACACTTTCTCGCGAGCAAAATCATGCAATGAAGACGAGGGAAACATATAAATATTAGAAATTAGACCCATCTGAGCAACAAGAAACTCTATAAAGATCTTAAAACTGCTGCTAGACACCAGAAACGGAACGACACTAACCAACATGACACATAGAGAGCCCTGTCCCCAACAGGCCACTTGTTACTGGTTGGAAGTCTCAGCTTCCATGCTAACAACAATACCAGAGTGCACATTAGTGTTATTGAAAACGTTAACTGAAAGTACAAAGAAACGCGAGTAAGAACAGGGCAGCTCTGCAGCCAGCGAGCACTTGACTGAAGCTCATGTAACACTACACAACATTCGGAATGACATAATATTGCAGTCAGATGGAAAACAAAATAGAAAACAAAATAAAATGCTACGTTTCTTCTTAGTCTTTCATGTATTATGATGGATGTGATGAAAACATTTCATAATGGAAAAGGTTAAGCTAAGGTTCGTAATGTAAATAAATATATTGCCTTCTGAATATTTAAGTTTCACTTGTCTTTCATTTTGAAGTGTGTGCTCTGTATTTTTTATGCAGTTTAAAGTGAACACTGCCTGTACATTACACTTGGACACTGTGCACACTGATGCTGACCGGGCATGACAGTCACGACGGGTTGAGCCAGGCGATAGCTGTAATAATCTTTTAACTGGGGCCATACTAAGGGATCACAGGGGTGCAGAGTGAGGAAGGTCTGCTCTTGGGCTTGGACAGTGTTCAAACACATGGCTTTGCCCAGGAGCATGATCACCTACAGGCCCCTGCCCATCGTCAGTGATGATAATATCCCGGGCCCGGTCCCGGGCCGCACTGCTACGGTGTGAAGGATGACGAGACAGAACAGCCCTACAGATTAGATCACACATGAGATCTGCAGTGCCAAGTGTGCGCGCCTTGCTGCTGACATTATAACGAGGTTAGGTAACAAAGACAACACTGACACAAACACAGTACTATCAGGGTGCTTATGCTGAGCAAAGAAAGTACTTAATTGTTCAAGTTCACAGTCCTGTGTCCAGTGCAGGCACTGTCTCTCTACGCCGGGGATCCGGCGATGATCCTCCTCAGCCCTCTGATGATGCCGTGTCGGAAGCCCGGCCTTGATGAGACTGACCAGACAGACCAGTCTGAGAGACTAGTGCCAAGTCAGTGTGCTGCCACTCGCAAGGGATCGGAGAACAAAGAGCCCACACGGGACTGGAGGCAGCAGGGCAGATGAGGCCTAACAGATTCCCTGTCCTCCACACACGGGGATGGTGGTGCTGTGGGCTGTTAGGGCGGGATGTGGCTACAGCCTGGACTGGCGCAAGGCAATTAACGAGCCCATTACTGGCTGCAATCATGTGCGTGCGGACATTTGTTAAGTTGCGGCCGCCGTCTGCACATGCGAGCTCTGCCATAATTATAAATAATTTTGCCATAACTGACTGTACCTGAAATGCTGCAAGTTCACAAGAGGACCGGTGGGGTCGGGTCTATCACGTCTGGATCACACAATGCGCGGCAGTCTATTTTGCGAGCGCCAGCTGCCATATACGCCCATTGCACAAGTTCATTCATGCCCCCTCTTACGGCCCCGCAATTGTATGAGAGAGACTCGATTCTCGCCTGTACTCTTTCCGATTCCCCCGCCGCTTCTGCCTAGTTACTCCGGACGTGACTGCAGTCTACGGCGGAACATCCGGCCCCCATGGTGCCACGCCGGTGATTGACCGCGCGTCGCCTCGCTGGCGCCGCATTCATGGTCCAGAGCAATACAGCTGCCTGGAGTGCAGAGACACATTGTAGCGCTGCTCTCAGCCACTTCACAGAGCTGAGAGCAGTCTGGTTAATTATTCGGAACTCGGCTCAGCAACCAGCACTTCTCTCTGAGCAGCAGAGAGCCGGGGCACAGTTGCCGCTGGTGGCGCGGCTGGCAGGTGCCAAAATGCGTGACAATTCATTTCAGTGTGGTGATGCGGATCACCGCACTGAGATGCGTGAGCGTCACGCCTGTTGCGTGACGCTTGGCAGGACTGGGTGCTTCACTTTTAAGCCCAGAAGTGCCCTTGGCCGAGTGTCAATCAGTGACACTTCGTCATACAGTAGGATGTGGTCAGTAGTCTCACTAACCCCATCCCACTCTGTGACGAGTGAGGGACTGCCGCCTAAGAGGCAGCAGCCCCAAACCCTCCTGGGACCTCTAGGTCTGGGATATGCAGGGCAGGTAAGTTTTATGTTCTTTAATGTTTGGCGCGTGTGTGTGTGTGGGTAGGTATAACTTTATGAATTTTTTGTGAGTGAGTGTTGTGAATGGGTGTGTGTGTTTTTGTGAATGCATGGGGGTGTGTGATTGAGTGTATACGTGTGAGTGTGTGGCCGGCCTCATCGCCCCCTCCCTGGTAGACTTACCGAATACCACAGCTTGAAGTTCATCTGCGTAATGTACGTGCTCAAATAAACAGAAGTGCACTCTTAATTTCGCAAATCAATATTTTGCTGTGTTTCTTCACATTTCTCCCTTTTCCTTGTAAACCAAATTGCTTCCTAATTTATTCATTCATGAAACGTTTCCGGAAAATATTGCAAGCATATTAGAATTATGGTTTCTTTTTTTTACAGCATCTTCCTCAAGTGCAGCTTCATTTCAAAAACCCTCTAGCATCTCTTGGGCGTCTCTTCCACTAAACCTTGGTCTATAAGGAGGAACTACTTGCACAAATACACGCACACTGAGGCACGATTAGTATCTTCTATTGTAGGCACTTTACCATTTTCTAAATGTATCCCTCAACAACAGAACCCTCCAGAGAATGCCTGGCCCGATGAATAAAAGGGCGAAATTGTCTGTGTCCTATAAAGAAAAGCTATACCCAGTCACTGTCTAGACAAAATTCAACCCTTTGTCATCAATAAGCAACTGGACAGGTGATAGCACATGATTACGTAGAGGTGAGATCACTACTGGGGCCTATATTTTTTGCCATTTGTATATTTAACTTCCTACAGAATATACAAAACTCTGAACCAATAATGTGATTAAGATTGACAGCAAACAACCAACCTGCCAGGATCATTTATGGACAATCTAACGCGGGACTGCAGAACATGCATAATGGATTACTGCTGGTCACATGCTGCTGGGCTCTTGAAAATGACACCAGGGATGTCAAAGAGGGCATTCATTCAAATTCATCTAGTACTCAGTGCACTGCCTACCAGAACAGGCAGCTTTGCACATGTTTGAAATGCTTGCAGTTCCCTTCTGAAACTACACTCCTACTTACTTTTCATACCCAGAGGCTTAAGCAATCCACTGGAAGGGGAGGATTTGAGCTTCCTTTTAAGGTCAAGCCTTCCAGACAGCAAAGAAATCTCATTGCAAGAGGCCTACTGTGGCTTTGTCAAGTACTCAGGGGCCTGCAGCCCGTCTATTGCTTATCTTTGGCTGGCTTTATTGTCACTCTTATTTGTTTACTTTTAATTCAATGGCTTTCCTTGTCCCAGCTTGTCCATATTGAGTTGGCCCCTCCCCTGGACCATAGCCTCTTAACTATCTCTCTGACTGGCTGGCTTTTTCCCTGTTACTTCTCACGTTTAGGGGCTAATTCTTTTCTTTTCGCTCTCTCCCCAGTGTTCTACTCCAACCCTGCAAAATACTTGCCCTCACGCGCTCTGTGTTGTTGATTCCCTTTTAGTGCAAGCTGTCTCTCATGTGCTTCTCTCCCACCAAACTCCCTGCCTCCTGTGTGCACTGTGTTGCATTTTTGATTGTGAACTTCTCCTCACTCCCACGAGTTGGTGTCCCTCGTGAGCTGTATTCCCTTCCTCCGTCCACTCACACTTTTGCACTACTACTTTTTCATTTTTTTTTTCAACTAAGCACTGGATATGGATAGAAAAAACAGGGTTGGTTCTCAGTGAGTCTGATGGCATGGGTCTGGTTGGCAAATATGCCTTGCATTATTAACATTAGTTTAGGATGGGATTCAGATTCCAGGACTTGTGCCTCCCCAGCTCCACCGGCCTTCTGACTTCCCTGAAGAGCCATAGGTAGATATCCGGTTTTGGTCTAGTAGTCTAAGATATTAGGGAAGAGTCTTTTAGCCTCCAGTGATGTAGCTGTGGGTGCAGGATGCCAGTGTGAACCAGCAGGACAAGGTCAAAGACTCAGAGAAGAGGGGCTTGGGATACTTTTATCCAGGCAACAGTGCACAGTTCACCGAAGTACTGCAGATAACTGTAAGGGAGGGGTCAAATTGAGGACAATCCTGGAAACAGTCTATAGCAATTGACTTTGCTAATCACAATAGTTGCATGTCATCAGGATAACAGAAAATATAAGTCATAGCATTAATAATTCTTCTTTATTGAACACATTATAGAGGAAAAAGTTGGTAACGATTTTTGAGTCCTTTTATTCAGGAAGCATCAAATAAACTATCCAAAATATTACAACAGGAACAGCACTCCAACTATATCATACCTATATTTTTTTTCGACTTCAGTTCCATGACAATTTCCTGTATACTGTACATGTGAAGGTGCGGTTACTCCCTTTTAGGGAACACCACTACCACAATCTAGTATTACAGATAACTGTAAGGGTTTAAGGAAGGCATACACACTCTTGAGCAGCCAGAAACACACAAGCGGCCTAAGCATTATTCTGCTGTCTCAAAAGCCCCACCCACTTGTGCCCATCTCTTCCTTAAAAGCACTGCTTGACCAATTAAAATGAGAGACATACTTTCATTTGAAAACATGAGCCAAAATGTACTTAACATATACAACACAATATTTTGGACATGGTTCTATATATTACCCCTGAGATGTCCATAAATTGATACTACTATGCGTATGGTGACATTTAAAACCTACTCGGCTACAGTCCTGTGGTTTTATAATATCACCCAAACTCCTTTAAATAATTTATAGCCTTGTTATACCTAGTTTATCCGTTCCATAACAATGGACAGCTGTGCATTGCAAAGCGATCTGTCCAACAAGCCTCTCTGGTGGCACAATAACTGCTGCCGCAGATGATGGAACGTCGCCAACCTCGCGAGAGAGATTTACACTGAGAACAGCTGCTTCTTCTTGCGACCATCAGTAATGAAGTGCCGTCCAGTTAAAAAGGGAACAGTCCGCGCCAACCAACAAGTCCCGGTGACATGTTTACAAGCCATAAAACCCGGTGACAACTGCGTGGAATGTTCTAATTGCTTGAATAGGAAGATCAATACTTCTTCTCAATAATTAGAGCCAATTTGTTGCCAACGTTCCCTGAGCTCTGCGTTCCACTGCTCCCCACCACTGGCTTGCTATCGGTCTCCAAGCTTCCTATTCACTTAGGTCAATTAGAGGTAGTAGCTGATGATTGCCCTTTCTTGACTCTGGCAGGGTCCTTGCTACCCTTACTCTAAAGGGTCAAGATGTCAGACGCCAGAAAATAACAGAGCTCAGAGAGTCTCATTTACTTATTCAAATTCTACATCTTGTCCTCCCCCTAAGTCCTCAACAGCAAACAGGAAGCTGTTGGGGGTCAATGGGTGGGACAAGGGATCAATCCTGTAGTATCTTCAGCAATGAAAGGCTGTAGGGTGTATCTTCTGCAACTTCTGGTTCTTTGGTCAATTAACTTCCATGGGCATTAAGATGAGGAGCAGCTTCCAGGCCCAAAAGCCTGTTCCCATATCTATGAACACACATCTGCAACCCCTATCCACGTCTTCAGGAAAATACAACTAACTTCCCAAAATGAGTGATTCATGTAAAGGCAAAAGCTCATGACTGACCAACTGCTTACTTCAGTACTGTAGAGCAGGGTTTGCCAAAGTCGGTCCTGGTGGGCTGGATCCATGACAGATATTTAAGATAAGTACATTTACCTAAATTGGGATATACTAAAACTCTGGCATGAATCCGGCCCTCCTACTTTGGAGAACCCAGCTTTAGAGGGCCGAATACAGCAGCAGGAGAGATGCAACACAACTGGCTAATGCAGCAGGACAGGAACAAGGACATGTCTCCGTTTAGGAGGAGACACTCAGGGTGATGGCACTAAGCGCGTTTAAGTCTCCGCACCAGCAGACTCTAAGAAACACAGTGTATTTTAATAGCTGAACTGGTTCTAGGCTTAAATATCGGCTGCTGAGCCTTCATTATTGCATGTCTTTTAAGCAGCACATTACAGCAATGCACACAGATACAAACCAGTCCTTTAAGACTGGTATTGGGTGTGGTAAGCAAATATGACAAAAAGACCAGGGCAAGCATTACTTTACAAAGGCCACTTCTCAATTCGCCATTGTTATATTTGGGGGTCTCTAGTTGGCACAGGTAGGTATTTTTTTTTTTTTGCAGAGTTTTATATAGCGCAAACTAGAACCGAACCGAATCAGTTATCAGAGCGCTTTACATAGCACCAGTTACGTTACATGAGGACCCACTTTCATTTTTTAGGCACAGGGAGATTAAGTGATTTGCCCAGAATCACAGGGGGTTTTTGGCGTCGTTACCGAGACTCGAACCCAGATCCCCAGGTCCGAGGTCGAGCGCCTTAGCAGTTAGGCCATCCCCTCTCCCCAGAGACAAATTAGGACCCTTGCCTCTAGTCAGGGCCAGGGTGCACACTCCTAAAATAACCCCTGCTCACCCCCTTGGTAGCTTGGCACGAGCAGAAAGGCTTATCCCAGAGGCAGTGTGTAAAGCATTTGTGACCACATACAGTAATCTAGTGATAACACTACAGATGGACACCACACAGGTTTTATATTAAAAATAAGTATGTTTTATATAGATTTAACACAAGACCTCAAACGACAAAAATCCACAATACTGCACTTAAAATGGTAGTTTTAGCTTAGTTCTGTTCAGTTCTTAAAATGCGACACTTTGAGTCAATGTACCTTACGATGCGTTACGCTTCCACAACAAAAGTGTTGCAGCGATGGAAATGCGGCAAAGTTCTGGCGCAAAGAAATAAAGACGTGAAGTTCTTCCAGATGCGGCACGCTTCTCCGATGATGCGGGAAGTCTCGATTCAATGCGTCAGTGACACTCTTGTTCCGCGATGCGATGACAACAGCTTCGGCTGCGACACTCTTCTCTGACGTTGCGAGACGCTTCCGCATGACGCAACAACTACAGCGGCGACATTCAAGATGCGACGGCAGCAGCTCCGACGGCAGTACGCCACTCCGTGGATGCGAGGAGCTTTTCTTGATGCGGTGCAATACGACCGCTACAGTGGCGACATTCAAGATGCGATGGCAGCAGCAGTGACGGCGAAACGCTTCCTCTTTGTTGCAAGACGCTTCTCTCGATGTGGTGCAATACGACAGCTACAGCGGCGACATCCACGATGCAACAGCAGCAATCGCGCTTTCAGCTCCTTGCGACACGCAGTCCCTCAGAAGGCTCAAAACAGCAGCAGGCACTTCCAAAGAACTCTGGGGAGCTGAGGGGTTGAAGTCTGTTGTCCCTGAGACTTCACCAGGAGGCAAGCTCTTTTCCAAGCCCTTGGAAATCCTTACAAGTTGATGAAAGTACACAAAGTCCCTTTCTCCTCTCTTTGGCAGTCAGGCAACCACTGCAGGCCAATCCCCAAGCAGCACTCCAGCTTAGGGATAGTCTCTCCTCAGTTTCTTCAGGTTCCTCTCCTCAGCTTCTTCAGGTTCCTCTCCTCAGCAAAGGTTCCTTCTTGTGGTCCTAAATTGATCTAATTTCTTGGGATCAGGGTCCCACTATTTATACCCCAAAATCCTTTGTCCTCTGAGGGCAGAGGGGCCTTTGCCCAGTCCAAACCAGTTCTGGAGCACTCTGTTGACAGGACTCCTTCTTTCCTTTCACAGTGCAGGGCAGAAACATCAGACGCCCAACAGGAGGTGAAGCCAGCATTGTGGAGGAAAGGCACAGCCCTGGAGCACTCTATTGACATGATTCCTTCTCTCCTTTCACAGTGCAGGGCAGAGACATCCGATGCACCACAGGGGGGTGGAGCACGCACTGTGGGGGGCAGACACATTCCTATTCAGGTCCCAGGTGCAACTACAACCTCCCATCAAGATGCAGATCTCTCTACTCACCACTGGACTGATTCATTCTGTCTTCTGAAATTCCCCAGCCCTGTCACTCAAAATCCAGACAAGGAATACACAGCTTAGCAGAGGGAGGCTTGGATAATTAGCCAAGAAAATACCTACTTTCCAAAAGTGGTATTTTCAAACACAGAATGTTAAAACCAACTTTACTAAAAGGTGTATTTTATCATTCTGAGTTCAGGCATACTAAACTTGAATTTCTACCATGTTCCCTGAGTCAGTTAGGATTATAAAATGTAATAATCTAACTGCCAATTCTGGCCTATGGAGAACAGGTAGCCTTGCAATAGTGAAACACGAAAATGGCTGTGATTCACTATTAGGACATGCCACACACATCAGGACATGTCCTACCCTATACTTACAATGCACCCTGCCCTTGGGCCTACCATAGGGGTGTCTGATATGAAGAAAAGGGAAGGTTTAGGGACTGGCAAGTGGGTGCACTTGCCCAGTCAGCATGGCCGTACCAGACTGCACACAGGCTCTGCAAAAGCAGACCGGAGACACACTTTTACAGGATGCTTCTGTGGGTGGGACAACCAGTGCTGCAAGCCCACTAGCAGCATTTGGTTTACAAGCCCTGGGCACACACAGTGCACTGTACTAGGGTCTGACCAGTAAACCAAAACAGCCAATCATGGAGTCACTAACCCATGCATCAATTTATAGGGAGAGCATATGCAGTTTAGCACTGATCAGCAGTGGTAAAGTGCCCAGAGTCATAAAACCAACAAAAACAGGTCAGACAAAATACAGGAGGAAGGCAAAAAGTTCAGGGATGACCCTGCAAAAAGGGCCAAGTCCAACAGCCATCAATGGTAAAATGCAGCTCTCACTCTATTAGTGAGCAGAGCAAAGCTACTGTTCAGGTGTAGCCAATGTAATATGTGCACTGAGCGGAACAGGTGCATGTACTCTGCATGTGGTGCAATGTCCAAGCCGAGTTTGCTCTGAGTGACCGGAGAAACACCTGGAAACTGGCTGTGGAAGGAGTCTGATGTGAAAGTGGCTTCTTCCGTGGGTCTGGAAGCAGATCTGACAGGCGCTTTGTCTGTCTTTTTCTTGCGAATATTCAATGTCTCCAACATTTTCAGTGTTTACTGTTGTGCACTGCCTGCTTTTTAGGAGGGGGATCTCAGGACATCATCTTTTTGATACGAGGGCGCTGCTCACATCCACGGTGGAGGACGGAGGATGCGTAGACCAAGGTATAGGAGTAAATGGAGGAGCTTCAGACTTTATGGTGAGGACAGAGCAATGATTTGATTGTTATTTGGAAAATAAGAGTACCTTGAGTTTGTATTTGGCCACACGGGGTTCACGTAGGATTTATTGACATGTCGTGAAGACAGTGGACATAGAATCCAAATTACGGCCAAGAGGAAACGAGAATAAAAAGCCTGAAAAATAGTCTTGCAAGTTCACGGAACTCATGGGTCCTCTGATTGCTATATTTATATGATTTTATTCATAAAATGTCCATTAAGCAACTAGTGCCCCTTTTGGGCTCTATGCCCACTCTTATCTTTTCTCAAGGAATCCACTTGAAAAATATACAACAGAGGCTAAGTGGGCTGTACGCCTTTAATAATTGACAGCCTTTTGCATGTAAAAGGAGCAGCTTAGAACATGAGAGAGGAGAAGACGAGTACCCGCTCACCATCACCTTGCTGTGTCTGTCATGGCATCTCTCATCCTGCCTTTCAGAAATTGAACCACTACAAAAGACCTCTGGCTGGACAGTCTTGGACACAGATACGTTGCTAATTATCTAAAATATTTGACCTTCTTCAATAAAATAGTATCCATGTAAAAATCTTCAGCAATAGGAAATTCTGACAACTCTTGCATATGTAAATTTCTGAAACGCATGGCTTCCAAGAACAAAAGCAAAACAATGCCAGTTCCTTTGGGTGTTCCCGCCTTGCTGTTCAGGCTGCATTATTGATGATGGGGGGGAATGGTTTGTACCGTGCAGCTATGAAGATGTGTACTTTTGTCTGCTTTCTTGTCTGCTGGTCCCTTGATACTGCGCTCCCACCTTACCAGACCATGGAAGAGCTCTAACAACTCTGTGGACAGCTGCAGTTTCAGCATTTTTTGTGTAATCCGGTTTATTGATGTTTTTAATTCAGAGGCGAACAAAAACAGCAGCCATTTCAGACAATCCCAGCTTCATATAACAGATCCAGGATCCAACCAAGAATCAACAGAGTTTGAGCATTTTAAGAAGCTGGAAGTAAATCAGCTTCTTTGAGGTTTTCTACAACTGTTGGGAACCCATTATTTAAGGTTTGTACATGCCAAGAGATCGAGCAACAGCATCACTGATCCAGTTTATTTGCTTTATTCTCCCAACATCATTTGTCATTACACTTTATGTGTAGGTCCTTTGCACGTGAACAGGAGAGCATGGACCTCTTACCTTAAGACCTGTATGGCACATATCAGATTACTGGGCGTGCCTACCTTTCGAGCAGACCATACAAGAAGTTGGGGAGGTGGGTAAGAGATCCTTCTACAACACGCTTCCGGCTAGCTACCATTAACGCAGCAGGTGCAGTGCATCGGGACCTTGAGGGGCCCATTGAATCCTGAGAATTGCTATATTTATGACCTCAAAAGAAGTCACAAGAAGAAGTGCCCAGGCCAAAATGTTTGCTCAGAGGCCCACGGCCAGTGCTATCAAAGGTCAGGGTACCGAAGACCAAGGCTGTCTCGTCTTGTTTCCATCTCATGCCCCTTTAACCAGTCACCAAACACTCCAAGCCTCTTTTTCTCATTCTTGGAGATTCTCTTTCATCCCTGCTTCCTCCATGTGTCACTATTTGTCTGTTTTTCTCTTGCTCCTTCTTTTGCACTTTTGTGCTTTTCTCCCTCTTTCTCAGGATCAGTGTGTGTTTAGGACAAATAAGTGCTGATTCTCAAAAATGAGTGCTGGTGGGCCCCACATGAAAACACTGGCTCACAGTGGCGGCTGGTGCATAGGGGCGAATGGGGCGCCGCCCCACTAGCCTCAGGAGTCGGGACGAGGAGGAAGGAAGACAAGAGAGACACGTACCACACGCAATGCAGCAGCGTCAAATCAATGAAGTGCTCACTGCCCCGTGTGTCGCAAATTAAATTCTGTCTGACTACGACTGCTCTGCTCTCGTCAAGGGACGGATGATGACGAGGTCACAGGAGGTCAGAGACCTCCCACGCATGTGCTGGTGCCAGGGCGAGGAATATTGCTCGCCCTGGAAGCACAAATGGGGAAACAGTGACGTCACCACGAAGGGAGTGGCGCAAGAAAGGGGAAAATGCCTGCCCCTAAATGGGCGCCCATGCTGCGCCCCAGGCGTCCCCAGCAGCGCGCCACTGAAACCAACGGCAAGGGGAAGGGCAGTGGGTGGCAACAATCAGACACTCCCCTTGCCCTCGTGCCACTCCCAGGCCTCTGTTTGGACAATGGGAGGAGGGAGCCTGTGCACTGCGCAGGACGGACACCGGCACTGGCCACAGCCAGAGCACCACACCTCAGAACACTCTTGCCCTCCTGCCCCCCACACGTCACAGGCCCGGATGTGCCTCCCGAGCAGAGATCGATGTCACCACTTGGCAAATGGATTGCACAAAACAAACAGTGCGGTGGGTGGCGCCCACGAACACCCACGAATTCCATGCAGGCTGTGTTGAAAAACGATCGACTTGGCAGCTAGGAAAGCACAAGCAGAGCGACGCCAGGTAGGCACAAAACCAAACAATCCATGCCCTGCCTGGATTGGCTCCACACTACAACCAGCACGCTCCCCATGGCAACACACATGGCATGCCTGCATGGGGGAACCACAGCCCCAATGCCAAGCATGCCCTCCTCTACAATTAAACTACGATCTTCATGATTCTCTTCCTCTGCGCCACCACATTCTCGCGCTAGCCAGGCTTCAACCATAGCCTTGAGAGGAGACGCGAAAGTGAAAGACCGACTGTGGTGGTGAGTGTCTGCAGTGCAGAAGTCTCCAGAGTAGCGCGTGTGTACAGTGCCTTCACAAATTCCCGAATGTGGCTTGAGTGGCCCAATCCATAGATTTGTGTGCGTGCGGAGCCGAGCCCCGGATGGCAAAAGGAGGCACCAGGTACTGCTTCCAGCAGAAGCCAGCCGAAAACTCCCTAGCCCCCTCCCCCCTCCCACCACTGGGCAGCCAACTCAGACCTCCACGCCCACCTACCTCAAACGTCACCAGCCGCCTCTGCTGGCTCAAATTAGGCACTGCAGAGAGGGCGTGGCCAGCGGCATGCTAGACTAGACGTGTCTCCCGGGAGCTCCCGGCCGACGTCTAAAGATCCGACGAAAATTGGCACCATCGCGACCGGACACTTTCACACCGGTTGTAGGAGGTGGTCTGGAGGAGTTTGAGGGGTCCGGCGTGCAGCACAGTCCCCTTTTGAGCAAGCGGCGCCGAATTCTATGAGGCACATCGGGTGGAAGTGAGAGCGTCGGACAAAATGGCGGCGCAGTGAACGGTCAGTGAGAAAGACACGCTCCTGACCGGGCTATTCCGACAGGCGGGGGAGAGAGCGGAGCAGCGGACCCAGCCGCACCGGGAGGCCCGCGTTCACCCCTATACCGGCCGGCGGTCCGGGGGGTCACGGACCCCGCGGGAAGAGAAAGGAGCTCCGGCGGTGACCCTGCCCCACGGTGGTGGGCTGTACGGGGACCGGGTCCGGCCGGTCTCCGGGTGCGGCGCTCCAGTTGGGGGTGCGAGACTGTCACCGGGCGGCTGGAGAAGTGCACCGGAGGACTGTACCGGGGTGCGAGGTACCCTTACGCAAGATGGCGGCCGCAGTCTCCCACTGACGAGTGAAGGGGAGCACGGAGGCGCCGGCGAGGAGAGCGAGTGGTTCCCTGCCCGAAGACTCTATAGCGACGGCCCGGAGGAGGTACGGGGAGCAGCCAGGACAGCGAGGTAGCGGGTGAGGCGGCTCGGTACGCCGCGACCTTTACCAAGATGGCGGCCATGAAAGGGCAGTCTTGCAGCACCTAAAGACCGCGCTACGCCGGAGGAGCGGAGCGGCTGTGGGATTGAGATCCGGCGGTGGTGTGGGAGCAGCACTCCGGTACCTGGCTGAGGGAGACGTTGGTGGGTCACCCCCCCCGGTACATGAGAGGTGGCCTGGAAACGAGGGGAGCAGAAGTACACAGCGCCCGGGCAAACACATAACGGAGAGTTCTGCCGCCGGCAGCCTGACCAGCGGGGGGAGTGACCACGAAGGTGCGGGAGAGGCACTGCTACGCCGCCCGCAGACAAGGGGGGGAGAAGCACATCGACGCCTT
The DNA here is from genome assembly GCF_964261635.1 of Lissotriton helveticus. Taxonomy (NCBI): domain Eukaryota; kingdom Metazoa; phylum Chordata; class Amphibia; order Caudata; family Salamandridae; genus Lissotriton; species Lissotriton helveticus. Next base: position 161,448,918 of record NC_136058.1, on the reverse strand, counting down.
TGAGTCAGAGACCCCAACCCAGCCAGGGCAGCTAAGTGACTGGAGCGAGAGGCCTGGTGGCGGCGAGAGCCCGGGTTGGGCTTAGCAATACGGAGAGGAAGGGAACGGGATACACGGCAAGGATACAACCCGGAGCAGTCATCCAGGGCCGGGCACGGTGGTGGCAATCCGTGAGAAGGTAGCGGACCTACGGCGGACGGAATCCGGCACTTGGGGCGCACGGTGAGGCGGACTACGCGGGGGTGACCACGAAAGGCCGACCTACACACGCCACCGCGGCAGCTCCACGACCTCAGCGACGATGGTGAAGAAGGACCACCTCCAGCCCAAGCCGCCCAAGCAAGGCACACTGGACACCTTTACGGCACCGAAATCAGCCAAAGACAACGCGGGTGCTACGGCGGAGGGAGCCACCGACACGGACAGGTTACTAGCGGCGATTCAGGCGTCTAGATCAGACATTCAGGATTCCCGAGCAGCCCTGGAGGTTAAAATTGGGGAGGTGGGCTCCGAGGTCATGCTCCTGCGACAGGATTTCAAGAACCTTTCCGCCAGAGTGACAGAGACTGAAACACGCATTGGTGAGACCGAAGACTCGATCACGACGCTCAAGAGAGATATGGCGGAGCTTCAGGCGTCGCACAGACAACTTCTGTGGAAGGTGGACGACGCGGAAAATAGGGCCAGGCGCAATAACCTCCGATTCGTGGGTTTCAGAGAAGGAATCGAGGGGAGTAATATGGCGTCGTTCCTGCATACATGGATCGTGGTCACTTTCACAGGGGCCCGCTTCTCATCTTGCTTTGTGATCGAAAGGGCACACAGGGCGCTCCTTGCAAAACCCCCGGAGGGTGCCAGACCCAAGCCGGTGATCGCCCGCTTCCTAAACTTTGCAGACAGAGACTTAATATTGCGTGAGGCAAGGAAGATGGGTAACATCAGAGTGGAAAACACGAACATAATGATCTTCCCAGATTATAGTCAGGAAGTTCAGAGGCAAAGGCGCTCCTTCGAATCGGTGAAAATCAAACTGAGATCAATGAACATTACATACATGTTGCTCTTCCCGGCAAAGCTCAAGGTACTGTACAAAGATAAAGCACACTTCTTCACACACCCTGACGATGCATGGCAGTGGTTGGAGGAAAGACCGATTCTCAATAGTCGAGAAACAGTTGGGAGAGAGGAACTGGCGAAAGCAGCACAAGAGAAGGCACGGTGGGGCTCCCCGCAACGGCGGAGGAGGAGATCCAGAAGATTGCACTCGAGGTACACAGGGACCCCATATCAGCCACGCCCATCGGCAGGTACCAGGAGAGGTAGATCGGAATCGCCAGGGACATCGAGCTGGACACGCAAGTCGCCGAGGAGGCCCCGGGACCAGGCCTGCTCGGATGGAGAAGGGGAACACCTCAGGGCTTCAGACGGGAATGATGAACACTCGGATAATGATCACCACTCACTGCATCCACTAGAGGCCGAGATACGGCAGTTGGAACAGGACAGAACTGATACGCACTGCAGCACGGTACCGACCACGCAAGATTCGCACTCCTGAACGTGGTAGAGATGGACGGCAGAATGGTCGGTCGGGACACGGACATGACACGCAAGTGGCCACAACCCTTTAAGTTGTTGTTTCTGTTTACCTTAACACTCTTTTCTGTTTTTCAGGAACAGAACATTTGTTAGTGAAATAGTTGTTCCGCCGCCTACACCAAGCTCAGGGAGTGGTGCATACCTCGGCTGGGTCGATCGCCCGGCGGGGGGGATTCACCACGGGTTGCTTTAGGCGGAGTTTTGTGAGACATAGTTAGATAAAGGGCGGGAGTGGGGGGGTGACAGACCGACTTCTACCAACAGCTTGTACCTTGATGGGGTCGAGTCTGGAGGGGGAGGGAGGTAGGGAGGGGGGGGGGAAAGGGACATTGGAGTTACAACAAGTTGGGGAAGTTGGGGGGGTAGTTGGGGAAGGGAACACACGAAGGAAGACGGTCAGAAACCTGAGACTCACATAGGTTACACACAGTGGCGGGGGTCTCCTACTAATCTGCAGAGGAGTTGCACAACATGGCAGGTCCATTAACGTCAACGGGAAGATTGCACAGGGGAGTCTCCATCCTGGCATGGAATGTTAACGGTCTGGGGTCCAAAATAAAGAGAGGACTGGTGAATTCGTACATCAAGCGTCTCGCCCCGGACATGGTTCTCCTACAGGAAACACACATGAAGGTAGGGACCTGCACATTCATAGCGAGGGGGAGATACAAAGTCTTGGCACATGCGGGTTATACTTCTGGTGCGAGGGGAGTCGCAATACTGATGGACAAAACACACCCATTTAAGATAACGCGCACATGGAGTGATCCACAAGGTACATATGTGGGGATACAGGGAACATGGAATAGACTGAACATGACAGTGATTTCAGTTTACGCCCCTCCGAAGCTCCAATCACGCACACTCAGGGAGGTGGCGTCCATACTGCTAGACACGGCGGATACGATGCAAATTGTGGGGGGGGACTTCAATGATGTCATGTCGGAAGACTTGGATCGTTCGGGACCCGCACGCAGAGGGGGGGCACAGACAGCGCTGGCGGCGTATATGGCCGAGATGGGGCTCACTGACACTTGGCGCTGGCGACACCCGACACAGGAGGCGTACTCCTTTTATTCGGGGGCACATAAAGCCTTCTCCAGGCTGGATTACATTTTCATGGCTAGGCAATACCTGACGGAGGGGGATGAATACACTTATAAAGCAAGGGGGATTTCAGATCATTCACCTCTTTATGCAAAAGTGGGGACTTCAACCGAACGGCGTGAGACGGAATGGCGACTGGCGGCTTGGGACATTCACACTCCAGAGGTTCAACGGGGTCTGAGGGCGGACATAAAAGTCTATGTAGCCGAAAATGAGGGCTCGGTAGACTCCAAAGTTACCTTCTGGGAGGCCATGAAACCGGTGTTGAGAGACAGACTCAAAGGGAGACTGAGGGACGAACGAAACAGGCAGCACAGGGAGGCGAGGTCGTTAGAAACGGAAATCCTGGCCTTGGAAGGTGTCTATCTCATGAACAAGGAGATGGGCACGCTGAGGCAGTTGTGCGACAAACAAAGGGAGTACAGAGAGCTGGTTTCGAATGAGGCGAAAACGCAATCGCTAGCAACTTTACACCGCCTCTACGATGTGGGCGATAAATCGGGCAAGCTACTGGCATGGCTAGGAAGGAAGGAGAGAGCGGCGCGGTGGGTGGGCCAGGTCAGGAGGGACGAGGGGGACATGGAAACAACTGACAGGGGCATTGCCGATGCGTTCGCACTACATTACGAAAACTTCTATAAAGCAAGAGACCTCGGCACAGTGGACGAGGCCACACGTTACATGGTAAACGTGGAAGTTCCATCTCTGGAGGTGGAACACAGTGCCCCACTCGAGGAGAAGATTACTCGGGAGGAGATCACCACAGCCATTAATAGCTTAAAAACGGGGAAAACGCCGGGACCCAACGGGTTCCCAGCGGAATTCTTTAAGAAAACAGCTGACTTACTAACGCGTCACCTCCTGGCCTTGTACGTTGAAGCTTACGACACAGGGAGCCTCCCTCGAGATTTGGAATTGGCCACCATAGTACCAATCCACAAACAGGGCAAGCCCGTAGAGGACTGTGCCTCATACCGTCCCATCTCGTTGCTGAATTTGGAGGTGAAGGTGCTGGCCATGATTCTGGCGGCACGCCTACGTACAGTCATCCCCGGCCTTATCCATGCAGATCAGTCCGGGTTTTTGCCGGACAGAGCGACAAAACTCAACCTTCGACGGACACACAACTGGCTTCAAGAGGTGAAGGATAGGATGGAGCCGCACTGGTTCATGTCATTGGACGCTGAAAAGGCGTTCGACGCAGTGCACTGGCCATTTCTTATGGCGGCACTGGGCCGGTTTGGCTTTGGTCCGAACTTTCGGAATTGGATAAGGCTGCTCTACGCGGCACAGAAGGCGCGGGTGCGAGTGAATGGATGCCTATCGCGGGAATTTAGAGTAGAGAGAGGCACCAGACAAGGATGCCCGCTGTCGCCGCTGCTCTTCACACTCACCATAGAAATATTGGCCGCCAGAATTAGACAAAATCCGGAGATTCATGGTTTTGCGTGGGGTGAGATAGGGGGGTCCCAGGAGAAAATCTCACTCTATGCGGACGATGTGTTATTATACATTACGAAACCAGAGGTAACGGTTGGGGCGTTGTTGAGAGAGCTGGAGGGCTTTGGGGCGATGGCGGGCCACACCATCAATTGGCATAAGTCTGTCCTGTACACACCGCAGGGGATGGCACAGGGGGTAGCACTGCCTGCCCGCCTGCTCATCACTGTGGAGCGATTCCAATATCTTGGGGTCTATATCTCAGTGGACGAGAAGGTCTCCTTCCAGAAGAATGTGGGCAGAATAATGATGGAGGCGGTGGAGGATATGACAAGGTGGAGGCAGCTGCCGCTCACCATCCTGGGAAGAGCGGCAATGTATAAAATGATTACTTTACCCAAATTCCTCTACGCACTTCAGAATGAATACTACCCACTCCCAGCCAACACCATTCCCAGAATTCACGCTGACCTGCGCTCCTTCATATGGTTAGGCAAACAACCACGCATCGCACTTCAGACACTCCAACGGCACCAGTATAATGGAGGGATCTCGTTACCGAATCTGGAGGCTTATTATTGGGCGGAACACCTAACTCCCGTAAATGATTGGCTCCATGCACCAGCGGACCACCCCACATACGCATTGGAAAGGCACAAATTGTCTGCACACAGTATACTCCACTATCTGTATGGCGGGAAAACAGGGAGAACGCTCTTGCCTGCGACAGCGATTACACTCCGAGCGTGGACAAGGGCCACGAAAGCCACGGGGTGGGAGGGGAGGTTGACACGTCAGACGCCACTATGGCACTGCACTTGGCTCACAGAACTTCGAAAACTGAGAGGCTTCTCCAGGTGGGACGACATAGGGATATCGACTATTGGGGACGTGGTCAGGAACGGTGAGCTGAAGTCGTTCGAGATGCTGCGGGCGGAATATGGCTTACACCACACACAACGATACAAACACTTACAGCTAGCGCATGCCTGGAACGCTCAGAAGGTATCACTACACGACATGCCAGAATACTCACCATTAGAAGGGAGACTCCTACAGGAACAGATGGTACACCAGGCAGTGTCCCTCACGTACAAGACACTCACAAACAATATGTTGGGGACACTGGCGAAACTTAGAGGGATTTGGGAGGCGGATGTAGGAGAAATGGAGGACCTAGACTGGGAGCTCATACGGATGCACCCACGTGAGGTGGCTATTAAATCGAGACTGAGGCTGATCCAACTGAACATCTTGCATCGGACATATTTCGATAGAAGGCGCCTCCTCAGGATGGGCAGGATAACGGACGCCACATGCCTTAGATGTAGAGCAGCCCAGGGAGACTTTTTCCACACCATCTGGTCGTGCGCAGACATACAAGTATATTGGTCACACATCTTCACTGAGTTGGGGGAGGTGCTGGAGGTGGAATTAACACTAGACCCGAAACTAGCACTATTGGGGATGGTAACGGAGGTAGACTTGCCACGCCCGCTTATCACTTTCCTGGTGCTGGCACTAGTGGTGGCCAAAAGGGATATTGCGAAATACTGGGGGGTGGCTGAGAGGCCAGCCATAGAGGAGTGGAGGAGAGGGCTGGACCTCTATATGGCAGCAGAACGGGTGACATACAAGGCGAGGGGCTGCCCCAAGAAATTCCGAAAGGTGTGGAGCAAGTGGAGACAGTACCATGGCTTGGAAGTGGGCGATCAGAGGCGACACAGGGAGGGAGGGGAAGGCGGAGAGGAGTAGAGGGGAACACCTGAAAACGATGTGTGCCTAAGGAGTGGCTGTGACTCAGGGATCAGGGAGGTACTACACACATTGGGTATTGCACGACAAATTGGATGGAGGGCATAGCTACTGTTTACCTATGCGTACTTGACACGAATGAAATAATGACTCTTTGATTGAGAGTCGCTAGACTTGACTGTTTTTCCTTCTAATGGGACCAGCTACCTGTTGTTTGATTCGTAAAGGGGGGTGGGGGGGGGGGAGTTGCGGGTAGAAAACGAAAAGCAGGATTGGTGAGATACATGTGGAGAGTGTCAGCCTTAGCATTACCTTACATTTCGTGCTGTTTCCGATGTTGCCGCCCGGCCCCAGGGATGTGGGCATGATGGCTGTGGTAGTGTGGCATTATTGTAACATTATTATGTGGTTTGGGGCTTGACACGCCTAAATTCATTTACTCCCTGCACAAAAATAAAGTTTAAAAAAAAAAAAATTAGGCACTGCACTTCTTGCTTATCTATTACCAAAAGAAAGGAATCTGCATACGCAAGTGTACTCTGCTCTATTTTTGACGTCCATGCAAATTCAGCAATTAACTTGTCCAAATGACACTCGAATGTCTCATCCTTATACTATACATGCCAATAGACCTGATTCAGGGGCAAGATTCCCACATTTTTAAGCCAAAAATGGCTTTGTTTTGGCTTCCCCTGCCTGAAATTGCCACTTCTTCAATAGAAATCAATGGGGAAAATACATACGCCGGATTAGTTTTTTTTAATCTCCCCTTGGCGTCCCCCAAGGATTGTTCCTCAGCCCCACCCTCTTCAACACGTACATGAATACATGATCCCCTTCGCCAACACTGTCAGATCACACGCACTCAACATCATCTCCTACACCGAAGACAGCCAGCTCATTCTCTCGCTGTCAGAAGGCCCCTTCACCACCAGAGCCAACTTCCACAGATGTATGATGAACGTTGCCAATTGGATGGAGGACAAGCTCAACATGGACAAGACGGAAGTTGTCATCTTTGGGACCACCTCCTCGCCATGGAATGACGCATGGTGGCTGCTAAACTCGGCCCATCCCCTGCCCCGAAAGACCACGCCTGTAACCTCGGCATCATCTTGGACAGCAAGCTGTTTGTGAAGAAACAGGTAAACACAGTCTAATCCGCCTGCTTACACAACCTGTGCGCGCTTCGCAAGATCTTCAGGTAGCTACCAGTCAACATCAGAAGGACCTGGTCACCAGCAGGCTGGATTACGGGAACACACTTTACGTAGGAGTCACCACACGCCTCCTGAAGAGACTACAGTCAATACAAAACTCAGCGGTCAGACTCCTCCCCGACCTCCCCAGATAAATCCACATCACACTCCACCTCATGAAGCTACACTGGCTGCCGATGCAGAAGAGATGCGAGTACAAGATGTTGACCCACGCATACAAAGGTCTGCACAACGAAGGACCAGCATATATCAACAAGTGCTTGAGCTTGCACCAACCGACCAGACACCTACGATCCCCCTCCCTCTTCCTTGCAGACACCCCCCGGATCCAGCGCGGTAACATCGGAGTACGCTCCTGATTACACTTGGCAGTCCAAGCTTGCAACGACCTTCCTCTGCACCTCAGGGCCGCCTCATGCCTCCAGCAATTCAGGAAAGGACTCAAGACCTAGCTGTTCAAATGAACAGATCACCACACAGCAGCTAGCAACTCCAACGCCTTGAGCCCTTCACGGGTAATTTGCAGTGATTTACAAATCCTTGATTGATTGACTGACTGACTTTCCTTTTCTAGATTGTTTACATGTATGTTACACTGAATAGTGCTCTGAAGCAGCTGCAGAGTATTAGAAGCACAATAGAAAGACCTTTTAACTAACAAATCAGTAAATAAATATGCAAATAAATAAACACATACAAAATAAATATTTTTGACAGTGCTGCCTTCAGGGACAAAAGACCCACCCACTAAGTTATGGACCATCACACAAACCCAACTCTTTCGTTACGCTAAAATGTGACAATTTTATAGCAATTGATTAAAAAAAATAATTAGTACATGTTTTATCTGATATTCAATACATTTATGTGAGCCCATTTGTAAACCTTGCGTGTTGCACTTTCTGATTATTGTATAATGTGTTTTTAAGCTGCTTGTTTTGCAAGCTAGAAACCCTGTCAACAAAACCATAAGTAGTATGATAATTTACGTTAATGAATGCTAATGTAGCAATATGAGGCAATGCTGGTGTTCTAAAAGTTGGAGGTAAATATAAAAAACGTAAGGATGAGCCGAGGAGGAATGTATTTTAATCTCTCTGGAGGAATTCGTGAAATGTTAATGTTTAATTCACTTTTATGCTAATGTAGACCTAATGTTATCTTTTAATTAAAATATGTTCTGAAACACAATAAAAGATAGCTGGTCTTTAAGTATGAATGAACGCTGGAAGTACAAAAACATTTTACCATTGCAATTAAAATATCACACAGAAACAGTCATGCTAGCCCGAAGGAGACTAACGGAAGTAAACATGCAATGACCTTTACCTTTTTGGCACTTCCTCATGTCGGGGGCAAGCTCCAGTCCATCGGGGCACGCGCACGTGTACTTGGGTGAATGGAGCGAGATCTGAGGTGCAGGGAGACAGAGGTATTCGCAGCCGCCATTTTCTTGAGATCCCAAGAGGCACGAGTCAGGCGCTGCTCAAAATACCAATACCACATAGTCAGATTATTGATATTTTTAATGGAAAAACTTAGTTGGCAAGATTAGAATTGCTCACTCATGAGCCATTGACATTGCAAATCAATTAACAGTTGAATGAAATAACATACTGACCAAAGTTCAAAAGTATTAATTTTTTCATAGGAAAAAAAAGAAACCTCTCTCGCAGTGCACTCATGCAGAAAGACCTCTCACCCTTCACTTGCACAGGTACGCCTATCGTCCTGCACAATATAAACACACTTTTCCATACATGCCAACATTTTAGAAGAGAAAAGTGGGAGATTTTGTAAATTTAATCAGGAAATTGTTTTTTTCCCATTGACTTCCATTGAGGCCTGAATCAGGTCTATTGTCCTGTATGGGACTAGAATGTGTGATGCTGCAGGATCGGATATGAGAAATGTAGATGTAGTTTTTTCCCCTTACCTGTCAGGAGCACGTAAAAAGCGATATATGGCAGACAGAGAGTGCGTGACAAAAATGTTGTGCATTGGCCTGCAGGTGCTGGTTGCTGGCAGTGAATACTATGAGTCCCACCACATCAGTCCCGCCTGAAGCCCTCCAAGGAATCGGGTTAATGAATGCAGGAATCGAGAGGCGGGAGACTAGTTTTGAAATCAGTAGTCTCCCGCCTGAATATCATACAAAAACACTCCTCCTTCAAATCTCACATCGGCACACCCCTCATGCTGCACTCATGAGGGCCCATCTCTCACTTTGTGCTCACACAAACACATTACTCACCCTTCACTCAGTCAAGTGCAACACTTACCCATTACTCAGTCAGGCTCACCACTTACCCTTCACTCAGTTAGGCTAACCACTTACCCTTCAGGCAGAAAGGCGCACCACTTACCCTTGATCAGATAGGCACTCGCTCACCTGGGCACATCACTCAGCCTATACTTACATCGGCCAACTCTCACATTGAGCTTATAAAGGTAGACATTTTCTCTTGCACTCACATGGGTACACCACTCACACTGCACGCACAAAGGCACACTGCTCTCACGAACACACCATTCACCCACATTCACATTGGACGCATCTTTCTCCGCTCTCTCGCACAGGTACAGTGCTCACCTCGCACTCATACAAGCACACCCTTCCACCAGCACTCCTCCAGACACATATCGATCGACTCACATGGGCTCATTGCTTACCCTGTGCTCACACAGGCTCAGCAATCAACCTGCACTCAGATGGGCACACTGCTCACCATGCACTCACACAGGCAGACAGCTCACTCTTCCGTCAGGCAGGCCCATGAGTCCCATTCAGGTAGACCCCGCTCACACAGACACCCGTTCACATTTTTGCTTTTTATTTGGATTGCTCTTCTGTTTAAATGCTCATGGACAACGTTTAAACAGGATGTTTTCCATAAAGACAGGCTCTTTTGGCCAATGGTGGCTAATTTGCATAGCCTTTGCATTCTCAATGTGTTATATACTTCAATATTTTAGGGGGCAATAATAAAATACAACACAGGGGATTATTGTGTCAGTCCTTCTAGATAACTGGAAGAAAAGCCTACTTTGTACAAGGGCTTTTTGGGCTGCAAACGGTTGCCGGAAGACCTTCATTAGCAAATTTTCAATTCCAAATATAGGTGTTTCCAAAGAACCCTTTTAAAAGTCTTTCGCATTCCAAGAGAAGAGGCTGGAATAGAGTATAAGGAATCTGTCACTTGATGGGTGAAAGAACAAAAAACCCTGATATGGTTAACCTTGTGGACAGATCAGAGAACAGCAATTTACAAAACACCCTTAATACTAAAAGTGAATTACTAGCACCTTTTAAGAAAACATCCATCATATAACTATGAGAATAAAGAGTAGATAGGGATTTTAAAAAGGACAGTAATCTTCATCCTTTGATAATTTCATGCAACTGTCTAGGTTTATGAATCACAACATCTTACTGTTTCATGTGTGTAGTAAAGCATCACCTGCGCGAAATAGAGTAAAATATTTTAAGCTAATTCCTTTCTCCACGCGTCACCAATGAAAAATCACAGGTTAGGAAATACTCTAAACTTTGTTGATACTAAGGAGGGGAGGAAGGGTAATAGTAACTCTGATGCTTGCCTCCAGGTTGTTTCAGTTCATGTAAGATCACAATGCCATGAGGGTTATTCAAATTTTCTGCCACGATGGAGATTTCCAGTCCATTCAACCTGTTAGCACTGAAGATTGCTTCGTTCTCAAGGTCAGTCCAAAAGACTTTATCCTGCAGATTGAAATAGACACACCGTCAGAAGTGACCAATAATGTGCACCATCAATATATATGACAAGGACTGACCTACAATAGGAACAATAAAGAAAAGCATTAAGCACAAAAATATTAACTATATCACTGTAAATTCAAGTTATTACATGTATTCCCTTACCAATAAAAACAGAAAAAGTGATCTTCAATCAAACATCTACATTTTCTTTCAAGGGTGGGCGTAACTCGTGAAGTGCAATCACATGGAATTCCCCCCAAATTCTGCAAGATTACGTGGAATTAAATGAAAAGAGTAAACTTGAATTTAGTGCTATTTTCTTAATGCAAAACTGCCTGCGCAAGTCCAAAATAAACGTGAGGATGCATTTTGCTCTAAGAAATAGCGCTGAATGCAACAGAACATGAATAACAAGTGGGGGCAGCTGCTTGCTCTTGCTAAATGTGCCTTTTAGGTAGGATTTCCCCCAACTTACTCCCGGCATCTGCAGGGCCGGACTGGCCATAGTGGGCACTGGGCAATCCCCCGGTGTGCCGCACGGGTGGGGGCCGGTTTTAGGCCCCTGGGGGCCGATTTTGCTGCAAAATCGGCCCTGTACCAAAATCGCCCGAAAACCGGCCCTGGGAAACTGCTCGGCGGCACCTCTAACCTCCCCGAGTGGGGGGGGGGGAGGGGGGACGGGGGGGGGGAGAGGACACTAGACCGTCACCACAAGGGGGGTCGAGCACTTTGCCAGGGCCGGTTGTGGTTCCCAGTCCGGACTAGTTTCTAAGCGCAAAATGTGCCCTCCGGTCTAAAATGGACGTGAGGATGTATTTTGTGCTAAGAAATAGCTCTGAATGCGACAGAGTACGAATAGCAAGTGCCAGCAGTTTCTTGCACTCGCTAAATGTGTTCTCGCTGTAGAATTTTTCCCCCAATTTACTTTTACTCATAATTGCGTTATTATCAGTAATTCCACGTTAAAGAGTAATGCGGCATTACCAAAAGTACTCCGATTACTCCTGCATAATTGAAATGCTGCCCAGGCCTATATTGGGATGAGTGGCCGCTGTGTTCACATATATTTTATATTGAACATTTCCTCTGTACGTCAGCTAGAAACTGAAAAGTGTGATTGAGACAACCATCTTGTATGTGCAAGTATATGCACAGTAGGATCTGTGCAAGTCCTATATGCAGTTCTCCACTTTCCTAAAATTAATTCTATAAATTGAGGGCTGTGTGCAGTAGCTACAGCCTGTTTGATACGTTTGTGTTCATGAACTTTAATTGTAGGTCCCTCTTTGGTGCTTGTACGCATAACACTTAAAAAGTGTTTTTAAATGAACTGTTCATCGAAGGATTGGTCGAAGTGGAGACATTTGCCGAAGGGGAACTGTTGGTGTTATCCAGAAAAGGAAAATGTTCGATGCCTGATCTAAGTTTCTTCATTCTCTGTGAACCAATTCCCTAGAGTACTGGAGGGGGGTGGAGAGGAAAAGAGAAGCAGAACTGAACTACAGAAAAGACAATTGTAAAGGCTCAGAATCACACACGAAGGCAAAGAAGGTTATTTGATCTGAAAAGCCGGACTACAGGATAACAAAACAGGAATACGACCGAACTCAGTAGCATTTTTTATTCACCATCCGAAAACCAGAACTTGTTAAGAGTCTCAGGACCTGGTAGTCTGATGTGTCAGTGATTGAACCGTAAGGTGTGCAGTGGTCAAAGACACATGGGCCATTGGAGACGTTCTGGTGACATACTGTATTAATGAGGATTCAGTATATTTCCAAGAGCATATGACCTTACAACAAAGTATACTTGAAGTCTTGCTGAATTAAAAAAAGTTAAAACCCTTAAGTAATAAACTATTTAATAATTCAAATGAAAAAAACATGCTTAAGAACTTGTCCAGACTTTGAGTGACAATGAAGGTGCGTTGGAAGAGCCATATTCTAAGGTTCATTCGCGTGAAAAAGGAGCGCGTGGACGTTGTCCACTGAGGCCGGGATGATAGGTTTTCATCCTCTAATAAAAACCCACTGTCTCCACTCATGCTTCATATACTTGGACCTAATGTTCATACAAACAGCCTATTATATATATTGGCAAGATATTTTACTTGGCTATTATTATTAAGACCATATCCATGCATACTTATTGCACGTCTTCAACTCACATTCTACTATTACAAACGCATGGTTTAATATGTTCCAGATGTTTTGGAAAGCAGATATCTTGGTTTGGCGGATCTTAGTTTGAATTTGCAATATAGTTACCAACACAATATTTAGCTTCAAGCTGACGTATTTTGGAACAAGTCACCGATAGAACATGCTAATGTGTGTTTAGCATGATTTTCAATTTAACAGGTAATCCATGCTGTATTCACAAATCCAAGAGTGAATTTGTAAAATCTGGGCCTAGGTTGTGTGAATCAGCCTTCAGATCACCTGTATGACGCATGCAACAAGCATGGCCATGTGCTATGTCCTGTTTCAGTTGGCTACATGGGCATGCCATGCACTTCACTTTAGTGCGCGTAGGGCAAGAACTTGCACCATGTCCTCTGATTTCTAGATATATGGGCAATGGGCTCGAAGACCATGGACTCTATAATAGAGGATACTATTAGTTAGGTCATACATAATTTTATAAGTAATGTAATTGATCACATCAGCCATATTGCCTTATGTTAGTTTATAAGTAGCGCATGAGTTAAGGTTTCGTAGGTAACCATAACTGGTGAATTTCAGCAGTTTTAAGGGTTAGTTTTAATCATAACCTCATTTCAACTTCAAAAACATTCAGGAAATGTAAAAGGGGTTTATAGTGTATGTTTTAGTAGGTAAGCATGTTATACCACTAACAAGAAGAAATCAGTGCAATTCTTGAATTTTATATTGCTAGCCTTTGTGTGTTCGTTCTCGTTTCTTATTCTTTTTTTTTCTCTCTCTCTCTCTTTCTCTTTCTCTCTCTCTCTCTCTCTCTCTCTCTCTCTCTTTGACACTGTGCATTAAGCATGCTCGCAGAGCGAGCTCTGTTGTCATGAAAACTGGGTGCTTTCGCATGCTATGTGAACAAATGCTTGCCATGCAGGGACTGGGTATAACCTGCGATCAGTATCCATAGCTGCAGTGCCCACTGGTATGAGTTGTGTCTGTACCCTGCAGGTAGTGGGTGCATGGCATAACCTGCGGTCAGTCGCGTGTAACCAGTTCCCATGTTAGAAGCACCCGCAAGGCATGGCCTGCAGCCATATCCGTTAACCCACCAATTCTATCAGCTTTACCTTGAAGGCACTGCCTGTTGCATTTCCCTGTGCTCGGAGGGCATGGCCTATGGCCTAGTCCTCTGTTCAGCACCCAGTTTTTCCAGACACTGATTAAAGACTTGACTTTTGAACGTGCTTGGTACCGGGTACCTATATCTACAACACCCATAGGGTATGGGCTGTTGACATGCCTTGCAGGTATCGGGAACAGGCAATGGCAGGTATCTAGGCCCTGTACAAGTTAATTCATTACAAAAGAACCGATATGCCATGGCCTGCCACCATGTGCGCTTTCTACTTCTCCTGACCTGCTGTGGATACTGGTCAGAGGGCATTCCTCAAATCAACGCTGTGCACACAGTGTTCATGACTACAGTACCAATATAGATATGTCCTGCATACACAGGGCCCATGGAATGACCAAACACCATTCACTCTGCCTAGTGCTGGGCCCACAGTACGCAATGATATGGTCCGCACCAACATCCTCTGCCTTGTACTTCGAGAACACTGCAGGTGTGCATTCCCTGTGTCCACAGCAATCATCGGGTAAGGGCTGCAACAATTCTTGGCATCCAGCTCCCTGACTGCAGTGCATATAGAGCAAGGCCGCTATAACGGGAGCGTGGCCCAAAATGTGTTTATTGGTCGGCTAATCAAATAATTTTGTTTTCTTCAAACAAAGTAATTTTCAACCCTTCAGGGTGTGTCCTGATTCCCCATCAAGGTGGAGTGTCTACCTTCCATCACTGTGACTTGTCTCCTCACATTTTGTTTTTCTCACCTAGGCCCTTGCAGCTTATTTGAGGCTAGCAAACTAAAGATATCTGCCGGAGCAAAAAGGCTCAACTCCTGGCATTCCATCACATGGCCAGTTCTGATACAAAATTAAATAAGTGTAACCAGATGGCTAACCCAACAGTCTTGTTTATAATGGTTTTGCACTTTTTAGGACTCGCGTTGACAGCGTATGCGCACAGTCTCTTCAAGACATTTTGTTTACTGTTAGTGGGCTTGAACCCCTCCCATTACTTACCATTGGTGTGCTTCAAATCTACTCTAAATTGCTTTCTTTGTGCTGATCAGTTCTGCGGTCGGCACTTCCCTATTCTTGCCCAGCTAAAGTACTTGTGCCCTTATAGTGCTCGCACTTTTGGGACCTATTTTTTTTTTTTTTTGAGCCACTCTAGAGCGTGAATCTTTTCTAGATGGCTCTGTCGTTTGCTTGTTGTTTTAGGCTGTCCAGCTTAACTTCGTCTCGTCAGTACTCCATATTTGTAAACAGGCCTTTAATTCTTGTTCTTATTTTGTCTCATTTCTTTGCATTCAAAGACAGAGGTAACATTTCAGGCTTTGTATTCCGAGGGAACTTGGTGTTTACTTTCCTTTCGTTGACTTTAAAGTGAGAGAATTTATGTGACAGTCCATCCTGTTGAGCCGACCCCAACCTACTCCACTCCATTCCAAACTATCCTACTCTAATACACCCAGTCTAATCCACTCCAAGTACTACGCTGCAGGAAATCCACCCCACTCCAACCTCCCTCACTCTACTCTAATCCACCCAATCTACCCACTCCAAGTACACCACTCCAATCTTCTCCACTCCACCCCACCCAATCTAATATTCTTCAATATACCCCACTTTACTGTACTCCAATCCACCCATTCCAATCTGCTCCAATCTACCTCACTCCACTCTACCCCAATCTACCCTGATCTACCCCACTATCTACAGCAATCCACCCATATCTTCTCCTATCTACCCCAACCCACCCAAATGTACCCCACTACACTGCAATATACCCCACCCCACAATCTACCTTACTCCACTACAATCTACCCCCACTCCAATCTACCCCAATCCAATCTACCTCATTCCACTACAATCTACCCCACTAGTCTACCCCAATCTTCCCCACTCCAGCCTACCTCACTCTACCCTAATATACCCCACTACAATCTACCCCACTGTACTCCACTCTAAACAAATCTACCCCTATCCACTCTAAACAATTACCCCACTCAATGCTACCCAATCTACCGCACACCACACTACTCTAAACCAACTGACCCCACTCCATGCTCCCCCAGTCTACCCCACTCCTTAGTACTCCAATCTACCCCATTTCACTCTACCCCACACCACGCAACTAACGTTCAGCCATGCTGAACAGCAGCCACACTAGTGTCCAACATGGCTAGAACACATTGCTAAAGGTAAATGCTCTAGCATAGGTGAGCCCTATTGGCTTTGCCGATGCATGTTTAGGGAGATTTTGCTAAAAACGAGAGGTATTACAGCAAACCACAAAGGGAAATCCCTAGGGCTAAGCTTTGGGAATGTGCTACAATTAACATTTGTCTGTGCAGTTTTTAAAGTTTGTAAACATTGTAAGTCTGTCAACGTTGGAATTGTTTTTCTATTAGCAAAATTCCTCTAAGAATTTTTTTCCCACAAAACAAAAAAAAAAGGGTTTTGTGAAGTAACTTTACTGCAAAAATAGATTTTTGTAGGGGTTTTCTAACGCAAGGCCTACGTTTGAGAGATTCCATTGCCTGATTTTTTCCAGAAAACTTTGTTACTTTCACGAACCTTCAGAATTGTTGCAAAGTTTTACAAACAACTTGACAAAGGCTTTGTAACGTTTCACACCTCATAAAATTGGCCTTCATGGCAAATCTGAAGATGAAGATACTCCTTCCCATGTTTTTTTTTTACAATATATTAACAAAGTTATATAAGTGGCAAACACTTCAGAGCTCTGATAGCGTTGTTGTAGCTTAAGAACAATCTTAACAAAAACATTTTATTTTGGAACTTCGAATGCAGAAAAATAACTTTTGCAAAACATATGCAGATTCGTCACACAGACGAATCTGCAAAAGCACATTTGAAGCAAGTGTGTTTCGTCTGGTGTAAATGTATTTACTCCTAACCAGGGACAGCTGATGCCCCCTCTTTGAAACTAGTGAGGCGAGCAAAGCGCCACACCACTCCCAAACAAACAAAATTAACCATCCCCTCCCTCCAAAAGGCCAAAATAAAAGAAACCCTCCCTCCAAAAGCCCAAATACAAACAACCTTTTCCTCCAAAAGCCCAAAATTAAACACAAACCCATGCATTACACATGTAATATAAATATAAGTACGTTGTACTTACCCACGGGCTACGACTCGTCCTCCTCAGTCTTCTCTTGCAGTCTGTGGCAGAAAGAGCTCCCCTAACCAATCCAGCCGCTGCTCTCATGCTGTTAATAATCATGAATGGAGGACCAGGATTGGATGGAGCGGGTTGCACCAGCACGCCTTCAAGCCCTGGAGGTCTATGCCTGCTCTCCACCCAGATGTCTAAGACTGCTGCATGGAGAGCAGCAAAGTGCGCATGTCAGGCAGGCCGTCGTAAGACAGCCGGACAAACTGACATGCATACTTTGCAGTGTCTGCCCAGTCCTCCAAGCTGCCAATTAGCAGCAGAGCACAGTCAGAACACGCCCCCATTTCTCCTGGCTCGGGGGCAGGCTGGAAACTGCTGCGAGCCGTACTAAGGTTTAAAAAATGAAATGCTAATGAAATCATTTTGTTGCCATTTTATTTTCAACACTTCTGCGGCTCGCATTGGGTGGAGGGGCGACGCTACCCAATAAAGAAACAACTGCTGCTCATAACAAAATAATCTCTACCGTGAACCTATAGAGCAGTCTGTCCAGAAGCAAGTACTCTAGACACACCTGACAGTGGGCAATGACCTTAGCTCGAGGATACAAACATTATATGTCACTATGGCATTTTCATATGTATTATAGCGTTTAACAGTATCTTTTTTCAATTTCTTTTTTTTTTAACATCAATATGTTTAGTCCATCATCTTACATCCATTGCGAACAATAATCTTTTATGGGTCTGTAAATAGGGAGTTTTTGTGTGAAAATTGGGAAGTTCTCCTGGGAGTTATCACATTTTGTTTCCCTACTCATCAGTGCATAATAAGAAACACCGCTGATTAGTCAGCACAACATCCCAAACGCATTTGCAAGCGGCGCAGTCGTAAATCAGGCGCCTCAGGAGGCTGCTGATTAAAGCCTGCGGAGTCGATGAAGGTGTGAAGACAACAACTGAGGGAAACATTTAGAAAACATCAGCAGACTCGCCCACAGTGTGCCAACAGTGAGATGAAGCCAGAGCAGGCATCGCGAAGGCGCAGTGATTTAGTTGGGCAATCTGCCTGTCTCTGGGGCGCAGGCGTCAATCACAGTAAAGGGATTCATTCTGGTGGCACACACATTACACGCCTAACTCCGTTGTTCATCACCGACACCTTCAGGCACAACACTCTGTTGCTCTTGCCAACATCTTACGTTGTCATGAGTAAGAAGGCGGTGGGTTTAATTAAAAATGGCTGCCAAATTATTATTTTTTTATTTATTATTTAGAAGTTTTCTATAGCGCTAACAAGACCCGAAGGTAGCAGAGCGCTTTACAGTAAGAGGAAAGGCATGGTGAGCAAAAAGATACGTAACACATAAAGGCAGTCCTCAAGACAATGTTGGGGGAGGAGAAGTTCGTAACAGTAGGCCTTTTGGTAGAAGGATACAGAGATAGCACATAGTTCAGAGGGAGATCCTAGTTATCTAGGACCCAAGGAACGGGTGAGGAACAAGGATTTGAGTTGGATCTTGAAGTCCGGATAGGAAGGTAGAGTTCTGATATGAGGGGGGATAGAGTTCCATATTTTGGGGGCATTTCCAGTGAAGGAGCAGTCCGCAGTTTTCTTCTTTCTGGTTTTTGGTGGGATGAGCAACAGGGAGTTGGAGCTTCTCAAATATCTGCTTTGGCCTGCTTTTTTGAGCTTGTTAGCCAAGTATTCTGGTTTACCGGTGTGGAGGGCCTTGTGTGTTAGGCAGGCCGTTCTGAAGGAGCTACGCATTTCGACCGGGAGCCATTCAAGTTCTTTGAGTGCTGGGGAGATGTGGTCAAATTTTTTGCATCCTGTGATCATTCTTGCTGCCGCATGTAGTGTTGTTTTTAATGGAGCCAAGTGTGATTTGGGTATGCCTGTAAGGATTGAGTTCCCATAGTCCAGTCTAGATAGAACTAGAGATTGGGTGGCTAGTTTGAGGTCTTTGTTTGGAATAAAAGGTTTTATTTTATTCAGCAGTCTGAGGTTGAAGAAAGCACTTTTTGCCGAGTTCTTAATGTGGTTTGTCAGGGTTAATTTGGGGTCAAGGGTGAAACCCAGGGATTTGACGGAATCAGTTGGCGTGAGAGAACCTTTAAGAGCATCGATCGACTTCAGCCATTCAGTGATTGAGGATTGTCTTCTTTGTTTGAGATGAGAAGAGTTTCGGTCTTGTCGGGATTGAGTTTCAGGTGGTTTTTTGTTAGCCAGTCTTGAACATCTTTTAAGACAGCATTTAGTCTGTGGATGTCATTAAGCGAGGAGGTTTCCAGGTAGATCTGCGTGTCATCCGCGTAGAGGTGGAAGAGGATATTGGCATTCCTGAGTAGTTTGGCGAGCGGTTCCATATAAATGTTGAAGAGCTGAGGTGAAAGTACTGATCCTTGGGGGACACCCTTGTTGACTTGCTGCGTTTCAGAGGTGAAGTTCTTCAGTTTTATTATTTGCGAACGGTTGTGGAGAAAGGAAGAAAACCAATCAAGGACAACTTCGCCGAGGCCAGCTCTTGCTTGCAGAGTTTTGATGAGGAGCTTATGGTCTACCGTGTCGAAGGCTGCGGATAGATCAAGGAGTATGAGAAGGCAGCACTTATCAGCGTCAAGAGAACCGTGAATGTCATCTAAGATGTTCAGCATCGCGGTTTCTGTGCTGCGGCCTTGTCGGAAGCCAGATTAGATCAAGGAGTATGAGAAGGCAGCACTTGTCAGCGTCAAGAGAACCGTGAATGTCATCTAAGATGTTCAGCATCGCGGTTTCTGTGCTGCGGCCTTGTCTGAAGCCAGATTGGAGGGGATCGAGGAGATTGATGTTCTCCAGACGATGAGTCAGTTGCAGAAGAACACAGCTTGCAGAGTCCAGACCGGGTTTTTTCAGTAAAGGAGTGACTTGTCCCATTTTTAGGCAGTCAGGGACCACTCCGCTTTGTAGGGAGCTGTTTATGATTTTGCCCCAGATGGGAGCTAAAGTGAGCTTCATTTTTTTGACTAGTGAGGGAGGAATGGGGTCTGAGATGTGAGCTGATGGTTTGGCGGTCGAGATCAGCGAGATTATCTCAGTTTCCTGCACGTGGCGAAAGCTTAGCCACGGGGCGGGGGGGGGGGCCAGAGAGGAGGGTCTGAGGGATGGCCGCGTTACTGATGTCTAGAGATAGTTCAATTTTTAGGACCTTGTCGTTGAAGAAGCTGGCGAAGTTATCGCAAAGTTCTTCTCTCTGTTGGTCATGTGTGGACTTCAGACGTTCATGCATGATGATGGTGTCTGATGCAGTTGATCACTGCAAGCCTTGACAAACTTCACAAACCAATCTTTTCGATGTAATGTGTTTGATATGCATATCTGCTTGGAAACAGGTTCTATAATCTTGCAAGCACAATATCCACGTATGGGCAATACAATATTTGAGATAGGGGCGACCACTAGGTGGGACCACAAGTGGTGAGCCCTTGGCTGGTTTCTTTTTGTCAACTTGAAAGGAAAGAGGCGGGTGACACTGGGTGCCGCCTGACTCCTTGTATAGGGTTCTCTCCATTTGTGCAAGGGCAGTGAGTAGCAGGATTATTTGAGTCAGGCATAATGGGAGGGCGCAAGTGGTGCATTAATAAAAGGCACTGGCGCTTCTTGGCCTCTCAAGACAGCAGCAGCACCTAAGGAGTGATAAGAGCTGGGCAGGCCTGTTATTCCCCAGGCCATCTTGCCAGTGGGCAGGAGCCAGTGGCGGAGGCAGCTAGACAAGTTGCTGCCTGCGGCCGAAGGTAAGAGCGGAGTGGGGCTGGCGAGACCTGTGGCAGCCGCCACACGGCCATAAAGGGGGGGGGGCGCTGGTGTGATGCCGCAGGTAAGAATGGGAGGGGAAGGAGGCCGCCATCTCCAAAACTCAGGGCTGTCTGGGGCAGACCACCCAGTTTCTACGCCCCTAGCAGGAGCACATTGAGGTTTTTGGAAGCCGAGGGCCGCACTTGGTGCTTCTGTCACTCTTCCCAGCTCCCACTTGCAGCAGGCACTGGGAGGCTTCAAGAGAGAGAGAGAGAGAGAGAGAGAAAGGGAGGTGGGGGGAAGTAGAGATAATATATTTGGAGAGGAGAAAGAGGGAAAATGGATGTGTGGAAAGAGAGGACATGGGGAGATAAAGAGAGAGGCTGGGTTGAGCATTTTTGCCAGGGCTGCTGTTGGTTCTCCATTCTGGCCCTGGGAGTGATCCGCTGTGTCAGGTGTTGTAATTTGGAAGGCAAAACCCAGCAAGAACTGTTATGGAGTATGAAGCTGACCACCCTGCTGAGTTGTAACTAGGCTGCATCATAAGAGCAGGTAGAACAAGTGATAAAATAAGATGATGAGCGATTGCAGAAGGGTAGTACTCAAACTCAGAAGATTAAGAGAAGTGAACAGCAACAAACTAAGAGGTACTAGGAACTGGTACCCGGCTGGCTCAGTCGGCCCCTAGAGAAGAACATGTAATCCCAAGCCATATAACATAACGTGTATTTGTAACGCGCACGTTCACACATAGGTCTCTTGGCGCTGAATAACAGATATTTATTGTTACCCAACTCAATGGTACTCATTGGATGAAAGGCTTAGTGGACCCACCGGGATTTGAACCTGTGATCATGAGGTCGAAAAAAGGCCCCTGAAGTGGATGCATTAGTCCACTGGGCCACCACACCCAGTGCACACATCAAAGTACAAGGACAAATGCACACAACCATGAGCTCGGGAGATGCTGCCAGATTAGAGTACACAAGAGTCATGGAAAGGCTGCAGCATCAGCATAAAAAAAGATAAACAAATCAGTGATAAGAGGTAAGAGAAACAAGCAAAAGGGACAATATGAGGCAAGGAACAGAGGGCCTGATTTGGAGTTTGGCAGACAGGATACTTTGCCACAAATGAGGTGGGGTATCATCTGACCAACTGATGATTAAGTCACTCTAGAGTCAAGAGACCATCATGTCTCTGTCAGAGGCACCCTCGCTGGCTCTATTTGTCTGCCCTATGTAGAGAAGATGGTCTGGTGTGCTTTCTTTTTTCTTCAGGACCACCAGGAAGAGCCTACAAGTCCCGGAGAGGGAAAAACATAAAACGGCCCCCACTCCCTCGGTGAAAACGCTGAGGGTGCCAGGGTCACTTTTAGGTTTCGACCTGGCGAAAAGCTGCGCCGCGCAGCTTTTCGGCGCAGGTCGAGATCTTTTGAGTTACACTGTGTGCTTTAGTTCAGCCTCTCTCTTCCATTGGCTAGCTCCATAAATGGAGGCTAGCCATTGGAAGACAGAGGCGTCCGTCAAATCCCGAGGCGATTGGTGGGCGTTCCCGCCAATTCTTTCCCTCTCGCAACGTCATGAAGACGTGGCTACTGTGGGCGTGTACTTTTTATTTTTTTTATACCGATGTTTTTTCGCCTTGTCCCTGTCCCACTGGCTGTTTCCTGACCACCCTCCCGCTGCCCGTGTGCCTGCCCGCCCCCTCCCGCTGCCCGTGTGCCTGCCCGCCCCCCTCCCGCTGTCCGTGTGCCTGCCCGCCCCCTCCCGCTGTCCGTGTGCCTGCCCGCCCCCCTCCCGCTGTCCGTGTGCCTAAAAACTGGGTTGTGTTTTCTTATGTGTTTATTTCTTGAGCAACTTTCAGGAAACCACCTTGGAAAGGCTAGTTTTGCCGCGGGGGCCCAGGCGAGGGTGGGAGTAAAGCAGATTTGTTTTTTCCTTTCCTCTTTGGCCTGGCATTCTGACGCTCTTTGAAATGAGATCAGTTTCAAGTTAAACTTTAAAATCCTTTCCCCCTTTCCCAAGGAGGTCCCTGCGCTCTTCAGGAGGGGAGCGCTGATAATACACAGTCTGCCTGCTGCCGGCGCCAGCCTGGCGAGCTATTTATCTGGCTGGCTGCAGAGAGGCAATTACCTCTGTCTCACTTAAAGTCACAGCCTCCTCTTTTAAATGCCTTATTTTATGATAAGAAGAAAAACAATTAAAGGGTTGTTTTCCTGTTTAAAGCTCTATCGCGCATTTTACACTCAAAAAAAGAGACCGATTAAAATCTGGTAGGGAAAAAAGTTCAGAAATGTACATTTAAAAAGCTTAGAAGCCCGCTCTGAGGTTGGTGGTCTCGATACGCCCCTTCCGCTCTGTTTTACATTCACTGGTTTCTTAGTTATATTTTTAAAAAGATGGTTAGCAGAGTTTCCTCCCTCGATGCTGAACAAATGACAACAGTTTGTAACCGCGGAAATATTGTGCACTCTGCTCCTGAAATGCTTATTAGTGAGCGACTGGAGGAGGTGATGGTTAACTTAGCTGGTTAATGCACCTGCAGTAAAGATGTAAAACTAAGGTCATGCGCTTCTAAAAACATGGTAATTGACTGCAAAAAACGCAGTGTGTGTACATAGAGCAGGTTAGTTAAATAATTTGAGTTTTAAAGTGATTGCTTGTGCCACTTAAGGCTACTTGTAGCGCGCTTGCTTCGAGCAGTACACGTGTGTTTGCTTTCCGGGATACTCCTAGTCGAGGGGTCGTGACATTAGCATTTTTCATCGAATATTGGCCCTTTACGAAGCTCGCTCGGCCAGCTTGGATTGTCTCTTGGTGGCCTCTGACACGCTGCCTATCTGTTTGCAGCCTTCTCTCCTGAGCTTCTCCAGCACTGCTCAGCTAGGACACGCCCCTTCTTGGACAAAAAAACGTAGCCTCGGGCTCCTCCGAGGCAGACATGCTGTCTGGGGCCTACAAAGAACTTTAAGTGGTAGCTGCAAATAGAAGGTGTTGCCCTGTCCAGCCCCAGAGGAACAAATGCAGTTCTGCATTCAAGGTCAAGCAGACAAGAAACATTCCACTCGTATCTGCACATTGCCCGGCAGCCTTTTATCGAGGGATTTCAAACTAGAACGGAGACGCCCTGGCGACGAGGCACCCCAGAGTGCTCTCCTAGACTTGTAAACAATTTAATACTGAGTTCCCCAGAGATAAAGAAAGGGAGGAAGTGTAAGGTGATGGAGACGGGCCAGAGGCAGGGAACAAGGTGTTCCCTTGTTGGAACTAGGGGACCTCACACACCCAGGAACCTAGGTGTCATGCTTCATCATTGGTCTCCTGCTCCTCGTCAGACTGGCGCTGCAATGTCTGACGGGCGCCATAGGTGCTCTTTGTTGGAGATCTTCTGTACCAGCCAATGTTTTGCGTGCGTGTGAGGGGTCTGGTATAAGTGTAGTCGTGAGGGATAGGTGAGGTTTAAAAAAGGTAAGTCAGTCCACAATGAACTTTATTTGGGGTGGCTGACTCCCTTATTAAAAGGGGTGGGAGGGGAGAAAGAGACTGCCTAAATTACAGCGAACTTACTCAACCCTCTAGAAAGGTCGACATGTTTCATGCCTGTCTGGCAATTCTTCAGGACCTCAAGTGTTGGGTACTACACAGTGAAATTATTAATAGAGATTTAAATTTTCTTTTAATACAACCTCATTGGGTCAATCAAGGAGCAAGCTGACAGGTCTTGCTCTAGAGGGGAACCCTAAGAACAACCCTAGTGGGCCCCGCAGTCTGTTCCCGTGGGGCTGGTCGAGAGGTAGAAGACCTGGATTCACGAACAGCCTCGGTGGAAACCTACCCACAGCACGAGGCGCTCCTGCCGGTAGCGCGGAACAGCTGGTGACTCACATGCGTTTCGGCTGAAGCTTAAGGGTAGTGATTCGGCGCCGGGTAGTGACGTCACAAAGTCGCGCCGACTTTAAACTGTGGGATGCACTGTCAGGCGCCAGGAGTATGCCTACGTTTGTGGACACAGGGCCACCTCAGAAATCTTAAGAGTCGAGCTTCCACATTGTAACAATCCACTGGGGTGCTCGAAGAGACTACTGGGAACAAAGGCCTAGGTACCCACAAAAGCTGCCAGTTCACGGGACTCCTGAGTTCAAAACTCTCGAATGTTTTAGAATGCTGGGCCCCGGGGGGAGCAGAGTCGCAGACTAGTCTTCCCCCAGGGCCTTTCTTATTTTAATTGTAACAGATCTTTGTGCAGAGTGCAGAGTGAGTGTGTAGAGTGCAGAGTAGTGAGTGCAGAGTGCAGAGTAGTGAGTGTGCACAGTAGTGAGTGTGCAGACTAGTGAGTGCAGAGTGTGATTGCAGAGTGCAAAGTGAGTGTCCAGAGTGAGTGTGCAGAGTAGAGTGTGCAGAGTAGAGTGTGCAGAGTAGAGTGTGCAGAGTAGAGTGTGCAGAGTAGAGTGTGCAGAGTGACTAGGGAGTGCGGAGTGACTAGGGAGTGCAGAGTGACTAGGGAGTGCTAGAGAGTGCAGAGTGACTGCAGAGTGATAGGGACTGCAGAGTGACTGCTAGGGAGTGCAGAGTGACTGCAGAATGCTAAGGAGTGCAGAGTGACTGCAGAATGCTAGGGAGTGCAGAGTGACTGCAGAATGCTAGGGAGTGCAGAGGGACTGCAGAATGCTAGGGAGTGCAGAGTGACTAGGGCGTGCTAGAGAGTGCAGAGTGACTGCAGAGTGCTAGGGACTGCAGAGTGACTGCAGAGTGACTGCTAGGGAGTGCAGAGTGACTGCAGAATGCTAGGGAGTGCAGAGTGACTGCAGAATACTAGGGAGTGCAGAGTGACTGCAGAATGCTAGGGAGTGCAGAGTGACTGCAGAATGCTAGGGAGTGCAGAGTGACTGCAGAATGCTAGGGAGTGCAGAGTGACTGCAGAATGCTAGGGAGTGCAGAGTGACTGCAGAATGCTAGGGAGTGCAGAGTGACTGCAGAAAGCTAGGGAGTGCAGAGTGACTGCAGATATTAAGCTAATGGCAATGTAAATGACAATGCCATTTATTTATCTATTTTCAAAACCAACACATAAATACTAAATTTGTCATTTACAACGCCAATAGCTCTAACTTTTCCAAAGGCGAAACCATTGCATTGTAAATGCTTGTTGTTTTTATCAGAAATAAACTCCTGCTTTGGGAGTTTTTCCTGGTAAAATAAAGTTTACTGTGCGGCTGTGTGAAACATGGAAGATGCTCAGCAAACATTCAATGCCTTCAGAGGAGGAGCTGCGGCATAGGCTCCCTTGAAGGCACAGAGCTCCACTAGTAAGACGGAAATCACTAAATATGGCAGGCAGTAGCCCGATAGGGCAGCTGAGGTTATTGCCATCCCTCAGCTGGCAGATGGTGGATCACCTGCTAAACTTTAAACCAGGCCCAGTGTTACCGGGAGCATACAAGGGTATTAGGGAAGAAGAGGAAACCCCCAGGTGAGGGCAAACAGGATGGAAGTAAGCAAGGTTTCCTGAAATACCTACAGACTGGCTAAAAGGGAAGCTAGGAAAATAGGTGAGCAGACAAATCAAGCAGGACATAAGGGGTGGGTGATGGTTCTGACGTCAAGATGACTACAGCCAGAAAAAGCTGAAGCCCAAGAACATAAGTAAAGACTGAGTTAAAAAATACCCAGAGCATGAAGCAAAATCCGCAACGTGCTCTTTGCTCAAACATGGTACCATTAAAGCCTGTAAAAACCCTTGCGCCAGCTCAAAATCACAAGGATAGCATCAGATGACAGAATGCAACTGAGGGATTATCATACGGCCAATCACTGGAGCGGCTCGTGGAACGTAACTGGGTCCTAAACATGACAGATGCACGCATGCCGCAGGTTCAAGAACAATTTCATGGCCGAAACAAAGTCTGGGGGTACGCTAGTGAGTGGGAAGTTGGAAGAATCACGACACAGTGGCAGCAACTTCAAATGACAGAAAACCTACAAAAGTACACACATAAAAGCTAACAGCAAAAGATATGGCGTCCATCGAGTAGATGACGCCACTGATGGGAAGAGAACTCTCTCAAGTATACCGATAACTAATGTACAACTACTGAAACTGTCCGTTTGCGTGCCATGCATGTGCACTGTGAAGAGGGCAGAACCAAGACGATCAGTAGAGCATGTTCAACCACTTCTTTATATCAAATTTGTCTATGAATGTCACTAAGCAACACCACATCCTTCAGGCATATGGAGATGCTGAGAAAATGGACGGAGAATTCACCAAAAAAAAGAAGCGCTCAGTTAGAGAAGTTGAACATGGTGGTACAAAGGTCAGGGAACACGTGGGCAGTGAGAGCTGGTGTTGGGGAGAGTGAATGTTGGAAGTGTGTGTTTTGGGAGGTCAAGGGTGCAGAGAAAGTATGTAGGCATGTGGAGTCCCACATGCATGCAAAAAAGGATCTGGGGAGGGATACCTCAGGCAGGGAGACAGCAGGCAGAAGTAGAAACCATGTGGGCAGGTTTATGAAATGGCACAGAAGCATGCGGGTAGATTCTGGGTAGGAAGATGGTGCTAGATGTTCCTGCACCATGAGTGCCACTGGATACATCTTTTTTGTACTCAAGGTACTCAGAGGTGGGTCCAATTATCTTAGCATCAAACTGGCCTTGGAATGTCTCGCTGAATTTTTTTAAGGTTTCCACGCAATTGTTTGCAGAAGCAGTCTCCCCTTGATGATGTCACAGCCCTGATCTTGAAAGCCGAACCAATTTTTTTTACTCTGAACATTGATATTATCTGAGCCTCATCCTTCAGATGAGTGTCATGCTCAGCCCATGCTCTCATTGCTGGCTTTCTTTTTGCATTCCGTATCTCCATCCTGCTATACAGAGGATGTGGTCTGACGGCTAGACTGCTGACTTTGGAGCTGGGAAACCAAGGTGCGAGCCTGGGATTCTGGGCAAATCACTTTATCTCCCCATGCCTACCAAAAAAAAAAAAAAAAGAAAAAGAAATGTGTCCTTGTGTAATGTAACCGGTGCTCATGTAAAGAGCTCCAAAACCTTCAGGTCGAGTTCACGCTATATAAATCTGCAAAAAAATAAAAAATACAGAATGGACGCAGGTTGATTGATTCGAGATGGTACACAAATATAGCCCAGCCAAGTAACCGTGTGACACTGGAGCATTTGGTTGAACTTTTAGTTGCACTATGGATCTCTGGACAAAATGTCAACATTGTAGTTATGTGTTGTGCATTTGCTTTTCAGTAATGCATGGAATCTTATTTAGGGTCTTAGTGAACTTCTACGTTTCCCAAATTTGTACGGTGCCACTGGAGAGGGATACTACAGTGCTTTTTCCTCACACATTTATAAACATACTCCCTCACACTACTTGGCTTAAAAGGATTGGTGATTGACATTTTTAATCTCTTTGTGAAACCTTTGGGTGATTAGCATCCTTTCTCAGCTTTGCATAGGAAGAAATCCCCAACTAGAGGGTACCGGAAACAATTAGCCCATGACCACTAGCAGATGTGGACCATTCAAGGTGCTGCAGAAGTCTATGTTCAACATCCCCCACTGGACCAAACTCTGATCTATAGACAGGATTGGGGCTGGGCTTCTGCCAGCCACTGTTACTTGGTAGATTTTTCATTGTGATATTTATATCTTAACCAGGAGAGCCATTCCAGGTAACCACACAGTTTCTGTATCATATACTGTTTGGCCATGTATTCATGCCTACCAAAAGCATGCTGGACAAATGGAAATTTCAGTGCGCTCATTATCGTTAAACAGTAGCATCTCATAACTTTTCTTCCACTGATGTGTAAAGTTGTTGTCTGATATTTGTGAGCATCGGCATTATCGGTTCTTCAGCAGTTCACCTGCATGAGGTTTCTTCATGGATTGTCATGATGATGTGCCTGGATGGAAACTATCAAACTGTCACTCTCCAAGGTGGCTTAAACTATCATGATTTCAGATGCCAGTAACTAAGTCAGAATGCAGAGGTGGGAAAACTAAAAGAATGTGAGTAGCTTTTCATAGATAATGCCTCCCTGAAGAGATGAAGTTGGGAATATTTTGTTATTCTGAGTGGATGTCTGGCCAGTCTCAAACTGGCACCCATATAATTGCAGGATCCATTTTCTGATTTGAGTGAGGAGGCAATGGAAGCAATGAGGAAGCCTGCTTGCCAAGACTGTTGTGCCCTGTGAGGAAGAGGAAAGTGTTTAAGGGAGCAAGGTCCAAAGGGGAATCCTGTTGAGTGGAGTCCCTTAGCGACGTGTGAGGAGACGGCTGCTGCATTGCCCATGTGTAGGGAAACCCGGCGACCCTCAAATGCCAGAGTGAATCGAGCATTGATAGTCGCTGTGCCAAACGGGTCATCTCTCTTGTGCAGTGAGGGACCAGTGACCTCAGGAGGGACCACCATGCTGCCATACTGAAAAGGCTGTTGGCCATGTGCAATGAAAAGGCTGCAACCCCATATGCTTGAGGTGCGCATTGAAGAGATTGCCTTACTGAGTAGGCCATTGTCTGTGTGCGGAGGCTCCGGATGCCAGAAGGGGCCACCATGAGAAAATCTGCTGTGCTGATCGGGTCGGAGCTTGTGTGCAGTAGAAAGATGGTGACCCCGTATGTCATAAGAGAACAACAGGACCAAGCAAGAAGTGTGACCTGATTTGGATTGTCACTGAAAGAGAGAGGCCGTGATGAGGGCCACTAAGAACCTGCATCATAACGGAGGACCAGCATCAGGACCTTCGCACTACTTCCCCCACCACTCGCCATGGAAAGGACAATAAAAAACCTACCCAGCTTGGAGGAGCCATGAACAATCTCCAGTTGTTGCGGTTGCATGACTGGGTGTGAGGACCTTGAGGACTGCAAAGCGCAAGCCCACCTTGGCCACATGAAGATAACTTACCAGAGAGAGCTGCTGCAGCTCCAGCACCGTGGAAAGGAGCGCACTTTGGGATTTCGGTCACTCTGATCCTGCAGGTGCAGGTAAGACTGAACTTTCTTGACAGCTAACGCTGCAGCACTGGAACTCTTCTGACTTTAGGACAGTGTTGGAGTGGAAATCCTGAAACTCAGACTTCTAGCGGGGCTTAACCTGAATGTGGCCCATAGTGAACAGGGAATAAAAACTTTCTGTAGAACGAGGAGGGAATGGGACTATGGAACCAATTAAAGAAATGCTAGAGCCCTGACCTCGGGGGACCGTGGAAGTTGTTTGTCAATGTTGTATTTCCCTTTGTGGTACCAGCTGAAAAATCACTACTTTTTTTCGGAAAAGTAAGCAAATGACTGGACAATCATATATTGCTGCTGCTGAGTGCATTTTGAGTTATGAATCTGTGTTCATTCCCTGTATCTACCTTCTCCCGCACCCACTCTCCCCCGAGAAGCCTGCTTGAACAGCGCAACTACTGCAAGTCAAGTGCTGAAGGGGTACTTGGCCCAGTTGCTCAGGATCCATAATAGGTCAAGCCATGGGACTGCAGGAGTCATAGGTCTCAACCCCCACAGTTGGGCCCAGTAACCCTTGCTTGCCTTCTGAACGGGGTTCTGACAACGTCACTTAGACACTATCAACCCCATTGGACACTGTATCAACCGCATTGTCACTTTATTGATCGTGATCACATGCTGTAACATTGTTGAGAGGAAGCTAGTGTCAAATGGTTGAAGGCATGCCAATGTTTTTAGAATCATAATTCACTAACCAATTATCCACTCCGCTTCCAGACTAGGCATTAAAGTAGACTCTATAGGTCACCATGACAAAAATATGTCTGTCATGTCAGGAGCACCACTGTGCTTTGGCTGGGCTGCAATTTAAATGAACAGCAGTGGCACCTGGAATGAAAAATTTCCATTCCTACGAAAAAAAAGCCAATTCTTTTTATATATTGATTACTCACTCCTAAAAGGTGCCTTTTAGACCCACAGGGCATGGTGCAATATATGGAAATAGGTATCAGACGTAATGGTGCTAGTGTGCTCTCCAAGTGAAAAAAACACCCAAAGATATTTCACTACATCAGTATTGCGACAGGTTTCCGTGAAAAGGCCTGGATAGGAAAATCTTCATTTCCCATCTCTGACTGGAGAAATGCTAGCAAAATGCTTCTAAGTTAATTTCTACTTAAATTTAAAATTTCTGATTTGATGGTAATATCAGATTCTTGATAATTTGGGTGGAAAAGCAACTATAAAAATGTACTTTCGGCTTAGCACAATTATTTTCACTCATCACACCTCCAGAGCTAGATTACGCTTTCTTTCCTGGAAGAATTAATAATACTGAACAGCTGGTAGAACAAAGGACAGTCTTAGCACTAACTCTTTGATTTACACGTGCCATAATGGGCTTCCTCTATTCACTTAAAGGGCCCTAAGCAACAGCCTAGCTCCAGTCAAAGCGGCAGGTGGGAGGAGAGTTCATCTAAACAGGAAACTGACCAAGGAGCTCAAGAAAGGCCTTCCTGGTGGCTGAAGGGTACTGCCATATTGAAACATGGGCACCTGGGTGATTTATGGTAAATTGGGAAGTGCTGCAGCAGGAAGCTGGGGACTGCAAGAATATATTTAGGATTGGGCTGCAAGATTTCTCCAATCTGCAGTTACATGTCAGTTGTCTGCATTTCCCACACAGGTACTTCAGATATTGCACTTGTTTGCCCTATACCAATATTTACATGTCCTAGACAGGTACTTCATACAATTGCACTTGTTTAACTTTCTTCCTGTGTATGAGAGTACTTTATATATGATCTGCTGGCAGACTGTGAACACTAGCCAGTGTCGAACAGGGAAGCCTTCAGGCCTCATTCATTTCCCTTTTCAATAAATAAAGCAGAATTTGGGACTTTACTCGCTGACACAATTCAGGAAGAACCTCAAGACCTGGCTCTTTGGATAAACTCAGCACTTAGTCTGATCCGCTGCCTCCCCCGTCCCCCACAGCGCCTTGAGACCCTCATGGGTGAGTAGCTGCGCTTTACAAAACCCGATCGATTGCTTTCACTCAGCAACTAGCACCTCTGCCAAGTGATAGTAACACCGGGCAAACAAATGCTGGGTTGTAACAAGTCGTTTCTCAGTTCCCTTCTTATTTGGCATCACAACACATTATACTCTGCCCAATATATTTGCAGCTCTTTACCTCAAACACAGCCAGTCCAAAAGGATGGCTGAGGTCGTCCACCGAAGAGATGAGAAGTTTTCTATTGCTGCCATTGCAGTCGATGCTGGACAGTGTGTGCAGCTTGGAGTCCACCCAGTACAGCCGCTGGTTTAGCAAATCTGAAAAAGTACAAAGGATTAATTAATTAATCTCTACAGCAATCAACTTTCACAGCAGGGTAAATGAGCCCTTCGGTGTATGCGAAGCTAGATTGAGTGGTGCTCAATTAACATGTTTTACAGCAAATTGAAAGTGGCATGGGGTCAGCACTAGTAAGATAATGAGTAAACAGACTCCAGAGAATGTTTCAACAGCAGTCAGAAGTCAGAACAAAGTGGAGAGTAATATAATATTCCAACCATCATACATTAACTCAAGTAGAAAATATATGGACCAGATCTCTTGACTCCAATCCACCCTTCCAAGGGGAACACTGAGAACAGCTGGAGTGGGCAATGTCAAAGGTAGAATAAAGAGACCCACCAACCCTCCCAGAATCTGCCACAGTTTATAATATATTGACTTTATTATTTAACCTAGCATGCATACACCTGACTTTAATACCAGAAATTAAAGCTACATTGTTAATATACATTTCTACTCAATTAAGAAGACCATGTTGTGTGAACCAAAATTCCTTTTGTCAAGTTATGTATGTATATATTTGGTGGAACACTATACATATTTATTTTGTTATTACGCGTGCACAGATCCTTGTATGCCTTACATTCTTTCCTTCAATATTGTATACATATAGCCAGGTGACTTGGTAAAGCGCTCTCGTTTACTTATAATGCATTCTGTGAAGCACTCTAATACCATGAAGCCATGTTTATGACACATAACATCACAAATAAATATAATGTATAAATCGATTTATGGATTACAATGAGATCATTGGGTTCAGCACATTAACCCTTTCTTCTCTACTTTAGTGTGCGTTAGTGGGGGGAAGGCTTACCAGCCCTACTACTGTACTGTCTGCGTTGGAATGGGTGAATGTTTCATTAACATGTTATTAGGTCTTGGCTTGAGAAAGCTTTTGCTGTCTGTTGGACACCTATTGGTTCGAATAATTATATGTACTTGAGATGCTTTAGGTCAGCCCCTTGCTCATGATTAGATACCTTTGCTGTCTGTCTCGGGTGTCTGCTCTTGATTTGATGGCTGTCCTCCCTACTCTGGTTTGCCTCACCAAGGAACATTCAGTCTTACCGAGTCCCTGTTGGATGAGTTGTATCCTTCCAGCACTAACCTGAGATAACTCATTTTTCTTTTCCTTTCAGCACGCTGTGAGAGTGCAAATACTTCTTTTTTTCTCCTGCATCCGAATCTCCCACACTTTATTTCTGCTGTTTATCTCTCACCTCCAAAGTGATTCCTTGGTCATGTATTTAACTGGATTCCCCACATACTATATTTCTCTCGGTGCTCCTTTTTTGCCGCCAGATCTTGCACCCCATTCCCGCTGCCCATTTAAAAATGTCATTTTGAAAAAAGTTTTTTTAGAGGGCTCAGCAACTGCATAGTGTTGCGGGACTGCTAGCTTCCCTATCCCCGCTCCTGCACACTTTCCTTGTTTACTTTTAATTTACCCTTCTAACATTACTGTCAGCATATTGAATAGTAAATTAAAAATGATAACATGGCTGCAGTGCATTGCAAGGCATGTGCACTCGTTGATGCCATCTTGGAATAGGCTTTTTTTAATACAAAACCCCAATTCAAGATGGCTGCTATGTGTTTCTATGCTTGCACATAGTCGTGATTTCTTTTTTTTACAGTGTTTCATATAGCGCACACTTGACCCAAAGGTATCGGGTATAGCAGAGCGCTTTACATAACAACAGTTCCGTTACATGAGGACACATTCATTTAAAAAAAAAAATTTAGGCACAGGGAGATTAAGCGATTTGCCTGGAATCACAAGATGTTCTGTGTCGTTGCCGAAATTCGAACCCAGTTCCCCAGATCCGAGGTCGACCGACCTAGCCATTAGGCCAACTCCTCTCCACAATACATGATACACGTGTGCATGTGCAAAATGTTACACTTGTGGCCATTTAGGTATTAGCTATTGCCAATGTAAAGAATGACTGGTCAGACCTTTAATGCTGATAACTATTCGCTTTGCTAACGCTTGCTTGGATTTATGTTCCATGAACATTCTGCAACTTTTGGGGCTCCCGCTTTTGTGACAGGGGGCTCATATTGCAGCACTGCAAAACCAGCATCCAGTGACAAAAATGGCCCCCAAGGGCACAACCCCCCCCCCCCACACTCTGGCCCACCAGTGAAATGCCTGGTGCCCGCTACAGCCAGTCCAGCCCTGATGCATTCCCATTAAAATAACCAGCCAATTAGAGCTCTTCCAACATTTTCAATTCAGACAATTGTTACACACATGCACGCACACAAAGATGCGCACACGCGTACCAAGACAGACATGTACCCCCACCCAAAAAATGGCAATGTCCTGCTGCTTTTATACTGTTTGAGTAGTTAAAGAAAGTAGAGCAGAGGCAGAACAACACTACTGTTAGCAATTGGATTACATTAAAGACGAGTGAACATCAGATGATGCTTGGAGAGTAAATAGCTTCAGTGATCACGTAAGAAGGTGAAAGACACTAAGGCAGCAACGGTGTAAAGCACAAAGGTGCAGTGTCAGGACTCGTAAGAGCAACATGCCCTTGAAATACAAATATAATCATGTCATGTTGAGCAACTGTCACTTTTAAACGTCCATATTGGATACGTTACCCAATGTGTTGAATGGTAGGCTAAGTATACAGACAAAATGACCTGGTTCACACTGAGAAATCTTATGCTGTGAGGACTTTCAATGGAAGGTTCAGCTTGATGATGTGACAGTGTGTGTGATAAAATATAGCAAGTAGGAGGCATTTTGAAAGTGCAAGTAAGGTTATTCACAACTTATTAAAATTGCTTAATTTGTGCCAGTGGTTGAAGGTGAAACCCACTGGCACTCATTTTTGGGGACCAGCCCTTTTTTCCCCATCACCCAGAGCAAGAGAGAAAACACCAAGAGTTGACCGAAGGAGGAAGAGAAATCCCTTTCTAGCATGAGACAGAGGCAGGGATAGTCTGGAGGTGGATTAACCGCATGCGTGCGGGCGGAATTCCGCTCGCACGCTGAGATTTTGTAAAGCGCATGTTACGTGACGAGCTGGGCTCGTCATGAGCGTGCGAGGAGGCTACCTCATGACGAGCCCAGCTCGTCATGAGCGTGGAAGGGGTTAAAGAGGCATGGGGCGGAATCAAGTTTCCACAGCCTTGGACTTCACTACCAGCATCCAACTGTAGGATTCTGGCCGAAGCTTTGGACTCCAGCACTTATTCTTTTACAAATTAAGCACTTCGGATTCTTAGCAGGAAATGGCACCACACTCAAAAAGCCCTGCAAGTTCTCTCATCAAAGCAGAAGGTGGTAGAGTCGAAGAAAGGGCTGGCTGCAGAGCAGAGCCACTGATCAAATCAAAGCTCTTTTATACAAGATGTCTGCAGACGGAGCTCATGTTCAATCTCAAAACTAATAATATTGATTGGCAGTGAAGCTCAATGTAATTATTAAGGAACAGAGTAAATGTTTAATGTTTTAAAACGAATTATCCTACACTGATACAACAATATAGGGAGAAAATACTTCCAACGCACAAGGGACTAAAAATTGTTTGGATAGGTTTGAGATTTTTTTTTCTCTATTTTCTTGAACTATTTTCTCGAGCTAAAGGTAATTTCACTTGCTGTGGCAGACAGCCCGTCTAGAAACAAGAGTTCGCTTTTACATTTTGTAAATAAAATATATTTTATATGCGAAAGTAACATCTTTGCACAGAGAGGTATGTCGTTTGTTTGGATAATGTCAGACAACTTGGTGCAACCTTCTCAAAAGCAGAAATAGGCAGGTGGAAACAAAAGGTGCAAATATTGGGGCCTGGGTAGAGCATTTTCTGAGGATGTGACGGCTTAGGTCTAGAGCACTTCTTCACATACTCAAATGCCTGTGGAACTGGCCCAATGATCATTTAGAATAGGGATGAGAGAGGATTTTTTCACACCCAACTAATGTTCTCATCTTATATTTATAGAATATTTGTTCAATTCGGTTTAGCTTAATATGTTTTACTTCAGGAGGAAATTGCAGCTGGCAAGTCACAGATGGTTTCTACTGGATTCATGCACAGTGCGTGGTTTGTAGTATCAGATCCCTAACAAAATTCAGAATCATTCATGAGGAAGGTCGCAAATTGTGAATCCCTACAATTGGTTTACATCACAGGTACGTATGTGATAGATTATGTATATATATTTTTTTCTTCATACACAGCTCGTTTTCCTTAAAGGAAACAGCTATGTTTTAAAAAAAAAGTCCTAAAATTTAAAAGTTTGTTTTCGAATAGAAAGTGGTCCACTGGACTTCTGCTAACTACCCAACAACATTTTAGGTCGAGCTTAGGCAGCGCGCATGCGCTGTATGCAAGACCTGTTGTTATCTCCTCTATTGGCCTTTGGCATGCCCATGAATTGCCATTTGTTCATTGTGGTGCTATTTAGAATTACGGGTTTTTTATTGCTGCATGGTGTTTGATTCTCCCGCCTTTGCGTGCTTGGGTCACGCACAGGCGATTTCATTCATTGTTTGCTAGCATTGGCCATCCCAAAATGTCCACATTTCCTCCTGGTCCTCCTGGTGTGACTTTTTATCTTGTGAGTTATCAACATCGTTTTAGGCTTTCAGGCAGTTTCACATAGCAATGCTCTATTCGGCACCTGTAAAGTAGCAATATCGAGTGTGAACTGTTAGAGCAGGCTAGGGTTGGTGACAGTCTATCACAAACAAGCATCCACTGAAAAAAATACTTGTTCAAGGAGGCAAACAATTGTACAAAAACATAAGCTTCCCCTTATGAATTTCAGATGAAGTGACATTATGATTACAACTTGCACTGCCACTGGCTATGATGGGATTCTAACCATGACTCGCCCCCATCTCCCTCCAATGCACTGCCCATGACCTCACACATGATGTCAGAGATAATATAAAAAATTATGTCATCAGTTACATAATGGGTGACATTATGTAGAAGCTCACCATTTACACATCATTGGTGACATCACTAATGGAACATCTTACACCAAAAGAGAACTTTGAAACAAAACACTGCATTTTCAGGCATATAAACTTCAATGTAACCAAACTCTGGACTAAAAGTGAAACTATCATCGAATGAGAAGTCAATAATGTTGTACTGAATGGACTAAGGATGCCAAATCTAGTTTTTGACTTGCAGAAGGTTTTGGGGAAAGTGATGCAGATATAAAACCCTACTTTGATCATTGTGACTAGGACCTTAGTATATATACGTGATCAGCACAGGGCTAGCTAGAGGCCAGGATCTTGGAAGAAACCAATGGACATTGGTATGTGTACAGGGCCTGGCCTGGCCACACACTCAGCTCCTACTGCGAACGGCCCAGGAGTTATATCCGGAAGAGGCCATGGCCTAAGCCAAATGGCTAGGCCCTACATTCAACCTCACTGTGCACTGTCAGTTATGTCCTACAGGAGCTCGGCAAAGGCCCTGTGTTCAACTCCTGCTGTGCTCACCTGAAGGCCTTAGGATGGTTGTTTCTGCAAAGGGTTTGGCACAGTTTGTGGATTTAGGTGAGGAGTTATGTGCTACTGCCATTTATGTCACCGATGTCAATGGTGAGGTGATATGTTAAGCCTCCAATGACGTTATTGATGACTTTATTTCTGATTTCATCTTTGATATTAGGAGTGAGTTCATAAGCAGTACCTTATCAGTAGCGGGTGAAGATTGTAACCCTAATGTACCTTTAAATTACGTTTTAAATAAGACTATGCATATAAATATAGATCAGTGCAGTACTGTGGTTGGTGTACATGGACTTGTTCTATGGTTGTACTCCAACAGCCGCAGCGGTGGATGAAAATATATACACACAGGTGACTCTGGTGTGGCACACCTCAAGCAAGGATTACTCCAGCTTCTCTGATCATAGGTTGGTTTCGACAGAGGTCAGGGAAGTTCTGTTGCATTATATCAAACTTGGTCAAAACAGGAACGTAAGCTGAAGCAGCGGAAGTCACTCCTTTAAAAACAACAAAAACTTAAAGGCCCTCTTAGGCTGTGTTCATACCAGCCAACTTGATTTATATATGAGAGTTCCCCTAACTGTTTCTAAGTGGTGATTACTCCACTTCTTACCTTATTGAAAATTCAATTTCATCAAAGTGCTTCAAGGCTCGAGTCATCTCGTGAAGTCTCTCGATTTGATTACAAGTCTTACAAATTCTGCCGTATTCTCAGGTAACCCACTTCCTCCAAGCATTGAACTGTCGTTTTGCCTTTTCCTTTGAAGTTTTGCAGCCCAGTAACAGAGTACTTTATACATTTTATATGATCGTGTGTAGAATTTGCATTAAAGAAACTGCATATTTGAAGTTTCTGGATCAATATTTTGCTGGTTGGGTAAACATTTAATAAACTGGAATCGTCATGTGCTATTGGAAACGAATGCCTGCATGCTGTGCCATGGCAGAGCTTGTCAGGACACTGTAGTATGGTATTTTGTTACCGGGAAGACAAAGTAGTATAGGTTGATATCAAAAGACTGTGCCATGATGGACTGATGGCAGGAAACTGTGCAATTGTAGACTGATACCAGGATGAAGAGCTATCCTAGACTGATAGGATGGGGTGATGTGATCATATTTCTTCAAGCGCTGGAGGAGAACTGCTGCAGCGAGTAGAATGCTTCTAAAACAAGGCTTAATTTGAGCGGGTGGCTTCCAGAGCATGGCACCGACACCTAATTGTCAGCACTGGCACTTATGACAGTCTGCCACATGCTGGCACTGTTTGTCTAATTTAGAGATGAGCACACCAACAGTTGATTATTAATTCAATGCACATTAAACTGACTATAACTTTCCACCCAAGCCATTCTTATTACTATGTGGGCCTGAAATAGTCCCACTTGTAGGGTGTGACGGTTAGAAGGTGTGTTGGCACTGACATTGGCAGTGCTGACAGGGGAATCAGTGGTCCAAGCTGCAGTGCCCCTCTGACAAGAGCCCCAGCACTTTTTCTTTTTCTTTTTTTACAAATGTAACACTGCTCTAAGGGGGTGGAGTCTGGGAGGCCCTAGAATAGGGTATTAACCCCACCCATCTGGACTCACTCTATAGAGGCTACTGTGCTTAAGAAAAGGGTAGGAGTACAACTGAAACACACATTGCTGTCCCTGGCTCCTGTTCCCACTCTGGGGCACAGACACAACAAGGGGCCCTCTTTCTCTTGACCCATGTAAGGATATGTCCAAAATATTTATTTCGAACTCATGACATTAAGTGCATCAGCACCACTTACTCTGCTCTGGCTTCAAGTGAAGCAAAGGACTCCATGTCTGAACTGTTCCCTGCAGCCTTCTCCACAGGCGCGAGGTTCATGCTGCTGAACGGGGCAGCTACAATGGGCTCACTGACATGGGGAACTGAAGGCCAAACCTTGAGGGTCACAGCCGCTGGCTTCCACCTGACAAACCTCCTATCAAAGGCAAATCTCACCAGCTCACTGTGTCAAGTGTACCTCAATTATTAAACGTGGTCTAGCTCACAGATGACCTCTTATTATAGACCCTGCCAGGCTATTGGGTGCCTTGGGCAAACTATGGCGTGGGCTGACAATGTCCCGAAACGGTCCTCTTTTTGGAAATCTGGATCCTAAGTGAAACATTTTGAAAAACTGCTTGAACGTGGCCACATTCAAAACAAATTGCCACCCACCAATAGCCTGAAGCGATGCTTATCAGATGAAACATAGGCCCGTATAGCTTATTATGCCTCCCAATGCATTGTGGTCAGTGGTGTCCATCGGTCAGGTAAATCGTGAGATCTAAGTTTCTTGTAATGCATTTCTACATTGCTATAAGAATTCTGAATTCTAATTTCACTCTTGTGAAGCACTAAAGATGGTTAGTGGCACTTTTTTTCTGTAGCAAAATAGTTCAAAGGCCGGTGTCTCCTCAGCTGTTCATTGAACAACTTACTGGGACATTCCTCTGTAATTTCCAACACATCAGTTCAGCACAAACCTGACCAGTCAGTCTCCTGGCTGTACACCTGAAGGCATAAACATCCTTGGAAATCACCAGCACTGTCTTTAAGAATGTATATATATATATACCGTTCCACAAAAGCCACACACTTCCTATGGACCTGAAGTGGGACTAAAAAAAAGTAAAAAGCTCAGACTTGGCTATTTAGAATAAAGTGGATAGTCATAGCACATTGCGCAGAATGTCCGAAAGGTGCAAATTGATGTATTATTGCTGGATTTAGCATTTTGACACATGCTAACTGTTGGATCTAAGTCATAGACCCTTCCCTTTCAGCATCGCCGTTCATTTTGGACTTCATGGGCCAGCCTTTCGAAGAACGTAAATACAAAGTTGCTCAAAGAATTAAAAAGAGCTGTTTCCACGGACAGGGGGACAAGGTTCGAGTTAATCGGCTCTGTTCCCATAATGCAGCGATTGTGGCACTGAAACATGTCCTGAAGGAATGAAGGGTCAAAAGACCCCCAATGACCTATAGTAGACTTTGGGTTTTGCCAAGTTTATGTAGCTGGGGTTGACCACAACTTTTTGACAGTAGGTCACCTGTCCTTACTGACCTATAATATATTCAGCAGAGTAGTGGGTTGCAGCCCGCCCGTTGGATCCGTCCCACTCGGTTATTCGTAGTCCGATTGTCGCGCTGTAGGGCCGCAGCGCTGCTCGTCACTTCACCCTTTATTTTTTCTTAAATCATCCCACACATTAATGGCTGACTTTGAATCATCCTTCGAAATTTGCAGGCCATGTTTGACTGACAGTCTGGATAAGGTATGATTGTCTTGACAGAACACATAATGCAGCATTAATCATCACCATGGCAATCATCTTAATGCTTTAGAAAAGGATTACATTCTCCTGGGGACACAGAGTGCTAAACTAGGTTATGAATCATTCTCTCTGCGAGTGTCTTAGCAAATGCACCTGTAACATCTATCAAACACCCTTCAATGTCAATGGACAACGGAGAACCGACAGGAGGAGATGTGATTCAGGGGCTAAGCGGCTGCCTTTGGCAAACAGTGGCCTGGGTCCTAATCCTTAGCCTACCTTTTGCGACTCTTGGCAAATCACTCCATACTGTTCAAACTACTACTCACATCCCACCAACAGCATACTCCAAATGTGAATTGTGGTGTGAATCAGAGTGCTGGTTGCCAGTCGCATTACGGGCTAAATCAAGCCTACGAAACAATAACACGCTTTATTTCTCAGTGCCTAAGAATATTAATGTACTTGTGAAGGTGTGATGTAAAAAACAACTAAATTATATAGTAACCATACTGAACAATACACTGTCTTTTGATGTCCCAGGTAGGTACATATTCTCACTGCCTGCCATCTGGGTTTTGACTGCTGTCAGGTCTCAACATGCAGCCCCACTATGCTCTGTTTCCAGCTCCCCATGTTTGAGATGCTCCTGCTGCAATGATGCTCTCTGGAAAAGGCTTTGCTGCTTCTTGGCGCTTGGTCCGAGCCATCTCAACTACCAATAAATGTGAAAGGGATTTTACAAATCTCTCCAATAAGAATTATCTTCCTACCATCTTGGTGGTGGCCTGTAAAAGAAGATGCGGAAAGGAAGCTACCCAATTCTATAACGTCCGTTCCAACCACCTGTATAGCTTTGTATATGAGGATCTTGGGCTCATACAAATCGACAACACCCACTGGCTGAAGAAGATTCAGAACCACAAGACCTATAAACCTCTCACAACAGCAGCAGGATCCCCACTGAAAGCGCATAGAGATAGCTACCAGCTGCAGGTAATGCTGTACAAATCCCACAATTAAAAACATTTGTGTGCTGAAATAGGAGAATCACCACACACTTAATGTTAGTTAATAACCACAAAAATAATGTGATGAAATATTATTTTCCTAATTTGTTCACACATTATTGCCCGCTTTTGCAATCACGCAATATTGGACAAACACCACAAATGAGGCTGTAGGCCCAAAGGGTTAGGACAAGTACATGTCAACTTTCAAAAAGTGGCATTTTCAGAAAAGTGACTTAAAATCCAACTTTACCATTGAAGAGGGTTTTAAATTACAATTCTCTAGACATCAAACGGTCTTTTAGAAGACAAGACTACAGTCCCCCTAAAGAGGACAATGTTAGTAATATTCATAAGGAAGTCAAGGTGAGGATGGCACAGGAAGACAAGATCTGGAATAAGCATAAAGAAGACAAGAGTGGGAATACCCATACAAAGGACAAGGTTAAGAATATTCATAGCAAGACAACGTTAGGCATACCC
This sequence comes from Lissotriton helveticus, assembly GCF_964261635.1. Classification (NCBI taxonomy): domain Eukaryota; kingdom Metazoa; phylum Chordata; class Amphibia; order Caudata; family Salamandridae; genus Lissotriton; species Lissotriton helveticus. Next base: position 161,406,241 of record NC_136058.1, on the reverse strand, counting down.
ACAATGAAAAGAGACGCAAGAGTATCCATAGCGAAACCAGTTAAAGAAAACCAATACAAGACCAAATATGGAATGTTTGAAGTCATTGAAATTGTGCAGGGTCATAAAGTTCTCAAATGTAGACTTCCTTGGAGAATCTAGGAACAGCTTTTAGGTGCCCCTCGGGTATTCTTCATCACATTGCCCTGTAAGACTCAATGTAAACATACACTCCTTGTTCATGTTTCTTTTAGTATCTACTGTGACTCTTCTGTTCCTACACTATATAGTGTGAAAATTGTTCCCTATTAATGGTACTGATGTTGCTTTTCTTGCAACCCCTTTTCTCCTGAGACTCTTCACTTTTTGTGTATGAGGCTGGAGCTGTCACAGGAGCTGAGGTTGGGGCATCTATATTAGGTAACTAAAGGGATCTGTTTAGGGTCACCGCAAATTACAGCTGGGGCGCTTCGCCTGTATATTGTGTTGCCTATGCCTGAAATGTATCCTCTTGTATGCCTTGCTAAAGTTATTAATAAGTCTTAAACTCACTGTCGAATTCTTGTCACCTTCTTATAGTTTGAGTGTAAAACTGTATAATGCCACTTGTTATGGTGTCACCTGTGTAACATGTGGGATGTAATCCTGTGACATCCTCAGTATATGTTATATATAGTACTGGTATGGTGATTGCAATATCATATGGTACAATACAATACATTCAGGAATCCACGTGTCATATTGAAACTTCCACTACCCTTGAATCTGATGAAATTCGCACCATTGGCTGCAACCTCCTGGCTACATACACGTGAACCCAGATATTACATTGGAAGATTATATGTGTATTTATTGATTTAAAAGGGTTTATTAAAGGCAACGGATGCACTGTGCATCATGAATCATATATCAAGCAACAAAATATATGTTGGATTCTATTCTGGTTTTTTACAGTTCAAATGAATATTTTTTTCAGAAATAAAATATTTTATGTAATGCATTGCTTGAGGGAGTAATATCTTTGAATAGCTTTTCCTTTTGATTGAGGTCTCTCAGAACTAAACATTTCATTTTTTACACAACAACGGAGCCAAACCAAGCGAATAATCAAATTACCTTCAACGGTAGGCCAATTAGATGGATGCCTGTGAAATATTTTGTAAGATCAGTATGAGTAATATATATGTTGATGATATGTGGTGCTCTTTCTTTGGGGTTTAACTGAAGACTGTATTCACTAGTAATGGAGCGGTCCTGGCACTGCCTGGTGTTATTAGCTTTGTTTGTGGGGGCGGTGGCCATTGGACCCAGTGTGGGGACAAGTAAATTCTTCCGATCCTTGCGCCTTACCCTACTTGTGGCACTTTCTTAATTCTTAAAGAAATTGTGTTTCCTTTAATTATCACATGGGTGCAAAAGCAACCAGTAGTGTGTAAACGAACTAGAGATGTAATATTTCACCACATTATTTTTGTTTGTACTAATTACCACCAAGTGTGTGGTTATTAGGCTATTTCAACATACACATGAATTTCATTTTGGTTTCTGTATAGCGCTACCTGCAGCTGTATCGGCCTCAATATGCTTTACAAGGGGTTACAGGAGAATCCGGCTTGGCACCGCACAAGTGCTAAGCTTTGGAAGGGCGAGATTTTGATCGATACCTCATCACTATTGATCCAAACCTCGATCTGGTCGACTGAACCTTTGTTGCCTGTCTTGGAGGAAAAAAAAAAGTGCCCCTCTCTGCAAGTTAGTTCACCCAATAAAGGACTCTGCTCCCAAAGATCACAAACAACTTCTAGCTTTCAAAAGTTTATTGTAAGGATATGATAAGCTGCAAATACAGGCATCTCAGAATGAGATTCACGAGATACACAGGTCCAATTACATACATGTGCTCTCGGAAAGCCCTCAGACGAGCAACGGAAATCACTAACACAAGTTCTAAGAATAATAAAGCTATCAGCATTGACGCATATCTCTCCTTCATTTAAGTTGGAGGAAAACACACAGGTTAGGCTGTCCCTACCCTGCTCTAGATGGTATCCCTACTTAACCAAGTCCCAACCTAACAAAGGTGTCAGCAGTGAATGACCCCAAGGGAAGTCACTCACTCTAAGTCTCTTGGTGAAAACCTATAGTTCTCCAGTCATGACCCCTCTCTGCCTACCCATCCGCTCTCTAAAGGGTCCTCAGGGATCTGCTCTAACTCCACCCAGGGGTGCTGTCCCTAATACAAAACAGTCAACAACATTTGAGACGCCCCTTGCGAGACGCCCCTCACGTGGTGTAGCTTCTGGCTTTTTCCATGATGCTTTGTATTGGGCCTCATACGTTAGAGTTGACCTTGCTTCTCAGACTCTTCTCCGGCCCGCTGATACCCCTTAAACATTCCGGAACCCTCCTCCATGTCTGGGCCGTCTACTGAACAGACCTCTATTCATTCATTTATAATTGGATCCCCCCTTTTCCTTTGCAGACAGATATCTGCAGCCAAGAACCCAACTCTCATAGACTTCCAAAAAAGGCTTGCAACATTTCTCAGCCCAGACATGTACGTGTAAATCAATGTTAAAACATTTCAGGCCTACAATATTTCTCATCATGATTATAGCATTCAACTTCTTCATTAATTAAAGCATGTTAATACTCTTATTCTATTATTCAGTAAACATCTCTAAAAATCATGGCCCATTTAATGCAATGACCAAAACATTAATACAATCTGTGTCGTGAAAAGAAACACCTTCCCTTTTAGCTCTGGCCCTGAGGCCTACCACATTCTGCGTTTAACCACATACCATCTTACATTTTAACAGCTACACGACATGAATTCAGAAATAATCACATCTACTAAAATCATATAGTGTCACACATTTCTGTATTAGTTCCACTTCTACTTAAATCTCTACATTAGCTATACATTCAGAAGATAATTACAGATACTATTAGCACTCATGGCATTTCTCCTCATGATTTGTGCTTACTACAGGTAAGTGTGATGTACTCATACATTTAGGTCAGTTTGCGCTCTCTCAGTTCCCCCCTTTGATGACCTCTCGGGGTCATCACTAACATTTAAACTGCAGTTATTCCTGGCATGATTTGTCTCTGCGCTTCCAGAGCCCTCAGGCTCCTGTACTGATTATCTTGTATGGCAGCCAATCTCTGCAGCTGTTCTCTTTGGGCCCTTTCTGACCTTCTTGCTCTGTACCATTTGAATACCCTCACCAATCCCCACAATATAATCCCACAGATCAATATTATGATGATAGGTTTTAGTATATACCACACAAAGCTTTTGCCTAAGGTGGAAATCCACCCTCCAACTTCACTCATTCCATGGCCCACCTTTTCCCAGACATTTTCTCTACTCAAGTCTTCGATCTCCTTGTGAATATTAGTTATGTTCCTAATAACTTTCTCAAGGGGCTTCGAATTGTCTGGAATGTAAGTACAACATTCCTGGACCTTCAAAGCCTTACAGACTCCGCCCTCTTTTGCTAGTAGGACATCTAACGCAAGACGGTTCTGAAGAACCATAGCCCTTATCGATTGCATCTCTCCTTCTACCAGCATTAAGGACTGAGCAGTGCTGGCAGACAACCTGTCGACAACTGTTGCCAGTCGTCTAATTTTAACATCATTAAGGATTACTCCCAAAAGAGGGAACATAGCTCCAAAGACATCTCCAACCATTTCTGCATCTCCTACATCTCTCCTTCCCCTCGAAGATGTCTTGCCCTCAATGATCACTAAGTCTTGTGCATGATATATTTTGGGGAAGACAATTGCTAAGTAACATGATCCATACCAGTTGTCAGGTAGTCTCACGTAGGCATTTCTTCCACATACAAAATACACATTTGGAATTACTTGCATTCCCTTCAGGAAATCTTTAGTATAGTACTCTATATTGAAAGCATGTTCACAGTCGACTTCTCCCACGTATACATTTTCATAATACGTTTTGGCTCGGTGAAGACATAGCTTTCCTCTCTGCGTCTTATCTAAAGCTATTGGACCACTACTACCCTTTCTCTTGTGTGCCTTCTCTTCCTCGGTCCAATCTGTTTTCCATTGTCCTGATTTTTTCAAAATCTTTTGTCTCCTGTAACGATCATCCACCTGCCCTATGAACTTCTTCTCGACTTCTGACACCTTGCATGTCAGGTTATTTCTACGGGCATGTGAAGTATCTAAGGTAATCCAAGGAATGAAGAACTTGGCCAATCTGTCTTCACTCTTCCAGTAGTCCCATTTGTTCATCTGCTTATAATTTGGGACTTCTGGCAACACTGAATCATAATTGGAGAAATAGTATTCGAAACTATCTCTCTCATAAAATATACTAAGCAATAAGCTACATGTAATGCCATATGTCAGCGGGAGGTGATGGTATCTAATGCCTTCATCTACAGACGCCGGCAACTGCATGCAGACGTAACAATCCTTAACCTCCATGGCATCCACGTATTCATATAAAAGTTTAGCATAAGCATTTGACCTAAAGTCTCCTTGGGACTCATCTACGTGTAACCTGCGGGCTTCTGCAGCTAATAACGCTTTCTCTTGAGTGTTTTCCCTTTTCTCACCAGCAACAGTAGGTGTAAGCGTTTCTTCAGAATTCACATCAGTTACCTTTGCCTCTTCCTCATGTCCCTTTACATAAGAAATTGTTACCACTAAAGCTATTAATATTATCACTCCTACTATTAGTGTACCTATTATACATTTAGCTCTGCGGTTCTGGGTGCCGGCCTCCATTTCGTCAGACAATATGGCTCTCTCTTATCTTAGCAAAAAGTTCTTTTCCTCTCGTTCCTTTACAGTCTCTTTTTAATCCTTTTGTCTTTAGAATCCACACAACTGGAAGCTGACAACCTTCTTCGCAAAAGTCCTTTAACAGTTCAATAAAGACAACCCTAGCCCTTCTCCATCAACTCAAGGGAAGTTCCCTAAAATTCTCTGCTTCCTGGGCGCTAGGTAATCTTCTTTTTCTGCTTGCTTTATTTACAAAGTCCTTTAACAGTCTACTATCAGGTTTGTGCCTGTAGCTTCAATAGCATAGTTCAGTATTTCCAAACGAAGATTGTGCTCTTCATGTGCTGTTATCGTTGTACCAAAGTCGGGGAATTGCAATTCTGAAAGAAACATGTGTTTTAACTTGCTGAGGCGGGGAGGTCTGGGGAGCATGAATGTTAATGACCCTTCTTGTTCGACTCCGGGTACCAACAGTCGTATTTCCACGGTGACAATGGGCTCAGAACTGGACACCACCACCGCTCGGATCCTCCCTGTCTCCGGTTTCACAGACATTTGTCGCCAGATATGTCCACTCAGGTGTGGAGTATCTTCTGTTAGGCACACGCACTCTTCTTGACCTTCTTCGGTCGGGTGCTTCAGCGCCCTGAGCACCTTCTTCCGGGTCTGAGTCTTCTGATATCGGAGGAAGGGTTACCTCTGGAGTTGACCTCAGGCTAGAGCTCCTTCTTTGCGGCCAATTAGCTTCTCCACGTGCCCTTCTACTCCTTCTCCTTCTTGTCTGTTCTCGCTCTCTGTCAGACCTGTCAGTGTCTGACTCGTACTCCCAGCTACTTTCTCCTTCTGTAGCGTCTTCCGTTTCGCTGTTGTACTGACCGTCCTCAGCTTGGTCAGACTCGTTCCCTGCTTCCGCTGGCACCTCTACAGCTTGGCTAGCCCCCTCTATGGCTTCTCGGTCCTCTTCTGGACGTCTATCCGAGAGAGAAGCTGTTTCTTCCCGAGGTGCTGGAACCCTTCGCGTATGTGACGCGTGGATCCAATTGGGCAGGCCTCCCACCTTCACAGCTGTGTTCGTGATCAGGATGATCTGGAAGGGCCCACGCCAACGAATATCCAAGCAGCTTCTTCTCACATGTTTTTTCACCAGGACCCAGTCCCCAGGGTACAGGTCATGGCACGGGCCCTGGCACGATGGAACCTCGGCAGCCTGCACCTGAAGGGACACAGAACGAATGGCGTCAGACAGCCCCTTACAATAGTCCAGGATCATATCATCTGTGATATTTAACAGTGCAGTAGTTGGGACAGATGGCAGCCTCATTGCTCTCCCCATTAACACCTCATGTGGTGATAACCCCGTTCTTCTGTCTGGGGTACTACGAAGGCTCATGAGAACCAATGGCAGGGCGTCAGGCCAACTCAGGGTCGTTGAGGAACAAACTTTGGCTATTCTGGCCTTGATCGTGCCATTGATCTGCTCCACAATTCCTGAGGCTTCTGGTCGGTAACTGCAATGCAACTTCTGATCGATATTCAGAGCTGCACAAATCATTTTCACAAGCTCGCTGTTAAAATGTGTTCCCCTATCTGATTCCAAAAAGGCCGGCACCCCGAAGCGCGGAATGAGTTCCCTAAGCAGTAACTTGGCCACTGTGAGGGTGTCGCACCTACGTGTAGGGTATGCCTCAACCCATCTGGAGAACACACAAACAACCACCAGGACATAGCGGAGGCGGTTGCACCTTGGCATTTCAATGAAATCTATCTGCATTCTATTGAATGGACCTCCAGACCTTCCTATGTGGCTCAGTGCAACTGGTGTTCTTTTTCCTACGTTCAGCTGCTGGCAGGTCACACAACGCTGGCACACTGCTTCTGCTGCTATTCTAAACTTAGGATTGTACCAAGTCTGTCTAAACACTCTCAGCATAGCATCTCTCCCTAAGTGTACGGGACCATGTATGAGTCTAGCCATTGGACTCACCATCTCATTGGGCAACACTGCTCTGCCGTCTGCTGAGACCCAAAAATGGGACTCACCCATTACACATCCTGCCTTTTCCCATGTTTCTTTCTCAATATCAGGAGCATTTTCTTGCATGTTTGACAGTTCATCCCAAGTATCAACAGTTTCCAGTATCATGGCTAATTCAGTCCTTACATTTATTCCACCCACTTCCACCTCTGTGAAAGAGTACCCTTGTTCCGCGCAATACCGCGCAACTTCATCAGCATATCTATTGCCTTTCGAAACGAAGTCCTCATTTCTGGTATGTGCGGTGCACTTTACAACTGCGATACCTGCTGGGCATTGCAACGCCTCTAACAACAGGCGCACAAACTCTCCATTGCGAATGGGAGAGCCTGAAGAGGTCATGAAGCCTCTTTGAGACCATAACTGCCCGTAATCATGAACTACCCCATAACCATATTGGCTGTCGGTGTATATGGTGACTCGAATTTGATTGCTGGCCAAGCACGCACGTGTCAAGGCAACAATCTCGGCTACCTGAGCGGAGTGTACTCCTTCCAGGCACCCAGCTTCCACAACTCCAGCAATTGTACAAACAGCATAAGCTGCTCTCAACTGCCCAACTTCGTCTCTTACACATGAGCCATCGACAAAGAAAATTTCGTCTGGGTCGGTCAGTGGCTCATCTACGATGTCGGGTCTGGGTTTGGTGCATAGTTCAGTCACATCGAGGCAGTCATGGTCTGTACATTCATCATCATCCTCTATATCATTTGGGAGTGGCATCAAGGTAGCAGGGTTCAAAACAGAGCATCTCTTGAGGGTCACATTCTCTGCAGCAAGAATAACTTGCTCATATCGCGTGAGCCTGCTGTTGGTCAGATGCTGTGTTTTGGTCCTGGTCATCAACAGTTCAACAGAATGGGGCACGCACACCTCTAACGGGTGCCCCATGACGATATTTTCACATCTCTCAATGCTGACACCCGTTGCAGCAACGGATTTGAGACATCCGGGCAACGCTGCGGCTACTGGGTCTAAAGTAGCCGAGAAATAAGCAACTGGTCTACGGGCATTCCCATGGATTTGGACTAACACAGACAACGCGCAACCTTCTCTCTCACAACAGTAAAGAAAAAATGGTTTATTGTAATCAGGCATTCCCAATGCCGGAGCACGACACAGGTCCTCTCGCAGCTGTAGGAATGCCATCAAACAGTCTTTGTCCCATGGTACCGGATCGCTCACCTCCTTGTGCGTCAGTTTTTGCAAGGGCTTTGCTTTCAGTGAAAAGTTCACGATCCACTGTCGGCAATAACCCACCATCCCTAGGAACATCCTGACCTCTCTCTGTGTCTTAGGCGCATTCATTTTCATGATCGCCTCTATCCTGTCTGGTGACACCTTTCGTTTGCCTTTCTCTATTCTGTGTCCCAAGTACTGCACTTCTGTCAGGCAGTACTGCAATTTTCCCGGGGACACCTTGTGCCCATTGGCAGCTAGGTGATTTAACAAAGCAATGGAGTCCTCCCTGCAAGCTTCTTCTGTTTCTGACGCCACGAGGAGGTCGTCTATGTATTGGACCAGAACTGACTTCTGGGGCAGCACTAGACTTTCAAGATTTTTCTTCAAAAGCTGGTTAAAGATCGATGGGCTCTCTGTATACCCCTGAGGGATACGACACCATGTTAGGACGCGATTTTCCAGCTTAAATGCGAAAAGAAAATGGCTTTCTTCGTCCAGAGGGATCGAAAAGAAAGCCTGACAAAGATCGATCACAGTGAACCACTCAGCTTGGAATGGAATCTGAAACAGTATCACTGATGGATTCGGTACCACTGGACAACACGAAACGACTATGTTATTAATCTTTCGAAGGTCCTGTACTATCCGAAATTTCCCATTTGGTTTCTGCAGACCCATAATCGGGGAGTTGCATGGACTACCCACGATTTCTTTCAGTATTCCCTGTTTAATCATGGACTCGATCACGGGTTTTATGCCTGCAATCGTTTCTGGAGTCAATTTATATTGGGGTGTTCTTGGGAACTCAGCATGCGGTTTCACTACAATTTTCACTGGGTCCACCCCTTTGACCAATCCTATCTCTTCCCCAGTGAAATCCCATACTTCTGGTGCCACTGTCTCTCTCAAGTCCCAGGGGAGCTCATCTACTGTTAAAGTAGGGTACAGCTCCACGCATATTCTTGAGTTTGCAACTTTGAAGTCTGCATCATCATCATTGGTCAATACCTCCACTCCCTGAGGTGTACAATATATAGTACAATTCAATTTACACAACAGGTCTCTTCCTAGCAGACACACAGGACTTGAATCGCAAACCACAAACTGGTGCTCATCGCTGTACTTCCCTATTTTCACCTGTACCGGTTCTGTCAATTGGCTGGTTATTCTCCTGTTTGCGACCCCCACCACCTGTATGGTCTCTCCAGACATGGGCAGGTCTGGAACTGCAGCTGATCTGATCGTGGATCTAGTGGCTCCTGTGTCCACCAGAAATGTCGTAGGGCACCCTGCTACTTCTGCTTCCACATAGGGTCCCCTCTGGTCCACCTCCAAGGCTGCCCCGAGGGTGCAGTCTTCTCTTTCCACTCTCTGTCCGGTTAATGGGTCCACATAATAGCACTCTTCCCCTTCTACAAACAGGGGCATTTGTCTATAGGTCTTACCCATAGTCCCTACTCGAGGAGGTTGCAGGAACTGGGCTCGGGGAGGAGCCCCCCCTTTGAGCACCTTTCCTTGGTATGGCGTCACCCCTCTTGTAGGCGCGCTCTGGACCTCTTCCTCCTCTATCTCTTGCTCTCCTATCTCTACATTGTAGGGGCACTCGCGTTTCCAATGCCCCACCTCGTTACACTGGTGGCACCTAGTCGTTTTCTTCAAGGCAGCTATGTCTGTTCTGGGTCTAAAGGTGGAACTCTCCTCATTACCCTTGTTCTGACTGTACTGCTTCTTTCCTCCTGTACCTGTCCCTTGCTGCTGTTGCTGCTGTCCCCCCTTTCCTGCTGCCTGCATCTGTACCACCATCAACTTTTCTTTTAGTTTCTTAGCCTTGGAGTCTATCTCATCACAGCAGTACCTGGCATATCTCAGTATTTCGTCTAGGGGTTTACTTTGCCAACAAATCGAGTGTTGCTGAATCATTAAACTAATATCCGGTCTCAGTCCCAGGACGAACTTGGACACAAATTGCCCTATGTCTTTTGGATCCATTACATCCAAGCCGCTATACTGTTTAAACGCCTTCAGCAATCTCTCGTAATATTCGTGGACTGTCTCTTTGGGTTCCTGTCTTGTTCGGTCTATTCTGACCCAATCTATGTCTTGCATTGGCACTTTCTCTTTCAGCCAAGTCATCACTCTCTCGAATTTTGCCATCACAATCTCGGACGGCCCATTAGTCTTAGCATCTCTCTCTGGCTCCGTTGTGGGCCACTCAGCGCTAACCTTGCATGCTGTCCACAGATCTCCTGGTACTACAATGTCAAACAGCGTGTTCAGATCTATCCATAGGACCTTTGAGATTTTTACAAATCTCTCCACTTGCTTGTACCACTCCACTGGGTTTTCCCGTAATTTGGGGAAGGAGGTGGTAAAAGCAGCTAAATCTCCCCTACTCCAAGGGACATGTACATAGTTCCCATTTGCGACTTCACGCAAAGGGTAAGCTTCTATTCCCTGCTGTCCTCCTGGTGTCATACCAAGCGTGCTTCTCCTGCCGGTCCCTTTCTTGGACCACCTCTCTTCCCACTTATCTAGTGCCCTCCATGTCCTTATTCCAGCGATCAGTTCCCTTATGTGCGTTTTCAGCCCAATCGTTCTCCTCTCATCTAGGTCTCGATCTGTATAATGTAGCCTGTGGTTACCCTGTAATGCTTTGGTTCTTGACAAGTCCACCATATATTTGCCTGCTAGTTCGACTAACTTCTCATGGACTGCTCTCGCTTTTCGAGTAATGTCCTTTGCCATATACAGTATTTCATCCTGTTCATACATTTCCATTCTTTCTAAAGGCAGGGTACCATCTACCATATCATCCAGGTCTGACCTTAAACTGGCGACATCGAGTCTCTTGGCTTTTATCTCAGCTCGCAATATGTCTTTCGAAGGGGGCTCACTGGTCTCCCTACCATCCCAACTTCGAGCTCTACGTTTGGGCTCGGGAGAGTTAATGGGTGCCCTCCCTTGCTCCCATCTCTCCAGGTCCCATGCTCGGCCATCCGATCTTGGAAGGTGATGGAACACGGGCCTGTTACCCCTACTCTTGCTCTGCCCACTCTCTTCTTCTTCTCTCCTCTCACCGCACACCTCTCTGTTATTTTCCCTCTGGTCTCTACTCTCTCTTTGCCTAGTATCGCTCAGTATCTGATACGATCCTTCCTGGTTCCCCATATTCCCTGGGCTGCGCTCATTTCCGTCATCACAGGGACTATGGTGCGACCTCTCACAACTCCCATTCAGTTCTCTGGTGCCGGGCACACAGTGTGGACACTTAAAGCTGTTTCTGTACTCTTGCGCTCTCCTCTCCCCTTCACTGAGTATTGGGCGCGCCACCCCTCCACTCCCGGGGCCCCCGTTTTCCAAATCTATTCTATTCCCACTCCGGGCCCAATGGGTGATTCCCCTACTATCTCTCTCTCTACAGTCCCACTCCGGGCTGCTCTCCCCAGCCCCGCAGTGAGTCCGAGCTCGGCTGTCCTGACTTTCCCTTTCAGCTTCCGCAGCTATGATGCTCTTTTGAGCCTTCACTGCCTCATCCCACTGCTTCATGTACTCATTTAGCTCTTGAAAGGATTTTCGTCCAGATCCCCTCAGATCCACTGGCCATCTAGGGCCCCCAGGATCTCCTCCTGGGTCCCCTGCTGTGTGCATCGGGGTGCTCCACTCTCTCGGTATCGGCATCTGACTTGGGGAATTGATCGTATCGTTCCTTCTTGCCTTCTCTGCTCTTTCTCTGTCCTTCCGTACCCGTTCTTCCCCTCTTGCTCTCTCTTGGTCATATATCGATATTATAGGACCTATGGTAACAGGTACCTGTAGTGCATCTGGTAATGCGTAGGATGTGGCGCTTTCCGTTTCCGGCGCTCTTTGTACCACAAACCTCCCGACTACCTGTTGCACCTGACTAGGCTGGGACAGCTCTTTCTTTGCCTCAGGATCCCACTCTGAACTGGGAAGCGGTCTATGCTCTCCTGCATTGCCCCCCTTTTCTCCTTCTGTATGCTCGACCTCTCCCCCTGCTCTATTATACGGGGGTGGCCTGTCTGTCAATAATCTGTTTATCAGGCTGTCCTCTGTTTCGCTCTCATCATCTTCTTCTAGGGGGCTTTTATTTACGGGCACCTCTAACACTGGGTACAGTTTATTTACTTCCATGTTATGCACTCTCCATCTTTTAGCATCCGCATCCCACCTGGCATCCTGTACTGCCCTTACCGATCGTTTCACCCTTTCTTGTCGTCTGTTCATATTCTTTTCATGCGCTGCCCTAATCCATGCATCAAGAGCTTCAAACTGGGTCGGTCTAGGCAAGGGTCTCATTGAGGTCATGACTGATTTTAATCGATGTAACACCTCTAATCTGAACGTCCCGTACTTCGGGAACGTCAGTTCCTCATTTCCTTCAGTAATCTTACTCCACTCTGATATCCAAAGGATCGTATGCAGCCCAACATTCACTGCCATGTAACGAGCTGGCGTACCCTCCGGCGGGGCTTCTTCCCCTTCATACGATCCCCGCTTCTCTTTTTTAAACACCGCTCTCAGCCATTTAAAACACTTCATAATTATGCGCACAATATCCAGCCTCGCTACTCTGTTTACTTCCTGATGACAATCCACCAATCCTGTCGCGGCTTTGCTAGCTTGGCCTATCGCAGCGCGGTCTTTCTCCGGTCGGCCAATCACGTCGCGACCCTTTCTGACGTCTTTTCTAGCTGGCCTATCACGGCGCGGTCTTTCTTCGGTCGGCCAATCACGTCGCGACACTTTCTGACGTCACTTTTCTCCGCTTCGCAGCAGCACCCCTCCTTTCTCAACTCGTTTCCCGGTTATGCATGCGTCCCATTCATACACCGAAAAATGACTACTTCCGACCAAGCGGTCACTTCTCTCGACTGTACGTCCACAGTCTATATGTAATTGTCAACACAACTGACGAAATGTCTATCGTCTCTCTGATAGGTTGCTTACACACACAGTAACTTCCGACCAGCGTCCGTTACTCACGCACTCACTCTTACGGTCCCCCTATCTCGGTCTTTCGGGTGATCAATGGTACCTCATGACCCCCTTCACACTAGTTGACGATTACTCTGGGTGTCCGATACACCCGAACCACTTAAGCTCTCCTTGAACTTAAGATTTCCACCGGTTGCGCGCGCTCACAACCTGTTCCACAGTCACTCTACAGGCATTCAACTCCGCCAGACATTACAACATAGATACAATACAAAACACCGCAATCTAACACGCATAACCCTTTATACTCACTCTCGACCGATACTGCTGCCTTTTCTGTCTCACGTCATCCGGATCTTCTTCAGCGGGCTGTTCTTCCGATCATCGATCTCTAGGGGCCTTGGGGTAAGCTAACCTGGCCTAGGTCACCGTCCTCAAGAAGGCAACCATCCTCTATAGCTACCAACTGGAAGGGCGAGATTTTGATCGATACCTCATCACTATTGATCCAAACCTCGATCTGGTCGACTGAACCTTTGTTGCCTGTCTTGGAGGAAAAAAAAAAGTGCCCCTCTCTGCAAGTTAGTTCACCCAATAAAGGACTCTGCTCCCAAAGATCACAAACAACTTCTAGCTTTCAAAAGTTTATTGTAAGGATATGATAAGCTGCAAATACAGGCATCTCAGAATGAGATTCACGAGATACACAGGTCCAATTACATACATGTGCTCTCGGAAAGCCCTCAGACGAGCAACGGAAATCACTAACACAAGTTCTAAGAATAATAAAGCTATCAGCATTGACGCATATCTCTCCTTCATTTAAGTTGGAGGAAAACACACAGGTTAGGCTGTCCCTACCCTGCTCTAGATGGTATCCCTACTTAACCAAGTCCCAACCTAACAAAGGTGTCAGCAGTGAATGACCCCAAGGGAAGTCACTCACTCTAAGTCTCTTGGTGAAAACCTATAGTTCTCCAGTCATGACCCCTCTCTGCCTACCCATCCGCTCTCTAAAGGGTCCTCAGGGATCTGCTCTAACTCCACCCAGGGGTGCTGTCCCTAATACAAAACAGTCAACAACATTTGAGACGCCCCTTGCGAGACGCCCCTCACGTGGTGTAGCTTCTGGCTTTTTCCATGATGCTTTGTATTGGGCCTCATACGTTAGAGTTGACCTTGCTTCTCAGACTCTTCTCCGGCCCGCTGATACCCCTTAAACATTCCGGAACCCTCCTCCATGTCTGGGCCGTCTACTGAACAGACCTCTATTCATTCATTTATAATTGGATCCCCCCTTTTCCTTTGCAGACAGATATCTGCAGCCAAGAACCCAACTCTCATAGACTTCCAAAAAAGGCTTGCAACATTTCTCAGCCCAGACATGTACGTGTAAATCAATGTTAAAACATTTCAGGCCTACAATATTTCTCATCATGATTATAGCATTCAACTTCTTCATTAATTAAAGCATGTTAATACTCTTATTCTATTATTCAGTAAACATCTCTAAAAATCATGGCCCATTTAATGCAATGACCAAAACATTAATACAATCTGTGTCGTGAAAAGAAACACCTTCCCTTTTAGCTCTGGCCCTGAGGCCTACCACATTCTGCGTTTAACCACATACCATCTTACATTTTAACAGCTACACGACATGAATTCAGAAATAATCACATCTACTAAAATCATATAGTGTCACACATTTCTGTATTAGTTCCACTTCTACTTAAATCTCTACATTAGCTATACATTCAGAAGATAATTACAGATACTATTAGCACTCATGGCATTTCTCCTCATGATTTGTGCTTACTACAGGTAAGTGTGATGTACTCATACATTTAGGTCAGTTTGCGCTCTCTCAGCTTGGAAGGGCGCCATTTGCGATCAGAGGGGAAGACACACCAGACCGGTCAGTTGGAACAAGTGAGAAAAGAGCTGCCAGCAGAGATCTTTGTGTGCCCAGCAATTTTCAGGGAATAACAACTAAGGCAAGATAACGCTGGTGGTTAATGTCAGGGCCGGACTGGCCGTAGCAGGCACTGGGCGTTTCCCAGGTGGGCCGGAGGGGTGGGGTCCGGTTTTGCAGCAGTGCTGCTAAATCAGCCCCTTGTTACAAAAGCGCAGCAGCAGTATTCCCACCAGCCTCCTTCCCCTGGGGCTGGTCAGACTTATTTGCCAGGGCTGGCTTTGGATCCCAATCCGGCCCTGGTAATGTACTTGCTGGACAGACCTGTGGTTTGTCTAGTCACAGTTTTGACTCATCATAAAGTAGCACAGAGGATTATTGTGCCAGCTGCAAAGCACAACTTGTAAGATGCAGATCAAACATTTGGATTTTTATGTAAATAGCTCAGTGGGTTACTGCTTTTGTCAGAGATCCTTTTGTTACTTGCAGTTCATAGTTTACAATCCTTCCAAATCAGCACTGCAAGCTAAAAACAGGCCTCAAAAAGCTGCATGAAAACTACGAGGAATAGGTTTGTTTTTCTCTCAATATTTTGCTAAAGGAACCCTTTTTATTTTGCTAAAAGGGTTGCTTTGTGTAGCTGTACATTCGTATTAGTATTGAAAATCCAAGCCACTGTTTTATGTTTGGCATACTCCAGGCCAAGCACTCAATGTAGAATGCTTAGCAGTGTGGCAGATATGGGATTCCTTCATCTTGCAGCCCTCATTTTCGTATGTAATATTTCCTAGACAATGTTTTAAACACTTGTATTACTCCGAGTTTTAGACTTCCATGTCACAGTCCTTACTTCATGAACTAAGGTGCCTGTTACTAGTCGGGACCCAAAATTCAAATTGGGGAGAGGAGTAAGGCGCTCGACCTCGGACCTGGGGATCTGGGTTCGAGTCTCGGTAACGACGCCAAACACCTCCTGTGATTCTGGGCAAATCACTTAATCTCCCCGTGCCTAAAAATGAAAGTGTGTGTCCTCATGTAAAAAAAAAAAGTAACTTGTACTATGTAAAGCGCTCTGATACCTGATTTGGTTCGGGTCTAGTTCGCGCTATATAAAACTCTACAAAAAAAATAAATAAATATGTGTTTGTCTTTTCTCCAGCATGACCTCACCATCTTTCCTGTCACATAAGGTAAATAAAGAACACTAACCTCAAATCCTGTAATATTCAAGCTTCCCTAAATCTAAAGCCAAAAAAACCCAGCCGGGAGGTATGGGAAACCCGGAAGGAGAGGAAACAAGTCCGAAGGGAAGTACCTGGAACTGATAATGCTCCTGCTGGACACAGAAGTGATGAAACTTTAGTAAGACTGGATGTACTGGTAAATGGAGGTAAGCATCTAGCTGAGCTAATGATGCTGAAGGAGTCTCTTCTACTTAGGACTGGAAGAATTGCTTGCAGAATTAACATCTTGAATCTTATGTGTGGAAAGAAGAAATATATTCACTTTAAATCCAGAACTAGTCTGAATTATACCATTTGTTTTCTCAGAAGAAAGAAGATTAAGTATACTCCTTTGGGTCTCTGATAATTAACCTGAACAATTGCCTTCTTGTAATGTAGAATTGTGTACCCACTCCTGTAGCACCTGCTTTTCTCTGGACTGGGGGGAACAGATTGAAATTGTATTTTGTATCTTTTCTGGATAACCCATTTGTCCTTTGTTGATGTCTTCATTACATCTAGGAAGAACTTTAGCCAACCTTCCACATGTAGAAGCTTCTCGGAAGCAAGGAAGTTAAAAATTAGGACCTGGGCTGGTTGCAGTTGGTTTGTCCCACTGGAGTGCTGCTCCTGGAACTTTTCTCTGGCCACATCCCATCCTTCTAAAAGGGCTGATTCATGGCTTTGGATTGAAAAGCTAGCCCAAACATTCTACGAGCACCGAAATATCCTTCTCTTACTGGCTGCTTCACTGGTCCCATACATTTCCTGTCCTCTGTCCACTTCTTAATCATGGTATCCAACTGGTTACCAAATAACTTTGCTCTAGAAAATGGAATCTTCATAAAACTCTTTTTGGGAACAAATCTAGTTTCCAAGACCTCATACACAAGTGATGCCTTGCTGCCACTGACAACCCTGCTGCTGCACTAGAATAGTTGTAGGTTACATCATTCAAAAAGGGTACTAGTTGCTCCATTTTCGCCAACGTAGGAATGAAATCCGCCCCAGCTAAAGATCTGTTTATCATTGAAAATCCTTATTCAGAGATTGACTAGTATAACAGGAATACACTGCCACTCTGATAAAATCATATGATGCAGCATACACTTTCTTGATTGCAAAATCTACCCTTTTGTCCACATGATCAAAGGGTTTGGCTGGCTTTACTACCATGGGTGGATAAGCCTCAAACACTCAAAGAAAGAGACACAGCCAAAATGACTTATCCAAATTTTAGTAGAGTTGAGTCACTTACTGTAAGATAAATCAAGACATGTATTAAAATCTGTTATTTGACTCATTAATATGAACCAACTTTGGTAAATAATTAATCCTATGGAAAACAAGCACAAATGATTCAAATAGCAAAAGTGTGTATGCAAATTTAAAAAGAAGCACCCCCTCAGGTTGGTGCTGGTCTTTTGAAATAGTTGCATCTGATTTCAGTGGGACACCTAGTAAACACTAGTGGAACTTCATCTTCCTAAAAAAATGTCAATGCTTTTGCATTTGACTTCAGAGGAAAACCTAGTCATGACTAGTAAAACTGCGGCTTCATGTAAGAATGTCAATACTTCTGCAACTGACTGGATAGGGACACTAAGTAGCAACAAGTGGAACTACGGCTTCATGTAAGAATTTCAATGCTTTTGTATTTGACTTGTGAGAGAGAACTAGTAACAACTAGTGGAACTGCACTTTTATGGAACAATATCAATACTTTTGCATTTTACTTATGAGGGACACCCAGCAACCACGAGTTGAAATTCAGCTTCATGTAAGAATTGTAATGCTTTAGTATCTGACTCGATCGAGACAACAAGTAACGACTGTAAAGTGTAGCTCAAAAACGGCTTTCAACAATATGTTGAAGGCACTTGAATTAACCAGTGATATATATATACTAGGTTGTCATCACAAGTGTTTCATAGAAATCAAGACATTAATTGAAAGTTGCAATATTGATTCATCAGCATATACCAGCATTTACACGTACCATTCCTATTGAAATCAAAGCACAATTTATTAGAGTAGCAAAAGTGGATATGTAAATGTTCATTTTGAAGCCACACCCCCTCAACTTTGCGAAATACATTTGAAGCAGTTGCACCTTAGTCAGAAGAGGCATTTAGGAACGAGGTGAGTTATTGCAGCTTTGTGACAGGCTTGTTAAGCAGTTCCTTCTGACTTGAGGGGTACATCTAGTAAAGTTTCTGAGGGCTGCAGTCTTGTTAAAGAGTGTATCCTGTTTCATCTGACTTGAGAAGGCTATTTAGTAATTACTTCAGGTACTGTAGCTAGAAGGCCAAACCAATTGGCTTTGCCAATGCTTGTTGATATCAAGTGACAGAAAATGAGGTGGTAATCAAAACAAGCAAAAGTACAAACCCTGCTGTAGGGTGACCTCTTAGGCGACAATATATACTCTCTCTCTAAACAAATGTACTTAACCTGCTGTACACAAGTTCAATACCTCTCAGTCACAAGTTTCAACTCTTATCACAATTTTGTCGGTATCACAGTATGCTACAAATCGCATCTAAAGTTATAGTTTAAAAAGATTTTATTCAAATAAGTACCTCCCTAGGGGTTGTAATTATTAATCATTAAAAACAGTCGACGCGGCGTTTCGGTGTACAGTTAGTCTTTTCCACCTTCATCAGGACGAAAACATTTTCTTTTATTAAAATCTTATAATATTCTTAGGGAATATGAATCATCAATTTCATAATTACAAGGTTATTCAATGTATCCTCCGGCTACTTTATTGGAGCCTCTTTTTTGGTTTCTATTACGGTAACTTGCGCATCCTTATCAAAGCTGCACGTTGGAGCCACCGTCTTTTGTGCATTACTTTATGGGAGTGGGCTCTCTACTTTTGGTTAAAAAGCCCTAAATCCTCGGCATGACCATACAATGTATGTGCTTTCCATCTTCTGTTAGACAGTCACCCTCCGCTTGAATTGTGATATCGGGCTCTGTTAGAATCAATGCGGCCTCCCTACTCCAACGTGCGCTCCCGGAATGATGTGGTACATCTATGACAGATGGATGTGAAACAAGTAATTTCGACTTCGTGGCTATTCTGGTAACAGGAGTCTTCGCTCATGGAGTTTGGACTGTGACGGGGTAGGTGGAGGAGGAGGTAAATATTGGGGGGAAGAAAGGATGTGGTCTACCAGCTAGATTGCTGACTTTTGTGCTGGAAACCAAGGTTCGAGCCGGGGTCGCGTCCATCTCCAGTGATTCTGGGCAAGTCACTTAATCTCTCCGTGCCTGAACGTGTCCTTGTGTAACGTAACTGGTGCTCATGTAAATCGCTCCAATACCTTCCGTCGAGTTCGCTCTATATAAATCTGCATTAAAAACAACAACAAAAATCTGTGGAGAAAGAGGTCGTTTGGGGGCGGGGGCCAAATTGTTGCACTGGGCCCCACCACTAAGCCAACACTTCGCGACTGGCCCAGAGACTAAATAAACCACGTCTAAAATTAGTTCAGGGAATGTGTTCACTAATACGTTTTCCACTGACAGTCACTGACTGTTTTTGATAGAATGCAAAACCTTCATTCGGACTGCTGTTCTCTGGAGGCCAAGAAGAAGAAACATTAATGTTGAGCTTTCCTTTTGGAAAAAGAGTGCAAATCTCAGTATTCTATCAGAATCGTGATATTCCCTTTACGAAAATCACTGTGTTTACTGAATCTAAACGGACTCTCATGCGGTTTGTAAGTGCCACTAAAATAAACACGTGCTGTAAAGCATTGGATAACCAGTGCTTGACGGATTCATTCGCGGAATGCCCACACGAGGGCGCTCGCGTAAGATATATTGCCCAACCGAGAAGGGCAAGCATCCAGGGCGACAGCAGAGAAAGCAGTTCACTTGTCTGACCATTGATTTTTCTAATGGGTCCTGAAATCGGACTGGTGCCAGGACACTAATATAGCAAGAAAAAAACGTTATTATCGAAGAGGATGCAGTTTCAGCCAGAGACAAAACAAAGCTTGAGATAACAGAGTGTTGTGGTTATGAGACAACGATAGAAACAGCAATCTAGGCTTGAGGTATGGCTCACCATTGTTCCACACCGGCACAGTTTTCTCAGATCCATGACAGAGGGTGCATAGGAGGACACTGAAAGAAGCTTCTTCTGTTCAAGGTGGCCGGATCTCATATTTACAATTGTTTGCAAACTATGAACAAGGTATGTCCTGTTTCCATACCAAGTTGAGACCATATGAAATTATTTGCATACAAGGCCGATGCCACATTAAGGCCTTTGCAAGTAATTGCCTTAGGGTGCAAACTGGCGTTACATTGAAAGAAACTGCGAGAAGTAAAGGAAGTACCTGCGGGAAAGAGAGAGTCCGACTGGCAAAATGCCATTTTGCTTGGACCTCACTGCACGAGGCAGCATTTTTTTTTTTTTTTACAGTACCCCCCTTTAACCGCAGGCTGAGCAGTCTGTGGCCTTCAAGCAGCCACCCTGCCTTTCACTAATGCGTTGCCCCAGAGTTGCCGTGTGTGCGCGGCTGCGCTGGGAGCCGCGCATTCATTGTGATGGAGTGAGTGCACTAACCCAGTGTTCACCCTGTGCGCTCAGTTCAAGGAGCGCCATGGCGCAGCCCACGTCATGTGCCCTGTATATCATATGGCCCCGGGAATTCTAGACGACACTTGATACCGTGGACGTCATTTAGGGGTCGTCGGGGGTTACATCTGCGACCCCTGGCTCGCTCTTTTGCTACCCCTAGCACTGCTTGCGACCCCTGGCCTCAGAGGTGGCAAATTCAGGGCCAGGAACACAGGGACAGCTGGGGCGCCACTCTATTTTCTGTACATCTTTTATTACACTAATAGTGAATAAATAAAATATACTATTCACTAATAGAGTAATTAAAGCAATGAGCTGCAATATGCTCTTCCATGGCAGCCGAGGTAAGTAAAATATGCTTTTAAATGTATGTTGGGTGCTTGCTTGCGGGGGAGCGCATTTATGAGTGAGTGTTTATATGTGTGAATTTATGTGTATGCCTAAGTATGTGTGTGTCTGAGTGAAAGTGGAGGCCAAAGGGCGTGTGATGTAACTTCCGCTGCCCCTGGCATTTCGGTGAATTGACGTCCACGCTGGCTACTATGTAATCTTGAGCTTCTATCTGCCATATTGTGCAGTTTTTATTATCCTTCCTTAACTCCAGGAGTATCCTGGGGGAATACAAAGCCCTCCCCTTAGACTTGTGGGGCGCAGGAGTGTTTCTGATTTGCCCCACTTTTGCCCGTTAATGCTCGCATGAGGCCCCTGGCAGATTTGGACTGACAGGAAGTTAGTTTCTGTCCTGTGGTGTGCTGACTGTGCGACTCATTTGGAGGATATTAGGAGACTGGAGACACAACATTACATTATTTAAATAAAAAGGCGAGAAAAAAAAGCAGAATTCACGGGATTTACGGAAGGAGGGAAGGTGTGTTGGATGAAACTAGTTCTAAAGACCGTGACACTGTCCAGGTAAGGAGGGGGTGCACATCCTCACGTGGATATTGGCAGAGGGATGCTCTTAAACACTGTCCACTGCTGGAAATGTATGGAGTGAATCTACATGCAGACAAAGTGCTGCTTGAAGAGGGACTCATTCTTGCCCTGAGTGAGTTTATTCTTGTGGGAGTGGGGGAATGCCACCTGGCCTGAAGACTCGAAGCAAGACAGGTAAGATCAGCATTAGCAGTTTATGTATCACTTCTAGCAGGAAATCAGACTTCCTGCAAATTAAATCCAACACAGATGCGGACCATAAACTTTTAAACTTGAGTCAAAGCATGATGGGACTCATAGGGGCCAACTCGATGGGTTTTGCATGATTACATGTCCAGGACAAAGATGGTGGGGCTTACGGGTGCTTCTTCTCTGGGGCAGGATGTGACAGGGTAATTAGGTCTCTCACCTTGGAACTATAAATCAGTGGGCTGTGATGTGATTTATGAGAAAAAGAAATGAGGGAGATTGCTCTGGGGAAGCTTTCACCACAAATCTGGTTTCTGTATTTTTGTTTCAAATAAATTGTATTCCCACGACTACATGTCGATACTAGTGAATGGCCTTTATGTCGAAAAATACTCCCTTCCCTACTTCTCTCCGTTGCTCCTGCCCTTTTTTCTCGTAACAAATAATATATTGTGCCATTTTCCCGTCTCATTTTTATGGTGCTCCTTGGTTACATTTTGAAACAAATTATAAAAACGTAATTTTCAAGACAGATGTGGGTTGTCAGAGCTGCCTGTGTTTTTTCTCCAGAATGAGGCTTTTGAGAGGTCCCTGCATCACATAGGGCCTGATTCCAGCCACTCTCCTGAGCAAGAAGAGGCAGCCGGGCTGGGAACAGATCATCGTCAGAGAAAGCCACACACCACATGTTAGCTTTTACATCAGCAAGAATGCTTTTAGAGCTCCTGCATGTGCTTTTTTTTGGCCGTATCATTGCAATATGTCCCTCCTCTCTCCCACTGGATAGGTTGAAGTTCTTGTGATGAGCCCTCCAGTCCTAGGCACCCTTGTGTAGCGTTCTAGTGGTTATCGGAAGCTCTAGCCACGGCCGGAACTACGTGCACGTATCACCTTCTGGCCAGGCGTGGCCAGAAGGGTATAAATAAATGAGCCTGGAGTCGCTCGTGACTTCCGGTCCCAGCAACTGAGTATGGTATCTGTCTCCCGTTATTTTGTGATCCCCAGGTCATCGCAATATCCAATCCCCTACACTGGCAAAGAAGGTGGGATGATATTAATGTCCCCGTAAGGAAGCCGACAAAGGTACCTGGTGGCAAGCTGAAGCTCCGACAGGACGGAGAAGTCTGGTGCAGAGCGAGGCACACAGCGCGACTCCACAAGCCAGGACAAGAAGCCCAGCAGCGCCGCCAGCCGCACAGGTGAGCAGCGTGAGTCCTGAGCTGCGTGGGGACACCGGCGCAGCAAGCGGCAAAGAAGCGCGAACTCCGGCGGCCTGCCTGCGTGCGGAAAAGCTTGCCGAGCGAAGGAGCCAGGCGCTCATGCGCAGGAAGAGCTGACAGAAGGCCCGACTGAGGCCTCCGTGAACAGCGCGTGGAGGCGTGAAGGCAGGCAGCAAGGAGAGGGACACATTTAACCCCGCGGCTGCCTAGATAACAGCACACCCAAAGCCCTGAACTGCAGGAAAGGTCACCAAGCGACGCCCAGAGTAAAACACACACCGGAAGGGGAGCTACGATATTAAAACAAGCCCGAGCAAATTCAGAGGTGCGTGAAAACAATAAGCATTGGCAAAACCAAAGAACCAGGCCACAAAGCAGCCAGATAACCGAATACCAAGCACCAGGGAACACAGAAAGAGTCCCGCAATGTCCAACCCACCAGGTACTGGGGGAAGGGGCCAACAGCAGCAACAAGCAGTACAGCAGCAAGCAGTAGCCCCAGCAGTACAACCAGCACTCCCATCAGCCCATTCACAGATCCAAGCCTTACCACCATTCAGTGAACTGATTGAGCCGGCGACGGCAGCGCCGAGATGGGCAGTGTGGGTTGGACAATTAAACAACTATTTTGAGGCCACCCAAGAGACAGATAATGAAGTTAAGCGATCACTACTGCTGCACTTCGGAGGGACCGAGATCTACAAACTTTTCACTCACCTCCCAAACACTGGAAACGCCAATGACTATGATGCTGCAGTGCGAGCACTCAACGCGCACTTTGACCCTCAGCTCAATCCGCATTATGAGAGGTTCAAATTCCGTCAATCAAGGCAAAGAGAAGGAGAGACAATGGATGCATTCCACGCACGATTGAGAGAACTAGTCAGCACATGTAATGAGGATGACCAAACAAAAGAAGTCACCGCACAACTCATTCAAGGATGCCGAAATAAAACTCTGAGAACACTAATACTGCGTCAGCCACGCATCACACTGGATGAAATACTAATACTTGCTCGGTTGCACGAACTATCTGATGCCCGATCTACGGCGATGGAAGCTGCCCTAAATCCCCAAGCAGAAGTAGGGACCAGCATAAAAACAGAAAGAGTAGACGCTATTCGCACCCCGAGTAGAGGGGGAGGAGGAAGATGGCCGACTAGAACACCGCGATGGCCGCCGTGCGGCTATTGTGGAAGAGAGGAGCACAACCAAGATGGCTGCCCTGCGCGAGCGAGGGAAGACCTGTTCCAAATGCAGAGTACCAAACCACTTTGCAAGTGTATGCCGAGGAGAGTTCCGTGGGAGAAATCAGGCCGGAAGAAAACCCGTCACAGGAGCAGTCAGACAGCTAAGCCTGGAAGAGACACAACAAACACGACCCACGACATCCAGACATCACCGTCACACTCGCCTGGATGACTCATCCACTGATGATGATGAAGAGTGCTACTTCATATCATTCACGAAAGACTTGAAGAAAAGGAGAAGACCGCAACCGAAATGCCAAATACTGATCGATGGCTCGGCGGTCACCGCAGTGATAGATACCGGTGCAACAGTGAATGTGATGGGCATACAACACTACAAGAGCCTCAATCCTAGGCCACAACTAACGCCATCCAAAGTAAGAATAATGACGTATGGCAGCCAAACACCGCTTCCCCTACGAGGCAAAATGTTGGTACAAGTCAAGGCGGAAGATCGGTGAGGTAACAATGACATTTCATGTAATCGACAAAGAGGCTGACCTTCTAGTCAGTAGCCACACAGCAGAAGACCTTAACCTTATTGCATTCGCCAACGCTGTCAAAGTGCTCCAGACTGAAGATATCCTACAGCTATTCCCATCCCTGTTTTAAGGACTAGGTACCATTAAGCGACAACCTGTCAAACTACATATTGACAAAGCCATTCAACCCATAGCCCTGAAGCACCGGAGAATTCCATTTCACCTGAGGACTGCAGTCGAACAAGAGCTAGCTGAGCTAGAAAAACAAGGCGTCATAGAAAAGGTGACCGGCCCAACACCACGGGTATCGCCCATGGTGATAGCAGAGAAGCCACGACAACCAGGGAAGGTAAGAATATGCATAGACATGCAGATTCCCAACAAGGCAAAGCGAGAAAGGCACATCACACCCACAGTCGATGACATACTAACATACTTGAACGGAGCCCAGTGGTTTTCGAAATTAGATCTGAATGCAGGGTAACACCAACTACGACTGGCCAAAGAGAGCAGGTACATAACAACTTTCTCGACTCACCTGGGCCTCAGGAGGTACAAGAGATTAAACTTCGGAATATCATCAGCAGCTGAAATATTCCAAAACACGATAAAGGAAATACTGTCTGGTTTACAAGGAGTATTAAACGTCAGCAATGACATCCTAATACATTCCAAGACCAGCGAGGAACACCATCAGTGACTGAGAGCAACACTTAGAAGATTAGCCGAACACGAGTAACCCTACACAAGGACAAGTGCAAATTCTTCCAAAAGTCCACAGAGTTTTTTGGCTATGTCTTTAACTCGGATGGGGTCCAAGTTGATCCTAGAAAATCGCAGGCCATCAAGCACGCCCTGGCCCCAACCACAGCCTCGGAGGTGAGAAGTTTCCTAGGCATGGCACTAAACTGCACAAGATTCATACCAAACCTAGCCACCATTGCGGAACCCCTGCGAAACTTAACAAAAAAGGAAAATCCGTGGAAATGGACAGACACCGAAGAAGACGCATTCGCCAAGATCAAAACAGCACTGCTGGATGGGACCACCATGGTCTACTTCGACGCTGCCATGCACACAGAAATATTAGTCGACGCCAGCCCAGTCGGACTAGGGGCCCTCCTCACGCAGGAAACAGAACCAGGGGTGTGGGCGCCGTTGGCATTTGCAAGCAAGGCACTTACCGCCACCGAAGCCAGGTATTCTCAAATAGAAAGAGAGGCCCTGGCCGTAAAGTGGGCCTGTAACCATTTTCACCTCTACATAACTGGACATCCGTTTAGGATGGTGACAGATCACCAACCACTCATACCGTTGTTTAAGGGCACGGCACAGCACCCGCCGCCACGAATTGAAAGATGGGCCATTCAAATACAACAATACCAAATGGACCTTGTATACCGGCCTGGGGCGAAGAACCAAGCGGATTTTCTGTCAAGACACCCAGCCACCGATGTCGCAATAGGGGAAGAGCTTGACAAACAAACTGAAGAATTTGTGAACATGGTGTCACAGTGGGCTTGTCCCCAAGCCCTGTCAGCGGAAACAATCATAACGCAGTATGCCAACGACGTAGTCCTGAAGAAGTGACAAATGCTATACACACAAGATCGTGGGAAGGTTTCCTACGAGAAGTACAAGGGTGGAGTGAGCATGACCGCCTACGCCTTCATCAATTCTGGAAAGTACACAATGAAATTAGCATTGCTGATAATGGACTCATCCTGAGGGGATCGAGAGTCATAATCCCCATAACATTGCAGGACCAGGCAACAATGCTAGCCCATGAAGGACACCAAGGCACTCAGAGAATGAAAGCCAGGATGTGAGAGAAGGTGTGGTTTCACAACATGGAGAACAGCGTCGATACTGTGGTACAGAATTGCCGAGCGTGTCAACTGACAAGTGGGGCAGAAGCCCCTGCCCCAATCATCACTGAAGAACCTGCACCATCGCCGTGGTCGTGGGTCTGCCTGGACTTTGGCAGTTTTCCAGATGGGAGAGTGACGGTAGTTTTAGTAGACAGCTACACGAAATACCCCATAGTGGAGGTAGCCCAATCGACAAGCTTCAAAAGCATACAACCGATCCTCAGCAAAACATTCGCCATGTTTAGAATTCCACATCAGATCTAGACAGACAACAGACCCCTTTTCAAGGAGGTGAATTCAAAGACTTCCTGCAAAAACTAGGGGTGCACCATCGCCGCATAACACCGCAGTGGCCCCAAGCCAATGGGGAGGGGGAACGGTTCATGAGGACTATTAAAAATTTTTGAGAATATCCACAGTAGAAGGAACCAATCCGGAGGATGCACTCCAAAGATTCCTCCGAGAGTACAGAAGCACACCGCATAGCACGACTCAGAGGTCCCCTTGGTTTCTCATGTTCTCAGGACCGAGACTTGACCTGCTCCCAATGATAGAGGGTCAGATGCCTGACCCATACCTCCCAGGAGACACCCAAGCTCGGCGAAAGAAGACCAATGACAAGACTAGCAAGAAAAGAAGAGCCCGAACCAGAACAATGATCCCTGGGGACTCTGTGCTCATTCGCGCGAGAAGACCAGGTGGAAAGTTCAGAACACCCTACGAGGTCGAGGGCACCGCTGTGACAGCACAACGTCACGGAGAAGAAGTGACAAGGAACGTATCGTGGTTCAAGCGAATACCATCAGCATCGCTAGGGACAGAGGGCCAAAGTGATACACCAGGAAGGCATGATACATCTTGTGAGCCAGGAGAGCCCTCACACTCCAGCCCGATGACAACCTTTCCAACCCCAGCTCCCGAATTACCAGATCTTCCACCAAGAACCAGTCCAGATAACACACCGGTGAGAGGACGACGACAGTACAACATTAGGCCTAACCCTAGGCCCAATCAGCGACCAGCAGACTTTGTGTGTTAACGTCAACTTGTTCAAAAGACTAACTTGGGAAGGAATGTAGCGTTCTATTGGTTATCAGAAGCTCCGGCCACGGCCGGAACTACGTGCACTGATGTATCACCTTTTGGCCAGGCGTGGCCAGAAGGGTATAAATAAATGAGCCGGGAGTCGCTCGTGACTTCCGGTCCCAGCAATTGAGTATGGTATCTGTCTCCCGTTATTTTATGATCCCCAGGACATCGCAATATCCAATCCCCTACACCTTGGTTCTCCAGAGATGCGCAGCCAACCCAGTCAAAGAGAGGGGGACAAACACAGGACGCTGCATTTTCCTGCACGTAGACTGCCTGCTGTGGAAACATCTATGTTGACTGATGGCGGCCCTAAGTACTGATAGAGCCAGAGAGCATGCCTACGTCACCCGAGTAGTGTTCTGCATGGGTGTGCTGTGTGCTGCAATGTGAGGCGCAGAGACCACTATGTTAAGCAAGCAAGGGTTGATGGATTTATCAGTAGCTCCAGGTTTATTGTAAAACAACTCCAGGAAAGGGCATGTTCAGGGCCGGACTGGTGCTTTCGGGCATCGGGCAATCCCCCGGTCGGCTGGATGGGGTGGGGGCCGGTTTTGTGGCTGGGGGGCCGATTTTCAGTCCGACCGTCGTTCACTTCAGAGAGAAGTCACCAGGTGTCATGTGTGTGACACACACCACCTGGTGACTTCTCTCTGAAGTGAATGACGGTCGGACTGAAAATCGGCCCCCCAGCCAAATACATACAAATACTATCAGGCCTGAATAGTCTTCGACCGAGTCCACTCCGCTCTGTAACTGCAGGGAAAACAGACCAGCAGCGCCAGCAAGACTGATTGACCGGTCGGTGTGTGTTCACAGTGCAACCAAATCCCGTTTCAAGAGGAGGAGGAGGTGCCTGTGCGCAGCGCGCAGAATTATGCACTGTCTCCTCCTCCGCCGTGTCTGCGCACCTCTAGGGTGCGGCTGAGATGTTCCCGCATGCGCATTGGGCAATTAAAACTGCGCGTGATTGCTGCATCACGAGTGACGAGAGAGCAGAGGTGCGCACTTGTTGACCGGAGCAGGCAGAGGGCATAATGTATTTATTCTACTGGCTTGCTGAGCCATAGCCCCCCTGTGTCTGCCACCAACTGCAGGAGGTGAGTAAGTAAGTTTTTCCGCCCCGGGCCAAATCAATTAGAGAAGATTGTCATGTCTTGCCTTCACACTATATGCCGAGTGGGCAGGCGAGCGGCGGCCCACAGCTCCGACGTCGAGCCGAGGCCCTATTGTACTGAGGATTCGGTGAGCTATGGATTACACCACTATTTTTGGCAGGCCTTGTAAGGTAAAACAAAATTCAGTTCACGGCCTTCCGGCGAGAGGCCTCACTCACTATGTTGCCCTGCTACTCCTCCTCCTGCTGGGTGTCGCGCCTCGCCCAGTGGTGGTGGTGGTAGTGGTCTTACTCACTCTGTTCTGGACTGGAGATTCCGACCGTTACCACTGACCGCATATGCACGGCACAGCTCTGTGTGTAGATGAGGCCTCGCTCTCGCCTGCTAGCGCCTTCAGCCTTGCTTCAATGAGCATAGCTATCCATTCCTGAGTTGAGCTCACAACTCAGGCTGAGGAGGGCCTCCTTAGCCTGAGTTGTGAGCTCAGCTCAGGAATGGGTTACTGCTGGGACCGAAGATACAATGAAGATTTCATTAAAGGCGCTTTTTTCACAGGTGGCCATGAATTCAATCAACCATATTAACTCAGCATAGTCAGTATCAAGCAACAACAATATTCCGCAAGAAACATGTATTTACCCCATGAGGCTTATACAGCGGGCAGCAGATCTGGGTATTCTTGGCTAAATTGTAATCGTAATTCAACGCACTTCGGACAAACTGCAGAAGTGCAATCGGTGAATGTAGGCAAAACCAAGGTGAGGGTATTTGGAAAACTAAAGAGTAAGCTAACTCAGTATTGGAGCTGAGGCCAGTTAAAAATAGGAGAGGCTGCAACATACCTCATATGAGTTTATGGTTTTCAGCGATACTGACTGTCACTAAAGCCAAGCTCATTCCAAGTTCCTTTGGCCTGCCTCTCGCTCAAAGCTCCCTCAGCACCTAGATACAATCCAGGGCACAACTTCCAGGCACTTCTCTTGCTCCCACAACACACTCTGCAGGCGCAAGGACGGTTTTGGTCTTCTGAGACAGGACCTGGATTGTGAGACCTCTCTCTTCCAATCACACCATCACGTTATGAATGCCTAACCAGATACACTCAAGATGTCTTTCATTAAATGACTAATCCATGGTCAAGTTCTCTCTCCATGTAAAAACCCACAAATGAGCTCCAGGGGCTGCAGGTTTTGCAACAATGGGGGAGAGTTGATTTCACACACACTTTGCTGTCCTGAATTCCTAAGTGCGCCAGCACTTCACTTATTGCTAGTACAACTTGCAGAAGGGCATTGGCATGTTTGTTCTGATACTAACGATCCCACAAAAAGTGCACAGTCTGGAAAATGTGTAAATGCAGTAAGCAATAAAATGAAGACCAAACCACCGTACACAGTTTTAGAGTGAAGGAATAGTAGCACATAATGCATAATTAATTATCAGACGATTATTAGCAACATAAAGAACTCTAATCCAAAATTGGCACCGCTGTGCTTTGTAACC
This sequence comes from Lissotriton helveticus, assembly GCF_964261635.1. Taxonomy (NCBI): domain Eukaryota; kingdom Metazoa; phylum Chordata; class Amphibia; order Caudata; family Salamandridae; genus Lissotriton; species Lissotriton helveticus. Next base: position 161,375,926 of record NC_136058.1, on the reverse strand, counting down.
AATGAGTTATTTTAGAATTTATATTTGTTGTTAACTGTTTTAGCATTGGATATATTGTGTGGTATGAATTTACTGATTTTTAATAATGGAAACTATAACATGTATTCATTCACTCATAAACATATGGTGCAAGTTGATCATACGATTACCTTGAAGGTAATCTTATGATCACACATTTGTTTGCACTTTGAGGAGCAAAGGAAAGTGAGGCTGACAAACATGATGAAAAAAAAGTTGTCTCTTCCTTTGGATCTGCTCTAGTTTACAAGTTTTGAAATGCTGACTCAGTGGCGTCCAAGTTTGGTCCAGGAAGGCTGGATCCTTGGCTGTTGTTGGGATAAGCACAGACTGTGTAATGTGTTCCTTTTCAGACTCGGTGGATGTGCATTTATCTCGTGTCCATACCCTTAAAACGTCTCTATGACTATGGACCTTTTGGTTTAAGTGTTGCCTGCTGTAAATATTGTGACGTACAGATAGCACAGTCGTGCTCTGTCTGGCGTGCATGTTGCCCCATAGGTGGCTGAAGCTGAGCCAGTCGGGGTGGAGAGATGAAAGGAAGAAGAAAAGACAAATGCGGACAGAAAAGGAAACAGTGTGATCTCTCTCTCTCTCTCTCTCTCTCTCTCTCTCTCTCTCTCTCTCTCTCTCTCTCTCTCTCTCTCTTCTCTCTCTCTTTCTCCCCCTCTCTCTCTCTCTTTATCTCCTCTCTCACCATCCATCTTTCCCCTCTCTCTCTCTCTCTCTCTCTTTCTCTATCCCTCTCTCCCCCCCACTCTCTCTCACGCCCCTTCTCTTTCGCCCAACTTCTCCCTCCCTCCCTCTCTTTCTTTCTCTCTCCCCCTCCCCCTCTCCCTCCCTTTCTCTCCCTCTCTTGCTCCCTCTCTATATTGTCTATCCCTCTCTCTCACTCCCTCACATGCTCTCTATTTATCCCTCTCACTCTCTCGATACCTATCCCTCTCTTGCTCTCTCACTCTCTCCCCCTCTCTCTATCCCCCCTCTCTCCCTCTCTATCCCCATATCTCTCTCGCTTCCTCTCTCACTCTCAATCCCTGTCTCTCTATCCTTTTCTCTCTCTCCCTCTCTCTATCCCTCCCTTCTCTCTTTTCTATCCCTGTATTTCTCCCTCCCCCTTCCCTCTCTCCCCCTCCCTCTCTCCCCTCCCTCTCTCCCCTCTCTATCTCTCCTCTCACTCCCTCTATCTCCCCCTTCCTCTCTCTCGTCCCTCTCTCTATCGCTCCCTCTCCCTCTTTCTATCCCTCTCCCCATCTTTCTCTCATTCCTCTCCTTCCTATAATCTCTCATTCTCTTCCTCTTTTTCGCCCTCTTCTTCTGCCTCTCTCCACTTCCTTCCCTCTCTCTCTCTCTCCCCACGTAAAAACATAGCCACACCTGTTGCCACAGTCAGTGCTTGTTCATGCTCCCAGCACTCCTATACAATATTTTTTGTCAATGAATGTATTATGCAGTCGTCTTCATTTGTTTTTCATGAGTGTTCAGACCCTTTGGCGGATCCGCCTGGGGGTTGGGGTAGAGGGGAGCCTCATCACTATTTTGAACACGTGTACCCGGAACAACTGATCTTGCACAAAGTGTTTAAATTCAGAGGAATAATTGTAATCATTATCAAGAGTTACACTGCATGGGTGTGATGTTTCCATAGTTTCTGGCCACGGTGCCCTAGGTGCTAGTTATTAGATGCTTATGTGTAACATTTCCACAGTTTCCCCCTAGTAGTGGTTGCTCACTGCGTTTGCTCGCTACACACCATGTGGGGGCTGGTCTCACTTTTACTTTGTTCTCTCTGTTTCACTACTTGTGTCTATTTTTGATGTTCTCTGAAAGAATGCCTATGGGTATATATGACTGGGTGGGTAACCTGATGTTCTTTAAGGTCATCATCTATTTACTGTGCTTTGAAAGTTGATACAATTTGAATATGTAATGAAAAATGTGCTGTAAAATTCACCATTTTGGTCTGTCGTTTTCCAAACTTTTCTTGGGGGGAGAACCCCTCCAAACCCCACTAGTGGTGGTCGGCCTCACTCTCTGCCCTCGCTCGCTACGCGCCGGATGGGGGCTGGTTTGGCAAAATTTGCCAGGGCTGCTTTCAGTTCCCAGTCCGGCCCTGGGCATGTTTCCTTCCTTCACGTGTTACTTGTAGAGGTGGCCGGACAGAACGGAGGCCTTTCACCGCACCGAGATGTGACCACAAGCAAGGGAGAGTCCATCCTCGCACGGATCACGGCCTTTCCACACACACACACTGTGTGCTCCTGTGCCTACGATGCTCACTGTAGTGTCGGCACAGTGGAAATTCGAAAGGGTGCTTTGCATACCAGTTCTGTCGGGATAGTATGCCAACATGGTGTGCATTGGGGGGAGGCGGAGCTGGATCTACGCGGATCAATCATAATTAAAAAGTAATGCAATTCAAGTGGGAGCAACGCAAATCCTCTGCTTTGCAATAAAGTGACCATTTAACTGCTATGAGCAGTATTTATTTGTGAACATGATATCTCACCCCCACAGCTGTTTCTGTAACTGCACCACTTTGATATTTCCATTGCAGGAGTACATTATCACAATCACCGCATAACTGAACAGAATATAGTGTGCACCGTCCGAGGTCTCAATTCATTACTATATGTGGTGACGTCCTTGTTTATTGTGCATTGTGATTTGCACTCTAGCAGCCGCGTTTACCATTTGCACTGTAAACAGACTGCTATATATTTTCAAAAATCCTTGAAGTGTTGTGCGCTTACAACCCCGGCAGCATAGAGAGATTTAGCATTACGCGCTGACGTAAGCCTTGACGGCCCTTGTACTTGCAGAGCTAAGGAGAATCAGTAAAGCAAGCTTTCTACTACAGACTGAGCACCAGGGGCCCTATTACATATACGGCCACATGCATCAATGTTCCCGTTTGCGAATTCTTAATTGCGAAAATTAAGGAATCGCAATTAAGAATTCGCAAACGGCTATGCATCAAGAAATCACAATTTTTTTTGCGATTTCTTAATTTTCCCTAATTGCGATTCACAATTTGCGAATCGCAATTAAGGAATCCCTTTCCATTGATTCCTATGGGCCTAGAGGCCCATAGGAATGAATGTGAAGGCATTCTCATTTTACGATTCGCAATTAAGGAATCGCAAAATGAGAATGCAATTTCAAAGGTGCAGGGTGGTGTCCAAAGGACCCCCCCTGCACCCCTGAAATGTACCTTTAAGTACATTTTTCACACTCTCATGCCCCAAGGGCATCTGTGTGTGTATAAAATGAAACTTTCAAAAATGCACTTTTGTGCATTTTTTAAAGTTTTCGCAAATTACCATGAAGGTTAACTTCATGGTAATTTACCACTACCTATTTGCGATTTCACAATTTAAAAAAAATCATGCATTGCATTAAAGAAATCGCAAAATTGCGATTTCTTAAATGCAATCGCAATTTAAGAAATCGCAAATAAATTGCGATTTCTTAAATTGCGAAAAAAGCAAAAAGCTTAATGCATCCCAAAAAAGGGATTTGCATTCGCAAACGGCTGAATTTTGCGATTCGCACCGTTTGCGAATGCAAAAACCCTTGATGCATGTGCCCAATAGGGCGCACTGTTCCCATTCGTGCCACGGCCCACCTTCAAACAGGTGCGCCGGGTGCAAACAGAGAGAGTGCCTCCTATTACATTGAATGCGATGCCCCAGGGCAGCCGCGAACCTGAGCTGCCCTGGGGGCAGCGCATTCACGTGAAACACTGAACAACTTTGAAGGGACGGCCCCTTGTTTCACTGCAGGCGGCAAACCGCTCAAACTTTTAAGAGAGGAGAGCGATCCCCTTGCGGACAGGTGCAGTGAGTGACTGCCCCTGCCTGCAAGGGGATGTCTGAGCTTGCCCCCCTACAGAGGACTGCGATCAGCGGGCACACTGGCAGCTTCTATGACTCTGCGTCCCCATCTATAATACGGAGCGGTCGCAAAGGGACTCCCTCATTTGTAAATAAGGTAACACCCTCTGGTGATAGCACTGGCACTATATATATATATGCACCAGCACTATATGTATTACAGAAGGGGCTGCACAAGCATATGTGGCCCTGTCTGTAATACCAAAGTCCCTGGGGGGGTGCAAAGTGGGCGCACTTGTTCATTGCACCACCGGGGCACTTTCCATAATACGGCCCCTGGTGTGCTGGATAGGAGGGATTCTCCCTTCCAGAGTGCTTGGGGACCCTTCAGCTGTGCCAACGGTCGAAAAAACCTGACCCTTCCCAAGGAAGCAATTAAATTCCTAAACAATTAGCTGTTTTCCTGCATCTTCAATGATGAGGAAGTATGGAACACTGAGCATGAAAAGTTGGCTCCACTTCAAGAAAATTCTTGCTAGAACAGAGTGCAACCTACCTTCCATGAAATAAGACTTTTAATACTTTTTCATCAGAATTCTTAACTCTATGATGGTAGGTGGGGACTGGAAGGCAGATACGGCTGCCTTATATTTCCATTCAGTAAATTTAAAGATATAAATACACTTATAAATATTTATAGCAAGAAACGTGGTCTTATTTTACTTTCCCAGAGACAGCAAACTCATTGAGAGCTTTTGGGACGTAAATAGGGAAAGTTCACTTTTCTGTGTAAAGAGAGAGATGTGGTTTCACCTCTAAAATAAGCTACAGACCCGCTTTGCTGAAAGATCCCAAGTGAAATGAATGAATGAAATGAAAAAAGATTTATACCGCGCAACTAAAACCCGAAGGCATCAAGGCGCTCAAGTGGATACAGTTGGGCCATTTTCACACTATGATTTTGTGTTTTGTGTCTTGCATGGTTTTTAACAGAGTTCATTGTGTTTGCCTTCTTTACTGGTGTGATGTTACATCCTCTTCAATTTCTGCCCAAAAATATTTTTCTATGTTCTTCCATCTTTGAGTCCTGTTTGTGACTTTGTCGTTATACTAGCTGTCTAATGAAAGATGCACGATTCCAGAATTAGAAAGTTTGTTACACTTGCACACTATGCTTTGCTCCAGTTGTTACATAATTAAATGTTATTTGGTTTTTTCCTTATGGGACTTGACTCTCAAAACTAAGCACTGTTGCGGTAGTCCTCTTTGCATTGCCTGTAAATTGTCTTGCTCCTTTTTAGAAAGGAGAGAGCAGTGAAAACGATGCCCAGAGAGGACAATTCCAGTGGCAACGAAGTATCTGTGGCCCTCATTTCGTGAGTGTTGAAAGCTGATGCGGGCACACCATGTGACTAAAATCCCAAATTCTAGATGGTTTTTCCCAGCACAAATTCTAGCTATAGCAAATGTTCTCCCTGGAATGGGTTATAACTACACAGACTGTCCTTTTTCATATACTTTCCCCTCTTTTCGGTCAGACAAACGTTGGTGAGACAGAAGTGTGGGGAGTGGGGGGTGTGGGGTCAAGGCAGGCAGCAGCCTGACAGGGAGGTGGGCAGCCATTGTCTGCTCCCACTGTTTATTTATTTTGTTTACTTGTAAAGTGCCCGAATCACCCCCAGAGGGGTATCTCCGCGCTACGGAGGGGCTAGGGAGAGGTAGATAAGAGGAAGTTGCTTAGAAGAGTTCAGTTTTAAGGAGCCTTCTATATAGAAGGTAATCTGAGTTGCTGACGCAGCGGTCTCGGAGGGGACTGGGCTGTGTTGCCGCAGCGGTCTCGGTGGGGACTGGGCTGTGTTGCCGCAGCGGTCTCGGCAGGGACTGGGCTGTGTTGCTGCAGCGGTCTTGGTGGGGACTGGGCTGTGTTGCTGCAGCGGTCTCGGTGGGGACTGGGCTGTGTTGCTGCAGCGGTCTCGGTGGGGACTGGGCTGTGTTGCTGCAGCGGTCTTGGCAGGGACTGGGCTGTGTTGTCGCAGCGGTCTTGGTGGGGACTGGGTTGTGTTGCTGCAGCGGTCTCGGCAGGGACTGGGCTGTGTTGCCGCAGCGGTCTCGGTGGGGACTGGGCTGTGTTGCCGCAGCGGTCTCGGTGGGGACTGGGCTGTGTTGCTGCAGTGGTCTCGGTGGGGACTGGGCTGTGTTGCCGCAGCGGTCTTGGTGGGGACTGGGCTGTGTTGCTGCAGCGGTCTCGGCAGGGACTGGGCTGTGTTGCCGCAGCGGTCTCGGTGGGGACTGGGCTGTGTTGCCGCAGCGGTCTGGGCTGGGACTGGGCTGTGTTGCTGCAGCGGTCTCGATGGGGACTGGGCTGTGTTGCTGCAGCGGTCTCGGCGGTGACTGGGCTGTGTTGCTGCAGCGGTCTCGGTGGGGACTGGGCTGTGTTGCTACAGCGGTCTCGGTGGGGACTGGGCTGTGTTGCTGCAGCGGTCTCGGTGGGGACTGGGCTGTGTTGCCGCAGCGGTCTCGGTGGGGACTGGGCTGTTTTGCTGCAGCGGTCTGGGCTGGGACTGGGCTGTGTTGCTGCAGCGGTCTCGGCAGGGACTGGGCTGTGTTGCCGCAGCGGTCTCGGCGGGGACTGGGCTGTGTTGCTGCAGCGGGCTCGGCAGGGACTGGGCTGTGTTGCCGCAGGGGTCTCGGTGGGGACTGGGCTGTGTTGCTAAAGCGGTCTCGGCAGGGACTGGGCTGTGTTGCTGCAGCGGTCTCGGCAGGGACTGGGTTGTGTTGCCGCAGCGGTCTCGGTGGGGACTGGGCTGTGTTGCCGCAGCGGTCTGGGCTGGGACTGGGCTGTGTTGCTGCAGCGGTCTCGGTGGGGACTGGGCTGTGTTGCTGCAGCGGTCTCGGTGGTGACTGGGCTGTGTTGCTGCAGCGGTCTCGGTGGTGACTGGGCTGTGTTGCCGCAGCGGTCTCGGTGGGGACTGGGCTGTGTTGCTGCAGCGGTCTCGGCGGTGACTGGGCTGTGTTGCTGCAGCGGTCTCGGCGGTGACTGGGCTGTGTTGCTGCAGCGGTCTCGGTGGGGACTGGGCTGTGTTGCTGCAGCGGTCTCGGTGGGGACTGGGCTTTGTTGCTGCAGCGGTCTCGGTGGGGACTGGGCTGTGTTACCGCAGCGGTCTGGGCTGGGACTGGGCTGTGTTGCTGCAGCGGTCTGGGCTGGGACTGGGCTGTGTTGCTGCAGCGGTCTCGGCAGGGACTGGGCTGTGTTGCCGCAGTGGTCTCGGTGGGGACTGGGCTGTGTTGCTGCAGCGGTCTCTGCAGGGACTGGGCTGTGTTGCCGCAACGGTCTCGCTGGGGACTGGACTGTGTTGCTGCAGCGATCTCGGTGGGGACTGGGCTGTGTTGCTGCAGCGGTCTCGGTGGGGGCTGGGCTGTGTTGCCGCAGTGGTCTCGGTGGGGACTGGGCTGTGTTGCTGCAGCGGTCTCGGCGGGGACTGGGCTGTGTTGCCGCAGCGGTCTCGGTGGGGACTGGGCTGTGTTGCCGCAGCGGTCTCGGTGGGGACTGGGCTGTGTTGCCGCAGCGGTCTGGGCTGGGACTGGGCTGTGTTGCTGCAGCGGTCTCGGTGGGGACTGGGCTGTGTTGCTGCAGCGGTCTCGGCGGTGACTGGGCTGTGTTGCTGCAGCGGTCTCGGTGGGGACTGGGCTGTGTTGCTACAGCGGTCTCGGTGGGGACTGGGCTGTGTTGCTGCGACGGTCTCGGTGGGGACTGGGCTGTGTTGCCGCAGCGGTCTCGGTGGGGACTGGGCTGTGTTGCTGCAGCGGTCTGGGCTGGGACTGGGCTGTGTTGCTGCAGCGGTCTCGGCAGGGACTCGGCTGTGTTGCCGCAGCGGTCTCGGTGGGGACTGGGCTGTGTTGCTGCAGCGGTCTCGGTGGGGACTGGGCTGTGTTGCCGCAGCGGTCTCGGATGGGACTGGGCTGGGTTGCTGCAGCGGTCTCGGCGGGGACTGGGCTGTGTTGCTGCAGCGGTCTCGGCGGGGACTGGGCTGTGTTGCTGCAGCGGTCTCGGCGGGGACTGGGCTGTGTTGCTGCAGCGGTCTCGGAGGGGACTGGGCTGTGTTGCTGCAGGGGTCTCGGCGGGGACTGGGCTGTGTTGCTGCAGGGGTCTCGGCGGGGACTGGGCTGTGTTGCTGCAGCGGTCTCGGCGGGGACTGGGCTGTGTTGCTGCAGGGGTCTCGGCGGGGACTGGGCTGTGTTGCTGCAGCGGTCTCGGCGGGGACTGGGCTGTGTTGCTGCAGCGGTCTCGGAGGGGACTGGGCTGTGTTGCTGCAGGGGTCTCGGCGGGGACTGGGCTGTGTTGCTGCAGCGGTCTCGGCGGGGACTGGGCTGTGTTGCTGCAGGGGTCTCGGCGGGGACTGGGCTGTGCTGCTGCAGCGGTCTCGGTGGGGACTGGGCTGTGTTGCTGCAGCGGTCTCGGCGGGGACTGGGCTGTGTTGCCGCAGCGGTCTCGGTGGGGACTGGGCTGTGTTGCCGCAGCGGTCTCGGTGGGGACTGGGCTGTGTTGCCGCAGCGGTCTGGGCTGGGACTGGGCTGTGTTGCTGCAGCGGTCTCGGTGGGGACTGGGCTGTGTTGCTGCAGCGGTCTCGGCGGTGACTGGGCTGTGTTGCTGCAGCGGTCTCGGTGGGGACTGAGCTGTGTTGCTACAGCGGTCTCGGTGGGGACTGGGCTGTGTTGCTGCGACGGTCTCGGTGGGGACTGGGCTGTGTTGCCGCAGCGGTCTCGGTGGGGACTGGGCTGTGTTGCTGCAGCGGTCTGGGCTGGGACTGGGCTGTGTTGCTGCAGCGGTCTCGGCAGGGACTCGGCTGTGTTGCCGCAGCGGTCTCGGTGGGGACTGGGCTGTGTTGCTGCAGCGGTCTCGGCAGGGACTGGGCTGTGTTGCCGCAGTGGTCTCGGTGGGGACTGGGCTGTGTTGCTGCAGCGGTCTCGGTGGGGACTGGGCTGTGTTGCCACAGCGGTCTCGGTGGGGACTGGTCTGTGCTGCTGCTGCTGCGGTCTCGGCAGGGACTGGGCTGTGTTGCCGCAGCGGTCTCGGAGGGGACTGGGCTGTGTTGCTGCAGCGGTCTCGGCGAGGACTGGGCTGTGTTGCTGCAGCGGTCTCGGCGGGGACTGGGCTGTGTTGCTGCAGCGGTCTCGGCGGCGACTGGGCTGTGTTGCTGCAGCGGTCTCGGAGGGGACTGGGCTGTGTTGCTGCAGGGGTCTCGGCGGGGACTGGGCTGTGTTGCTGCAGGGGTCTCGGCGGGGACTGGGCTGTGTTGCTGCAGCGGTCTCGGCGGGGACTGGGCTGTGTTGCTGCAGGGGTCTCGGCGGGGACTGGGCTGTGTTGCTGCAGCGGTGTTGGCGGGGACTGGGCTGTGTTGCTGCAGCGGTGTTGGCGGTGACTGGGCTGTGTTGGTGCAGCGGTGTTGGCGGTGACTGGGCTGTGTTGGTGCCTACAGTCTCTTCCCCTGCAGCTATAGGGAGTGGGTCCGGCGTCTCCAGGCACTTGCATTATAGGATCAAGAGTTCGTAGGCACAATGATTCTGGAACTGCAGGTGGTGCAATTCCACCCAAAGTTTTAACTCCATGCGAAACTGTGCCTCATAATGGGGTCTCAGTGCCTACTTGTTATCCCGCTATTGAGGCAACCTTACGCTCCCCTTACTCAAGCATTGCTCCAGCCCCACATAATTTAGCCACACCTACGTCACTAAATATGATAGGCCGTAGGTCGCCATCTTTACATGATGACCTTACAACCCACCAACCCCTTTGGTATCAGAGCCCTCTGAACCTTAGAGCTCCAAAACCAATTTTTTACATTTAATTTACAGTCTTATTTTAACTGTATCAAGGCTACACCCTGTATCGTCTCACAATTAACCAGAAAACTTCAGAAAGTGCAGAACAAGACTGTGCATCGACTGCTGGGCCACGCATGCGAGACCACATTCCTCCTATTTTTCGCTGCCCCCCTTCACCATTGAACCATTGCAATTAATTATTTTTTGAATTGCTGAGCGAAATATGTCCATCATCTGAATGAAAACTTTATCCTACTTGATAAAGTAGAGCTCCACACATCCCTGCTACTAAGATCTTGTTTAGAGAAACCGAAGATTGATACTACCTTCTCAAAACAAAGGCTGAACATTTTCTACGCGGACACCTGCACTTTATAACAAGAACGTGTAATGGTCGAAAAGCTTGAAAAAGCCTCTGGCAATACCTTTGGGCTACTTTCCAGTCCATCTGCTTTGCCCACTGAGCCACTCCAGTTGGAGAGAAACCATATGGAAATCAGCAGGCCTGCTTGTCTGCCCCTCCCCCCACCTTCCAACCTCCACCCTTCTGGAGTGGTGTAGTGGGTATAAAAAGATGGACTGTAATGCAACCCCACAGTTTGGGAAGGTTAATACTTTTACACACACTCTACCCATTATCATTTGTGGTTTTAACCTTCACTTTATAATTATTTTCTACATTTTGGCAAAGTACCCAGACAGGTAGTGGTTGTAATAATCTTAAAGCAACCTAACCAAGATTCCAAAACAGCTGGTCAAGAACACAGTCAGGACAGACAGACCCCTTTGTTAGTGTAGTTGGCCCCCGCTTAGGTACTGAGGAAACAACAATCACAATGATAGCATCTGAGAGGGAAAAAACTAAAATCAGATAAAGGTATTAGCCAAACACCAGCAGATCACAGAAGAAATGAAGAGCAAATAGGAAACAAGAACAGACCTAACAGGAATAAAACTGAATAATGGCCCTACCAGGAGCTAAAGGTACAGTTTAAGTAAAATACATTCTCTACAAGCCCTACAATGTTTATGGCAGTGAACAGCCTTAAAGAAAACGTTGAAGTGTGGATATACATCTGTGGCAGATTTATATTCACACAAATGCTAACATTTGAGAGGGAAGAAACCTAAAGTAAGATAAAGATATTGGCCAAACACCAGCAGACGATCACCGAAGAAATGAATAGCAAATAAGAAACACTAACAAACCTAAAAGGACTGAAAATAAATAATGGTCCACCAAGGAGCTCTAGGTACAGTGGAAATAAAATGGTTTTCTCTAAAAGCCCACAAAATTTATGGCAACGCACACAGCCTTAAAAAAACATTTAAGTGTGGCAGATTAAATCTCTAACCTGAACTAAGTCTGCAGGGACCAGCCAGTTTTGTAAGAGGTTTTCGCACAAAGGGAAAAGTTACATTCCTACTCAGCCTTTCGTAAGTGGGTCTGTTGTGGCCTTCGGGTCAATTGCTGGTGCAGAGTGTGTTAATATGTCCCAATAATCTGACCACCTGACCTCATATCATGAGGATACTGCCTCAAATCCTAAAATGTTCATTTCCAAATCATTGACTTCAGGTATATGTTTCTAATTAATGAATGAAAGCAAAATAGAAGGCAACACCCAGAATGCATTAGGCTATCACACAAATGTCCAGGCCAGGCAGCTGTGTCCATGATGACCTGGAGGAAGCTGGTAACACTGGGTCTCAAACTGGGCATCATAATGTGCTTTCAGTAACTCCCATAGATCCCTGGGGATTGCTATTTCCACCACCACTGAAACTCTGTTTTGGTCCCACTTGCTTCAGTATAGTGGTAGGAGGGCAGAGTGCGAGGTCTTTACCGTCCACCAGAAGATAACATGTAAAAAAAGAACAAACTATTCTAGAACTGGAGCTGTCCTGGATCCTCTGTGGTTTTCACCAGACTGGACTAGTGCTCTGTTCGGTGCCTTGAGTAACTAGAGAAGGACTCTGAAGAGCCTGTGAAAGGTCCTTCACTGGGGCCTGAAGAACAACACAAGCAGCAGAACCCGAGAGGAGAGGATGGGGCTCAATCACTGCCAGATACTGCTGTGAAGGTCTGTTCAACACATGCTGCCTGTGCACACACCTCGCTGCACACATGCTACCTGCGCACACACCTCGCTGCACACATGCTGCCTGCGCACACACCTCGCTGCACACACCCTCGCTGCACACATGCTGCCTGTGCACACACCTCGCTGCACACATGCTAACTGCTGCACACATGCTGCCTGTGCACACACCTCACTGCACACATGCTACCTGCTGCACACACCCTCGCTGCACACGTGCTACCTGCACACACACCTCGCTGCACACATGCTACCTGCTGCACACACCCTCGCTGCACACATGCTACCTGCACACACACCTCGCTGCACACATGCTACCTGCTGCACACACCCTCGCTGCACACATGCTACCTGTGCACACACCTCGCTGCACACACCCTCGCTGCACACATGCTACCTGCTGCACACACCCTCGCTGCACACATGCTACCTGTGCACACACCTCGCTGCACACATGCTGCCTGCACACACCCTCGCTGCACACACCCTCGCTGCACACATGCTGCCTGTGCACACACCTCGCTGCACACATGCTGCCTGTGCACACACCTCACTGCACACATGCTACCTGCTGCACACACCCTCGCTGCACACATGCTACCTGCACACACACCTCGCTGCACACATGCTACCTGCTGCACACACCCTCGCTGCACACATGCTACCTGCACACACACCTCGCTGCACACATGCTACCTGCTGCACACACCCTCGCTGCACACATGCTACCTGTGCACACACCTCGCTGCACACACCCTCGCTGCACACATGCTACCTGCTGCACACACCCTCGCTGCACACATGCTACCTGTGCACACACCTCGCTGCACACATGCTGCCTGCACACACCCTCGCTGCACACATGCTACCTGCTGCACACACCCTCGCTGCGCACATGCTGCCTGTGCACACACCTCGCTGCACACATGCTACCTGCTGCACACACCCTCGCTGCACAAATGCTACCTGTGCACACACCTCGCTGCACACACCCTCGCTGCACACATGCTGCCTGCACACACCCTCACTGCACACATGCTAGTTGCTGCACACACCCTCGCTGCGCACATGCTGCCTGCGCACACACCTCGCTGCACACATGCTGCCTGCGCACACACCCTCGCTGCACACATTCTACCTGCACACACAGCCTCGTTGCACATACCCTCGCTGCACACATGGTACCTGTGCACACACCCTCGTTGCACACATGGTACCTGCACACACACCCTCGTTGCACACACGGTACCTGCGCACACACCCTTGTTGCACACATGCTACCTGCGCACACACCCGCGATGCACACACCCTCGTTGCACACATGGTACCTGCGCACACACCCTCGTTGCACATACGGTACCTGCGCACACACCCTTGTTGCACACATGCTACCTGCGCACACACCCGCGATGCACACACCCTCGTTGCACACATGGTACCTGCGCACACACCCTCGTTGCACATACGGTACCTGCGCACACACCCTTGTTGCACACATGCTACCTGCGCACACACCCGCGATGCACACACCCTCGTTGCACACATGGTACCTGCGCACACACCCTCGTTGCACATACGGTACCTGCGCACAGACCCTTGTTGCACACACAGTACCTGCTGCACACACCCTCATTGCACACATGTTACCTGCGCACACACCATTGCTGCATACACCCTCCTGCACACACACTTGCAGCACACACCCTTGCTGCACACATGGTATTTGCCCCCACACACCCTTGCTGCACACAAGATACCTGCGCACACACCCTCACAGCACACATGGTACCCACACACACACCCTCGTTGCACGCACCCTTGCTGCACACACACCCTCGTTGCACATACCCTTGTTGCACACACTCTCGCTGCACATATGCTACCTGCACACACACCCTGCTGCACACATGGTACCTGCACACACACCCTCGCTGCACACACCCTCGCTGCACACATGCTACCTGATGCACACACCCTCGCTGCACACATGGTGCCTGCTGCACACATGCTACCTGTGTGCACAACAGAGTAAAGCCTCCAAACTTCGCTGCACACATGCTACCTGTGTGCACAGCAGGGTAATGCCTCCAAACCTTGCTGCACACATGCTACAGGGGCGCACTGAAATGTGATGCCTCCAAACTTGGGTGCACACATGCTACGTGCGAGCACAACAGAGTGATGTCTCCAAACCTTGCTACACACATTCTTTCATGTGGCCCAGAACAGCCTAGTAGGAAACATTGCCATTTCTACATGTACATGGGTCTTTCCTAAAGTTGTCGTTACTTTTTCACATCAACTTTTGACACGCATTTGCACTTGTGACACTAGGGATAGTTTCTTGGAAACACTGACCTTGCTTACATGAATAAACTTCATGCGAACATTATCATGCTGCCTTGGCATTGTGTACAAGGCCTACACATAAGTTGTGCAAATGTGTTTGTTCTTTACGCCCATATGGTGGCACAGCTATCTGCTCAATACAAACAATGGCAGCCTGATCACAATCTCGGCCGAAGGAAAAGATGCCTTTTCCTATATATAAATATCAGTTTCCGGATAAAGTTAGAGAAGGCACTTCTGCTGATTTCGAGAGGTCTCTGCATGCTGACGTTTTCGTCCAGCAGCTGTCTGACATCTCTGTGAGGGATGTCCAGTTTGTGACCAAGACAGGATCCTACATTGTTACCCACCAGGTAATGGGGTTAGATCATCCAGTAGGGAGTTTCTTGGCAGAACATACATCTACACCCTAGACACATAGTTTAGGGTTTGCATAGTAGGAGTACGCTAGATTGTTATATGATTTCTATATGCCTGTATATATAAATACTGCTTTAGCAAGATAGTGGAACTGTTCGTTCTATTCACTGTCTTGATGCTAGGTATAACTTTCATCGGCTTCTGTCTATTGATCATTGCATCACATATATTCTATACAAGAATCACTGTAGTTCAATAAATATTGAAAAAGTCCCTTTGAGTATTCTTTGTATGTTTCTCTAAGCAAATGAGAGCACAAGTATATAAGCAAAAGTATATGAGCAAAAGGTTCAAGATGTCACCACGATCCCTGAGGGGCTTGGGCTGTCATGTTCATGGGTTGCCAGAACTGTTCGCTCCCTGTCCAAACGACAACACATCCTGCGGGGGTGCACAGAATCAGTCTGGCACCATCCCAAAGTCTATGCCACACACATTTCCTACAGATAAGGGGACCCTACACAACAGTGCTATCTGCACACAGCAGAGTAATGCCCCCAAACCTCACTGCACACATGCTACCTGCGCACAGCAGACTAAAGCTCCAAACCTCACTGCACACATGCTACCTGCGCACAGCAGACTAAAGCTCCAAACCTCACTGCACACATGCTACCTGTGCACACAGCAGAGTAATGCCTCCAAACCTGGGTTCACACATGCTACCTGCGCACACAACAGAGTGATGCCTCCAAGCTTCGCTGCATGCTGTTCCTGATAACTCATCAGAAGGCAGGTAGACTCACTCTAGAACCTCCTCAGCCTTGAGAAGATCCCCTTGGGCAGTGGAGCACTGCCTTTAAAAAAAAAAAAAAATGTATGCGATTTTATATAGCGCGAACTTTACCCGAAGGTGTCAGAGCGCTTTACATAAGAACCAGTTGCAAAACATAAGGACTAAGGACTACATGTGTTACATAAAAGATACAAACAGAAAGAATTGCAAATGTACAAGTTGTAAAGTCACACAAGGAAGAGATACAAATGGATATACTCTAAGAGTCACATAGGAATGGTAGAGAGTACAAAGGTCTACTGCATATATTAGAGTTATCTCTATATACATAGGGAAGGGATATGAATGGATATACTCTAAGAGACACATAGGAATGGTAGAGAGTACAAAGGTCTACTGCATATACTAGTGATTAGAGTTATCTATATATACATAGGGAAGGGATACGAATGGATATACTCTAAGAGTCACATAGGAATGGTAGAGAGTACAAAGGTCTACTGCATATACTAGTGATTAGAGTTATATCTATATACATAGGGAAGGGATATGAATGGATATACTCTAAGAGACACATAGGAATGGTAGAGAGTACAAAGGTCTACTGCATATACTAGTGATTAGAGTTATCTATATATACATAGGGAAGGGATACGAATGGATATACTTTAAGAGTCACATAGGAATGGTAGAGAGTACAAAGGTCTACTGCATATACTAGTGATTAGAGTTATATCTATATACATAGGGAAGGGATATGAATGGATATACTCTAAGAGACACATAGGAATGGTAGAGAGTACAAAGGTCTACTGCATATACTAGTGATTAGAGTTATATCTATATACATAGGGAAGGGATATGAATGGATATACTCTAAGAGACACATAGGAATGGTAGAGAGTACAAAGGTCTACTGCATATACTAGTGATTAGAGTTATCTATATATACATAGGGAAGGGATACGAATGGATATACTCTAAGAGTCACATAGGAATGGTAGAGAGTACAAAGGTCTACTGCATATACTAGTGATTAGAGTTATCTCTATATACATAGGGAAGGGATACGAATGGATATACTCTAAGAGTCACATAGGAAAGGTAGAGAGTACAAAGGTCTACTGCATATAGTAGTGATCAGAGTTATCTCTATATGCATAGGGAGGGGATACGAATGGATATACTCTAAGAGTCACATAGGAATGGTAGAGAGTACAAAGGTCTACTGCATATAGTAGTGATCAGAGTTCTCTCTATATGCATAGGGAAGGGCTATGAATGGATATACTCTAAGTCACATAGGAATGGTAGAGAGTACAAAGGTCTACTGCATATAGTAGTGATTAGAGTTATCTCTATATGCATAGGGAAGGGATACGAACGGATATACTCTAAGAGTCACATAGGAATGGTAGAGAGTACAAAGGTCTACTGCATATAGTAGTGATCAGAGTTATCTCTATATGCATAGGGAAGGGATACGAATGGATATACTCTAAGAGTCACATAGGAATGGTAGAGAGTACAAAGGTCTACTGCATATAGTAGTGATCAGAGTTCTCTCTATATGCATAGGGAAGGGATACGAATGGATATACTCTAAGAGTCACATAGGAATGGTAGAGAGTACAAAGGTCTACTGCATATACATCATTCACAGTCTGGGGCACAACATTAGGCTCTCTCCCTGACAACACAGAGAAACATTTTGTGTAGACCAGCTTGACATTGTGCGTTTTTAAAATGTTCCACCTGGAAATATCGGTTTCCTCATAATTCCAATTTGTGGACAGCTCTTGATACATACATGTTGCTGCCACTTTGAGATACAGGCAACCTGTGTAATTGCAACTCGTAGTTTAACAATTGTTAAAAAAAACAAAAGTTAAAAGTTAAAAAATATGTTACATAGATATAATTCAGTAACACGGGCATGAGCTGTGAGCAGGATTCTGGGTAGTTACGGTGTCCTCCCCTGAGCTCAAAAAGATTTAAAATTGTGAAAAGTGACTGCTCACACTTCCCGTTTGGACCCCGTCTGCTGACTGTGGTGACTTCCTGCCTTGATCAGTGTATTGGTGTAACACAGCCACTTCAGAATCATAGAACGATATTTTTGGAACGGAGGTTCGTTTTGCAAAAACCGTCATAATTATGTTGGAAAATACTGAAACTACATTTCTTCACCCAAACAACGCCTGATGATAAGGCACGAAGGGAACTGAATTATGCCAGAGGAGCACAGCAAAGGTGTCGAAAAACCACTGAACACAGAGCAGAAAAACATGAAAACGATGGAAAAGCAGAAGGCGCTGTAATAAGGGTACCACAGATACCGTCTCTTCCTGTGTTTAAAGAACACACACAAAGGGGACAGAGGAATACAATAAAACAAAATGGCTACCAAATCCACAACAGAAGATGCTACGAAAATAAAAATAAAAAGCATACCAAATTCCCACCATCAAATGTTACAAAAATTTTAAAAAAGCTGATGAAGAAACATCGATGCCTACTTCTAAAGCCTATATTTGAACGGAGGCTTCTGTGCAGGTTCAGACAGTGGAAACATTCCATTTTCCAAAAAATAACTAAACAATTGACAGTTTTTTGTTAAACATTTAGGTTTTTAGTTTTCATGATAGAAAATATATACATTCAACTGATAAAGCGTGAATACATCAATCCTGTTCACCTATTTAACACCTAATTTGTGTTCATATACAATGCTAAGCTAAATTATATTATTTCAAACGGAATCCCTGTTTTTATACACAATTGCAATCAGTTGTGGTAACAAACAAAATGCAAGGCATTGCTATGTACGTTTATGTTACAAAGGCAAGTAATAATTTTGTAGCTGCGTTGCCCAATGCATTTCGGGACCCTCAGGTACCCTTCTTCAGGGGCGGAATCCTAGAATATACAAAAAAACTATTCAGAATGTTGTTGTTAGAACGTCTTACACATGATAATAAAACAATCAGACAGTCAAAAGGGGATACATTAGTATGAAATACTCTGCTACATGACCACGTGATAAGTTGGTGGCTGTTCGGGTCTTTCATGATATGTACATCAAGGTAATTGACTGATTAATCGCTGATATTATATGTGAACTTTATCCTGGGATTTCTATTGTTGAGCCCAACAATGAGTTCCTCAAGTTCTTCTGCTGTTCCTGACCATATCAGAAATATGTCATCAATATAACGACCATACGTGACAAGACCTTGGTTCCACTGATGCTTCGTAAGAATATGTTCGTACTCAAACTGTGCCATAAAGATGTTAGCGTAGGCTGGGGCCCCAGAAAAACCCATTATTGTGCCTGTCATTTGACCGTAAAAGTTTCCTTGCCACTGAAAATAGCTGTTATGCAGGCAAAAGTGTAGCAACTTTAGAATGAATATGCTCTTTTCTTGGTCCAAATCCATTTGTAGCAGAGCCCATTCTACCGCTTCCAGACCTTGTTGGTGGTTAATTGATGTATGCAGGTATTAGCAACACTTACCATCCTATTAAGGTATGAGTATAGAGGTTCACCATATGAGTATCCTGGGGTCACTATGGTGCAGTACAATCCTTTAGTTAGAGGACATTAGCATTTCTAGGCTATTCCGTTAGGAATGATGTTATGACGTTAAAAGGTTAGAATCTTTGGTTGTCTTAGGTCATGTAGCAGAGTATTTCATACTAATGTATCCCCTTTTGACTGTCTGATTGTTTTATTATCATGTGTAAGACGTTCTAACAACAACATTCTGAATAGTTTTTTTGTATATTTTAGGATTACGCCCCTGAAGAAGGGTACCTGAGGGTCCCGAAATGCATTGGGCAACGCAGCTACAAAATTATTACTTGTCTTTGTAACATAAACGTACATAGCAATGCCTTGCATTTTGTTTGTTACCACAACTGATTGCAATTGTGTATAAAAACAGGGATTCCGTTTGAAATAATATAATTTAGCATAGCATTGTATATGAACACAAATTAGGTGTTAAATAGGTGAATAGGATTGATGTATTCATGCTTTATCAGTTGAATGTATATATTTTCTATCATGAAAACTAAAAACCTAAATGTTTAACAAAAAACTGTCAATTGTTTAGTTATTTTTTGGAAAATGGAATGTTTCCACTAGGAACAGTGCTCACTTCTTGTAGATCTTGATCTACTCTTCTTGTTTGTTCATATATTGTGTTAGCCAACACAATTCAGCAGTGAGCACCCTTTATCTAATCGAGTTTAGAATTTTAAGAATAGGATTTATCTAGAGTGCACCCCACTCACCCCTTCTTTGACAGATTCAGACAGTAACATGAATATTAGATATTGTCGACAGTAGTTTTGACCTGGATCAAAAATGTGTTTTGCAAAGTAAAGCCACTGCACAGATCCTATTTCGGTGCACAAATTTCGGAGTCACACAACTGCTTGGTAATAATGCACCACATACTGCAATCTTCTATCCAGCATCATTTCACAACTTTTTCTCACTTTACAGAGGATATTTGACTGAGTTCAGATAAACCTAGTCGAAGTACCACAGTTCTTAGCACTAAGTGCGTAGAGGAAGCATTATCAGTTAGCTACTCACCCAGGGTGATCCCATTGGGCCACTCGATGGTCTCAGACACCAGCACTTGTCGGTCCACTCCATTGAGCCCGGCTTTTTCAATTCTAGCTCGATCTCCCCAGTCCGACCAGTACATGAACCTGGAATAAGAAGACGAAGCAGAAGAATTCAAAGGCACGTGCCTAAAATCGAAAAGGTGGGAAAACAGCATCGATGACAACAAGTATGGAGGCTAGACATAACGTTCTTGCTTGCTTACCCGTGGATAGGGTCCACAGCGATTGCTCTCGGCTCACTAAGGCCATGCTCGAAAAGGGTCCTTCTCTTGCATCCATCCGCGGTGGCCACGGACAGAGTCTTATTTCCCGAATCCGTCCAGTAGATATTCTTGTGTACCCAATCCATGGCCAGGCCCTCCGGAGAGTGGAGATGGCTGTTTATCACAGTGACTTGTTCAGCGGTGTCACTGGCTTTATCGATGTAGGCACTGCCAAGACAAACATCAGCACAAGATTTATGTCGTCCTGCCGCAGGCTTCACAGAGATGAACTACACTGAGCATCTATAGTATAGTATGGGATGACTGGAGCTATCGCAAGGCGGAAGGAGACGTCTGGTCAACAACCAGCTTGGGGCACGCAAAAGATGCCAAATGCCATGCCCCAAGCAAGCACAGAGCCTTCAACTTAGGCCAATTTCGATCTTCAATAAGAAATTGGTGTATATTTCTTTTTTACGCTTTCTATCCTTCGATTTTTCAAAAATTTGGGACTCATTTTTCGAAACCACGCCACTTAATTTTAGCGTATGTAGTGTGATGTAAAGTAATACCTGCAAGCCACACCCATGGATTTTCTGATTCTGTCTGACCCCCCCGCCCCCATATTAACAGCCTACTATATTAAGATAGTATGCAGCAATGCTTGGCAAACAGGTGCTAATCTTCAAGGGCTTGAAGATCTAATCTAATTAATCTTCTTCAGCAACCAGGGAATGGGAGATACTCCCTCACGTTCAGTTTTGGCAAGAGATATTAAGTAATCCTGAAGTGTGGCTCAATGGTTAGAGCGGCAGAGCCTGATGCAAAGGTCTAGCCCGGGACCAGGGTTCAATTCCCTGCCTCGGCGGGTCTTGGGCTTAAAATTCCACGGACCTGATAATTCTCGCCTCGTTGCCTATTCCAATCATGGAGTCCCACTCTGCAACTCCGGGCAATAGCTTGCTTAATCTCCACAACGGCCCCCACAACGCTAAGGATGCCTGGCCTCCACCTTGGGGGTGCCCAGGAGTGGACACCTCACAGGGAAAGCCAGGATGGGTTCCACAGCGGTATTTGTACAAGCGCCTTGAGACCCTTGCGGGTGAGTAGTGCGCTATACAAGTATCAATTTACATTTACATTTAACCCATCTAGCATAGCTTTCTTTACTTTAAAAAAAAAATTCGACAGTAACTCCGAAAGAAAATTGGCATTTTGCACACTTTGTTGGTTCTGACTGTGGAGCTTGTCATGTATGTGCGTTGGGAAAAACTGGAGTAAGGGAGGGGCCGTCCCGAATTTGATATATAAACTATTGCAGAGGGGGCTTCCTTCTCCTATATGGTGACTGGACTACAGTTGGATTAGAGAGTGTCTTCTATAATAAAATAATATTTCAGAGGAGCGTTCCTTTTCAGGCAACGGGAGAAGGTACTTTTAGATTAAAAGATTCTAGAGCCTATCCTGTGTGGCAAGACTTTACATTTGCGCAGGTTGGGCTTGTGTAGGGTAGACTGTGTGAATTGCTCCAACCCCTGGTGGATTGTTGAGCATTTTTTTTTTATTCTCTTAAGCTTGGCTTTTCCATGCTGTGCTGATTCACAAATGCTGTTGACCAATGGGGGTTGGCCCATGTCGGCTCCTGAGTCTTGTATGCTGGCTGGAGTAGGCATTTATGGTTTGGCTGTGGCCAGTGCATAATTTGAGCCGGTGGTTCCCGGTGCTCGGCACCGGCACTTAAATGGGAACACCGGCATATATGACAGTCTGCCACATGGTGGCACTGTTTGCCAAATTTAGGGATGGCCCCAACTGTGGGTTATTAATTCAATACACATTAAAAATGACTAATACCCTACCGCCCAAGCCATTCTTATAACACTGGGAGCCTGGGATAGTCTGATGTTAGTAGTTGGTAATGTCTTTCGAAGGGGCAATGGGTGGTGCAAGTTGCAGTGGCCTCCTTACAATGGCCTTAGCACTTAAGTTTTTTATTTAGATTTTTTTTCTTTTTTTTACAAATTAAGCACTGGTTGTAACCATATTGCCCTTTCTGTCTCAGTCATAGTCTGGCTGTACAAGTGTTATATGTAAATGCCTACTTGTTGCCAAAAGAGACATTGGAACAGTGTGCCGAGTGCAGTTACCTTTGTCAGTTCAGTATATCTTATTCTAGCGGTTGCGTGGATTTCTATCACATATAATGGGGAAATAGGTTTACTGACTTTATACCAGGGTTGGCTCCTCCATTAGGGCGGAGGAGCGCCGCCCCACTGCTTTCTCACAGTGCGAGAAGCAGAAAATAAAATGGAATTTTAAATACCTTGTTCGTAGCGGACGGGAAGATATGCCTGTGTGGGGCCGGGAGGGTGTTTTGGGTCGGGGAGGAGTGGCTTGCACCACTCTGAGTACCCTGACTGTTTGGTCGGCCCTCTGGGGCCAACCAAGGCAGTCATGCACACTCTACATTGTCTCTATGTAGGCTGCATGCACCCTACATAGAGAAAATGGCGTCCCTACAGGTGCCCGACTGGCGCTGGCCGGGACTCCGCACCAATCACAACGCTGATTGGCTTACAGGAGGGGAGGGACAGGTCGGTTAAGTTTTATTTTAATTTTACCCTCCACCCCGCAATATCCCCAGCGCGACACCCACCCGCGAGCATTGCTTCATACACAATTTATCCTAGAAGTGATGCATAAATGTCACCGGTGCTGGAGACCATTATCACATTTTTTAAGTCCATCTAAAGATTAGGTCAATCAACACAGTGTGTGGGTTCTACTTTCACTAATATATGAAGCGCTACATGGATTTTTCTATCTAACTTCCCACGTATGTAATATTAACGTGGAGCCCCCCTGTTATATATTTATGTCACTGTCATGACATACAATTTATCCAGACACATTTTAAGCACACTTCTGACATTTTGCTTCAGAGAAATAACTCCTACAATTTGAACCCCTAAAGCGATGCAATAAACCGATGAATACACACGGAATTAAATGCATGCCGCACATATAATAAAAATATCTGATGTATAAACATCCGTTCCAGAAGGTATTTCCACTGACTCAGTATTGTGGAGACAGCCGCTTGCACTACTGTAAGGCTCTTTTGTCTTCTATACATGAGACCTCCTTACACAAACTGCAAGACATTCAAAATACGGCAGCACGTCTCATTCCTAGTCTTCCAGCGAGGACGGCCTCTGCCCTTCTTCTGCGCACGCTTCATTGGCTGCTGAATCACAAAAGCATCATCTTTTAGGTTTGCTGCCTGACTCAAGCCCTTGCAGGGCAATGCGCCGAGCTACCTTTCTGCAAAGCTCGTCCACTACTCCGTGCAGAGCTTTGAGATCTGGTGATAAAGCCTTGCTCTCAGTTCCACGTATCACTAAATCTCGCTCGGGAGGCCGATCCTTTTCTTATCTGGCTCCCCTCTTGTGGAAAAAGCTCCCATTTCATATACTCCAATGCGCAGATCATTTCAGTTTCAGAACACTTCTTCATTCTAGGCCTCATCAGTCTGCTTCTCTGCTCATGAGCTGTGCCGTGCAGAGATACCCCTACCGAGGTGATTTGTGCGCATTATAAATTAAATTAACATAACAGCATGCAGTTCCGCATTTTGTAAGACAAAGGTCCACTTTGTGAGTTGCTGCATTCTGTGCAATTAAATCAAGACTCTGGACGGCAATGGGAAGGCAGATGAGCTGATGTGACTGCGGGCTCGTCTGGGGAAGCCGTGCAACACTGCAGTTGTGGGCTTCCTCCCCCAGCTAATCTGTTTTGAATGAATGAATGAATATAGCAATTTTTAAGAGCGTAGCTACCCTGAGGCATCCTAGCGCCAGTGGCAGCACGTACAGAGAGAGCATTAGGGGGAAGAGCCATGTTTTACGAGATTTCCGAAACGTCAGATTGTTAGTTTTGAGACGAATATGGAGGGGGAGGGTGTTCCATAATCTGGAGGCATTATAAGAGAATAAGCGACCCCCGCTTCTTGCCTTTCTTATTTTGGGATCCACGGCGAGACGGAGGAGCCCTCGCAAACACGGATTCACCAACCCGCTTGGAAAGCGGATGTGACATTATGCACCCTTGGCCATCACACGCTTGAAGCCCCGCCCACCCCAAAGCCTCCATAGACTTCCATTCACAGCAGAGGGGCCTGTTTACTTTCTGTTCTTGTAGATCCCTTTAATACCCATAAAGCCAGAGGTAGCAGGGCAGTGCCAGCAGCAGCGGTGCGTCCATTGGGGCGTAGGGGCGTAGCCCCACCAGCCACCATTGACCCGCATCGTGGCCGCCGGCCAATCTTCTAATTAAAATACCTTGCATTGCAACAGATCAGCCGCCGCCGGGAATTGCACAGGGGGGGGTGGCCTGCTGCAGCTTGAGTGACAGTCCACACTCAGGCTGCAGCAGACCGTCCCGCTGGGGAACTTACAGTGCGCATGCTTGGGAAAGTTGGCAACTTTCTCAAGCATGCGCACTGTAAGTTCCCCAGTGGGACCCAGGGGTGCTTGTTTGGTGCCACAACCCGGGTTTCTAAAGGGCGACAGGGCGAGCAGCAAATGTGCCTCCCTAGCCAATCCTGGCGCTGCTCCAGCGCCAGGATTGGCTGAGGACGGAGGGCGGGGTTTCCGCTCCAGTGAAGGCGCCAAGGTCCCAGAACTTAGAAGATGCAGGCGGCGCTGATCGGCGGTCAGGTAAGTTTTCCCTTCTTTATTCTAATTCCCCGGTCCCCCTCTCCCCCCCTCCGCAATTGGAGGAGAGGCAAAGACAAGAGCTGCGGTGCCAGGGACCGACCATGAGTCCACGCGGGCTCATGTTTGCAGGAGGCTGGGAGGGAGGCGCATTGCTGGAGCTCGCACTGAGGGAGGGGCAGACCCGCAGCTGAGGAGAAGTGATGGAAGGAGCTGAACAGAACAGAGAGGGGGGGGGGCAGTGTGAAGAGAGAGAGAGGGGAGATAAAGGGGAAACAGATGGGGGCGCGGAACAGGGGAGAGCAAAGGGAAACGATACAGAGGGAAACTGAGGAGAGAGGCAGTGGGAGGCTGAGGGGAAGAGACACAGGCAGGACAGAGGGGGCCGTGGAGGCTTCTCTCAGGCACGTGAAGGAAAAGGACAGAGAAAGAGGGGCAGAGAGGGGCCGAGGAGAAGAGAGCCCGAGAATGAGATGCATCTCCTTCTCGGAGAAGAAAGGGTGGGGGTCTTTAAATATGTCTGGCTGCCCTGTAGCTAGATGAGGAGCTAGGTCGCCCTAAACAAGCCTCTAGGGCTAGGCTAACTCCCGTGGACCCATCGGACCAGATCTCAGTCTCTCAGGACAAATTACACCCCCCACGCCCCTGGGGCTCCCTCTGGCATGGCTGGGCCAGTGTCGGCGCCACAGTGTGCAGGAGGCGCTAGGGGGAAATACAGTACAATCAGCAGTTCAGCGCCAAGTATACAAAGGCTGTCCAGGCAGAGCATTTACCTCAAAAGAAATACTCTTTACCGAAGAAAAGGGCCACACGGTAAAAACGACGATACAAAGGGCAATATCTGGTCATTTCCACAAATCGTTCAAATAGTGTATAATTCACAGGAAGTTTGTGGCAGGAGGCCAACAAATGGGACCAATGTAATAGAATACACGAACGCGGTAGCATCTTATTTCACCGGTATCACCGGCATTGTGCCCCTGGTCCTGAAAATGTTCTTGGCAGCAAAGCTTGTTTTTCTTCACGGGGTTGTGCACAGCTGCTGCTCCCGCCGGGTGAACTGAGGGGACCGGGGTGCAGCACGCGCCCGCCAGGATGACCAATAACTCCAACTCAGCGGAGGCTTATTAGACAATGACTAGTGCTTGTCCATGAACAGTGACCTCTAGGCGCTGGAGCAGGGCAAGCAGCACGCCTACAAAACGGCCGAACTTCCAAGAGGGCTATCTCGGCGGTAACTGGATCTCCCTACAGGACCACTAGAATTATGCAGCAAGAGATAACCAAATTATGTATCAGGGTTCACTACATTATCCGTCAGGATAAAGAAAATGATGTGACCATGTTACTTCACAATGTTGTCATTTTCACACATGTTAACACTGTCTGGGCTAAGGCTTCACATCATTAGCTCCAGTTACACAGGCTATCTTTGCATTCGGCTTTCCCCTGTGCAGCAATACTTGTAGCGAAATGTTGGTAAGTTTTGACCGGTTTGAGCTAGAAACATTGTTTGTATAAAATGTGTACATTATGCAGTATATGCGGAAAACAGCACGGCCGCAGAATCCCATGCTTTCAGTGGCCCTGCCTTACTGCCAGGATGTTGTGGCTACTCAGTCTCAGGTTCTCCACAAGCAGGCAGCTCATTGGCGGGGAGCAAGTGGGCAGACATTTCTTCGGCAGGAGGTACTCTATGGAGGGTATTTTCACAGACTGGAAGCAGGGCAGACCCAGCAGTGAAGGAAAACCCAGTGAACTGCCCAAGTCTTTGTGCTGCCCTCAGACAACATGGGTGAGAAAGTAAAAGACAAACAAATGATGGACTGAATGCAGAACAGATCAAACATTCACCTCCAATCAAGCGATCTGGGTTAAACCCATCCTTCTTTTGCTCACCATGCCACCCCAGTTTAGACCCAGCCATTTGCAAATCAGTTCCCATGAGGAGCAGGGTCAAGACTGATATGCGTATGGCTGGGTTTAAACTGGAATGGCATGGTGGGTAAAAAAAGAATGGATTTAGGCCGAGATCTCTACTGGTGGCCAATGTTTGACATTGTTCAGCATTCCTTCCATCAATTATTGTTTTGTATTTGTTACCCTGAGTGGGACGGGTATGCCCAGACGTGGGTCCCCTGCTCACTATGACATAGTATTAAAGCTAGCCTGGCTGATATGAGGTGATACCTGAAACTTGTACTAGGATGCTTGTCTCCGGTCCAGGGCAGTTCGGGCTGACTGTTCCTATTGGGAGCAGGGTCAAGACTGATTTACATATCGCTGGGTCTAAATTGGAATGGCATGGTGGGCAAAAAAACCAATTTATTTAGGCCTAGATCTCTGTATTGGGGGTGAATGTTTGATATCGTTCAGCATTCCGTCCATCAATTGTTTTTTTTGCAGTAGTCAACATGTGAGAAGGGGACAATGTCACAGGGCACGGTGAATGATGGGAGAATGGAAACCAAGGGCTCTCTTTCCAGCACACCAGTGCTGCACAACGGCTGTGTCAGACTGCTGCGCAGCTGTCAGGTAGCTGTTGACACAGCAGAGTGTGGAAAATGAAAGGCTTGTGTGATGTACAGCTCGGATGCCCTGTGAAAGAGGACTCTGCCAAGATAGGCCCAATCACACCAAGGAGGCTCTACCGTGCATTCAGTGGTTTACCGCAAGATGACTGTGCCCCCTTTAATATGAGATGAGAGGCCCCTGAGTCTCCCCTATCTTGGAAGGAATGTAGACGTCACTGGAATTCAATAGTAATCTCTCGAAGCTCGAACAATGTTTCTGCAGTGCCTGGACTGTGTGTATGTGACAGGACTGCACCGTCTTCTGCGCATGATAAAAGAGCTCTGCATATGGCGAGCGAACAGCATAAATATTGAAGGTTGCAGTCTGGGAAAGCTAGGAGATTTCATTGTATGAAAGCTTGTGAAGGTGTTTGGCATTTGTCCAAACCGGTGAACCCTTGATTGTCACAACCCAATACTCTGTAAATTGCTGGTTTTATTGTTTTATTGTTGGAAAGTCAAATTATGAGCTGGATGTGTTCCTCCCTGGTGATTGCAGCCTGCTGGAGTGTGTAGAGTGAAAATAAAGAGAAAGGCGAAAGCTGGTCTGAAGTGACATTCACATTTGGAGTAATTAAGTTGCTTTTTGTGAGCTTTTAAGCCTTTTAATTGCTAATTGGTGATCTGACATTCAAAGTGTTTATTTACAGCTGCCAAGACTTCAGATTGCTTACTAGTGACAGTTCCAGAGTTTCGGTATACTTATGTCCACTTGTACAAGTGGCTCACTCCAGAAACTGTTGAATGTTTTTAATGCAGTAAGGTATAGGGCAGTTCTGATGTACCAAGTCAGACCGAGACCAGTCCCCACAGTTGCTCCGGATCAAGGGACATTGTCATGTCATCTCAAGCGCGATGTAAAGACTCCCAGTGATCTGAGGACTCTTTTGGCTCAAGAACCAACTAGCTGGAGACCCTTGTGGTTGTTTAAAGATCAGCCTGTAACTCAGTCTTGAGCTGGGTGGGTGACCTCGATTACAAAGTGGCTGTGCCAGATGTCCCATTATGACCCCTTTTGCCTGTCTCCCCTTCAGGCGTACAGGGCATAAAACTGGGGGGTGTTCAACCCTGCCAAAAAACTGAGAGGTGACCCTAAGAGCACAGCTGCCATCCTATCAGGGGTGGGATGCTTTCGTGTGCTGGTCTGGTTTTCTGGGTGCATTGGCTCAAGTTTTTTTCCATGTAATTGATTGGGTGTCTTGGTAAGTTGCTTTTATGTGAATGTCTGACTTATGACTGCGCATTCCTTTCAGTGTGCACTTGCTTCAGTTTACTTTTTGAGTCACTGTCTAGTTCGCTGGAAGTATTGCTTTCATTTTTCTTTCACTAAACTGTTTGACTTGCTTGGTGCTTTTATGTTGGTGCCTGCATGCTGAGGTGTACTCTTCTTCAGTTTAAATGTATGTGACTGGCCTGTTGACTAGCACCCTGCTTTCAAAGTGAAGGTTCACAGGTTCACACTTGCTTTAGTTTACTTTTGTATGGTTGACTGCATGCACTGTTTTGCTGGATGCATTGCTTTAAGTTACTACTTGATGCATTGCTTTCAGTTTGCTTTCAAGTAATTGCCTCTCATTTCCCCAATGCTTTGTGAAGGCTGTTTCCCAACTGCTGTGCAACTTCTTCTACTCTTAGAGCTGAGATTTTCATGAAAGTCTTATAGTCTGAATTCAGCACCTGAGCATAATAGGACGGAATGTATGAAGCTCTGCGGTTATACAGAATAAGCTGCTACCTATGTTATGCCATCTATTAATGTAATACCAGCACTTTCACAATTGCTTTATAACCTTCCTGCTTTCTCAAATTTGCTTGAAAATGCACGATTTTTCTTCTTTTTTTTCAAAATTTTCTTGGGGGGGGGGGGGAATCCCCCCAAACTCCCCTTTTGGGGTTCGGGCCCGCTCACTGCGCTCGCTAGCTATGGTGCTGTATGCACATCACTTTGCGCCCCACCACTTTGAAATGTCACCCACCGCCCTTGAGTGCCAGGGATTGCCAAGGGTCTGCGTGGAGTAGCAGCTACTACCCGTAGCTACCCTTAATACAGGCCCACACTGTCAGCTACTCCTTGACTGCCCAGTGGATGGAATAGGGCAGGGTTCTTGATATGACCAACACCGACCACTGCTAATTTCTCAGACGCAACCAATCCCAGAGCCTTCACGTGCACCTCGGCTATCATGTACAGCACTCTCTGCAATAATAAACCGCAGCTTGGGCATTCAGGTACAGCACACAAACACTTGAATCACGCATACACTAAAATATGTTTAGCACATGGGCCAGGTCAGTCACACAGCACCGTCAGTTCTAAATATCAGGTGCTGAGACGGGTCCCTATCAGGCTCTCCATTTCTGCTCTCACCCTCAGGGTGAAAAAAAAAACCTTAACTCTACAGCAGTGCCTCTCTTCACTGCATTTGATGTACCTTTCGAAGAGACTTGTTGTAGGTCTTTCACAGTCTCATTATTTCAGAACTGAATCATTTTCAATATTATATACAACAAAGCCATAGGTGCTGCTTATTTATCTTTTGAAACTAACAGCCATTGACAAAGCCAATTGTCCTGTTTTTTTAGGTATAATGTTAATTATATTATATACCTGGATGCAATGAGAAACAGTAAAATAGCAATCAGGTGGCACACAATATTAAGCACAGACTTTTAGCTTGTATTTTTAAGCCACACCCTTAATTACATTGGCCACGTCCCTTTACGAGACCGCCAGTTTTTTCATCCCACTTAAAGCACTGGCAACAGCATAGCATACAACACAGTAAAAACTACAGACAGGCACAGCACAGGTTTAAGCACAGCTCAGCATCATGTACATTACAATCTCATATCATAAACATACGCACCAGAATGATCATAAGGCCAATGTGAAATTGTGACCACACACACTGCAATCACAAGCAGCAACCCTATAACCATGGGCCAGCACATCCTAAAACCACACACAGCACACCATGTATAGCGCATCCCGGAATCCTGCATAGCTCAGACTGGGGATATGAACAACATAGTCTGGAAGCACTTATCGTAAAAAGACTAACTATAGCACCAATTTATTTCGAGTTGAAAGCACAAATGTAAGCTCAGCCTAGTATCACACACAGCACACACTGCACTCACAAACTGCATCTCTTTACATGAAAAGATCCCAGAACCAAGGGCTAAAACATCTACAAAGCGCAGGAAATTATAAGAGGTGCCCTGGATTCATGCGCATGAGGCCACAAGTGGACAACTGCATGTTCACTTCTCAATAAACTTTAGCACTGGCTGAATAAGACATTTACTTTTGGTGTTGTGGGTGCAACACTACCTTAAAGTGAGTCGTCAGTCCTTGCCACGTGTGCAATCTTGACGTGTTAGCATACCTGTATATCTTACGGTGGTACAAGTCACACCAGAAGATCTTGTTGGTCGCCACCTCCACATCCAAGGCCACCACGTTCTTCAGCATAGGGATGACACGCGAGTAGTCCCTCTTCACCAAGTCGATTTTGCAGACCTCGTGGCGGTTGGTGAAAATCAAGGAAGGACTCTTGCCTGTTTCAAAAGGAAGTCACAGTGCAATTGTTTAGCTAATAAGCTTGCAAATGCTGGATGTTTGCTTGTTTGTATTGTACGTGGGTTGGGCTATCAAAGGCATGAAGTATCAATGCGGTGGTAAGAGGGGTGAAGATTAATGCATACTTGGTAGAAAATCCAGTTGAGCAGTTACTAGTGGTTTCTAGGAGGTTGAGTAGGTATCCTATGGGTTTGACATATACAATAAACTTTGAGGAGAGTTTCGGATGATTTCACCTGCATCTTGAAACTCGAGGTTGGTGTCTAATTGAATCTACTGATTTAGGTTGCATTCAGGATGTATTCTCGTGTTTCTGCAGAACATGTAGCCCGCTGCACAAAAAACACATCTCCAAGGAACCATTTGCAAATAGTAAACTAAAAATCCCAACAGAGAATATTACGAGGTATCTCCACCCCTGCAGAAACTCATCACCAATAAGGGGAGCCCCTAAAAGATATATGTAAACACTCTTAAGACTAAAAAAAAACTTTTCAAATAACAATCTGACAAGCTGTTGTTGTGTCACTTTACACTTCAGTGTAACATAATCTTTGTTTTTAGGTCAAACCTAGGTAGCGCGCATGCGCTGTCTGCAAGACCTGCTGTAGCATTACAAGGATTGTAATCTCGCCTGCTACGTACCATTGGATCACTCCTATGTCGCTCTTTTCTGCTGCCTTCTAAATTGTTCAGGCAACCGATACCTCACTTCAGGTCAAAGTTAAGAGGTACTGGCCAAGCAAAGTCTCCTTTCGCATACTTTCTTCATCTGTTCTTTTAGAGATTTTTTTAAAAAGGTTAGGCCAGTCGCTGCTTCCGCCCTCCCACCAGTTTACACACAAATACAGCGTTTCTAAAGGCTCCCTTAATTTTTTACCTAATTTGGCTGTAATCTGTTTGAACAAAGGCCACTGAATTTATGGGGATACACATTTCCTGCATAGTTTACTGGCTCTGTCATTTCAGCAATAACATGCACACTTGCACCCACCAACATTGGTTTGTGGGCTGCGCTTATTTTAAACTTCTGTGTACGGGGCCGCCATGCACATAAATTAAATATGCATGGGCGCCGCGCTTTATATTTTAGTACGGCACCCACGTTCATCATTTTTTTAAATTACTGTGAGGGGGCACTGCACTTTCAGTTTTAGCATGGCGCCAGCTTCTCTATTTTTATCTAATTAGACACTATTGTTTCCAACACCATGCATTTCCACACCTTTGGATCTTTCCAACTCCTTGGACCCTTCCGCATTCTTGGATCTCCCAGGAAACCACTACGTTACCCAGATCAGGCCTTGGATTTCCCAAAGAGTTGGATCCGCAAGCCTTAAGGGGACCATTGCTGCCGTTGCATGTGATGGAGAACACTAGCATGTAACGGTTAGTGTCCAACCCCTGCCCCCTTAGCCTCTATTATTATAATGAACCTTTATCTGAACAAATCCCCCAACCAAGGGATCCACCCCCTCTTCCATCCCCCACACATCTTTATACAAAGACATCTCCAACTCGGTGCACACAGGTCTTTTTTCCACAGTTTTATAACACATGCTTCCCCCTCACACGGTTCTTAAATAACTTAATTTTTCCCATAAACTTTTACTAGACAGACCTACATCGCATTGAACATTTACCGCACAGCACACCTTTACCACATGAAGCTTTAACCAGCTAGACTTATAACATAACAACAGCTACCAAATTACACGTCATTTAAGACGCCTTCAGCTACTTCTTTTTCTCAACAAAGAACACTTAGCTTTGAAGCCTAAAACTATAACAAACAGTAAGAGTGACAACACAATTCACATATGAAAAATAATAGTGGCAAAAACATCTAGATGGTGAAACAAGCATTTGCAATGCAATAGGCCTAGCATTACCGAAAGGTTGAGCTATTGGTGTTGCAAATAATAATGTTATGTGTAACGCCTATAGCTCAAACTTACAGTAATGCGGGACATATTTCATTGCAAATGCTTATTTAGTTATGTCACTTCCCCCTCTCAGGAACCAGCTGCAATGCTTCACAACAGTTATATTTAAAGATAATGCTAAAAACATAAATTGTAGAAATAAAATAATACAGCAGTTACACTAAAGGAAAGGTCACAAGTAATGGAAGAGGATTGCAAGCCTTCGCCCCTCTTCCAGTGCCGCACAGACCTCTCTTCCTCATCCAACCAGTCATTTTCTGAGCTGACCTTCAGATATAAGTGCTTAATGAGGCGAAACTATCCGAACTCCTCCGCCAAAAAGAAATGCCTGGCCACAAATACGTTCCTCTCTGAACAGAGATGGGATTAATTTGGGCTTCCAGCTAACTGATCTTTATTGGAGTATGGGGTATGAACCGGTTCGCAAATCTAGCAAAATAGCGCTTTTCACACAAAATTTCACAAAAATTAAGTCGAGCAACACAAAAAATTTCGACTTGCTCGAAATGTGGATCGCAGGTATTTCGTGTGACATTTCCAATGGCATGTTCACATGATGTCATACCTCACGTAAAACAATCAAGTGAGATAGAGACAGGATAGAATTATTTTCTGTTTGGAACAGTGTATAATAAGATAATAAGAAATGATATGAATATTACAATTTTGCACGGGCCTAGCCATAGGTTCCAAGGTTTCAGATTGCTTATGTGACATTTTCATAAATTCAGTGTATTATGAGTGACATTCAATGACTATGAGTGACACTTTGTCACGAGCAAAAATCAAGGAATAATGACAAGGAAAATATATAAATATCTGAAATTGCACCCATTGGAGCAACGAGAAACTCTAAGAAGATCTTTAAAGCACCAGAAATGGAAGGGCACTAATGGGAGTCTGTCCGGGCTCTCCACGTGGGACCTCTATTAGTTAATGCACAGAACCAGAGAGCCACAGAATCGAATCATAGTTGGTGCAGTGGAGAATAGTGACTTGTGTAGGTTTAGTGCTACAAGGTCCCAGTCTTATCAGTGACATCCAACTGCCAAATGACAAAATATTAAAAATTAGACCTTTTTGAGAAATTAGAAGTTCTAAAAGTATCTTAGCCC
Organism: Lissotriton helveticus; assembly: GCF_964261635.1. Lineage (NCBI taxonomy): Eukaryota > Metazoa > Chordata > Amphibia > Caudata > Salamandridae > Lissotriton > Lissotriton helveticus. Next base: position 161,341,866 of record NC_136058.1, on the reverse strand, counting down.
GGCTTCCACTGTCTAAAAAAAAATGCCCCCATTGCCCAGATCAGAAACTGTTCTCCTGCTGGACTCACCTTTGCCACCAGAAGTAAATCCTCCCTGCAGTGCTAGGCTGAGGCAGAGAGCTTGTTTGGCCCGTGTTTTTGGACCGGAGAGCAAGAGAGCTTGATTGCAGTGCTCCCGTAGTCTAGCAGTAGCTTCAACTCACTGTCTCAGCGTTAGTGCTTAGCGTTTATTTTCGAAAACAGCTAGCCGCATAATAAATTGACCCCGTCTTATTGCAGCAAGTAGAAGCAGAGCCTCGACATGGACTTTGTTATCCCTTTCAGCATTACGATATAATTCAGTCGTGCTCCATTTAACCCTGTCTTTTGTACACTGATGGCTTATTTACCATTTAGAGGGTCAAATGATATTACCGCGTTATGCTGGTCTTTAGAATTAAAAGTTTTCTGCTATCAAATGCTGGCATCAGGGTTGGATTGTGATTAAAAGTTGGCCCGGGCACACGAAAAAAGTGGCCCACATTTGCATATTTTTTTTCTGCAAAACAGTGCTCGAGCGAAATTTTATAAAAAAAGGTGGGGGAGGGGGCGTGGCCAAGATGGCGGCTTGAATAGACGTGAATCGAGAGGCTCCCCGGCCCAAAGCCCCATTATCACACTATTTCTAGCTGCCACCCCCTGTGAATCTGCCCAAATCAAGCTCGAACCTTTCTGCTGCCTTGGAGCGCTACAGGTCTGATTTTTCTGGGCTACTGATCGCCCGTGGCCCCGCATTCCCGGCCGCCGGAGAGGACAGCGCATGGCGACGAAGGTTTGAGCCCTTCCGCCGCGCGGTCGCACTGCAGTGACTGCACGCACTAGACCGGAGCGCCGTGGAAGCGCACACCGGAACACAGAGAGGCGAACTCGGCGGCTGCATGCGGTAGCTGGGGGAGGCGGTGCGCTCCGACCCCCCCCGGACACAGTGCGTCCCGCCGGAGGACCCCCGGCAAATCCAGGCCCCGGCGTGGGCCTACCAGACGGCCGGACGGGACCGGCCCCGGCGGACCCACAGCGCCCACACTCTGCGCATACCAACCCTGCTCCACTGGGGGACCGTCGGCTGGAGCTTTGAGCGCCGACGGACACTGGCGACCCGAAGCCTCCGCTGTTGACGCGACCGGTGCAACGGCGAAGAAGGTTAGAGCCCTTCCGCCGCGCGCCTACGTCTCGGCGGCTGCGGGCGTAGACAGGATTGCTAGGCCTGCGAGCGGCTGCCCACGAGGAGGCGCCCGGGGCATCCGGCGACCGAATACCTGAGGGGTCGGTGCTCCCGGCCTTTCCCGGGCAGGCAGTGCCCCGTCAGCAGCCACCCAACGACTCCAGGCCCCGGCGTGGGCCTCCAGACACATACCCGCGCCTTCTCTTGGCGGGCCTACAGAACCTTGGGCTGCGCGGAACACCGGCCTCCGGTCTTGCGCGCTCCCGCTGGTCCTCCCCCACCTCATCGGCGGCCTCTGGGGAGGACGCGCTGGGATCAGCGGCTCCGCTCCATCGGAGCCTCGTGCACTCCAGCGGGAGCCCCTTGGACAATTTAGACCCCGGCGTGGGCCTACCGGGTGGCGGCATAGAACCAGCTCCGCACAGAGCCATACAACGGGCGGGGCGTCGCTCGCCCGCCCCCCATAACCCACCGGAATCCCCCTCGCACCTCCGATCTCCAGCGGGGGGATAACACCTGTGCTGGGGCCTACTCCCCCGGCCCCTCCGAGAACGGCGAGCCCCACCGGAGGCCTCCGTCCACCGCGCCTCCCACGGCAGCCATCTTACTAAGCGGCACCGGCCCGCCGCCGGGGGAGTCCCAGGGCCCCCCCACCCCCTGGCCTACCGGCAGAGAGACACACCGGCGACGTGGGAAGCCACCCAGCAGCGCCCCCCCGCATTGATAAGGTGAGTGGCGCCCAGCGACCTGAACTACCGAACACTCTCCCCCCCCCCCCCCCCCCCGGGTCCCTGCACTCTCTGCTGGTTGCCCTCAACTGCTGTGGTCGGTGACGCAGCCCTGCTGGACGCTATCCTGGGCCCCCGCTCGCCAGGGCCGTCAGCCCCGGCCTCCTCCCTGTTGCCGGCTGTCCGCCGTCCACCGGGCCCCCCACTCAGACACTGGGGCCGTCCGTGGACCTCTCTGCGACATCCGGTCCTCGAGATCTTCCTCCAGCTGCTCCCGGGGCACTGCTCTCCTGCCTGGCGCCTAAGCACTCTTCCTAGGCCTACGTTGCTCTTCCTTTATCAAGCATAACCCTGCTCGGCACGGCACGGTGGCCCCAGCCTGTCTAATCTGGTCATCTCTACCCCCACTACCTCACTAGCCACTACACACTCTGAGCGCCGCCCTTGCAGCGCCCCACGAAAGACTCCGCCGCCCCCGGAGTGGCTTGCGGGGCTTCTTCTTGGGCCGCCGCTCCTTGACCCTTCGCGGGGCCCAGAACCGGCTCTGATTCGTCCGCTGCCCGTCGCAGTTCGTTTCGTTGCTGGGCGACCACTCGACAGCTCCCGACGATACCCATCGGCTGGCCCATCGCCCTGTTCTGGACATCATGACGCACTCTAGTCGCAAAGGGACCCGGAACGTTGTGGAGCTCATGCAGAAAGCAGCGTCGAAAGGAGACAAGAACCAGCCACAGTCGTCCCCGAAACCCCCCGCGAGCCCTCAGCCCCAGGACGAAGACTCCGCTCCGATCACGAAATCCTTCCTGGCCTCCCTCTTCAACACACTGCGAGAGGACTTCCAGACTCTGAAACAGGACTTGGCTGGGGAACAACGCGAACTCCGTCGTGACATTGATGGCCTGGGTGAGCGAGTTGCCTCTCTGGAGGACGCTGATCGGTCCCGCAGTGGGGAGGTGGAGAGACTCCAGCAGGAAATCCTGCGACTTCAGGATCAACAGGTGGATTTACAGTCGCACTCTGAAGACTTGGAGAACCGCTCCAGGCGGAATAACATACGGGTCAGGGGTGTTCCGTTGAAGGCTGAAAAGGACAATGTGACCGGTTACCTTCAAGACCCATTCAGAGACATCCTGGGAGAGCCAAGCGACTTTGAGATCCGAATCGACAGGGCGCACAGGGTGGGCATGGCACGCAGAGCGCCTGCACCACCTCCGGACATTCTAGCGTTCCTCCCGGACTTCCCCCTGAAGGAACGCATCCTTAGAGAGGCCAGGAAAGCACAGCCCATCAGATTTCGCGATGACCCTGTAGCCCTTTTTCAGGATCTCTCTAACATCACCCTACAAAAGCGTAAATCCTTCAGACCTGCGACGAACTTCCTGCGGGATGCCGGGATACCCTACTCCTGGGGCCACCCGTTCCGTCTGATCTTTAAATGGAACGGCTCCCTCCACCAGCTTAGATCACTCCGCGACACCTGCTCCCTGCTTGGGATCGACATGCCGGAAAGTTCAGCCTCCAGGGACGCCTCTCCGTCCCGGTCGCAAGAGGACCCGCCTCGCCCTACAAGAGACGGCTGGCAGACGGTCCGCAGGAGGAGAACGCCGAGAACCATCCCGAAACCCGACCCGATCACGGTCGCCCAGGAACGAGAGGCGGCAGTACAGGAAGTGGCAGATAACACAGCACCCGATCTGTAGAACATTGACCTTTTGAACCTTGACCAATTTGGGGGTGTTCTCTCACTCGCACATGGCTTAACTGGGGTCTGGGCCGGGGAGCCGCCAACTGGGCTGCAACCATGGTACCCCTTTCTTTGACTTTCTACGGACCTGTGCCCTGCACGACTAGGCCCGAGACTTTTACCGGTTTCTGTTGGGGGGCTGTTCTGGGAGGGGGTGGGGAATTTGGGGAATGGGGGTTCAGTACTTGAGGGGGGTTGGGTTGGTCCACTCTGTTGGGGTTAGGGTGGCCACGGGGGGGAGGGGATTATTGGGGGGGACCAGTACGCCATGGGATCTTTACACACACCAGGGTTTGCCCACGTTTTCCACCATTGCACAGCGCCTTGCACTACTGAGCCAGTTCGCCCCTGCGTGCCCCGGCGATGGCTGATACGCTCAAAATCCTGTCTCTTAACGTCAAGGGACTCAATAACCCGATTAAGCGCAGGGCTATCATCTCCTACCTAGAGAATTCTGAGGCCGACGTCTGCCTGCTGCAAGAAACCCACCTCCTGGCTAAGGACTGGCACCGGCTGCGCTCCCGCGCTTTCCCACAGCAACTCTTCTCTTCTCTCCCATCAAAGAAAGCAGGGGTGGCTATACTCATATCACGGCGCTTCAAAGGCACGGTAGGGGCCAAAATAGGGGAAATCAAGGGACGCCTTCTAGCCCACGCTTTCCAGATAGGCAACACCACCTACGCGATAGGCTCCATCTACTCCCCCAATACAGGTCAGGAACCCTTCTTGCTATCCGCAATCTCAGAAACGCTTCAAGCACCTCACACCTACATGCTCATAGGGGGGGACCTTAACCTCGTCATGGATACAGTCAAGGATAGATCGGGGCACCGTTACGGAGACACAGGGGCGATTTCGCAGAAGGGCATCACTTGGTTGCATGATAGAGACATCTCGGACCTTTGGAGACACGCACACCCACTTACAACGCAATACACATTCTACTCACACGTACACCACACTTACGCACACATAGACCACTTCATGGGCTCATCGACCCTCATCCCCCACATCGCCACGGTGTCAATTGTCCCGGCTGCCCTCTCCAATCATCAAGCAGTGGAACTGACGCTTAACGTGCCCAGTTCGCCGCGCACTCCGGGGTCGTGGAGGCTTAACGAAACCCTCTTACAAAAACCGGCGGTAACCCGCCAACTTCATAAATGCATCTCGGACTACTTAGCCACCAACGACACCCCTGATGTGTCGATGTCATCCTTATGGGGAGCTTTGAAAGCTGTCGTTAGGGGGGAGCTGATAGCGATATCAGCTGCAGACGCCAAACTTCGCAAAGAAAAGAGGAGCGACCTCTCCGACAAAGTCGCGGAGTTGGAGAGAGTTCACAGCCGCACTGGCGCCCCGAGAATTTGGCGCCAACTTAAAGCCGCCCGGGCCCAGTTGGCCAGCCTCGACACCGACAGGGCAGAATTTGCTGCTCTTCGCCTCCGGCACACGTACTACGTGGGGGGCAACCGCACCGGCCGGCTCCTGGCCAGCGCCTTGAAAGCCAAACTCCAACGCTCCAAAATCACGACGCTGCTAGACGACGCCGGCGATGCAGTCACTGAGGACGCACAGATCGCCTCGGCCTTTCGCTCCTACTATGCCTCTCTATATAGCACGGATAAGGCGTCGCCGACAGCCATTGACATCTACTTGCAATCGGCCGATATTACGCAGTTATGTTCGGCGAGCGTGGAAACCCTTGATGCCCCCATTCGCCCCGACGAGATCCTCGCTGCCATTGCACGCCTCCGTCCGCTTAAATCCCCGGGCCCTGATGGCTTCTCATCGCGCTTTTATAAATCCTTCGGCCATGTCCTAGCGCCTATCCTCGCCAGGCTATTTAATTCCTTTGAAGGGCCGAGCTCCATCCCGCCCGATATGCTTGCAGCCGACATTGTGGTCCTGCCTAAGCCGGGAAAACCCCCAACGCACTGTTCCGCATTCCGCCCCATCTCCTTACTCAATCTAGATCTGAAGCTGTTCACGGGAGTACTAGCGGCTCGCCTGGGCCCCTGCCTCCCGGGCATTCTCGAACCGGACCAATCGGGCTTTGTCCCGAACCGCCAGTGCAGTGACAATACCAAAAGACTCCTGCACCTCGTGGACAAAGCTCATTTTCAGGTCTCCGACTCTGCCCTATTAGCCATCGATGCAGAGAAGGCTTTCGACCGTGTCGACTGGACCTACTTGCAGGCTGTGCTGCGGCGCTACCACCTGGGCGACCGGTTTCAGGCCTGGATCGCGAGCTGCTACCACCGTCCGTTGGCACATGTCCGGCTGGGTGGCCTCAAGTCCGACCCCTTCGAGATACAGAGGGGAACCCGCCAGGGGTGTCCCATTTGCTCTATACGTGGAGCCCTTAGCGCAGAAGATCCGCGATAATCCCCACATTATAGGAATGTCTTTCGGCAACGAACCCCACGTGGTGGGACTGTACGCAGACGACATAATCGCCGCTTTAGACCGCCCATCTAGCTCCATACCAGCGCTTTTGGCAGAGCTGGAACAATTCGGCGCGGTGTCAGGTTTCAAGGTCAACCAGGGGAAGTCCCTGATACTGCCCCTTGGCAGCCATGCTCTTCCCAATATCCCACCGCCTACCTTCGGGTGCCAACTGCGGTCCACCACTCGACTGCCATACCTGGGGATTACCCTGACCTCCTCCACGGTCTCGACGGTTAATCACAACTACTCTACCTTGTCATCCCAGATCCGGGCTGATCTTGCGCGTTGGTCAAAGCAACCCCTCTCCTTACTTGGGAGGATCGCGGCGGTGAAGATGTCGGTCCTACCCAAAATATTATACATCTTTCAGACCCTCCCGGTGTCGCCGCCAATGGGAATGCTAGCTGACCTCCAACATGATCTTCACCAATTTGTGTGGGAGAGGAAACGCGCCAGGCTCCATCGACGAGTAGCGCACAGGACTGTAGACGAGGGCGGCCTCGGGATCCCAAACTTGCTGCAATACTTCCAGGCCTCGCAAATTCGATATCTGGTGGAGTGGTACCGGCCCGAATCAGAGAAGAGATGGCTCTTTCAGGACAGGGCCATGGCACAGACCTCCCTGTGGAAGATACCGTTTCTTGCTCGCCAGCACAGGCCACGTTATCTCCTCCGCTCCCCTATTACTCGGACCACTATGGCGACCTGGGACATGGTAGCGGTCAAACGGGGCCTCACGACCTTCCCGTCCCCACTTACCCCGCTCTCTGACAACCCCGCATTCCCACCCGGCACAGACACTCGAGCTTTCCTGCAATGGCGTGACACGCCTTGCCGATCAGCTGGGCACCTCTTTGATATGGAGGGGTTCCTCTCTCTCGCCGACATCTCGCGAGACTATGGAGTGGATAACCCTCACATGTTTCAATATTTCCAAATCCGCCACTGGCTCTTGAGCCCGGACGTTGCCCCGCTGGTAGGCCGGCAAATGACACCGTTCGAACGCTGGCTCGTGTCCAAGGACTCAGATAAACATCTTATCTCAGACCTCTATCGGATGCTCTCCCCTGCTGCCGACCCTGCTAAGACCGCTGGACAGCGGCGATGGGAAGCAGAATTTGGAAGACCTCTTTCCTCAATAGAATGGAACCACATATATTACAGGGCAGCCCACACTACCCGCAATACCAAAGCCAGGGAATCGGCGATAAAATTGGCTATCTATTGGCACCTTACCCCAGCGAGACTCAATCAAGGCAACCCGGCCCGTAGCGCGCTGTGTTGGAGAGGATGTGGCAGCCGGAGTACACTGACTCACCTCCTGTGGGAATGTCCCGCCTTGCAGGAGTACTGGAAGGTCGTCCTGGACGATATTGATTCCACGTTCGACACTGAGATCCCACGCTTCCCAGCATACACACTCCTAGGGCTTCCCAATGCACTTACATTCCCCCTGCGATCAGCTCGCGGCAAACAGATGGGCATCGCTATGCAGGCAGCATCGCAACACGTCCTGTCGCTCTGGGGCTCCACTATCCCACCCACCCACACTGGCTGGCTACACAAGCTGTGGTTCACGTTGGGCATGGAACGGATCCAGGCCACACTCACACATACCACTGACGCATTCCACACCACTTGGCAGCCGCTCCTGACGTTGCTCTCCAGGGAATTCCACGAAATCACCTGCCCGAAGTACCTTCGTATCCTACGCCTCACAGACTGCATTGTAGACCGAACGCGACCAGAGGCACCCTGATACATTTAGACTAGCTATAACTCACACGATTACTATGGAAGACTGGCGTACTGGTGGGGGGTGGGGGGGCGTTAGAGTTGGGTGTTAGGGGGGGAGGCGGGTTCTTAGGGCTGGCTTGTTTCCTTGTTGCTCCGACTAGGGGCTTCTCTCGACCTCCGGGCACCACCTTTCCATCTGGGCATGCTCATCCTGCTCACCTAACGCTTATTAGAGAAGACGTGTCTGTCTGTCTCGCTTGCCTAACTTGCCTGTTGATTGTCCATTGCTATGCCATGCCTGTTTTTTTTTCTGTTCTAAAACTCAATAAACATATTTTGACATTAAAAAGGTGGGGGAGTGGGAGGGGGGAAGTGCCAAAGAAATTCAAGGATTTATTTACCCTGGTGAGACACACCTGAAAACAAGTGAGGTCGCTTCTACTCAGGCCCCCTGCCCCGCTCAGTATACACACATTAATGGGCTGACCCAGCGAGAGAAAGGGAGTGACACCTCTGCCCGTTGATAAAAGGCAGGTAATGGGCGCCCATCTACCTCCAGAAAGGCCACTCAGGCACCCACTGGCAGCATTGAACAGCGCCGAAAGCGCCCAAATCAGCCCCCCAAGCTGCTCAAAAATGCAACCCACAGCTGGAACTGGACACTGGCCCCTCGGGAATTGCCAGAGTGCCCGCGTTACCAATCTGTCGCTGGCTGGCACGAATGCTACAGATTGATGTCACTTCCGTTGGGTGTCCATGACGTGTAACACTGACTGAAGCAGCAAAGCTGCACACTTCACTAGCACCACACAGAGGTCTGAGAGGGCAGGATTTTGCCACGCAAATATAAAAATGTAGGTGCTCGCTATTCCAGCATACCTGTTTGCTACTAAGAAGTGCCGGTACTGTCCTTTAAAAAGTATTGGACCATGATAAAAAGTGCAGGTACTCTCTTTTAAACTGAAGAAGGGCAGTAAAGAACGAATCCCTCCTCATTTAAAACACTGTCCCTGTGAACATAATGAAAAGCTAGGCTCTGCGATCTGGAGATTTGGAATGCCATGGGGCTACTGCGTTACTGGGGGACCCCTACGTGCTGTGGGGCTCCCGCACGCACTGATACAGACAAGGACCATTTTCTGGCCATGCTGTCGCTCTCTCCTTCAGTGAAGAGGTGCTCGGTCTGTTAGAGCAGGGAGCACGTGACCCAGCAGCCTGAAGCCAACTGTTTTCTTGATACAAACACAACTCTTCAGTTTTCATTAGGTTGAAGTTATTTTTCAATGACGCAGCTAAGATAAATTGTGAGGAAAACAGCTAAGTACTTGTCCAGTATTTACAAAGCGTTGTCACAAACATCACAATCAGGCCCCTGTATTTCATTTCACCCCAATAATCGAGAAGGGGCGCCAGACAAGAACATTTTACTCACTGAGGAAGAGGTCACATTGCTTATTGCTTTTTCAGGCGAGACTGGCAAGGACGGGCCCCGCTGCCTCGAAACCATTGAACTGAAAGTCCTGCAGCCGAGCACATTACTTAGGGCAGTGCTTCTCAAACTTTTTTGACCTGTGGCTCCCTTGACCTAATCGGCAGTTGGCCATGGCTCCCCACCATTTTCTTACCCGCTATGAGAAAATGGAACATTGAGGTTGGTCTTTCACCAGCATTATTTTTACACCAAAAAGGTGGGCTCCTTATGAGTGGCTTCACCAACACCGACCCAGAGTGACGCATGTAGGTGCAGGACTATGCGCCTCAGTACCTGCGCAAAGGCTTCTCGCCGCTGCCCCACGCAGGCCTATGCGGAGAAAGCTATGTGCCTGGCTTCAGAACTCATTCACAGCGAGCCAGAGAGGAGCTGGAGTGAACCAGGGCAGGCAGCTACATGGAAGTGCCAAAATAATCTGTCAAACGTTGTGTGCATGCAGATGAGTGTGTGTTTGTGTGTGTGAGAGAGAGAGAGAAGAGTGAGTGACTGCTAATGTGACTTAGAACATAACAGAGTATGTACTCTGCTGTGTGTGTGCCCATTCGCTGCTCCTGTGCACGTGTACGTTCTCTTCGTATTGTTCACAGTGCACTCTTGAGATCTTCTTGGAGTACGTGTGTGAGTATATACGCATTCAATGCTAGCTTACGGGTAGCTCTCTGTCCTTGTGTGCATGGTGTTGTAGATAGATATGTGTAAATGCTTGACATTGTCTTATTGCAAGCTGTGTACTACTGAACTTGGTGCACATACTCACTGATGTTGTGTGCACACACTCAGATTGTCAGTGCATGAAATCTAACTTTGTTATGTGCACACTCAAAGTCATCTCTTATGAATGTGTGCACTCACCTTGAAGAAGGCACGGTCACGGTGACATGCATTCACCTGTCTAGGCATGCTAACAGGAGTATGTGCACACTTCACATGCTCTCTCTTTGGAAGGTGTGTATCCTGTGTGCGTTCGCAATCTCGAGGGTGTGCACGTTACCTATGTTTACATGCTCTTTGCTCACAGGTGGAGGCTCTCTGCTCAGAAGTGCCTGCCCTTGTGCACACTTTCGAGATTCTCTCTCTGAAGTGTGTGCACTTTACTGTGTGCACGCACAGCCATTCAGCACTTAAGTGTGTACACACGCTCTTTGCTCCTGTGTGCATGCCTCGCCTGGATGCTGGTTGACGTGTGCTGGAGCGCAGGAGCTGCAGTGGCTGCTTTAGAAAGTGAGTGCTGCCCCCTCCTGGTGCAGCTGCCCTGTGCTCCCCGACCGGGATGACCATCGGGTGCGCCGGGCGGACACGGACCCTCAGGGCAGGCGGATGTGCTGTAGGAGGCGGCCGCGCTCCTCTCCCCGGGATCATTTTCATGCCACAAACATGATTATCTAAGCTTCCTACAGCACTCCAGCGGATTTGGCGCAGAAGCCAGGCATCCTCAGAGCGCCCCATCACCACCTTTTCCCTCCCAACACTCTTGCTGCCATTTCCCACATTGTGCGCGCGGTGCCCCTGGCACCTCATTATGGTGCACCGGGGTGCCATGGAGCACAGTTTGGGAACCACTGACTTAGGGAGTTGCATATCAGAATCTCAGCAGTGAAGATCATGAAGGACTCAAATTAAATATAATTGAATTTTACATTACCTGACACTAGACAATGGCAGCTTGGCAGAAAGGCCAGCCGCGTGAGAGGCTGCGGGCCCTAAACTCGACTCTGGTAGCAACAGCCGTGATCCGGACGCGTGCGGCCTCATGACGAGAGGCTGCAGGCACCAGTGAACCTTCTCCCTGGCATAGCAGATGCCTTGGTCCAACTCTGGTCAGGACTCGAGCCGCACCTTGATAGAGGCTGCAGGGTGCATGCACCATACTGGCCGGCGGTGCCAGCAGCGGCGAGCTCCACTCCGGCCAAAGTTTAAGAAACTACCTGAGAACTGCCGCCTGCTCCCGTTGTGCCCTGGGTGTCCCGCCCTGTCTCGGCATTAGCTAAATATGGGACACATTGTTGCACTCTCCCTAAGAACGCCGTAGTGTCACGTGAATGCCGAATGGAGCCTGCGCAGCTGAACCAGCCCGTGGGGCTGCACCAGTCAGCATCCCTTTCAGGTTGGCTGCCAGAGCACATGCTACACGCCGCTTTGCTCAATCCTAATCATAGCGCGCAAGCTTGACAGGTTTCCTGAGGCCTTATAAATGCGTGACTTTGCATTTCAGTGCGGTGATGCGGACCACCAGACTGAAATGCGTTAGTCTAACGCCTGATGCACGGTACTTGGCAGGACTGCCTAGCAAACACAAGCAAGCATGATCGACTTACTTCCTGATTTGGCGGAGCCCGTTTGACAGCGAAGGAGTGACTCGGAGGTGAGAACACAGGCATGCCATTTTTGCATCACCTGCAGCTACTTAGCATGGCCAGTTGGTGGCAGGATAGAACGGGAAATTCTGTAAGAAGTGGGAGCGGGATAAAACGATTGTCCCCCAAAAATCTGAAACAGATGCGCACAGCTGAGTCAGTGCAAAACATGCAAAAACCCCACATTTTTTAACTTCCAGCTCGCGAGACTGAGCATGGATCTACATGGACAGTGTAAAACACCTGTCCTAGCCAAGGAGCATTTCAGCCTCACCGGCTTTTGAATTGATGGAGTTGGATCCTTCCACTGCTGAGATTAGACCCAGTCTACTGCAGAAGAGGCACTATTTTCTCCTCCCTCCTTCTTTATGTGGAGCACGCTCAACTACCGATTGATGAAACTTAATTAGTGGCCCTCCGCTGCAAGTGCTGTGATTGAAGTACTATTTCTACTTTCTTTGTGAATTATGTGCTGCTATGGAACGATTTTTTTTGTTTGCCTCTGCCTGTGGATTGTAATGATATGTTTGTGTTTTGTTTACTTTCTGCAGGCTTCATAAAAGAAATGTTTGAGGCCGCTTTTCATCTTTCTTCATGGCGGCCAAGCTCTTTTGTCTACTTTGGGTGCCACATTTCTGCTTCACCCATCCTCCCCCATATTCATACCACCTCCCCTCTACCCCACCCAGGTCAGTTTACATACTCCAAATTATGTATTCAACATGTTGACAAATATTCTGAATCTTCTTAATGTCTTTACTGTCTTGAGCCTCAGATAGAGTTTGAGCTGAATATCTACCCAGAGTCTTTCCCAGTGCTGATCGAGGAACTTTATTGTTAGCTGTAGCATTGCAACAACTCGCCAATGGCAGAGTACCACTTTCCTGTTCCAGCACTTAGTCCCCCCGAATTCCTTCTTCCTGCTTGTTTTTTTGTTGTTGTTGTCATTTTGCTCCCACTAATCTTTGATGTGCCTGACCCTACCTAATCCTTGCCCTGCTTGGACACTATGGACTTTGGTCTTTTTTCCTGCCTCGTTCTTTCCCTCCGTATAAAATTCTGCACGACTCCGCACATACTCGCGTTTGTTATTCCTACCCATTAATATTGTATTTCTTGTACTTATTGTTCTTTGAGCTGAAGTGGCGTCGAATAAAAACTGTGAGTGAGCGGAATAATCGAATCCGGAGCTTTCTCTTTTGCAAACGCGTTCTGCTGTATAGCAAGCTCCACGTAATGTTTTAAAAAATGGAGACAATCCATGTCACAACATTTTCTGTTTCTGTATTAATGAACATCCCACACTGGATTTTCTTCTTACTAAAGTTGTGCCCGAGGGCAATAAACTGGAGCAAGCCTATTTCTCATTAATGTTGTGGAGTTTACATAATGAGATTAGGAGAATATGCACTGCTTGTTATGCTGTGGCAGTTGTTTTACTGAGTGCTACACACAAGATAGTATATCAGGAAACAACTATAATTGAATATTCACAGTTTTCTACTTGTATTTTTGCCAAAACTAAACCAGTGCTTAGTTTAGTAGACTACAGAGTGGAGTGGATTTGTGTATTGGAATTATGTGGCATGACGTGCTGTGGTATTATGTTATATTGACTGAACTGGTTATTAATGGAGTGGGATTGTGTGATTTGGAGTATAATTATGTGGAATGGTATTTTGTGTTGTGGAGTGATATGTAGTGGAGTTTAATGAGGTGGTGTGCTGTTGAGAGATGCCTTCCATGGCACAAAAGCACCTATAAATAATACTTTTAAAATTACATAATGCATGATATAAATGGGCAAACATTAATGCACTTGGTAAGGATATGCCCTCCCTACGTTAATATTACAAAGAAGTCTGTTGTGTGTCTTTTTCTGTAGAACTTTGGACAGCCTGCTCATTACTTAGCGAGTCATGGGGTGAAGCTGCAAGGGTGTGTATTTTTTGCTTGGTAGATATGAAATAATATTAGAAAGTTACATTGTTCGCTCTTAATCAATGGGCATTAAGTGACCTAGAACTAATCCAATCCAACTCACATAATTCCACAACACATCACAAACATATACTCCATAACACATAAGTTAAAAACAGTGCCCTATACAATGCCAATAGCCTCAACTTCAACAAATGCGAGACCTATTGCATTTCCAATGCTTGTTTTGACTTGCACTAGGACCCATGACACACTGGCTACGCTACCGTCCACAAGGTGCGGTCTAATATAAAATTGAAACAGCTTTTTTCAATGTATTTAGGAATCCAAATATGTCCAAACAAACTTCATTTTCTGATACTGGGTCAAACAATTTATATACAAGACAGCAACTCTGAGCTTTGTATAATAACCAATCTGGAGATAACGTAAAACACAATTTACACTTATACTACACTGTGAAAAGCAAACCACGTTGGCCAGCACTCTTCCTTACTCAGCCTGTATGGGTACACCCACACAGATGTGCACACGGTTTCACGTTCAACTTGCAATTAGCCACTTTCTGCAGCTGCACAGAAACTAACCTGATTAAAAAGTTGCCCCTGAGGATTACGGCTCAAAACTATTTAACCCCTCCCATGCTCATGACTAGCTCAGCTCGTCATGAGCCACGGTTCCCGTGTGCTCATGACGTGCGCTTTGAATTTCAGCTTGTCCGGACGCGGCCACGCAGAATCTAGTAATTACCTTCAAGGTGGGGAGTACCCTACTGATGTGGTGATTAGGAGTTATACATGCTTCATCCCACCTTGATTTTTGCTCATTTGCAGTGCTCACCCCCGGTTTTATTGTCCTAAACCGTTCATGTTGGATATGGTCGCAGTCCATGCCGAGTATCTACGTTACAATACAGAATATTATTTCTCTTCGCCCACTTGGACTGTTACCACTTTTATCCATATTGGATGCAATTGTGATTTTCTGCTACCCGACTGACCACGTCTCTTCCAATAGTTAGAAGATTTAGAGGTTTATCTGCCCACAACGTGGATGATTTTTGTGATCTGCGTTTCCTTGGTTACTCCATGGGAGACTGCTTAATAATATAGCCCTGACGAAGTTCCTACGGGAACGAAACGCGTTGGCTGAGGCCTTTTAACCCCTCCCATGCTCGTGACGGAACCGTTCCGTCACGAGCCTCGGGTGGGCTGTGCTGGTGACGGAACGGTTCCGTCACGGCGCGCTCGCCGCGCCTGCGTGGCGTGAATTACGCGCCTGCGCTGACGTTCTAATGGGCGGGCGTGTCCGTGACGGAACCGTTCCGTCACAAGCACAGCTCACCCGAGGGCCGTGACGGAGCGGTTCCGTCACGAGCACGGGACCGCCGCGCGGCCCCGCCTCCCCCTTAGCGCTGCGGAGGAATAGCCGCCGCAGCAAAGGGGGTTAAAGATTTACAATAATAAAGGAACTTGTTCTAACTACTATACCTGCTGCGGACTTCTTATTTTGGTGCATCATCCATTTGATATATAAAACTCCAGCAGGGAGTCCTATGCCGCAGCAGAAGCCCAAAAATCAGAGGTCCAAAGTGAAAAAAAAATGTTTTTCATGGGTTAGAGCCCAACTTTCTATGCCACAGAACATACAAATGTTGCATTAGGGGAAGATTTGGGGAAAAATAATTAATCTCAATTTCCCTTCTGCATTCACCAGTGTAGAGAACTCTCTTGTGGCAGCATAACCGAAGATCAGGGTATTTGTGGGCCAGAAATATGCAACTACTTAAAATATTACAGACTGGGCTGCTACATACAAAGGGTTTGTAGTTGACAGGACTGTGTCACTTGTCTGGGATCTAGTGGTCGGTCACGGTGATTCAAAGCCTCCACAACAGGATTTCAGCTGGTGAACACACACCCTACAAACAACATTTTATGTTGTGTTACTGGTACCTTGAAAAGGAGAGTGCATAGTATATAAACATGAGGATGCTAGTGGGAGGGGATACAAGTTTATTTATTCTGTCTCGCTAGTGCTTCAATTCAATAAAAATTGAAATCAACTGAGGAATACCTAGTGAGGCGTTTATTAATTCTAAACATTACCATTTTTATGGAACGCCCGAGAGCTACTTGGAGACAATTTTGCCCCTGTTGCTGATTTGCATTTTTAATACAACAATATTAGCCAGTGGCAAAACTGCCAATAGGCTCCTTTCACTGGAAAAGAACAGGGTTGTTAGACCCTAATGAGACTTGACAGCAGAGTTAAAGCACTTTAAAGCACCCGCGCCATGAAAATGAATGTGAGGGTCACTGCAATGGAACATGGAGTGCCCGACCCTCAGGGACGGAGCTCATGCTCTCCAAGTGTGACAGGGAAGTGTTGTGTTATGTTAAAAAAATTTAATATAACGCTCAACTCGTCCGGGGGCATCTCGGGTGAAGTGTTGAAGGGGGGGAGGAGGGGTCGTCAAAATGCTAAGGGATGAATTCCCGATTTCTAATAATACACAGTCTGACTTTCCACATCAACACTTGGATATACATATAAAAATCTAGATTTTATGGTTGAAGATGTTGGCAGTAGATGAGAAGATCCAGTTTCTCACATCTATAAAGGATACCTACGACATACAAGACGTAATGAAAAGCCCTATTTCCTCAACAAAACCTTTTCATAATGTTGCATCAATTTAGTGCACACTTTTTGGCAAATCATGGACACTGGTGTTTTGTGCAATGCCTACTTTTCATGACCCTCATTATTTATGAAACTCGTGAGCCAGTCCTTACTATCCCCTCCATAAAAAGTAGTAATTGACCATACTCATCTTTTTACAAGATCTGGAGGTGGGGAAGAGAACTTTCACAAAATCTATAAGCACATTTCTAAACTAATATGCACCATTATCAAACGCAGTCATACGTAAAGATAGTAATTGGGTATGCAAAAACATTTTTTACTCCTAGTAATAATGATCTTACAAATACTAAGCAACGACAGCATAATACTCCATCTTCTTTTACGACCATATGATTTAACATTCTGGTTGGCAGTAAACCCATTGTAGTAGGCGGCATCTTACCCACAGCCTTGCAGTTCTTGGAGTGGCTGTCCATCTCGTAGCCCTCGTAGCATTCGCACTTGTAGTCGCCCTTGTAGTTGATGCAGATTTGGCTGCAGGCGTCGGGGTTCTCACATTCATCGATGTCTGAAAGGAAGGTGCAAAGGTCATCAGCGCATCAAACCACAGAGAAGCACCAGGCAGCCTGTGACCTGCAGAGAACCAATCAAACACGGCGGAGAAAGATGTAAATTACCTCCACACGTCTTCTTGTCCAGCAGCTTGTACCCCGATGGACATTCGCATTCATACCCAAGCTGCAAGTCTTTGCATATGTGCGAGCAGCCGCCATTGTTCGCCTGGCATTCGTTTATACCTGCAGGAGGACAAACAACGTTAACTTTGAACCAGTGATTAATTTGTAAAAAAAAAAAGTAAGTGCCGGTGCTGTCGTCTGAAGGAAGCTTGCACTAGCCCATTTCCCCTGTTAGCGCCGCGTATAACAAAACCAAATACAAACAGTGAAAGTGAGGAGAGGATGTGGCATAGTGGCCAGAGCTGCTGACTTCAGAGCTGGAGAACCAGGCTCGAGTATCAGTGTCGGCTGTGATTCTGGGCACATCACTTAATCTACCCGTGCCTATCATAAATGAATGTTTTCTTAACTTCTGCTCAGGAAAAGCGCCAGTGTTGATGATTAAGTGCCGGTACTGAGCACCGGAAACCACCGGCTCAAAGTAAGCCCAGCTTTGAACAAGATCGCAAACAAAGGCAAGACAAACGCATGCACAACAAGACTCTCTTAGTCGTACACATTAGAAGAGCTTTGAGAAAGGACAGTGTTAACGAGTAAAACCCCACAGAATCCAGGGTGTCACTAAAAGATGTCACCCTAAAAGAATCTGGAAGCATTCCTCCCTCCAGATGGAAGAGTTTATAAACAGTCACATTCACTAGGTATGAGAGCATTGACACACAGATTTGGTTGTATCTCACAATAGGCCACTTGACAAATTGACCCACAGATACGTTGTGACCATAATATCAACTCCCAAAATGTTGTCAGGTAAGTGCTATTGTTTGCTCTGCTGTGGCAATATTTTGGGATTCAAAATTATGATCACAATATATCTGCAAGTCAATGTTTCGAATGCAATACTGTGGAACACAACCACAAATTTACCATAAACATCCACAGCATTATTCAATGACATCTCTCACGGCAGAAGATTCTGATACAAGCAGACTGCACTTCATGGTCTGTACTATAGGATCCCACTGAAATGCAAACACATATAGGTCCAGGAATGATCGTTTCACCTGCATCCACCAGCTTCTGCTGGATAAAATTTAATTATAAAAGTAAATAAATGGATGCTCCCCGTTACAGCATGTTGGAAGAATGAATCCCTCCAGTGCGAACTGGAGTGTCTTGTCTATATGCGGGTGGGTATGGATGGATAAGAAGCATTTTGTGCTAAATTAATGATGCTGAGAGCTTTGATGTATTTCAAGAAATTAAAACTGGGTTCAAATGTGAATGATTAAAGAAAACACCTAGAGACAGGTGTGAAGTGGCACTTTGCTGACACACAGTCACCTTCATTTATTTGTATTTAATAATATTGTAACCTGCAACCTGTTAAATCCTTGCAAATCTGTGTGCATATATCATTTTACTTTGAAAATTAGGGAAACAGGTGTTTTACAAGAAATGTTTTCCTATTGTCATTTTAAAGTTGACATGAGTGGGCCTATGTGCTCGACTCTATTTTGAAATGAATGTTGTATTTCTGCTTGATGTGCATAGTAACACATTTTCTGTTTCAGATGCAAGAGTCAACATTCTCAGTTAGGAATGTTATGCTTTACTAGCTTACACTTTGAAGGTCGTAGTCTAGCCATTCATTTGATTAGATGACGGTCCCCACCACCTGCCTAGGGTGGGAGGGTGGGAGGAGAGGGGGTGAATACTCCTTTGTGAGATGTTGTGAAGGTCGCAATGATGGAAGAAACTGGCATTGTATTATCCATGAGAAGGAGGCTGACACCAAGTGCAGAAGGAAGACTGGGTTTTGATTGGTCTTGCTCGATGGAAACCTGCGAGAGGCATCGATTGGATGTGACTGCATGTTTTAACTGTGTGAAGCATGTTAGTTAGTTATAGCTCCTGCCCATGTCCACCTTTTCCTTCTCGAGGTTCAATGCTCATCATCTTTCTGCTCCTAGAGATACTGTCGAGAGCTAGGACATTGATTCTCGTTTTAATCAGAACCTTCATCTGGTTCTTTTTTCGATGCTGTTTTGACTGACACCTGCTGCTTCTGAATTCTCTGGTTTGCCTGCAACCTTAACTTAGAATCAGCTTGTTTCCTTCAAAGGAAACAAAACATTTGCATATTTTGTCCGTGAATACTTCTTTTGAAATTGCTGATTTGAACCGACTGCAATACCTTCAAATATGCCCGATTTTGGTAATTATTGACTGATAATTAACAGATTTTATTTTATTGTAACATTACTAATTTCTTATAAACCTTCATGATTTACAAAGGTACTCCCCTATGTCATTACTGTGGGGCAAAATCTGCTTCACTGCATGTCATTGCAATTTTATTTAATTTGTGATTCCAGCCTCAGTTGAGAAAAAAGGTCCATCCTAGTGTATAAAGCAAAGTTTTTACAATACGCCAAGATTGCGTGATACAAAGTCCATCCTTATTTATTCCCGCTATCAAATCTCAGTCTCCATTACAACTTGTCCGAAAGGCGTATGAATGTGCTTTTTCTAAGTAAACCTGGTTCCTATTTTGTCAATTAGCTTCAGCCCCATGTCTACTGGTCCCAAGGATAATGCTCCACCCCCTTTTGTAGACGTCTCCCTATTTGGGCGTTGTCTAGCTCGAAAGCTTTAAGGCATTCAAGCAACACAAGGCAATATATTTTTTACAGATTTATTCGAAGTCATCTTGGCCAACATTGGACCAATATGAGACTGTTTACTTTGTTTTTTGAAACGTGTTCTGAGCTCTTGTTTGCCCACGGAATCTTGAGAGAGGACCCCGCGACTAGCGGAGGGGTACCATTAGTCGATCTGACGGAGCCAATTGTCCAGTTGTATCTAGGCTGTGCATTGTGGGCAATCTCCTCTCTGCTCCTTTGTCCCCGCTTTGCTAAAAGCACAGCTCCAGTGGAGTAGTCTAACTGGGTGACATCAGTTCATCGGGGGGCAATGGGTTTATAAGCCTGAGTTGCACTGCTTGTAAGTAAATAAATAAATGAATAAATATCGCTGTTTGAAGAATTGTACAAGGGGCAGTGCAGATTTTTGTGCTCTGAGGTGATGCGTATATGTATATATATATATATATATATAAATATATATATATATATATATATATCCAAGGATGTACAACAATGTTCTGCCATGAAGAATTCTGAAAAGAAATGCTGTGCAATCTTTAAGGTGCTTGTGTTTACACTTCAGGCAAAGAAAGCTACGACCTGCTATGAAAGCCAACGAACGCCTCCTGCTCTGTCTTATGCTTTTGCGTATGTTTGCAAGCTGAAGGGGCAAATCCATCTTGGTGCAGAAGTGAGCGCACTACCTTGCACTGAGTTACACAGGGGTGTTGTGCAAAAATAGCTGCATCACAGAAATTGAGTTTCTTCATGCCTGACTTATCCACACAAGGAATAATATTTCCCTAATACATTATCTACTTTTTTTTCAAAGGGGTATCATTTACAGTTTTGCAACGCCTCACCCAGGAATACCTTAATCTGGCATCTCTAGCCTGCACACTCCCCACACCGGCACAATATAAGCAACTTTAGGGAAGGAAGATGGTTCAGAATGACATGACCAATTATCTTCAATGTAAAACTGGGAGTCAAGTGTAAAATCAATGCCACCATCGCAAACAAAACAGGAGCCCATCCCAGGATGAAGCAAAGGGTAATTCACGGAACACAGGGCCTGGGGACTCGATCGATGCCGCGCGCTCACCTGCGAAATCCGATGGGTTTTGTTGGCCTAATTGCTGACAGGACGTGGGCTTCAAGCTGATCCGGATCCACCGCGGATCCCGTGAATGTTTGTTCTGTTTGGCTGCAAACAACTGCTCTGCCAGTCAATATCGCGCGCGCTCAGGAGCGCAGCAAAGCCAATACCTGCGCGTGCAGAGCAGCCAAGCTGCCAGCGCGAGGGGATCAATACAATCTCCACTGATAGCAACCACAAAGGACGGACTCTCTCCGAGGATGAGCGAGCGAGGTCGCCTCTCATCAGACCTCCCTTCATTTCACTGAATTTTAAGGTATAAAACGTGGTCGCTTAGACTTCGCTGTTCAAGCAGCTATTAAGCGAAAGTTAAGATCCTGATCAAGAACGGGCTCAACTCTTGGCAGCCAAAAGGCAAAGAAACTGTTAATTGGTTGATACAGGCCGTTTTGTAATATGTGACCCAGGGCCGGCTTTAGTGCTGGTGGCACGCGGTGCAACAATGTTTGTTGGCGACCCCCATCCATGGTGGAGGTGGCGGCCACCTCCACCATGGATTCCCTCACCACCACCTTCTAACAGTGCCTCTCAAGGCTCTATACCCACCTATTTCAGATGCATTTAATTATTTACGTTGCACCACTGATACCAGTGTAGGGTTGCAGAGCCCTTTGTATCACGCACTCTTTACACAGAGACAATCAATACTACATGTGTAAATCAGCGTGTAGGAAATGTTACATAAGCCCGAGGACTACAAGGTGTAAGACTGACATGTCATCCATACTGGTAGGCAGTATAGTTTAAGAATGCTTGGTCTGGAGAAGCACAAACTCAGAACTAAAACGGAACACCATAGTTGGGGGTGTTCTTAAATAATGAGAATTGATTTCTACCCAAATGAACCCATTTGCAAAATTAATCTGTCCTCTAATCTATACTTTGCAGTGTGCATGCAGTTCTTTGATGACAGTTAATAATTCACTGTTCTATATTTGTATTTTAACTTATAAACTGCAAGTAACAAAAGGATGTCTCTTAGAAAAGCAGTAACACCTATATATGTTCTTTGCAGCAGGCGTATTAACCATCTGTGATATTTTACGATCAGTCAGAACCTCAGCTAGACAAAACTCCGATCTCTCTCCAGGAAGAACATTAGTCACCAGAGTTATCTTGACATTGCCTGGAAATTGCTGGAGGCAACAAAAGCAAAAGCAGAAATGATGGACGGAATGCTGAACAATGCAAACATTCACCTCCAGTCATAATGATCTGAGTTTAATCCATCATTCTTTTGCTCACCACACCAACCCAGTTTGAACTCAGCCATATGCAAATTAGTCTTGACCGTGCTCCCCATGGGAACAGTCCAGCCTAAACTGCCAAGCCAGGTCCTCCCTCGCCCAGAAACAAGCATCTTGGTACCAGTTTCGGGGCATCACCCTCTTTGTGATTGGGGGTGAATGTTTGCATTGTTCAGCATTCCGTCCATCATTTGTTCCTTTTGTTTTTGTCATCCTAAGTTGGCAGGGTATGTCCAGATGTGGGTCTCTTGCTCACTTTACCACTATTTACCAATATTTCACAATGAATATGAGGGCATCATAAACACCACTGATTGCCCATGAAAATCGACATCACGAGTTGGATCTTTTTGAAAAAGATTTTTGTTTGTTGGAAAAGAAAAGAAAATATAAGAAAAATATAGAACTGAGGCACTGACGTGAAAAGACTTGGCATAATAAAACTCTGAGAAGTACATTGAAGAAGAAAACTGAGTGGACTTAATATGTGTGTTCATATAGGAGTATTGCTCAGGACATTGATTCTGTTTTTGTATGTTATATGGGTGTAGAGTGTCTGAACTCATTTAACAATGTGGGGTGGTCATTGCTCAATGCCCTTATGAGCACTCTCATAGATGAATGAATTGAATTACTTATACTAATACACTCAGGTATATCAAATTCTGCAAACAGTACCCTACCACCTGTTAACCTTTTAGTTTTTAAATGGTGTGGGACTTGTTTTTTTTGCTCTTTGTTGAACATGCATGGAATAACACACTGAGTTTTTTTCACAATGTCTGCAGCTCTGATAGTTTTAAACAAAGATGAGTCCATCCCTTTTGCCAGAGACGCGTTGATAATCTGGAGAATTTCAGCTCCTACAGAGACAGAAAGCTGGCTAATGATTTTGGCAGGAAATGCTTCAGTAGGACAATTTGATGTTCTGGGGTTGATAAGAAGGTGGAGCAAGGTTTGAAGCTCGCTTCTGGGCATGAGGATAAGAAAAAGAGTGGAAACACAGAAGTGTGGTCGATAAGGGAGAATCTGTGGACGTAAGGACATGTAACTAGATTTGCTGATTTTATTAATTGGGCGATCATGGCAGAGAGAAGGTACCTTCAGTTGATACACTGTGTTCTGGTGTGATCTGAAGGGCAGTGTATTAGGGTTTAGAAATATTCAGCGTTTCTGATGCAGATGAGGGGGGTGTGAGCTGTAACTTGGGTTTTGGGAGCGTTGAGACTTTTAGGTATTTGAAATTCACAGCATCTCTATTTTAATTGACATACTCAACAATTGTTTTTGCTTAAGTCACATGAGTACCATTGCACAGTTGAAACTGGCTTCAGTGTTATTAGTTATTAGTATTTATTAACTTTAGACTAACTCAGCATGGCAATGCATGGTATTTAATGCATCACCTGCACATGAGGTTTCGATAACACCACTGCTGTTTATCATCTTCATCCTTCGCACTATTCATTATATCTTCTTCGTCCCCTACAGTACTCCTTGATAAAGGGCATCTCGGCCCGAAATGCATTGGAGTTGGAATTAATTCTATGATTAATGAGATGTTCATCCTTACATCGAGAGAATTGAAACATTGAAAACAATGAATGAAATTGTTCATCATATATAAATTTTGAATACATGAACTAACCTTCAGTGGAGTCTACTTTTTGAACCTAAGGAGTGCCTCATACAGGGATGCATTCAGCTATATGTATGCACATTTGAACTATATTTGTTAGCGTCTGGACGGAAACGCTACCTGTGAGAGCAACCTACCTCATCCAAATTCGCAGTCAAACTATCACTTAACTTTTATGCTGTGCATCTTCGTCTTTTTTGTTTGTGCTGTTGGAAAGAATCAGTCAGTACCATGAGGGTCAGCACTTCAGCTATAAGTAGTGATCAAAGTCCTGGGCAGGCAGACATGCTGGTATACCACAGAGATCAGGGGCGACTCCTCCATAATGGCAGAGGAGTGTCACCCCACTCATCAGAACCAGTCAAAGAAAATACAATGATAATGAAACAATATCATTTTATTTTTCTGTGACTTGATTTGACATGTGTGGAGGGCCGGGCCATGACTGGCAGGTGGTGGCACTTAGAAGTGCGCATGTATGTTTGGCCGGCCATCCTAAGCCGTCCAAACATACCATGCACACTTCTATTTCTCCAACCCTGCTGTGAAAGCGGCTGTGTTCACAGCCGGGGTTGGAGAAATGCCTCAGACTCACAGGTAGTGTCTGAGCAGCAGACCAGGCCGCTCAAACCAATCCAGGCAATGCTCTCTCAGCAGAGCAGCGTCTGGATTGTCTGAGCAGCCTCTGCCTTCCCAGAGACTCCTGGGAGAGCTCCGAGTTGGGAGGCGGCCACCGGAGGCTGCTAGGAAAAGGTAAGCTTTTTTTAATGCTTATTTTTCCTCCCACCCCTACCTCACCCCAACACGCCCATCCTTCTCCCACCTCCATGTTGTGGCAGGTGCAACTGACAGAGATAATCTATTCTTTAGTAAGGCTGGGCAGAGCTGGCCACTCGCCTCCACCCCCATATTAAAAATGAATTAAAACTGCAATAACAAGTAAATAAAAAAAGACTTATCTTCACTGTGCCGTCCTGGGGCTGCCGTCCTCCTCTTGCTCATGTCTCAGGGTGATCTGCGCATGCGCGCATCCCCGCGTATGCGCATTTCGTGCAAGTAATGCGCATGTGCGGGTGCGTGCGCAAGCGCAGATCAACCTTAGACGTAAGGAAGAGGAGGACGGCAGTCCGGGGATGCCGCAGTGAAGGTAAGTCTTTTTTATTTACTTGTTATTGCAGTTTTAATTCATTTTTAATATGGGGGTGGAGGTGGGTGGCGTGCCAACTCAGCTCTGCCGCTGAATGTGCAGAGTTTTGTCTACTCCGCGTTCTCCGCGGAACAGGCAAAACTCTGCTATTTTTTAGGAGGGCAGTCAAAACCGACTAAGAGCCTCATTTAGAGATTGGCTGAGCATGACAATCGCCATAAGCCAGTGCTACAGCACTTTTGCTCTCTCCTTAAAACACGGTAACACTGTAACATTGGCTTATCCCCAGTTGGCGTATTTAATGTACTTATAAGTCTCTTATAAAGTGTACCCAGGGCCACTAAATTAAACGCAAATAGAGGATCTGCAGCTCTTAGTGTGCCACCCAGTTAAGTAGCCCTTTAAACGTGTCTCAGGCCTGCCATTGCAGCCTGTGTGTGAAGTTTTAAACTGACATTTTGACCTAGCAAGATGAACCTTTTTCCAGGCCCAAACCTTCCTTTTTAACACATATAAGTCACCTCCGAGGGTAGGCCCTAAAAAGCAGTGTCCAATGTATTTAAAAAGTAGGGCATGTAATTCCAAGTTTGACATGTCCTGGTAGTGAAAAACTTTAAAACTTGTTTTCACTACTACAAGACCTACCTCTCTCATAGGATAACATTGGAGTTACCTTATTACATGTAATAGGCTGTAATTTTCAAGTGGGTGCAGGAACCCAGTACATGTTTAGTGCCCCTGGAATTGTACTGAAAAGTCCACTCTATGTAAAAGCCTGATTCTAAATTACAATTTTGGAAATGTCATTTTTAGACAGTTAGCATTTTCCTGCATTTTAACCATTAAGTGCCTGTAACCTGTCTCTGGGTCACATGACTGGGTGTAGCTGACGGCTTGGCTTTGTGTATTCCTCATAAACAGCCACACACAATACAGAGCTTAGGTGTGCAGGGATGAGCTTTTACTGGCAGGATGTGAGCGCGGAGCAGGGCACAGCCCTACTTACACTTGTGTAGGCTGTGTCCTGCCTCCACACAAAGGGCTGCATACCCACTGTAGTCAGCCTAGAGCCAGGGCAGGGGAGGCAGGATGCCTGAAGGCATCAAAGGGAAACATCTAGAAGCTCTCCTACTTTCCAGAGGAACGGCACCAGCTATAAATATTGGACCCAAGAAACACCCGCTTCAGTACACTTTTTGACCTGTGGATACTCTTCCAGAAAGAATGACTTCTGTGCTGCTGAAAGGACTGCCACTCTACTGGACTGGTGCTCTGAGGAAACCGCTGCCCTGCTGTGCTGACATGCTGCTAGATGCCTGCTAGCCTCTTGCCTGGGTGAGAAGAACTGAACCTGCATCTATTGAACACAGGACCCCAAAGTGAGTCCAAGGGCTACTTCGCTGGTCTCCTGACTAGAGCCTCATGGACAGAAAGCTCCAACACCTTTGACCCCAGCACCTATTATGTTATGCTATGCTAGAATTTGTAAAGTACCTGGTCACTGCATGTGGAGTGTCCCCATGCAGGATTCCAACTTAGAGTCTCACAAACCTGCCCATTATTAACTAATGACCTGAGGGTTGTCTGAAGAACCAAGTCTTCAACTTTTTCTGGAACAGGACTTCAGAAGGTTCCATTCTTAGATCCAGAGGGAGTAGATTCCAGAGCCCAGCAGCCAAAAAGATAAAGCAGTGATACTCAAATTACAGCCTGAGGGCTGCTTGCGGCCCTTTTGACCTTTACATGCGGCCCCCTGGTGAACAGCAGCATGAGCTATTTAGTTGCTGAGCTCTAACATTCAGATTTTTTTAAATAAACGGACAAGCATTTATTAACCTGCAAATAAATGATTGCACGTTTAACATTTTTTTAGACCTCCTTACACAATCCCTGACCCACCCTCACCCCCTACCGCCACCCTGCTGGCATCAGTGCAGCCCTCGGACACACCACAGGCCGTACTTTGTGGCTCCTGGGCAAATGTTTACGAGTACCAATGAGCTAAAGGAACCACCTCCCAAATGTACTTTATTTTTGGGATCCCTATCCGAGAAGTCCCTGAAGATCTGAGGCATCTGCTTGGGAACTAAGGATTGCCCAGAGGACAAAGGTAACAAGGACCATTCTGATTTAGAATTCTGTGGCAAAAACAGAGTGCTTTAAATGAGACTTTGTCCTTAATGAGAAGCCAATGGAACTTGGGAAGAGCTGTACCCTTGGAGGAGAGTCTTGGGATGTTCAGAAACATCAGGGCAGCAGCATTTTTCACCCTTTGAAGAAATCCTAGCCTACACTTAGAGGCACCTAGGTAGAGTACACTGCAACAGTCAAAACGAGACACCACAAGCACTTAGATTACGGTCTTCCTTACAGAGTCAGGCAGGAGCCCTAAGATTTTGCATGCCATCTTTAGAATTCTGAAACAAGTTCCGGCAAGAGCAGAGATCTGTCTGTGAAATTACAGGGTGGAATCAAACCAGATACCAAGGTTTTTACCTTTGATTTAGGAGTAGTCATCAGGCCCACTTCACTAGCCACCATGCAGTAGACCATATAGAAGGTTGCTTTCCTACCACCAGGACTCTGCCATTGGTGAGTCTACCCTGCCAAGTGGTGCCACTCCAGTCTTGGACCCTTGGAAGTGGGTCTAAAGTGCTCTGCCTGCCACTGTGGATCGAGCGGAACTGACGCATTTCCTCAGCTGAGCAGTACACACCCGAGCAGAACTAACACATCGTTGATGCTTCTTGGATCGGCTCTGTCGTGAAGACCTGCATAGCATCGCAGTCTGTCACGTCATTGGAACTGCCGATGTGTGACGCATTGTCTGCACAGGAACTCGTATTCCTCGTCGACGCAGGACCCTGCATTGCAGCCTCGCAGCTCCTCAGAACTGATGCATCGCCAGAACTGCGCATCGTAAACCCTCGTCGAATGGATACTCGTGACAATGCAGTACCTCACACCAAAGCCTAGTCGCATCTCGGAACTGACGCATCTTTGACGTGGACCCTTGCAGCACCCTGCAAAACAGGATTTAAGGTACTTTGCTCAGCGGGCCTAACAGGAGCCCTGTTACCGGCCCGATCTCCATCGCAGTCAGCCGAACTGTGACATTTTCCCGGTCCTGCGTCACCAGATATTCACAGTTGCTACTTTGTGCTTTTTGGCACTATTTTTACTGACATATTTAAACCAGCATATCTCCAGTTCTACTGATTTAATATTTGTCGTTCTGGTCTTGTTTTATTTATTAAAATTACTCTATTTTCCGGAACCCGGATGGTGTGTGATCCTTTTGTGCTGTGTTTTCACTATGTGACTGATTGTAGTGTTGCACAAATATATTACACGTTGCCCCAGAGTTAAGCCGGACTGCTCTGTACCAAGCTACCCGAGGGTTGAACACAGGCTAATTTACAGTTGGCTTGTCCCTCACCCTGACAAGGATTGTGGTTGCTGCTTGACCAGGGCCTACACCCCAGTCAACCAACAACCCAGTTTCTTACACCTCCCTCTACCCGCCCCAAACCCTAAGTTACCTACACCTCACATTATCCTCAACTTCCTTTACCTGAACCCACACCCTTTTGCCCTTGTTTTAAATAACATTAAAAATGTTATCTAAAAAGAAAAAATACATACCTGTGTGGTAAAGTACTGCAATGGAAAAGATGTGGACCTGTGTGGTACTTATGTGTGTGGTAAAAACTATGTTGTAAAGGCTGTATACCATGGAGAACTAGGAATAGAGCTGGGAGTCTAAATTACCTTATCTGTTTACAATTTTACGCCTTAGAAGACAGTAACAAACCAACAAAATCTCAATAAAAGCAAATGTTAATTGAAAGAGAATAACATTATATTAGGCACAAGGAAGAACAACCGTGTTGTTTTAGGTAATATGACTACATTATGCTAGAATACTATATGGATTGCGGGTGGATCTCTGGAACTTAATGTGTCTTGTTGGGTCAACCAAGCAGCTTCATTTTTAATATGTATTTCAATATGTATATTTGACTATTATTAGTGTCTAAGATATATCTACATGCAATATACTGTAATATAAAGTATGCTAGTGCATAAACTAAAAAGATAGATCTATAGTGAGAAACATAATTACTAAGTCCCACTCTGATTGAAGGACATTTGATCTGTGTTCGATTGCATGCTAGCAGAAATTCATTAACCCTATAAACTCCATTCAGTTCATTATCTTCCTTCACAGTCCCCGGTTGGGAGGCTGTTTAATTACAATACAGACGAAATAGACATTGGAGACATTATCTCCTGTTCATCCTATAAAACATTAGCAGGACGCCTCCTGGTTAATTCGTCATCCTAATTAAGATTTATGGAGGAGCACAATCAGCACCGTCAATTGTTAACCAGTAAACCCTCGAAGAGGGTCAGGCATTATGGAGCATGCCGGGTAGTGCTCTTTCAAAGATGTACACATTGAGGGGGACGCCATCATGTTAACCTACGTAGCTCGCCCGCGTGTCTGCGGTACGCAATGTTTCGTAATGTGGTGATGTATTAGTTGCTATGGAGCCTCTACAAGTGCCCATTGTGGCTCTATGAAAACATCCATCTACATTTGCCAATTTAGATCCTCTCCTCCAAACTTGGAAGTCTGGATATATGATCTCTGCTGTGAACTGTGAAATGCCCAACAAGCTCCAGTCTTACATGCCCTGTAAAATGGTACACGTTTGAGTCTTCAGTAAAGCCCCAGGTATGGTAAGCATTTCCTGTCTGTTTGTCATGGCACTCAGCTGTCATCAAGACCTGTCAGACTAGTAATAACTAACCACTTATAGGTCAGCAATATAAGTGCAGGAATGCAGGCCTGTTGCTAAAGTATCAATTATTAAAACCTATGACATTTCTGCAGTAATACCCTGATCAGTCAGCCCCGAGGCTGCACTCACTCTCTGACATCTGTGCTGCAGAATAACATTTAACTTCAATATTCACTTGAATGTGTGCTATGGCTAACACAA
Source organism: Lissotriton helveticus (assembly GCF_964261635.1). NCBI lineage: Eukaryota > Metazoa > Chordata > Amphibia > Caudata > Salamandridae > Lissotriton > Lissotriton helveticus. The sequence continues at coordinate 161,312,044 of NC_136058.1, read as the reverse complement.
TTAACGCCAGCATAATATCTGAAGTGCAATTTTCCAAGAAAGGCTGAAATCTGTAATCATGTTTGAGTTTCTTATTTTAGAAGTGTCACCTTGGAGGCCTGGAATATTGAGCGCCTGCCCCAGGATAGTGTGTTATGAGATTCTTTGCAGCTGTGCCATTTCACATCTCTTCACACTTCTGGCCTTTTTCACTCACACCTCTTAATACCCTTGCTAAGGTTCCTCTGCCCAGACGAAGGGCAAAGAGGGCACAGAAAATGGAAAAGTGAGAGGAAGCTGACCAAAGGCACACTTGCTTAGCATTTCTTCAAGGCACTTGCACCTACTTCTAGTAAGGACATGGTCTCAGGAGACACACAGATTCCACCACCCTGCTTGATATCTTGAGATGCTGTCAGCATTTGGTACCGGAAGCCGATTGGATAAAAAATAGGTCGAACTGCTTGGAGATGGGTGGAGCTAAGAGGGGGAGCAAGAACCCATCAGTTTCAAAGATGCCAACCAATAAATAGACAGCTAGCTCACAAAAGACAATGGGGCACTGTTACATCCACTACAAATACAAAGTAGTGAAGGATAAAACTCTTATTCTTAGTCAGTAGGTTTAAGAAATATGGTTCAGGTGGCTTCAGGGAAGTCATAAGTTACAGGGGCCCCAACTGTACTGTGGCTTCTCTACTACAGGCACCCACACTGGGAACCAGGTACCCCCTTTTAGCATTTGACTTCCAGGATATTGAGGCAGAGTAGTCCACTGCAACAAGAACAATCAATAAATCAATGTCCAGAAAGTTTTTTTTTCTTTTGAAAAAAGAAAAATATTTGAATGCACGCACAGCTAAATACTATGCACAAAATTGCAAATTATTATTAATATTATTATTAATTAACCCTCCTTAAGCGCATAGCTACCATAAGGCATCCCAGCACAAATATATACAAAATTCCAGTTTGGTCTCCCACCTGATGGGCATCACATGAATTATGATCTTTGCAGATGCCCCGGGGGACTCCCATTGTGAAGGCCACAGTGAGGAGGCCGGGAGATCCCCCCGGCATAGCAAGTTGTAGTTTAGATCCCACTCCTAGTGGGAGAAATTGGACAGGATTCAGCAGCGTGGGACGCACTGAAAATCTTTGCCTGTTGACCAGATTCAAGGGACCAAACTTTACAAATATGGGATTCGTTGGTCTGTCCACTTCAAAGGTCTTTCACTGCAAAGTCTGGGGTTACGCTAGTGATGTTATGCAGCTGATGGTTTTACAAAAGCCTTACAGGGGACAGCTTTAAACGAACGTATCTCTGTCCCTGGTGGACCAATTTTAGTGGGTTTTATGTGCTCCAGGAGAAACCGTCTCGCATCCCCCACCAGTATCAGCTGCTAGGGAGGGGTTTCCAGCCCTTTGCAGTCTCTACTACACATAACACTGCTGCCAACTTTGACAGGAGCAGGTCCACTGGAAGGGCTCGGAGTCCTCCTGCCCAGCCCTTGTGAACCCCAGGATTTCAGGCAGTGGTTGGCGGCTGCACTGGTCATTTCTATTCCTTTCTGTTCTTCCTGCAGGGGTTGGTGAAGGGAGGTCGAGAGTTCTGCAATTGGTGAGACACTGACCCAATGCACAGATGCATCTTCATCCCTGCACCACTATCTGATACCCAAAGGAAGTATTCAATTTCCCATACCACGCAAAGCATTCTGGGAAAAATAAAATGGCGACCCCCTATAAAGTAAGAGCACATCAGCTCCCTGGGCCTGACACTGGTCACACTGGTCTCCCCTCTGTCCTTTAAAATGTTAAAGAGGACAACTGCTGGACACCAGAGACTGAGGTTCACCCTTTTTCTACAATTAACAGGGTGTTCTGGTAACAACACTTGGAATTCACAACGCCCTCCGTTCCTCCAGCAAAGGAATCTTAATCTTCCAGGAATTGGCCTAGTGTTCAGTGAGGCCTTTCAGCTGCCAGATTGTCAGCACATTAATTATCTCCACTCAGCCAGGAAACTGGAAGGGTGAATTTCATTAGGGGTTTGTTCAGAGAAATATGCTTTTACACAAGTAAATTAAACAATCCAGTCAAGGTAAAATACAAATAAAAAAAACTAGGGCGGGATTCAGGACCCAGGAAAATATATACAAATCTACGTGTCAAATAAGTATGTGTACATGTGCCAATGCAAAACCACAATTTAATATAGCTTAAAGATAGAGCGCACATAGTGAACACACTTCAGCTTGTACACTTTACTCAGAGGGAAAGGTGCCTTACCTTTCAGTGTCCTATTGAATTAGAAGGCAACATGCAATTTAGACTGGGTCCCTATCTGTCACAGTTCTACCTGTGTGTAGATGCCAAGCTGAGACAAGCAACAACCTTCATAAATGAGGTTACACATTCAAATGTGTGCTAACGTGTTACAAGCAACCTGTTCACAGCCCCACAAACCACTCATCCACAGCAGCGGACCTTATTTTACAAGGCTCACCCATTGATTTCTGGTTGAAGTATTGCTGTATCATCAATCTCATGACTACCACAATGAGGCAGTAAGTGGAGTGGCATATGTATGACCTTTTTAGGTCTGTTTTGACAGCAAAAACAGACCTTATGTGATCAACAGAAAAAGAGTTTCAAGTCGCACTACTAGAGAGGGGTTTGGATCCTCTTACCGTTTGATTACCTTCATCACAGCATTTGATTGGGCAGAAGTGGTGTGCTTCATCTGAAAAAAGAAGTGCTTGTATAACACTTTATGGCTTGTTGGGAATCCTATTGCCAGTATAGTAGGCCTACATTGGCTATGGTGACAAGCCAGTAGTCAGATGCCTAAAGCCTGCTCTTGCATTTGGAAAACTATGACAAAAACCGTAGGCTTGACTTATTAATTGTGAAAAGCATATGTTTTTTAAAATCAGTAGGTCAGTGAGGTCCTGTACGGTAAATTTTATTACAAGGATTCTCAGAGATTAACGTAGTAGGCAAGGATTTTGGTGTTGCTTACCCACTCTGACTAACCCTTGGGATTCAATATATGCAATGTGAGGATCAATGTCATATCCACTTGGGGGGGAGGGGTATATTGTTATGCCAACAATGATTTTGTAAATATTTAAATATTCAAAATGTTATGACTGTATGCCAATGGTTTCCTTGTGGAAAGCATATGTTCAGCACAGTAGGCCTCAGTTGACTATGGTGGAAACCCAATGATCTGTAGGCCTGAGTGGTTCATTTGGAAAGTTAAGTCAGAGGACATAAATCTAAACTGTTTATTCGGAAAAGTTACAATAAAGACATATTTATAGTGAAAAAACATGTTAAAGCCAATAGGTCTTCAATGGCGGATTGTTATTACACTATGTTAAAGCCTGTAGCCATAGAAACTCGCAGACTGCCATGGTAGGCATGGGTTTTGGTTGTAGTTAGCTCTCTGACAAACACTGAGGGTAGAAGAGTTTCATCGTGATAATCCTTGTTTGGCCCTCTTACGAGGACTTATATATTATTTTGCTGCAGGTTTGTACATATTTGTGATTTTATGACTGTTGTTTGCAGTGAAGTGTATGCTCAATAAAAGAGGCCTGCACTGGGTAGCCAATGAAAAAGATTCATCGGGAACAGTTATATCTTATGCCATTGAATGATGTGTTTCTTATGTTTATTATGAAAGGTTACAACAAAAGCAGTAGATCCTTCTTATTTTTTGTGAAAAGCACGTGTTAAAGCAAATGGGCTTTTGAGAGTGAATTGCAATTACACTGCGTTAAAGCCAATAGGCAAGTATTTTGTCACGGGCAACCTTAGATATTAATATAGTAAGCAAGCACACACCATGGAGGTAAAAGGTTTACACTGAGATAATCCATGTCATGCCCTTTTAGGAGGGATTGTATTCATTATGGGATCCCTGATGACTGATAGTGTTTGAGAAGCATCAACTCCATATAGTAGGAATGATTTTCTTAGTGAAAAATGAATGATAAACATTACAATCCTGATTGGTTCATTGGGAAACTAAGTCTGATGCCACACGTCTGAGGCGTCAATATGAAAATTATGATCAAGGCAGTAGGCCTGGCTTATTTATTGTGAAAATCATATAGTCAATCGGCCTGTAACAGTGGGTGGCTAATATGCTGCAGTAAGGCCTATAGACCTTTGCTGTGTTACATAGAATCTCACAGATTACCAGATTTGGTGTTAGTTACGCTTTCTGTCAAACACTGGGAGTAGATTTGCACAGCGGTAATCCTTGTTAGACCCTACTAGGAAGGACTGTATACATATTTGCGAAATGTAGTTTTTTCACGTTGATAATTTTTTGAGTCTATGCCTAATGACTTACTTGTGGGAATGTTTATGCTCAACACAGTCGGGCTGAGTTGGTTATGGTGACACACCAAAGATAAAGTATATAGGCCTGATTGGTTCACTGGGAAAAAAACATTGGTCAGATGCCTTAGGTTTGATCTGTCTGTTATGTAAAGATATGACTAAGGTAGCAGGCCTGACTTATTTATTGTGGGATACATTTGTTAAAACCAGTAGGCCTTGTAGGGTAAATGTTTACTATATTGTAGTAAATTCTATACATTTTTACATACAATCTCACATATCATGGAAGGCAATGGTTTTGGTGTTGGGTACAGCCTCTAACAATCACAACTCTAGTAGAAGATTTGCACAGTGAGAATACATATTAGGCTCCCTTAGGAGATGTATATTCTTCTACCAACTGGAATTATGTACGTTTTAGTAATTTTGTGAGTGTAAGCCTAGTATTTGCCTTGTAGCAAGGTTTATGCTAATTATAGCAGGCTAGCATTAGTTACGGTGACATGCCAATGATAAGCCTATAGACATGACTGATTAATTGGAAAAAGGTAGGTTAGATGCCTTATGTCTGTTCAGTTTCTTACACAAAACTATGGTAAAGTCATATCTATAGTGAAAAACATATGCTAAAGAGAATAGGCCTTTAAGAGTGGAATGTCCTGTAGACCGGGATTCTGTTACATGGAATCTGACATATTACTGTAGTAGGGAAGAGTTTTGGTGTTTGTTACTCTACTCTGGAAACCATGCGGGTAGAAGATTTGCATTTGAGAATCTTTGTTACAACTCGTAGGAGGGGTTGTATATAGTTTAGTCAACTGTAATTTTCTAAATGCTTTAAATGTTATACATAGAATTTAGTGGTGGGAGTATTAAAGTAGTTTTTAGATCCAGGCTGACAGCTTTGGCTGTCTGTCAAAAAATGGAGAGGATCTCGCACAGCAGTATTAATCAGAGAAGGTAAAGGATTTTGAAGCTTTGTGGTGTGCTGCTGAGGGAACACTGTCTGGCCAGGCAGTGTGACGTGATAAACGGAATGCAGCTCCCCCGCCTAGGGAGAGAACCCCTCCGAGCACAACCCAGGAGGACCAAAAGGTCTTATTCCATCAACAAAAGGTAGTCATCCAATGTTAATCCAGGGAATAGTTATCCAACTTATGAAGTTTATTCAACACAAGAGAATGTCTTAGTTTCACGACATGTGCAAAAGGATGTTATTCCACATCAGGTTATAAATAATCATTCATGTTGTTAAACACAAATCCCATCCCGATGCATTTCGGGCGGAGCCCTTCGTCAGGGGATTACTGTTAGTGCAGTAGCTGTGTGGTCGCCGCGGTGTTCCACAAACAGGGAGCCCTGTTTGTGGAACACCGCGGCGACCACACAGCTACTGCACTAACAGTAATCCCCTGACGAAGGGCTCCGCCCGAAATGCATCGGGATGGGATTTGTGTTTAACAACATGAATGATTATTTATAACCTGATGTGGAATAACATCCTTTTGCACATGTCGTGAAACTAAGACATTCTCTTGTGTTGAATAAACTTCATAAGTTGGATAACTATTCCCTGGATTAACATTGGATGACTACCTTTTGTTGATGGAATAAGACCTTTTGGTCCTCCTGGGTTGTGCTCGGAGGGGTTCTCTCCCTAGGCGGGGGAGCTGCATTCAGCTTTGGCTGTCTGCCAGACTCTTGTAATCAAAACAGGTCTTAAAAATACATGCATATGTATACATACATGGCGGGACTTTGCCTCAACCCTCTTCAGTCATTGGTTTAGTTGAGTGTCCTATACATTCTGTTTCAGCCAGTGACAGTGTAGAAACATGAGCAAGCCCACTTCAGCCACTTTCTATATTGTCCTCTGAGTGATGGCATTTCACCTGATCACATGTTCGCATCCACCTAAGTTTGAGTATGTTACATTGTCAGGGCATGTACACCAATGACTTTAGTTTTGCATTTTCCCTCCGAGTGCATGTATTATGATGTATTGAGTATCTTATCTCACCAGTAACTGAAGAGGCACAATCAGTTATAAGCCAGACCTGTTGGCATTGCCAATGTTTGCTTGTGACAGCTACCAATATGATTCCAAAACTTCGAGGCGTGGCCTAGGCTAGGAAGATGGTGGCCACAGTTTTATGATCTCCGAAGGGATGCTGCTCTTATCTTGCATCCTTGAAGAATTGGGCCCCAATCAACAATGCAGATCTGCCTCCATGTCTCTGGTGGCTGGCGGCTGTGGGTCTTGCTGGTGGCGAGGATGGTATCAGCTCCAAGTGGACGGGGCTGTCGGGAGTCAGCATGGTCTCCTGGACCTCATGGCGGAGCCGTGGCCGCAGGGCTGGCTGCGTAGGGTCCGGCGTATTACACAGAGCTGTAGGTGCCCTCCCACACCAGTAAAGAGGCACGGCCCTGTCCTGGGGAGTCAGGGGAGCGATGGGATAGGTGTGGGGTCTTAGCTCCCTGTCCCTGTGGAGCACAGATCACAGAGGGCCTAGAAGGCACAAGGACGAAGTCCGGTGGGGACTAGATTGCGCAACTGAGGAGAATGGACATTCGCGCCCGGGCTCCCGACACATTGTACTGGTGCCGCAGTTGTACCTGACCACTGGGACCCAAGACATTTCTGCAGACAGCACTGCGTTGGTAGAGACATTTCTTGGGGGACAGCTGGCTGGTTGTGCTGCCTAGCCACGTGAGGCCAGTGGGTTGCCTGGAAGCCACCGGCATGGACATCCTTGGTCTCCATCGAGCAGTGTTGGTCGACGGCAGAGACGGAGACACTGCGGGTCCAATTCCTCCTCTGATCGTCCTTTCCCTCCAGCCGAGCAGTGGGCACGCAGAGGTTCCCATGACCTCATCAGGTTGAATAGAACCAGCGGAAAGAGCCACACACGACCGGGACAGTGGAGAAGGGAATCATTAGAAGAGGCTTCGGTGGACACAGATGGGGTCGTCTAGATCCTGGGGGTGGTAAACTTCTTGCACGTATCCATCGAGGCGAACATCAACACAATGGTCATAGACTTAGTCCTGTTCCAAGAGGATCCAAAGAAGTTAAGTGAGAGAGTGGCATACACTGAGGCCTCCCATGGGCACCTGAAGCTATGGACGGAGGGCCTTAAGTGGCAGGTTCATGGCCTCATTTAACGTCTTCAAACCTGAAAAAAAAAGCAGAGGATGCAGAGGGCCGTGCCTGTCACAGAAATATCTGTGAGGAGGGCCAGCTGGAGCGGGCTGAAAAACAGCAAATGGCGCTTACCTGGAGGGGAGGTTGCGAAGAGTCGTTGCTCCTGAGGAACTGTCCACTTTCTTATTGTTAGTGCGAGTGAACTGGTTCCCCGCATGGATGACACCATCGAGGGTACCGCAGCTACTAGTGGCGGACAAATTGTTGCATTTGCGTAACAGAGCTGTCATCCTCCGAATGGCCAGGAGAACTGGCCACTACTCAGTGGAGAACAGTAGGGTGCTCATTTTCCCCGAGTACACCCTGGCTGTGCAGAAGCATAGGGCATTGTTTTGGGGAGTGAAGAGGAGTCTCTGGGAGATAGACCTGACATACACCCTGCTCTTTGTGGCACACCTCCATATCCCCCATGAGGGCAGGGCCCACTTTTTCATGAATCAGAAGGAGGTATGGGACTAGGCGGAGACCTGTGGGGGACCCTCGCAGCCCAGCATGTCCCTGGAGTGGTCACAGCGGTCTGGAGTCCAGCGCCGATGCCGGAGATGGAGGTGGCCACAAACCTTAATAAATTACAGGTCAGCAATGATAGGCCCCAGTCCTACAGGCAGCAGAGGAACTATGAAACCCCTCCTCTCTGCCTGCATCAGACACCAGCGTTGTAAACTACTCCAGAGTTTCCTCTGAATAGCTCGGGCGACGAGACCCATGGCATACTAAACATAACTCCACAGTCAGCTGAGGAACTGGTGTGACCTTGCCTTAGTGCCCTTGAGGTCAGCTGTGTCACCCCCTCCTGTTAACTAAGTGATGGGACAACAGATAAATCAAGGGTTCAGCTCAAATAGGGAGCCTCACACTTGGCATCTGCAATGGAAGTGGTTCCTCAGTGCCCACTCTTGTAGAAGTTTTGCTGGTTTGGTCATGTCTTCTTATGTTCTCCCCCAGTACTTAAGCTGATGTGCTGTTTACCTGCCTTCCCTGCAGGCTTTTTGTCCCTTCCTTACCCTCAGCCTATGGGTTTCTCACTTCACACACTTCACCCCTCTGCTTGGCGGCTCTTTATTATGGTTTCTCTGGTTGCTTTGTTACAATAGTGGGTGGGGGCTTGATTTCGGACTCAGCTGGGAGAGGGAAGTTCATGTTGGGAATTTTTTGTTTCCTTGTTCACACACCACTTGTGGGGAATATGAACTATTTTATGTGTCCAAGGAGACTTAGTGGCAGAAACAGCTCACAGTAACCAGTGGCGTAACGAAACTTCAGGGGGCCCACCTGCAAAGTCCTTTAAGGGGGCGTCCGCTCCGACCACACTGAGGAGCTCTGCTGACAGGGTACTGGGCTGAAGGGGCCCCCTGGAGCTGGGGGCCCCCCCCCGCACCCACCGTGGGGGCTGCAGGGGCTGCGGACGCCTTTGTTACGCCCTGACAGTAACACACTGCATGGGATGGGAGGTCTGGTCTGGCATGACTAGTGACATCAGCGAAGTGTGAGGGGCACCACCTACATCCTAGCCCATGACCCTATATGATAAACATCTCATCGCAACACTAAGGGCCCGATTATGATCTCGCTCAGAAGGGCTACAGACCGCATCCGTCAAGAGCGAGTCCGACTCGCTGTCCCATTTTCCAAATGACGTGTACCGCTGTATGAACGAGCAAGTACGATGCGTATATAGCCACGCACTCCGAATGATCTGTCAGCGATGCCTTCCGGACGACTCTAAAATGGCTGACTCTCGCTACGCAATGGGGCCGATCCGAGTGAGCAGGTGCGATGAGCGCGTCTGTCAGTTAGATAGACTCGCTCCTGAGGATACGTCGCGGTTGCCGGAGATGTACTTTGGGGGCCTATAGCGGGCCTCCCTTCACCCATAGCTCAACGACTCGGTCACTGGGGGGACCCCATGCATGCACGGTGCGGGGCACCTAGGCGTCGCCGCGACAGGGGGAACTCTTTTCCGTGACCTACCTTTTTTCAGTATAGGAGCCTATGCACGCGATGTACTACAGGCTCCCATACACTTCAATGGGACTCCGAGTGACCCGAGTCCGTCAGCGCACAATTGTGCATCATACTCGGTCGCTCGGATCCCCGGAGTCCGAGTCGTTCAGAAAGCTCTACCGGCCCGAGTGGGCCGTAGGGCTTTCCCAGAGAGATCGAGCCCTTAGCGTTTAACTTCCTCACTTGGAATGCTCACAGAATGGGGTTGCCGGCCAAGCGACAGTATTCACTCATATATGGTAAGCTGCACTGTACATGTAGTCATTTTACAAGAGACACACTTGACGGAACAGGAGGGGAGGCACCTGCGGGCCAGATGAAGGTGCTAACTGTTTTACACCACCTTCTCTGCATACTCCCGGGGGGGGGCCCTCATATGGGTGGCACTTGGAAAGTTGGCCTCAAGAAATCTCCTCGCTATCACTAATCAGATCTTATCAGGGCGAGCTATATTTAGGGTCTACTCGCCATTCTGGCAAGCTAATAAAGTACAGGTCTTTTGTTCACTCAGAAAGGGAAGGAGCAATAAAGATGCTTTCATATCTTGTTTTGATCTTGCCACATTTGCTCTGTGTTCAGAAACAGAGGTCAGAAGTCAGTTTATGTCTTTTTTTATAATTACTTTTCTTTCTCTGAACGCAGAGTTCCAGTATGTTGTAAAGTGAACTGTCTGATGTGATGTACAAAAAATGTGAAATGAAAGGCTTTAGAGTGTCAGGTTTTTTCCAACATCCAACTTTTAAAATAGCTGCTAAGTGAACTGTACAAGCATTTCAAAATATATAATTCAGTAGTTATGAAATACCATTTTTGGTTATTCTGTGTGATGAAAAAATATATTAATAGGATTAAAATATATCAAAGTTTTATTGGTGATGAGCAATTGATAAATATGTTTGCTAAAACCAAATGTTCACATATTGTTATTTATACGCTATTTAGTTTGATCAGTAAAACTGCATGTTAGTGGGAATGTTTTTGGCCATTTAAATGGGAAATTTACTGTTTGTAAATGACAGCACGTTCCCACATCATGCTTTAGTAATATAGGGCCATATGAACAAAACTTTCTTTGAGGTTACAAACTGCCCAGTTTGCAGAATCGGGTTGTTTATGACAGCAAAAACGTTTTTTAAAAAGTCAAAAGCCAAATTGCGTTTGAGTCACCTGTTACAGAATCACAATTTGAGTTTGCGAATCAGTTTTTGGAAGGGGTGTGTTTAGGGAAGCCCTACCTAATGCCGATTTGTAGTTGTATGTATGAATGTTTTGCGTCCAAATTATGGTTGCAAAACATTAATTTTTTTACAGACACCTTAAGGGCGGTGGTAACCATTTGCAAATGAGAAGGGGTCTCTTTAAACACATTCCGTTTTGCTTAATTGCTTTATTAAAAAGCATTCACAGACATGGTGGCCTGTTGACCGCAATAGGCAACCATCCCTGTGACGGCTGCAATTCCTAATGGGCCACAAACTGCGACCTATCTCATTAATATTCACAAGGTTGGTATATTGCGACTCCATTAGAAATCACTATTTCCAAATTCTAGGTTTTTATACATTAGGACTTCCAATTTCCTAATCGCAATTCGCAAAGAATCGCTATTAGGAAATTGCAATCCCTAAATCCTCAACATATTCCCCCATATTGTTTAGACAGTGATTTTTTAAACATGAAATGTGAAACACTCCTGCACCTGCCCCCATGGCAATGCTGTTCGTGTACTAAGATGCAAGTCAGGAATCATGTGCACCCTATAAGTGGGATCGATTCTTATTACACATGGAGCAAATGTTTAGTATTAATCAAACAAAAGATTTTTTTTTGTATAGCAGAAATCCTTAACTCAAATTTTGGAAGGTGCTGTCAAATGTGATAATGAAGAAAAAGGCGGTTTGTAAAATAAAATATTTGCTTAGGATCAAACAATTTGAGACCAGTTTACAGGCCAAGTACATTACAGTTAGGTCGAGCAGATTATTCAAGTTACTAGATATGCAGGTCTAGTAACATTTTTATTGATGTTCGAAACCTGGAGTGCCCTTCCAACTGGAGTGGCAGAGAGCAGATCCCAGAGGCAGATATGTCTTTGCCAGTGTAAAGCTAGACAGCTCCCCACTACACATAATGGAACTCTACTTTCTGAACATAGGGCAAACAGCTTACTTACACTCCCTCGAGGAGCTAATGGAATGTACACTCACTGAACTTTAATAGCATGGAACAGATGCAAACTGGATGACAAATTAGCACCTGCTGGACACAACGTGCACCCCCTGACGAGGGAATACTTCTTTTCCTCCATACATGCACTGCACACAATGATCAACTTGTTTCTCACTTCGCGAAACTTAGCGGGAGTGATGCACAACACAGACTACTTAGCAAAGACTTACCTCGACCATTGCTCCCTGCTACTAACCTCCTGGTGACTACAGCTGTCAGCACTAGAGGATGCGACTTTCCACAGTGGGGTGCAGGAAAAGATCACATGCTACTTTGAGCATAACTTGGGCATGACTTCAACATCACTGGTAGAGTGGGACACCTTTAATGTGTATATTCGGGGGGATATGTATTAAAACATCCAGTGGAATGCGTTCTGCCCTGCAATGCCAGTTGAACCGTATGGCAGTCGAGCTTAGATGCATGGAAATTTGCGTGGTCTCAGAAGAGGAGGCGGGAGCTGCGCTGTTGTGACAGAGGCGAAAGCACGCAGAGACGCGGGCCCAATTGGCCCATACACAACTACAGGAAGTACCTGGTGCAAACGCAGGAGAAAAGAGACCGAGCGTTGTGCCTGCTCGTAAACCTGCTGCATGCTGGGTCCGACCACTTAACAATAAAAGCAACCAGACATCCAGATGGACACCATGTCTTTTGATAATTGGACATCGTGGCAGTGTTCTCCTATTAGTACGCAACTCTCTGTTGCCAGATGGACATCGGTAGTGGACGCAGAACAACTATCCTCCTTCTTGGCAGGGTCGCAGTTGGCAGCTCTCCCTCCAGACAGCAGGCAGCAGATATAGTGTCCCATTATGGAAGGCAAAATATCCCTTGCAATCAAACAACTGGTGCCACGCAGTGAAGGGCGACCCCTGGAATTCTATAAGGAGAGCCAAACGCACCTTATAAAGCCCCTGGTGGTGATGTATGCAGGAGCACGAGAAGAGGGACAGTTACCCGACTCCTTGCAAGAACACAAACGTAATGACCTCGAAACGAGGTGGTGATCCACTGGACAGTGGTGCCACAGACCTCTGTCCTTGTTTAATTTGGATTGCAAAATCCTAGGAAAAATCATAGCGAACTGCATTCAACCACGCTTGGTGTCACTGGTTCACACAGACCAAAGTGAGTTTGTCTCTGGTAGGAGCACCTCCATGAACATATGGCCTTATTCCACCTTATAGATTGTTTGCAGGACTGGTGGTGTTCTTGTTTGTCTTGGAGAAGGCGTTCAACAGCATTTCCTGGTCCTACCTCTTCGTGGTGCTTTGCCACAATGGGTTCAGCATTGAACTACTGGCTTGGATTTGTGTGTACAATATGGAGCCTGCTGTATGAGTTTGGGTAGGACGTGAATACTCAGACCAGTGGCGAATATACAGGGATACTCGTCAGGGCTGCCTGCTGTCACCCTGCTCTTTGCGCTCACCATGGAATCACAGGTGAATAGACTTTGAGCACAGGGGAGGACCATGGGCTGCAGGTGGACTGCAGACTGCACATGGGCTCTCTATACACAAATTACATTTTAATATATTTGCATGACGTAGATTTAGGACTGAAGCCCACAAAGACACGTTCAGCTCATTGTCTGGACTGTGGATGAACTTGTCCAAGACATGCCTTTACCAACTATTGGCCTGGTGGGCAACCCAGATGGCAGATTCTGGACTCTATGCGGTCCCCACAGCCACACACACTTTTTGGTTTATGGGGGTCCAGGTGTATCGTGACCCCGAGTATGTCCGCAAGGTGACTCTGAGCAAAGTGGTTGCCTCACTTCACAGAATGTCGGACGTTTGGCAGACGTTGCTGTTATCACCCATGGGTAGAGTCTCGCTGGTGAAAATAGTTGCCCTACTATAATTACTATAGGTGTTTCCTAGTGTGCCATTACTATTGCCCCACAAGGTATTCACAAACGATTGTCTCTCTGAGCTAAATGTGGGCCACATAGAGAAGCTATTTGCTGATGGCTACAAACTGTATTATCGTCAACTAGAATGGCACATTACGTGGATAGTCCCGGATTCACTGCCCGAGGGAGGCAGCCAGCCTGTGGCCGCACAGGCAAGGGGAGAATGTACTCAGCAATGTGCTGGGTCAGGTTTGAGGTGTAGGACATATATATATCATGGCTGATATGAGTGGCTCTGCACTGCTGGTCCTGCAACGCGCAGCCTCAGAGGGCAGGTGTGGTTTATTGACCAGATTTGCTGTTGTGGTGTCTGCCAGCCTTTGCCAGGATCTGGCGATTGGCACATCGTTCTCAGTGGCGATGCACCTCTATAGATGACCTTGGCCAGCTGTCTCAGCGGGGACTTCCCTCACATTTGCAGACCTCCAAGAGATATATGCTATCCTGGCTGGGCAATTTTTGACACAGGGGGCACTGATGGGGGTCGTCAGTAAGACATTGGAAGACCCGAGCAATTAACCAGATGCAGACCTGGTACTACAGGTACTGTTGACATGGAGCCCCGGGTACCACAGGATCACTAACATATATGGGGTGCTGACTTGGACAAGTGGCAGGGCTCTGTATGGCCTGAGGGAGCGCTGGAGCAGGGATCTGCAAATAGAACTAACAGCCGAACTAGAACAAAGTCCTGAGCCACATCTGCAGGGTCTTGCGAAACGCACGACTGAAGCTCCTGCAGTGAAACTATGTCCACCGGACGTATCTCGCCCGGTGCCATCTCCACCGGATGTTCAGCACAGTATCATACGGGGTGCTGGGGTGTGATTTTTGCCACATGACATGGCAGTGTATGGTGCTTCAGCCCTTGTGGGTCATGGTATCTGCTGGGGTTGATGTCCGGCCCAAGGTGGACGGGGCAGACACAGGTTTTCAGACTTGGTGCTGGTGAGGCGAGAAATAGTGAGACATTGGAGGGCGGGCATGATGCCCCAGCTCGCAATATGGCGTGGCAATGTACCCAGCTGGGAAAAAGTGGAGGACGACATGTTACAGCGGCTCCAAAGACAGATGGGACACCCTAGCTACTTCATGGGGTGAGACATGATTCTGCTAGAGCTAGAACCTGACCCAGATGGACAACCACCCGGAGGGAGTATCAGGTTGGGCTGATGCCCTACAGGGGCACCAACAGCTGATGAGGATGTCCAGGATTCGACGGGCAGAATTGGGGTTGGGCAGACTGGACCCTGTATTTTGGCAGGGGGTCCGCCCCACACATGACTGGGATCTGTGGGGGACACAATCTCCACTCCCTGCGTCTGCACAACCAGTTAAATGCCACAGGGTGGGCCAAGGGGGGCAGGAAGGTGGAATCTGACTGCATCGTTGCCCCCACGTTTTCCTGGTGTTTTGATGGTTTTTGACTTAGATTGGCTGGGATCCCTGCTAATCAGGTCCCCAGCCTGTCTGCTTTCCTCTTTAAAGTGATTCCATGTACTTTAGGTACATTCCAGATAGTTTACTGGGTTACCCTTGTGAGTCCCTGATATATGGTATCTTAGGTACTAAGTGCATAGGTACCCCAGAGGCCTACCAGGGGATGAAGCATGTATTATGCCACCCCAGGGAAGCCTTCTAAAGTGGCACCACAGGACTGCTACTGCAGCCTGGGTAAGGTGGTGCATGCACAGCTTACTAAGATATAAGTTACCTATATCTACCTTTAATCACTGATACATATAAACCTATAAGTCACTCCTATGGCAGGCCTTATCAATCCTGAAGGCAGAGTGCTTGGTTTTGTGTGAGAGGGTGCCCATGCATGAGCTGGACTCCTCTGCAGCTTTCGGAATCTACTCTCTGAGGCTGTTCTGTGATGCAGCCAGACCATATACTCTTAAGTGCATTATAACCTCGCGGTAAATGCTAACTTTGGAATGGCTATATGGAAACATGTTGTGTTTGGTGTCAAACACTATGGAATCCTACCCCCGCCAGTCCTGGAGGTGGGGGTAGAATTCCACCCTTCTAGAGGGAGAGACATGTACACACTGACCTAACCGGTAATAGTTTAAAAGAGCCCCAGCATCACAAAATGGATGCTGCAGTCACAGACACGAGTCTGACCTCCTGCTGCCTGACAAAACTCCGGCAGGGGAGGCCTAAAGGCAGGGTGCAACATATGATACAGGCAGGACATGTACTTTACATGTCCTGATAGTAACACATACAAAATTATTGTTTTTACTGTGGAAAGACATGGTCGCCCAATTGTCGAGTACAGGGTTATATGCTGACCCCTTAGCTGTGCTAACTCCTGAATGGTACGACCAAAGTGGGCACTTCAGGGTATCAAACAACTTGTTACATTAAGCCTGACTTGTATCTCAATTTTAAATTAATGTAACTTGCTGCAGTGTGCAGCTTTAGCAAAGTTGCCACTTTGTTGCCTTCAAAACTCCTGAGACATTCCAGGCACACAAAAAGCCTGTTCCACGAGAGAGCTTTCTGCTCTCCTGGAGAGATGCGCTAACAACTCTTAGGAAGGAGAACATTGAAGGATTCCAGACCACCTCCCTCCTGCAGGAAGCCACTTGGGAGTTAGCCGCAAAACACAGGCTTCAATGTGAAGCCGCCTTTGAAGGGCAGACGTGCAGCACCATTGTTGAGGTAGACAGACAAAATAATTAACAACAAGGGGTGGTGATGGACAGAGTCTCTGAATTAAGCAGAAAACTCTCACCCAGTCAAGAGATCAGGGCTAGATCCAACACCGTTTTTTAGCTCACTGCATCATCCCAGTTTCAGAACCTGGCTGTATGCAAATTAGTCTGTTCCTGTCCCAGTGCATGATGGGAACAGGGCAAACCAAACTACAAAGCCAATTCTTACACTGGAAAGGAAACAAGCTACCGGGGACCGGTTTCTGGCATTTCAGCCTCTTCGGCCCGGCTTGCTTGAATCCTGATGGTGCAGTGAGCAAGGGACTCATGTCTGAGCATACCCTTCCACGCTTAGGGTGGACAAAATAATTAACAACAAGGGGTGGTGATGGACAGAGTCTCTGAATTAAGCAGAGAACTCTCACCCAGTCAAGAGATCAGGGCTAGATCCAACACCGTTTTTTAGCTCACTGCATCATCCCAGTTTCAGAACCTGGCTGTATGCAAATTAGTCTGTTCCTGTCCCAGTGCATGATGGGAACAGGGCAAACCAAACTACAAAGCCAATTCTTACACTGGAAAGGAAACAAGCTACCGGGGACCGGTTTCTGGCATTTCAGCCTCTTCGGCCCGGCTTGCTTGAATCCTGATGGTGCAGTGAGCAAGGGACTCATGTCTGAGCATACCCTTCCACGCTTAGGGTGGACAAAATAATTAACAACAAGGGGTGGTGATGGACAGAGTCTCTGAATTAAGCAGAAAACTCTCACCCAGTCAAGAGATCAGGGCTAGATCCAACACCGTTTTTTAGCTCACTGCATCATCCCAGTTTCAGAACCTGGCTGTATGCAAATTAGTCTGTTCCTGTCCCAGTGCATGATGGGAACAGGGCAAACCAAACTACAAAGCCAATTCTTACACTGGAAAGGAAACAAGCTACCGGGGACCGGTTTCTGGCATTTCAGCCTCTTCGGCCCGGCTTGCTTGAATCCTGATGGTGCAGTGAGCAAGGGACTCATGTCTGAGCATACCCTTCCACGCTTAGGGTGGACAAAATAATTAACAACAAGGGGTGGTGATGGACAGAGTCTCTGAATTAAGCAGAAAACTCTCACCCAGTCAAGAGATCAGGGCTAGATCCAACACCGTTTTTTAGCTCACTGCATCATCCCAGTTTCAGAACCTGGCTGTATGCAAATTAGTCTGTTCCTGTCCCAGTGCATGATGGGAACAGGGCAAACCAAACTACAAAGCCAATTCTTACACTGGAAAGGAAACAAGCTACCGGGGACCGGTTTCTGGCATTTCAGCCTCTTCGGCCCGGCTTGCTTGAATCCTGATGGTGCAGTGAGCAAGGGACTCATGTCTGAGCATACCCTTCCACGCTTAGGGTGGACAAAATAATTAACAACAAGGGGTGGTGATGGACAGAGTCTCTGAATTAAGCAGAAAACTCTCACCCAGTCAAGAGATCAGGGCTAGATCCAACACCGTTTTTTAGCTCACTGCATCATCCCAGTTTCAGAACCTGGCTGTATGCAAATTAGTCTGTTCCTGTCCCAGTGCATGATGGGAACAGGGCAAACCAAACTACAAAGCCAATTCTTACACTGGAAAGGAAACAAGCTACCGGGGACCGGTTTCTGGCATTTCAGCCTCTTCGGCCCGGCTTGCTTGAATCCTGATGGTGCAGTGGACAGACTAATTTGCATACAGCCAGGTTCTGAAACTGGGATGGTGCAATGAGCTAAAAAACGGTGTTGGATCTAGCCCTGATCTCTTGACTGGGTGAGAGTGCTCTGCTTAATTCAGAGACTCTGTCCATCACCACCCCTTGTTGTAAATTATTTTGTCCACCCTAAGCGTGGAAGGGTATACTCAGATGTGAGTCCCTTGCTCATTGCACCATCAGGATTCAAGCAAGCCGGGCCGAAGACGCCTGAAATGGCAGAAACCGGTCCCCGGAAGCTTGTTTCCTTCCCAGTGTAAGAATTGGCTTTTGTAGTCTGGTCTGCCCTGTTCCCATGATGCACTGGGCCAGGGACAGACTAATTTGCATACAGCCAGGTTCTGAAACTGGGATGGTGCAATGAGCTAAAAAACGGTGTTGGATCTAGCCCTGATCTCTTGACTGGGTGAGAGTACTCTGCTTAATTCAGAGACTCTGTCCATCACCACCCCTTGTTGTAAATTATTTTGTCCACCCTAAGCGTGGAAGGGTATACTCAGATGTGAGTCCCTTGCTCATTGCACCATCAGGATTCAAGCAAGCCGGGCCGAAGACGCCTGAAATGGCAGAAACCGGTCCCCGGAAGCTTGTTTCCTTCCCAGTGTAAGAATTGGCTTTTGTAGTCTGGTCTGCCCTGTTCCCATGATGCACTGGGCCAGGGACAGACTAATTTGCATACAGCCAGGTTCTGAAACTGGGATGGTGCAATGAGCTAAAAAACGGTGTTGGATCTAGCCCTGATCTCTTGACTGGGTGAGAGTACTCTGCTTAATTCAGAGACTCTGTCCATCACCACCCCTTGTTGTAAATTATTTTGTCCACCCTAAGCGTGGAAGGGTATACTCAGATGTGAGTCCCTTGCTCATTGCACCATCAGGATTCAAGCAAGCCGGGCCGAAGACGCCTGAAATGGCAGAAACCGGTCCCCGGAAGCTTGTTTCCTTCCCAGTGTAAGAATTGGCTTTTGTAGTCTGGTCTGCCCTGTTCCCATGATGCACTGGGCCAGGGACAGACTAATTTGCATACAGCCAGGTTCTGAAACTGGGATGGTGCAATGAGCTAAAAAACGGTGTTGGATCTAGCCCTGATCTCTTGACTGGGTGAGAGTACTCTGCTTAATTCAGAGACTCTGTCCATCACCACCCCTTGTTGTAAATTATTTTGTCCACCCTAAGCGTGGAAGGGTATACTCAGATGTGAGTCCCTTGCTCATTGCACCATCAGGATTCAAGCAAGCCGGGCCGAAGACGCCTGAAATGGCAGAAACCGGTCCCCGGAAGCTTGTTTCCTTCCGAGTGTAAGAATTGGCTTTTGTAGTCTGGTCTGCCCTGTTCCCATGATGCACTGGGCCAGGGACAGACTAATTTGCATACAGCCAGGTTCTGAAACTGGGATGGTGCAATGAGCTAAAAAACGGTGTTGGATCTAGCCCTGATCTCTTGACTGGGTGAGAGTACTCTGCTTAATTCAGAGACTCTGTCCATCACCACCCCTTGTTGTAAATTATTTTGTCCACCCTAAGCGTGGAAGGGTATACTCAGATGTGAGTCCCTTGCTCATTGCACCATCAGGATTCAAGCAAGCCGGGCCGAAGACGCCTGAAATGGCAGAAACCGGTCCCCGGAAGCTTGTTTCCTTCCCAGTGTAAGAATTGGCTTTTGTAGTCTGGTCTGCCCTGTTCCCATGATGCACTGGGCCAGGGACAGACTAATTTGCATACAGCCAGGTTCTGAAACTGGGATGGTGCAATGAGCTAAAAAACGGTGTTGGATCTAGCCCTGATCTCTTGACTGGGTGAGAGTACTCTGCTTAATTCAGAGACTCTGTCCATCACCACCCCTTGTTGTAAATTATTTTGTCCACCCTAAGCGTGGAAGGGTATACTCAGATGTGAGTCCCTTGCTCATTGCACCATCAGGATTCAAGCAAGCCGGGCCGAAGACGCCTGAAATGGCAGAAACCGGTCCCCGGAAGCTTGTTTCCTTCCCAGTGTAAGAATTGGCTTTTGTAGTCTGGTCTGCCCTGTTCCCATGATGCACTGGGCCAGGGACAGACTAATTTGCATACAGCCAGGTTCTGAAACTGGGATGGTGCAATGAGCTAAAAAACGGTGTTGGATCTTGCCCTGATCTCTTGACTGGGTGAGAGTACTCTGCTTAATTCAGAGACTCTGTCCATCACCACCCCTTGTTGTAAATTATTTTGTCCACCCTAAGCGTGGAAGGGTATACTCAGATGTGAGTCCCTTGCTCATTGCACCATCAGGATTCAAGCAAGCCGGGCCGAAGACGCCTGAAATGGCAGAAACCGGTCCCCGGAAGCTTGTTTCCTTCCCAGTGTAAGAATTGGCTTTTGTAGTCTGGTCTGCCCTGTTCCCATGATGCACTGGGCCAGGGACAGACTAATTTGCATACAGCCAGGTTCTGAAACTGGGATGGTGCAATGAGCTAAAAAACGGTGTTGGATCTAGCCCTGATCTCTTGACTGGGTGAGAGTACTCTGCTTAATTCAGAGACTCTGTCCATCACCACCCCTTGTTGTAAATTATTTTGTCCACCCTAAGCGTGGAAGGGTATACTCAGATGTGAGTCCCTTGCTCATTGCACCATCAGGATTCAAGCAAGCCGGGCCGAAGACGCCTGAAATGGCAGAAACCGGTCCCCGGAAGCTTGTTTCCTTCCCAGTGTAAGAATTGGCTTTTGTAGTCTGGTCTGCCCTGTTCCCATGATGCACTGGGCCAGGGACAGACTAATTTGCATACAGCCAGGTTCTGAAACTGGGATGGTGCAATGAGCTAAAAAACGGTGTTGGATCTAGCCCTGATCTCTTGACTGGGTGAGAGTACTCTGCTTAATTCAGAGACTCTGTCCATCACCACCCCTTGTTGTAAATTATTTTGTCCACCCTAAGCGTGGAAGGGTATACTCAGATGTGAGTCCCTTGCTCATTGCACCATCAGGATTCAAGCAAGCCGGGCCGAAGACGCCTGAAATGGCAGAAACCGGTCCCCGGAAGCTTGTTTCCTTCCCAGTGTAAGAATTGGCTTTTGTAGTCTGGTCTGCCCTGTTCCCATGATGCACTGGGCCAGGGACAGACTAATTTGCATACAGCCAGGTTCTGAAACTGGGATGGTGCAATGAGCTAAAAAACGGTGTTGGATCTAGCCCTGATCTCTTGACTGGGTGAGAGTACTCTGCTTAATTCAGAGACTCTGTCCATCACCACCCCTTGTTGTAAATTATTTTGTCCACCCTAAGCGTGGAAGGGTATACTCAGATGTGAGTCCCTTGCTCATTGCACCATCAGGATTCAAGCAAGCAGGGCCGAAGACGCCTGAAATGGCAGAAACCGGTCCCCGGAAGCTTGTTTCCTTCCCAGTGTAAGAATTGGCTTTTGTAGTCTGGTCTGCCCTGTTCCCATGATGCACTGGGCCAGGGACAGACTAATTTGCATACAGCCAGGTTCTGAAACTGGGATGGTGCAATGAGCTAAAAAACGGTGTTGGATCTAGCCCTGATCTCTTGACTGGGTGAGAGTACTCTGCTTAATTCAGAGACTCTGTCCATCACCACCCCTTGTTGTAAATTATTTTGTCCACCCTAAGCGTGGAAGGGTATACTCAGATGTGAGTCCCTTGCTCATTGCACCATCAGGATTCAAGCAAGCCGGGCCGAAGACGCCTGAAATGGCAGAAACCGGTCCCCGGAAGCTTGTTTCCTTCCCAGTGTAAGAATTGGCTTTTGTAGTCTGGTCTGCCCTGTTCCCATGATGCACTGGGCCAGGGACAGACTAATTTGCATACAGCCAGGTTCTGAAACTGGGATGGTGCAATGAGCTAAAAAACGGTGTTGGATCTTGCCCTGATCTCTTGACTGGGTGAGAGTACTCTGCTTAATTCAGAGACTCTGTCCATCACCACCCCTTGTTGTAAATTATTTTGTCCACCCTAAGCGTGGAAGGGTATACTCAGATGTGAGTCCCTTGCTCATTGCACCATCAGGATTCAAGCAAGCCGGGCCGAAGACGCCTGAAATGGCAGAAACCGGTCCCCGGAAGCTTGTTTCCTTCCCAGTGTAAGAATTGGCTTTTGTAGTCTGGTCTGCCCTGTTCCCATGATGCACTGGGCCAGGGACAGACTAATTTGCATACAGCCAGGTTCTGAAACTGGGATGGTGCAATGAGCTAAAAAACGGTGTTGGATCTAGCCCTGATCTCTTGACTGGGTGAGAGTACTCTGCTTAATTCAGAGACTCTGTCCATCACCACCACCCCTTGTTGTAAATTATTTTGTCCACCCTAAGCGTGGAAGGGTATACTCAGATGTGAGTCCCTTGCTCATTGCACCATCAGGATTCAAGCAAGCCGGGCCGAAGACGCCTGAAATGGCAGAAACCGGTCCCCGGAAGCTTGTTTCCTTCCCAGTGTAAGAATTGGCTTTTGTAGTCTGGTCTGCCCTGTTCCCATGATGCACTGGGCCAGGGACAGACTAATTTGCATACAGCCAGGTTCTGAAACTGGGATGGTGCAATGAGCTAAAAAACGGTGTTGGATCTAGCCCTGATCTCTTGACTGGGTGAGAGTACTCTGCTTAATTCAGAGACTCTGTCCATCACCACCCCTTGTTGTAAATTATTTTGTCCACCCTAAGCGTGGAAGGGTATACTCAGATGTGAGTCCCTTGCTCATTGCACCATCAGGATTCAAGCAAGCCGGGCCGAAGACGCCTGAAATGGCAGAAACCGGTCCCCGGAAGCTTGTTTCCTTCCCAGTGTAAGAATTGGCTTTTGTAGTCTGGTCTGCCCTGTTCCCATGATGCACTGGGCCAGGGACAGACTAATTTGCATACAGCCAGGTTCTGAAACTGGGATGGTGCAATGAGCTAAAAAACGGTGTTGGATCTAGCCCTGATCTCTTGACTGGGTGAGAGTACTCTGCTTAATTCAGAGACTCTGTCCATCACCACCCCTTGTTGTAAATTATTTTGTCCACCCTAAGCGTGGAAGGGTATACTCAGATGTGAGTCCCTTGCTCATTGCACCATCAGGATTCAAGCAAGCCGGGCCGAAGACGCCTGAAATGGCAGAAACCGGTCCCCGGAAGCTTGTTTCCTTCCCAGTGTAAGAATTGGCTTTTGTAGTCTGGTCTGCCCTGTTCCCATGATGCACTGGGCCAGGGACAGACTAATTTGCATACAGCCAGGTTCTGAAACAGGGATGGTGCAATGAGCTAAAAAACGGTGTTGGATCTAGCCCTGATCTCTTGACTGGGTGAGAGTACTCTGCTTAATTCAGAGACTCTGTCCATCACCACCCCTTGTTGTAAATTATTTTGTCCACCCTAAGCGTGGAAGGGTATACTCAGATGTGAGTCCCTTGCTCATTGCACCATCAGGATTCAAGCAAGCCGGGCCGAAGACGCCTGAAATGGCAGAAACCGGTCCCCGGAAGCTTGTTTCCTTCCCAGTGTAAGAATTGGCTTTTGTAGTCTGGTCTGCCCTGTTCCCATGATGCACTGGGCCAGGGACAGACTAATTTGCATACAGCCAGGTTCTGAAACTGGGATGGTGCAATGAGCTAAAAAACGGTGTTGGATCTAGCCCTGATCTCTTGACTGGGTGAGAGTACTCTGCTTAATTCAGAGACTCTGTCCATCACCACCCCTTGTTGTAAATTATTTTGTCCACCCTAAGCGTGGAAGGGTATACTCAGATGTGAGTCCCTTGCTCATTGCACCATCAGGATTCAAGCAAGCCGGGCCGAAGACGCCTGAAATGGCAGAAACCGGTCCCCGGAAGCTTGTTTCCTTCCCAGTGTAAGAATTGGCTTTTGTAGTCTGGTCTGCCCTGTTCCCATGATGCACTGGGCCAGGGACAGACTAATTTGCATACAGCCAGGTTCTGAAACTGGGATGGTGCAATGAGCTAAAAAACGGTGTTGGATCTAGCCCTGATCTCTTGACTGGGTGAGAGTACTCTGCTTAATTCAGAGACTCTGTCCATCACCACCCCTTGTTGTAAATTATTTTGTCCACCCTAAGCGTGGAAGGGTATACTCAGATGTGAGTCCCTTGCTCATTGCACCATCAGGATTCAAGCAAGCCGGGCCGAAGACGCCTGAAATGGCAGAAACCGGTCCCCGGAAGCTTGTTTCCTTCCCAGTGTAAGAATTGGCTTTTGTAGTCTGGTCTGCCCTGTTCCCATGATGCACTGGGCCAGGGACAGACTAATTTGCATACAGCCAGGTTCTGAAACTGGGATGGTGCAATGAGCTAAAAAACGGTGTTGGATCTTGCCCTGATCTCTTGACTGGGTGAGAGTACTCTGCTTAATTCAGAGACTCTGTCCATCACCACCCCTTGTTGTAAATTATTTTGTCCACCCTAAGCGTGGAAGGGTATACTCAGATGTGAGTCCCTTGCTCATTGCACCATCAGGATTCAAGCAAGCCGGGCCGAAGACGCCTGAAATGGCAGAAACCGGTCCCCGGAAGCTTGTTTCCTTCCCAGTGTAAGAATTGGCTTTTGTAGTCTGGTCTGCCCTGTTCCCATGATGCACTGGGCCAGGGACAGACTAATTTGCATACAGCCAGGTTCTGAAACTGGGATGGTGCAATGAGCTAAAAAACGGTGTTGGATCTAGCCCTGATCTCTTGACTGGGTGAGAGTACTCTGCTTAATTCAGAGACTCTGTCCATCACCACCCCTTGTTGTAAATTATTTTGTCCACCCTAAGCGTGGAAGGGTATACTCAGATGTGAGTCCCTTGCTCATTGCACCATCAGGATTCAAGCAAGCCGGGCCGAAGACGCCTGAAATGGCAGAAACCGGTCCCCGGAAGCTTGTTTCCTTCCCAGTGTAAGAATTGGCTTTTGTAGTCTGGTCTGCCCTGTTCCCATGATGCACTGGGCCAGGGACAGACTAATTTGCATACAGCCAGGTTCTGAAACTGGGATGGTGCAATGAGCTAAAAAACGGTGTTGGATCTAGCCCTGATCTCTTGACTGGGTGAGAGTACTCTGCTTAATTCAGAGACTCTGTCCATCACCACCCCTTGTTGTAAATTATTTTGTCCACCCTAAGCGTGGAAGGGTATACTCAGATGTGAGTCCCTTGCTCATTGCACCATCAGGATTCAAGCAAGCCGGGCCGAAGACGCCTGAAATGGCAGAAACCGGTCCCCGGAAGCTTGTTTCCTTCCCAGTGTAAGAATTGGCTTTTGTAGTCTGGTCTGCCCTGTTCCCATGATGCACTGGGCCAGGGACAGACTAATTTGCATACAGCCAGGTTCTGAAACTGGGATGGTGCAATGAGCTAAAAAACGGTGTTGGATCTAGCCCTGATCTCTTGACTGGGTGAGAGTACTCTGCTTAATTCAGAGACTCTGTCCATCACCACCCCTTGTTGTAAATTATTTTGTCCACCCTAAGCGTGGAAGGGTATACTCAGATGTGAGTCCCTTGCTCATTGCACCATCAGGATTCAAGCAAGCCGGGCCGAAGACGCCTGAAATGGCAGAAACCGGTCCCCGGAAGCTTGTTTCCTTCCCAGTGTAAGAATTGGCTTTTGTAGTCTGGTCTGCCCTGTTCCCATGATGCACTGGGCCAGGGACAGACTAATTTGCATACAGCCAGGTTCTGAAACTGGGATGGTGCAATGAGCTAAAAAACGGTGTTGGATCTAGCCCTGATCTCTTGACTGGGTGAGAGTACTCTGCTTAATTCAGAGACTCTGTCCATCACCACCCCTTGTTGTAAATTATTTTGTCCACCCTAAGCGTGGAAGGGTATACTCAGATGTGAGTCCCTTGCTCATTGCACCATCAGGATTCAAGCAAGCCGGGCCGAAGACGCCTGAAATGGCAGAAACCGGTCCCCGGAAGCTTGTTTCCTTCCCAGTGTAAGAATTGGCTTTTGTAGTCTGGTCTGCCCTGTTCCCATGATGCACTGGGCCAGGGACAGACTAATTTGCATACAGCCAGGTTCTGAAACTGGGATGGTGCAATGAGCTAAAAAACGGTGTTGGATCTAGCCCTGATCTCTTGACTGGGTGAGAGTACTCTGCTTAATTCAGAGACTCTGTCCATCACCACCCCTTGTTGTAAATTATTTTGTCCACCCTAAGCGTGGAAGGGTATACTCAGATGTGAGTCCCTTGCTCATTGCACCATCAGGATTCAAGCAAGCCGGGCCGAAGACGCCTGAAATGGCAGAAACCGGTCCCCGGAAGCTTGTTTCCTTCCCAGTGTAAGAATTGGCTTTTGTAGTCTGGTCTGCCCTGTTCCCATGATGCACTGGGCCAGGGACAGACTAATTTGCATACAGCCAGGTTCTGAAACTGGGATGGTGCAATGAGCTAAAAAACGGTGTTGGATCTAGCCCTGATCTCTTGACTGGGTGAGAGTACTCTGCTTAATTCAGAGACTCTGTCCATCACCACCCCTTGTTGTAAATTATTTTGTCCACCCTAAGCGTGGAAGGGTATACTCAGATGTGAGTCCCTTGCTCATTGCACCATCAGGATTCAAGCAAGCCGGGCCGAAGACGCCTGAAATGGCAGAAACCGGTCCCCGGAAGCTTGTTTCCTTCCCAGTGTAAGAATTGGCTTTTGTAGTCTGGTCTGCCCTGTTCCCATGATGCACTGGGCCAGGGACAGACTAATTTGCATACAGCCAGGTTCTGAAACTGGGATGGTGCAATGAGCTAAAAAACGGTGTTGGATCTAGCCCTGATCTCTTGACTGGGTGAGAGTACTCTGCTTAATTCAGAGACTCTGTCCATCACCACCCCTTGTTGTAAATTATTTTTGAGGTAGACAGACATGCATGGGTAACAGAGAGGGAAAAACACTTGTAAACCAGTTTGCCTAGGAGTGTGTATCCCTGTGGTAGCCACACCTCACTGGGGGTGGGCTGGTGATGTCTGTACACCGAGAGAGTAGGCAGAAAACAGTGCATCCTGGGGTAGAGTGGGGTAGGTGACTACCAACCACATTGGCTACCAACTACATCCTGCCCTGAGGGCACATTCAGAGCATAAAGGGGTCCCCCATGGCACCTAGACCTCAGCTCTCAACCAACTTCGAAGAAAGACCAAGGAAGGATTGCCCTGCTGCACCGAGGGACCAGCAAAGAGAAGGACTGTGCCTGCTGTGTCCTGCTCAAAGAAGGGGTTGTCTGTTGAGCCCAGTCAGGCCAAGAAACTCCGTGGGTCTGCTGAATGGCTTCCTGTTCACAGCAAAGGAGCACAACAGCTGAAGAAGCTTGCTGGGACATGTTGGTAGCCCAAAGTCTTCAAGCCAGTACCAGCCACAACAATCACACTGAGCAGCACTGAGTACCAAGACCCGATGCACGGAGCTGCACCAGAGTTTGCTGAGAACGGGAGTGCTGTCGGAGAGTTGCTGGGACCCTCAAAAGGTGAGTTAGCGACTCAGGAAGGATTGGCCTGTGATCAAGCCTGCAGGCGACTGGTAGTCGACTGGTGACTGGACTTAAACTAGACCACAGAGGACTTCGTGGGACTTCAATCCTACAAACAGGACACTCTCACCATCTTCCTGGACTGAGGAATTCCTGAAGTAAGACCATTGTCGACCACATTACATCCACAGCATCCTTAGTACATGTTCAGCACCCTTCATCATTGCATCAGAACCGCTCCATAGGAATGCCTTGCAACACAGATAAAGTGCCTGGAACTGGTGAAAGATTGCTTCTTCTGGGAAGGTAACTGTTCTTGAGGACATTGGTGGTCCGCTGTGACTCGACAACGAGGCAACGATGGAGGAGAGACAAAGGCAGCCATGAGGGGGCAAGTGTTTTTTTTAAAAAATATATATTTTGTGCCCCCCTCAGGTCCACCACCCCTGTTCCCTGCCAGCCGCCACTGAAAACAAAGAGTAAATATGACAGGACAACGGAAGACCTGGGGAGTAATTCAAACGGTATTGTCTCTGTCTTGTCAATTAGCTTCATGGCACAGAGTTGGAATACAGTACCTTTGCACTGATGTAAAAAACCTAAGGTATTTTAATGTTGCTCCTTGTGTAACTGGGAATGACGCAAACAACGTTTGCACCAGGACAAAGAAGGCGTGAATCAATTCTGCTGCTTTTACATAATAAGTGAAGAAAACATTTTCTCTGCTTTTCACATTTGAAACACTGGGAGTTGTTGGGACAAACTTAATTTGTTTCATGATTTTATTTTACCAAAAGAAGACACAATCCAAATTAGTTTAACAAATTATTTGTGGACTTCGTTATGAGTGTTAAAGTAAAGCTGAAGCAGGTAAATTAAGTCAATGGCAAAGAAAATGTGTGGTCTTTATCTTTAGCAATGGTTTCTGTTAGAAGGTGGTTCTGACACTATGGGCCGCCCGGATTTTTCGCTTTTTGAGCACCTAATTGTTGAGCTTTTACTGTGGGGGAGCCTCATAATCTGGGACTCACCCACAGTGAACTCATAATGAAGGAGACTGCATGGAGATTTTACTGGTGTCCGCCTGGCTTGACCAGGCCGCTGCGCAGCAGCTGGGGTATGGGACACGTGCTGGTTACATGCAGACACAGGTGTACATGCGTGTGCACACGTGTAGGGGCTGCGCAGGGGAGATTCCTAGCGTGCGCAGTCCAGGAGCAGCTACAGAGGGAATGGCGTGACCAGCTTATGCAGAATTGGGTGGTGACATGGAATAGGCTTTATATCCTGGGAAGGACCATGCCAGGGAAAGTCAGTGTGTTTTTACTTCATTATTTACCTATGGGGATGTGGGGCCCATGGCTAAAATGACTTCCACAAAGCCTACAGATTCCAGACACGCACGAATGTCCAGTGTAGCAGATGTGAACATGAGTATTCTGCAAAGTCCAAAGTCATATTTGTACTGCTTTTGGGTCGTCCAGAAATGTCATATTTCTCTGAGTCCCTGGCTGGGGTCTGGCCATGGCAGGTTAGATTAATGACCTTTCTTCCCAGAGCAAGATCTTCCCTCCAAGGAGAAAAGATAGGTGGAGCTAAAGCCAATCCATCAACTGCTGTCGCTGGGTGCCAGGCACCAGTTTGCACCCAGGAGAGAAGGCAGTCAAGGGGGAAGGAGTTGGGTTTCAGAGGCCATGTGGCCAGAGACACTGGACGACTCCGTTTTGAACTACCCAGAGGCTGGACAAGAAGGAGGGAGGGGGCAGGGAAGTGATGTGTCGCTGTGTGATAGGACACACAGAGACTTCCTGCCAGCCCCCTACTCAACTTTTAAAAAGTACTTGCACAGGAGGAGAAGCTCTCTCTGGGGTGTGGTCTGCGGAGGCGAAAGGTGCTGGATCCTGGTGCAATGGGCAGTTGGAAGGAGGAAACCCCTGACTGCCCCCCAGGCCCCTAACAGTGCCAGAAGAAGAGCCCAGGATCGTGGCGCAGAAGAGAGGGCCTCTGCGCAGGGAGAAGAGAGGCGCAGGGAGCCCGTGAAAACCGCTCCCTGCAGAATGCACCCTCTTGGAGACCCGGAGGACGGAGGAGAGTGCTCCCAGTGGCTGGGGGACGCCACCAGGGAATACTGTATGGTGGTAGGAGATGCTCAGTCAGGGTCATGTGTCACTAAGGCAGGTGTAGCCTGTTTAATGCTTGTGGAGGTAATGGGGGGGTCGCCATTGGGATGGCGCCAGTGCGCAGGGCCCTCGCTCCAGGTTAAGACTAATTCACTGCATTGGGGGCAAGATGATGTGCATACATGGGAGTGGTGGTACTAGACCCCACCCCCCCTGCGGGAGGGGTGGAGATGTTATGCAATGTCACAAAGTAATTCCATCAGCTTATGTATATTTGTAAATTGGTGCATAGTATTGAGTGGTGTGTGTGTTTAATAAATGTACTCTTACTTTTATAAAGCAAAGTACAGACTGGACAATCAATTATTGAGTATTATTTTTGCGCACCTGCAAATGGCGATTACTAGCCCACACCACCTCCTTTGAGTAAGCCTCAGACTGCTCTGCAACGCTACCCTCTGAGAGTCAGGCGCTGCCCTAGGGTGTTTGGTTCCCAGAGAAGGACAAATGCGTCATGTTATTTGTGCAGGCCTCACAGATACTGCCTCGTTTTCCAACATTGGTGTCTAGCGGCGGGAAACATAGTATCCCATTCTGGTGTGCAAATATAGCATTTGATAAGTCCAGTTTAGCCACACATTACCTATGCAGTAATGAGCAAATGGAAGAGCGTAAGGCTCTGAGAAGAGTTCAAAGTTTGGGTTATGTGAGCTAAAGGTATGGGAAAGGAAAGCCACGCGCCCATATGTGTCATGTGAAGATATTATGGTTTAAATGTAAACTGTATTGATATGACCGCACTATGTTGATTATCATGGGCTAGCGGGATGGTGCTTTCCAGGAAATGATTACAAACAAATGTTCTAAACCATATTGTACGCCTTTGAACCCTAACACTACATGCACTACACCTGCCTGAGGAGGGTGTCTCCTCAAGAGATAGGGACAGCAACTGATACCTACATCACAGAGGGGGGTGTAGGGGTGGATGGACCTTTATGGGGGTCAAGAGAAAAGGGGGTCCTGGGAGGTTCCCGCACTTTTTAAGGGCAGGGAGGGTTTCCACAGAAGGGGCCCCAGATATCCTTCCCCCGCTGAAAGTTTCTTGCTATTGGCGCAGGCCTAAACCACTTGAAGGGTGGGGCAGGAGTTTTCTTCACCCCGGGTGGTAACACCCCAAGGGTTCCCATGGTGGGGGACCCCAACAAACTTTTCCCACGGTGGGAGGAGAGTGTGGTAGAGTTCAGTGTCCGGCAGGTCCCCCAGGTTAACTGGGGGGGAGGTGAGCAACCCAGGGGTGGCCCCTGGTAGTGGGTGGCCCCAAAGGAGGGTAGTTCTTGAGTGATGGTGTGTAGTGGTAGCCCCTAGGTGGGCTAGGTAACTGACCCAGTGAAGATCTGAGTGGGGGGGATGTGCTCCCTAGTTTTCAGTTGAAGGGTTAGTGGTGGACGGTGACCAGTCCGGTAGTTCCTGTGGGACTTGAACCCCAGGACCTGGAGCTGGTGGAGGGAACCTGAAGTGGTGGCTTGGGCGATGCCTAGCCGGTAACCAGTCAGGTAGGTCCTGTGGGACTTGGACCCAAGGACCAGGGGCATGGGGATGTTCCCCTAGCTCGAGGCAGGAGGTGGACTTCTGCATGGTAGTACCACCCTGAACACAGGTGGGGCCTATCTTCAGTGAAGGGACCCTGTGTTTCGCGAAGGGGTGGTGCAGGCCTAGCCAGGATCTTCAGGGTCCCTGGCTGAGGGTGGTAGTACTACCCTGAAGGCAGGTGGGGCCTATCTTAAGTGAAGGGACCCTGCTCTTCAGAAGGGGTGGTGCAGGCCATCCAGGGACCATGTAGGTCCCTGGACGGTCTCCCAGGGCGCTGCCAGGAGACTGGGGAGAGCCAGGAGAAGTGGGCCTGGGTCTAGCTAACTCGGGGCCCACAGGCTCTCTAAGGGTACTCCGGGAGGAGAGCGCACCTCTTGGAGGGAAGGGTGCATAGGCCCTGTTCTCGCAGCGGAGAACAAGAAGGGGGTCTAGGTTCCCGGGGTAGTTTCCGTGTGGAGCTGCTGACGGGGGGAATGAGCTGTAGGGGGTCTGTCAAGGCACCCTCAGTGTTCCTCCCTAGCACTGCCAGTGTGGTAGTGAGACCGGTCTGAGGTCCTATTTTTTGAGTCAGGCTAGTGGTCAGAGGAGCTTTTCTGTGTGGGAAAAGCATGAGTGGCTGTGCTTTCTTTAGGGAAGACAGTCATCCCGAAAGGGTGGTGGCAGCAAAATGACCTCAGCAGCAGGCTGAGGGTGAGGTTCCAGAGAGGTTGCATCTTTAGGATGCAAGGACCAAAACGGAGAGAGGGTACTGGTTGGAACAAACTCTGGAAGGGAGACCAGCTAGTGACCCGGGGATGGGGGTAGACCTATCCCGGGAGACCGCATCAGTGCTGAGGCACTGTCCCCTTGTCCAGAGAACGGGTAGGCATAGTGTTGCATGCCCTCGGGCAAAGGTGGGCCTAGTTAGGCTGAGTCCATGTAGACCATGAGTGACCTGGAGGTATCTAACCTAGAGCCTGGAAGGTTCTTAGGGTAGTCTGGGATCCCTGTCATGGGTGGAGATTTCATGGATGGGAGAGGCAGGTGGTCTGAGCGGATAACTGGTGAGTAAGGGGGGTCTGGTCAGAACCCCTTATAACTAGTTATCGCTGACTACGGGAAGTGTACCCATGTAGAATGGCTACTTCTTCCCTGTAGGAATCAGCTGGGCGCGGCGTGTGTTAGAAGGTGGTTCTGACACTATGGGCCGCCCGGATTTTTCGCTTTTTGAGCACCTAATTGTTGAGCTTTTACTGTGGGGGAGCCTCATAATCTGGGACTCACCCACAGTGAACTCATAATGAAGGAGACTGCATGGAGATTTTACTGGTGTCCGCCTGGCTTGACCAGGCCGCTGCGCAGCAGCTGGGGTATGGGACATGTGCTGGTTACATGCAGACACAGGTGTACATGCGTGTGCACACGTGTAGGGGCTGCGCAGGGGAGATTCCTAGTGTGCGCAGTCCAGGACCAGCTACAGAGGGAATGGCGTGACCAGCTTATGCAGAATTGGGTGGTGACATGGAATAGGCTTTATATCCTGGGAAGGACCATGCCAGGGAAAGTCAGTGTGTTTTTACTTCATTATTTCCCTATGGGGATGTGGGGCCCATGGCTAAAATGACTTCCACAAAGCCTACAGATTCCAGACACGCACGAATGTCCAGTGTAGCAGATGTGAACATGAGTATTCTGCAAAGTCCAAAGTCATATTTGTATTGCTTTTGGGTCGTCCAGAAATGTCATATTTCTCTGAGTCCCTGGCTGGGGTCTGGCCATGGCAGGTTAGATTAATGACCTTTCTTCCCAGAGCAAGATCTTCCCTCCAAGGAGAAAAGATAGGTGGAGCAAAAGCCAATCCATCAACTGCTGTCGCTGGGTGCCAGGCACCAGTTTGCACCCAGGAGAGAAGGCAGTCAAGGGGGAAGGATTTGGGTTTCAGAGGCCATGTGGCCAGAGACACTGGACGACTCCATTTTGAACTACCCAGAGGCTGGACAAGAAGGAGGGAGGGGGCAGGGAAGTGATGTGTCGCTGTGTGATAGGACACACAGAGACTTCCTGCCAGCCCCCTACTCAATTTTTAAAAAGTACTTGCACAGGAGGAGAAGCTCTCTCTGGGGTGTGGTCTGCGGAGGCGAAAGGTGCTGGAGCCTGGTGCAATGGGCAGTTGGAAGGAGGAAACCCCTGACTGCCCCCCAGGCCCCTAACAGCGCCAGAAGAAGAGCCCAGGATCGTGGCGCAGAAGAGAGGGCCTCTGCGCAGGGAGAAGAGAGGCGCAGGGAGCCCGTGAAAACCGCTCCCTGCAGAATGCACCCTCTTGGAGACCCGGAGGAGAGTGCTTCCAGTGGCTGGGGGACGCCACCAGGAGCGAGATGACGCGAAAATGGGGCAAATCGGACTCCAGGGGGCCGAGATATGCCCCCGAGAAGGTAGGCGACCTTTGACCCCGCCTTGGACCGACGACGAAGCGCGTGGGGCTCCGCCGCCGGTCGCGATCATGCCCCCGGGGTGGGTCAGGTCCCGGGGGCTGCCCCCGCCAAGAAGTAAAGCCGGGGGGCGCCGTCGCGTCCCCCGTGAAGATGCCCCCACGGGGTGCCAGGAGCCCACCCTGGCCCCCGCCGAAACCTGCGCCGGGGAGCGCCGTCGCGCTCCCCCAGAAGCGGTGCGGGAAGAGGGACCCGGGAGCCCAACTCCGGGCCCCGTGAGAGGAGGCGGGGGCGGGAGGCGCCGTCGCGCCCCCCCGCAAAGAAGAGGAGAGGAGGGGCCCGGGACCCCATCCCCGGACCCCGAGGCACCTGGGTGAGGGGGAGCGCCGTCGCGCCCCCCCATGCGAATCCGGGGGCCCGGGACCCCATCCCCGGGCCCCGATGTCAGAAGGAAGGAGGGGGGAGTGCTGCATCACTCCCCCGAGGCCAGCGGGAGCCGCGCTGGTCTTCGTGTCTTCCGCCGGAGCGGGCAGAAGAGAACAGAAGGGATTGGCCGGCTCCCGCGGCAGCACGGAAGAGTGCTGGCCGCGTGGGGAGCCGGCGGGGGCAGCTGGGGGTGGGCTCCCCAGGCTGCCCTCCAACAAAGGAGCATCGCGGGGGTCCCGGGGGACCGGGCCCCCAGGAAAGACCGTCGGTGGTGCGAGGGGCCCGGGTGGGACCGGGCCCCAGAAAAGAAGAGGAGCCGCCGGGGGTGGGCTCCCCAAGTCGTAGGTTCATCCCTGGGGGTCCGGGTGGGACCGGGCCCCCCCAATGAGGCCAGGAAAAGCGGTGAAGCGCCAGCGCGGCTCTCCCCGGAGCAGCGGGAGAGCCGCTCATCTAATATGCGGCCCAGCCCATAATGCCTTGCAGGCCAGGACCGGCCTGCAAGGGCTAACAGCGTGTTCTTTGCCTGTGGGGGCCCCAGGAGGGCAGGGTCACCCCTACACGAGTGTAAAGGTGCCGGGGGAGCTGCAGGAGCTACACAGTCTCCCCCAGCGCAAAGATGACGAGTCACCCTAGGTGTCCTGGGGATTTGAGAAGAATAACCCCTCCAGGGCTCAACTGGCAGTTAACACTCTCTGGGCTGGAACTTATGTTCTTCAGCTGAGGGTGTTTTGACAATTGTATCAAGGAGTGGAGAGCTGAGATGGAGGATGTCTAGAAAGGCGTCCCCTGGAGGTGAAGAGGTGTAATTGCACTGAACTGCGATTATTAATGGTTATTTCTTGTAGAGGGACTGACTTTCATCTGGTTAATGTGAGTTGCTGGTGCAAGGTGATGCCTTATGAAAAATAGATTTGAGTGGCTAGACATTCCTGCTAGGGTGTCTGACTGTAGATACTTAGACCGGTCAGTTTATCTGTGATGCCTTTAGGGGCTGTAATTGCAATGCATTCTAATGATTTCCAAATGTGCTGAGTACTGTCATTCTAAAGTGTGCCTAAACATGTATTCTTGCTGCTGCGCTTAGGTGAAGACCCCAGACTGTTAGCCCTTAAGATGAAGAGGTGAATACTGTATGGTGGTAGGAGATGCTCAGTCAGGGTCATGTGTCACTAAGGCAGGTGTAGCCTGTTTAATGCTTGTGGAGGTAATGGGGGGGGTCGCCATTGGGATGGCGCCAGTGCGCAGGGCCCTCGCTCCAGGTTAAGACCAATTCACTGCATTGGGGGCAAGATGATGTGCATACATGGGAGTGGTGGTACTAGACCCCACCCCCCCTGCGGGAGGGGTGGAGATGTTATGCAATGTCACAAAGTAATTCCATCAGCTTATGTATATTTGTAAATTGGTGCACAGTATTGAGTGGTGTGTGTGTTTAATAAAAGTACTCTTACTTTTATAAAGCAAAGTACAGACTGGACAATCAATTATTGAGTATTATTTTTGCGCACCTGCAAATGGCGATTACTAGCCCACACCACCTCCCTTGAGTAAGCCTCAGACTGCTCTGCAACGCTACCCTCTGAGACTCAGGCGCTGCCCTAGGGAATTTGGTTCCCAGTGAAGGACAAATGCGTCATGTTATTTGTGCAGGCCTCACAGATACTGCCTCGTTTTCCAACAGTTTCGCAATCTATTTTCTCATTTGTGCCCCATGAAAAAACGTCCTGATAAAACAGGATGGGCCCAAATTTGACTGCACGATTCCGTATTACAGAGGCAGAAATATAGTGCACAAATATTTGTTTACTAGTATTTTTATCAGTGAAAAGTTTCTTTAATACAGTCTCAAGTTTCCCATTGAAAGACAGAATCATTACAAAGAACATTCAGTAGGTGGAGAACGGTCGTCATGTATGTAATGCACAGAGGTATCCAAAGTGATGTATAGGGCATGTTATGGATATTAGCAAAATTGATGCTGTACAACATTGTTTTAGTGAAAACTCAACAAAGAAATATTTAAAAAAAACTACTTCTGTATATGCGATGCCTTTCCGTCGATGAAGCTGAGCTGTGACATTCAATAATTATTTGTCAGTGGATTTATAGAAGTAATAATCTTGTATTACATTCCAGCAAACCTAAAAGGGTCAGCCCGCTCAATAGAAGGCTCACCTTCCCCTCAATTCAACTGATTGGAGGATATCGAAATGGTGCTTTAAATCCTGTCAGCAGCGTGCAGCAGAACACCGTTCCCGGGACAGGATAATGGCAGGAAACTGTCAGACATTCGAAACCACAAATTGCACCTCTCAATTTGAAATAACTACTTATCAAATGGGAAATGAAAGCATATAATATCAGGGATATGCCACCAAATTAGCCACCAGGGCAACGCCGATTCATATCATTTAAAATGATAAGGTGAAACTGTAGGCGGGGACATGACCGATATTTACCCAGTTTACAAGGGTAAGTGAGTAAAGTCCACCCACCCATGCTTGCATACTTTAACTTTTCGGATATTCATCTGTTTTGGTCACTTATTTTATTCATTATAGTGGAGGGGAGAGGCACTAGAATTATGCTGTTCTATGCGCTACTGCTGTTTTAATACTCATTCATTAAGCTGATTAATAGCTGTATTTTTAAATCGAAATTTATATTATTTGCGCAAAGTGTTTTCTATTATTTGTTACTGGGCATTTCTTACCTGCTCCTCACGCTCTTGACCGCGTTCTGCCCCGGCATTGTGCCGTTTGTGCGGAGGGTCGTTCAATCGAGCGCCACTTCCTGTTTGCACACCACTTCCGCCCTGCCTCTCCACCTTGCAGTTTAGCGGTCTAGTGGCTTACGTAGCTCTCTGCATAAATGGCGGCCTGGTGGAAGCACAGCGGACGAGCGCAGCGGGAGCGCCGACTTTGCGCCGAAGTTGCGCCAAAGTTAAGCCCGTCTGCGCCGGTCCGCGGCCACCCGGGGCCAGTCATAATGCCCAACTCATTACTTAATCTTCTGCTGACCTTCTACTGCTCCGCCACACACTCCCCCTACAGGGCCACGCCGCAAAGACCGCTCTGGACTGTGGCATTCTTATTTCTCCAGAAACCTTCAGCCCTGTGATTCCGAGCCCCTGTTCGGCGTCGATATCCTCTTGTCCCAAATCGTCACCGCCTGGGGTCACTCCATTGACCGTGATATACCTCAATACATGGTCAATGGTGAAACACCAGCTGGAAATTTACCAACTATTAGACGATAGAGTTGTGGATATCCTTCTTTTATCAGAGACTTGGCTGACTGAGGACTGTGCCCCTGATATTCTTGCCGCCATCCCTGCCGGCTACTATATCCTGCAATCTAATCGACCAGCGGGGCAAGCTGGTGGGGGGGTGGCTGCCATCATTCGCTCCCAGTATACTTTTACTACTTTAGCCTGTGTAGCGATCCCTAGAACGGAAAGTCTTATCATTAAATTTACTTCTCCCAGGTCCTCTTTTATTGTTGTCCTTGTGTACAGACCCCCTGATTTCATGCCCTCCTTCCCTCAACAGTTTGGCGACCTTATCTCCCAACTTATCATTAACCATGCCAAGGTTATGATTATTGGTGATTTTAATTACTGGCCCTCTGATCCCCGGGAAAGTCATCTCTCGGAGGAATTTTCTGATCTCTTATCAGGTCTGAACTGTCGCCAACACATCACAATCCCTACTCACTGCAAAGGCCACATCCTCTATCAAGTGTGGACGGTCAATCTTGAAATCTCGTCCCCCATTGTGACCCCTTGCTCTTGGTCAGATCATTGTTTTATTTCCTTTTCCCTTATTCTGACTATCCCTAGTCGGCCTTTTCTCCCGACCAATTTCGCTGCTCGGAACTGGAAGAGAGCCAATCTGGTGGAACTTCATTCTATATTGGCCTCTACAGTCCCCCCGACTTCTGCCCTGGTGATTCACCAGGCATCCCTCCTTGATCAATGGCTGCTATCTGCCTGTAATACCGCCGCCCCTCTGAAAACTATAAAAACTAGGCGCCCCCATGACGCCCAGCGATGGTTTACGGACCAACTAAAGTTGGATAAACTTGCTTTACGCCAGGCGGAGCACCGCTGGAGGCGTAACTACGAACATCAGTTGAAAATCGAGTTCGTGGACCGTCTGAGAGCCTATAAAAAATCCATCTTATTGGCAAAAACAACTTATTTCTCCCAAAAAATCATGGAGTCTGCCTCTAAGGCAAAGGATATTTTCTCCATTGTGATCTTTGCCAGATCGTGTCACCCCCCAACCCCAACCTTCACAGTCCTTGTGCGACTCACTTAATACTTTTTTTATGGATAAAATCACCATCATTAAAAACAATATCCCCTTGCCCTCATCCCCCTTTACCTCCTAGAAATCTTTACTGCCTGGACGTCTTTCCCCCGATCTCCCTTTCAGAGTTCTGCTCACTGTTGTATAAAGTGAGCTCTGGCTCCCCCAATGATTGTTGCCCCCCCCAGGTCTTCAGGGAAATCTTTTTGGCCTGTCCCGACCCTCCCCTGGCATTACTTAACAACTCGCTTGCGACGGGGGTGGTCCCGGATTCCTTTAAACAGGCAGCCGTGATACCGATCCTGAAAAAGACCAATGCCGACCCTACGGTCTTGAGCAATTACAGGCCCATCTCCCTTCTCCCCTATTTGGGGAAAATTTTGGAGACTTATGTCACTCGCTGCCTGAGCGCTTTCATTGAGAGTTCATCCTTCTTGGAGGTCCAGCAAGCCGGTTTCCGCCCCCTCCACTCCACCGAGGCAGTCATCGTGGCTGTTATGGATACTCTAAGAAAGGGCGCCGATAATAACATCTCCCAAGCACTTATCTTGTTGGACTTATCGGCGGCTTTTGACACGGTCGATCATGCAATATTGATCGACCGTGTCAGAAATGCCGGAATTCAGGGCATAGCTCTCGAGTGGGTTAGATCCTTTCTGGACAGGCGTTCCCAGGCAGTGCACCTGTTTACCTTTTCCGCTTCTTACTCTCCCCTTTCCTGCGGTGTCCCACAGGGCTCCGCTCTATCCCCTTTACTATTTAATTTGTACATGCAGCCTTTGATTTTTTCCCTCTGCAATTCCGCAGCCACTATCTTCAATTACGCGGACGATTTACAGTTAATTTTTCCCATTGACACCTCCCTTTCCTCCCGCACCAGTTTTCAGTCCACCATGCTTGAGATCTCGGAATGGATGTACCCCAGCCAGCTTAAATTGAATCCCACCAAGACTGAGCTTGTACTGGTGGGTGGAGTAGCCAACCCATGGAACGACAGTTTTTGGCCTC
Organism: Lissotriton helveticus; assembly: GCF_964261635.1. Taxonomy (NCBI): domain Eukaryota; kingdom Metazoa; phylum Chordata; class Amphibia; order Caudata; family Salamandridae; genus Lissotriton; species Lissotriton helveticus. Next base: position 161,272,666 of record NC_136058.1, on the reverse strand, counting down.
CCTCGCTAGGGCTCTCTCCCTGCCCTGTCAACTCCGTGAAGAGTCTTGGCGTCGTCATCTCCAGTGACCTATCTATGAGGCCCCAGATCAGTGCGGTTACGTCATCCTGCTTCTTCCATCTACGCAGGATACGCAAAATCTGTAGATTTCTTACCAGAGACGCACTTATCCTTGTCATCATGGCCCTCGTCACGTCGAGAATTGACTACGCCAACACTCTGTATGCAGGAATTCCTGCATACCTTCTCCACAGGCTGCAACTGGTGCAAAATCAGGCAGCACGCCTGGTTTACCATCAACCTAAGCACCAGCATGTCTCGCCGCTACTGCGGAGCCACTGGCTCCCGGTGGCTAAGCGTTGCACTTTCAAAATGGGCTGCACGATTTTTAAAGCTCTGTCTGATCTGGCCCCTGCCTTCATTTCTTCCAACCTGAAGCGATATGTCTTCTCCAGAGATCTCCGTTCCTCTCACCATAACCTGTTAGTCATTCTCAAAATTAAACGGAAAAAACACTGCGGTTCCTGCTTCTCTTTTTTGGCCCCGAAAACCTGGAATTCTTTCCCCTCTGCTCCCCGACACTGCCCTACCTATGACTGCTTCCGTAGGATGTTAAAAACCTACCTCTTCCAGTCAGCCTTCGAGTAAACACACGTACCTGCCCCTCGCACTTGTTATGAGCGCCATGAAACCGTTTTGGTGACCGAGCACGGTATAACATTTTTTAACATAACATAACATAACATATGGCTGCAGCGTTTTCTGCATATTTATGGATTTGATTCACTTGCCAGATAACCCATCATCTTATGCATAGTTTTCAGATTTTAGCAAAAATGGCGTTTCTATCTCAAACAGATGAAAAAAGTCACTAAAAAATCTGCCACATCTTTGCCGCGTAGTGGTAGGGCACCTTTCAGCTACCCATTGCTGATACTAATGAGATGGGACCTTTGCTCAGACAATGTTAACATGTAAAAAGTGACAACATATTGAAGTAAAACTGCACAAAATGTGAATGATTACTCTGCCCAATTTGGCGTTACTTGTTGCGTGATTTAGTCAACTTTGCTGCATAATTTGGACTTTCCTGCCCATATATCTTCGGTGGCCCTAGTCATACGAGAGCTTGTGGTTTTGTTAGTTAAGAGGCTATGCCCACAAGACCAGGAGAGAGCAACACACCAATTTAGATCTGGGTGGTAAATCACGGCCACCATACGTTGAAACAGCTAGTTTATCTACTTGTACCATGTTGTAGAGGTTTCAGGGTGCCCCTACAGTAGGGTTGAGATGCTACCTTCGGTAGAGTGGCTGAAAAAAACCTGACATTTCTGATTCAGCCAATCCTATAATCAGACACAATTTATTTACTTATTTAAGTGCTTTTATCTAAACAAGATAACACATATTTGCTGTTTCTTGCCAAAATGAAGATAGCACAGTTTAATAACAAAGTATCCGTGGCAACCCACAAGCTGAAGTTTAGGGCCCAGCTGCCGCGGCCGGTAGTGGGAGTATCGGCCGGGCGGTGACGTGGGGAAGGGCAGGGTGGGGGGTAGTAATGTATCGATTACAGACTTTAAAAGGTAAGTAAACATAAAAATAAATAAAACGAATTTCGTTGCACACACTGCATCGCATTTGGTGATGCAGTGTCTGCAACGAAATTTGTTTTATTTATTTTTATGTTTACTTACCTTTTAAAGTCCGTAATCCATACATTACTACCCCCCACCCTGCCCCTCCCCACGTCACCGCCCAGCCGGTACTCCCACTACCGGCCGCGGCTGGGGCCCAGGTATTCCTAGCAAGCTACCCCTGTCAGAGTTGGGTTAATTAAAATGCACAGGTCACACAACTGTACATTCATCAGTATCACCTGAAGTTTCTTTAACAATAGATCTATTTTATTTTCCATTCATAAGTCCACATAACAACCTTCAGGGAGATCTATAGAAGAAACACTGCACTATCGAAGGGAAAGAATGAAAGGATCCTGCCCACCTACCATGAGCTGGTGGTGGGCTACACCACCTTTTCTTTCAGTAGATGACAACAACAGGGGAGTGGGTGAAATGGTTTATTTTGAAGTAAAGGATACTCCAAGCTTTTAATCTGTCAATTGTTGAATGGAGAGTCATTCATGCCACAATAAAAAATTCTAAGTCTAGACACATTTTCATTTTTTCCTGAATTCATCTGGATAGTTAGGGTAATTTAGGCGTTCACAATTAAAACATCTTTCTTTTGAGCTTTGATGCGTGCAAGAACTCAACAGCCACCCAACAGATCCTCTTAGAGACTGCCGGATATTTGTCACTTTTTAGGTTTTAGACCTTGGTACATATCTTCGGCATCCCATTAGAATTGCACTATTGTCACAGGGGGCGTCAACCTATAATTCACGCCATCTCTAACAACGTTGCATCAGAAGTGGGTGCTTCCTTCCGCCTAGGAATGCCTCACCATACCGCATTCAATTTTTGGGAAACTCTCCAAAAGTAAATGTCCCCACTACGTAGCCACCAACTGGCATCAAAGATTACTTTATATCTGTGAAAGTCAGAAATAACACTGGTATTAATTATACTGGCTGAAACAAGAAGCCCTATTCAGCCTGCATGCTGTAAATCTCAGACTCCGTAACTCAAGGGGCCATACCTCCTATTGGCTCACCAAGCGGCCAGATCAGGCCAGTACTGTGTTACAGGTCCGGACATGCCTTAAAACATACAAACAACACTGTGCACAAGGTACAACACATAAAGAAAATATGTGTGAGAGCAAAGAAAGTACCTCACGGACGTGACACCCGAGGGGGTTCCCGGTCTGTGAATGACCGGTCTACCCACTTCTCATCATCGGTTACTTTCCTTGCTAGGAGGATGAAAAAAGTGCAGAAAGATGTGCACAAAACAGGATAGAGAGACAAAAAGGGAGTGTACAAATACACTACCTAGTAGGACAGAGAAAAGTGTTCAGGAAAAGATTTGACAAGTACCTACACCCAACACCAACAGACATAAAATATAAAATAGTGAGGTTTGGCTGGCTGAATCGATTTTATTCTGGTGCTGCCAAACTGCACTGTTTTTAAAATTGGGTTAAATTGATACCATTCGATGTTGTAACTGGACCAACATGTTTCATTGCCTTGTCATTGGCAATTTCATCAGGGCAAATGGTTGGGTCTCTTATTCTTAATCCTCCATTTGGAAACCTGTGCACATACATACATTAAAACGACAAAACACAGTAGTGGTAGGATGGTGAGCCAATCGAGGTCTAGGCACGTCTCACATTCAAGCCAGTGGCCGTTATTTGCAACTATTACCTTGTGCTCGCAAATACTGGGTATACCGTCGAGCATCAAAAGGACAGCGTGTCAAACGATCACGGGTCCGTCTTGGAGACTCCTCAATGTGAGTCATCTATATGTAAAAACATAATACACCAGTTTCATGCATCATGATGTCCATATTTTCGTTCGATATTTACAAGATACTCATGGGGCGTAGGGGTTACCTACAGCGTGCAGATTGGAGTTGCGTGGCAAACAAGTGCACACGTGACTGGCTTATCCTAATCATTAACACCGCCAAACGCCTCAGCGAGGCACTTTTGGTAGAAATCTTGGAACTAGAAGAAAGTCTTAATACCAACAGCGCCTTGTTGGATGCAAAGGACCAACTGGCCCGCATCCAGAGTGATCTGGCTGATTACAAAGCCTATATGGTTAATCAGAAAATAATAGGCCTTAAAAAGAATCTTGAACGGCACACTCATAAGTGGGCTTTCCCATACACAGAGGACGAGTATTACGAGAGACCACAAGAACAACCATGGGGCCAGTCCAGGAGGGGTAGACAACAAGCCAATCGAGGGGGTCAGCAAGGATATAGACGCACACCTAACAACTGGCAGTTCGATAACACCAGCAGCGAAGACGAGGAAGCAGCAGATCGCCCATCCACCTCCACTGGCAGCCGGGTCAACTTTGCTACAGGTGGCAAACCTGAAGACGACCTAGGAGCACTATTGCGAGCTTTTTTAGGTCAGGGCTCGGGAGGTCATCGAGGGGGAGGCAGCCAGGCCCAGAGAGGCAGAGGCAAGGGCAAACCACCACCAACATGGCAGACCTTCTCACCCAGTGTGACACAGAGCAGGGGGCGCACATTTCAGAAATGATAGAGTCAGAAACACCTATCCCAGTCCCAGAGAATGACATCGTAGTTAATTTATCTAGCTACACACTCACGGCCACTGAAAAGGGAGTATTAAACAAAGGACTCGGCTTTGTGCCTACACCCCAGCACGATTCATTTCTCTGTAGAACCGAGTTATCCGAAATGATGCGGAAGATTAAACTGCACAAATTCTTCCATGATAAAGAGAAGACCCCGCTATCAGTGTTTGACACTAATTTACACCGCCCCTCCATGTTCTGCCCCCCAACATCTGCTGTGGGTCCTGAGGTTGCGGTGTTCGAGCAACGAGTTCTACACGAAGTGGAGGCCCTGGAACAACAAACTCATCTCCATCAGGGCCACAATATGACCAGAGAAGATTGGCAAGCCGTAAAATCATTACAACTGAACCCTGCGATCACCATCAAGCCAGCGGACAAGGGTGGGGCGGTGGTCGTGCTTAACACCGCCGACTACGAGACGGAGGTACTTAGACTTCTATCCGTCCGTACCAATTATAGCCCCATTATGCACGACCCCTCCCAGGAACTCGCAAGTACCATCAAAAACCTGGTGGCAGATGCGGTATCCAAGAAATGGGTCACCACCAAGGAGGCGGATTTCATTATTAATGTAAATCCTCGCGCCCCGGCATTCTACATCTTGCCGAAGATCCATAAGCCACAGCGCCCCCCGCCAGGACGTCCAATCGTATCTGGAATACAATCAATCCTCGAACCCCTGTCTCAATTTTCCGATTTTTTTCTCAGAGAAGCAGTCATCACTCAAAAATCATATGTGCAGGACACTACAGATATCTTGAACATCTTGAAGGATATGACCTTTGACCCCTCGAACCAACTTCTGGTCACGATCGATATCGAATCATTGTACACCAGCATCCCCCAGGGCGCGACGCTGGTGGCAGCAGCTCGAGCCCTGGAGGTGATGGAATGGTTCTATGACACGCCTGTGTCATTTGTCCTCCAATGTATAGAGTTAGCTCTCACAAGGAACTTTTTTGAGTACAAGGGACAACTGTACTTACAGACGTCTGGGACATCTATGGGGGCGACATTTGCCCCGAGTCTGGCCTGCATTTATGTAGGCCAGTTTGAGGAGAATGTGATTTACCATCCCTCCAATCCGTTCCTAGGTAACATCCAGGAATGGAGACGATATATAGACGATGTCCTCTGTATCTGGACAGGTACAGAGGACCGATTACGTCTATTTCTTGACTGGCTGAATCAAGCCGATGAGAGCCTACGCTTCACATGGACAATTAGCAATTGTAAAGCAGTATACCTGGACGTGGACATATCAGTGGAGGGTAATAAACTGGCAACCACAGTCCACCAGAAAGACACGGACAGAAACTCTCTTTTACACTACCACTCCTTTCACCCGCGTTCCCTCAGGGACAACTTGCCGGTGGGTCAGTTTCTGCGGTACCGCAGAAACTGCTCCTCCACTGAGGCATATGTAGATCAGTCCTCTGGTCTGGTCGAAAGACTAAAGCAAAGGCAGTACCCTAACAGAGTCATTAAACACGCACGAAAGAGGGCTCTTAATACCCCTCGCGATGCCCTGCTTGAACGCAATGTAAAAGTCAACCAGCCTTGCTTACCTGTGGTGACCACTTTCGACCCACTATCCACAAAAATCAGACAAATTATCCGCAAGAACGGGAATTTGCTGGACACTCCTAATGACAAGATGCCAGTCCCTCGTTTCGCATTCAAGAGGGCAGCCAACTTGCGCGACAAGTTGGTACATACGAGGATTACGACTACCAATCCACAAACTAAGTCCATCCCGGTAGGTCATTACCCCTGCGGTGAAAGCTCTGTGTGCTCACTGACCACTGCTACCAAAGAAGTCACATTACGCAATGGCAAGACATGGTACCTGACCAAATTCAGTAACTGCAATACTACACATGTCATTTATAGAATTACTTGTAGTTGTGGGTTACAGTATATAGGTCTAACAACACGTAAAGTGAAAGTGCGCATTCAGGAGCACCTCAGCACCATTCGAGCCAGGAAACTCACAACCCGTTTGGTTCAGCACTTCATTGAAAAAAATCATGGGCAGAGTGATTGACAATGGACAGTACTGGAAAAGGTGGTGGGCAATACGCACAATCTAGATGCAATACTTGCAAGAAAGGAAGCACGTTGGATCTATTTAGAGAAGGCAGACAAAGAGGGTCTTAACGACTCTATTGAATGGAACAAAGTGAGCAGACGCTAGACACATTTGTGGCCCTTCTCAATGAACATCCCAACATGATGTAAGTTTAGATTTCGCCCGGCCTTGACATATTAATCGGGGCCATTATTTTCAAGAAATCAGTAACGAAATTGGGTTGTTGGATAGTAGTAGGAATTTAGGGATCATAGTATGTTACCTGGCCTGAGCACTTGCTACGATCCCTGACTGCTCCATCACCACTCCCTGCTTGGGTTGTTGTCAAGTCGGTACAATCTGTGCATGTCCTCCCCACCGCTGGCTTACCCGATTGGCTTGTAATAAACCAGGTCTTTTTAGCAACAATTTGTACACATGACTCCGTGTTCACATCTTTTAACTCCATATGAACAAAAATTGGCTAATCACTAAAGAGGGCCGCTACGGTACTGAACAGAAGGTCCTATGTCCATTGCTCGCTGTGCTACATGAATAAAGTTAGGTGCTCTTTGGTCCTGACTTCATTCCTTACTCAAGATGGCCGCCACGTTACGTGATGGGCGGAGCCCCAGCCGGGGTACTTCCGCGTCCCAATCCAGGCTTGGATTGTGAGACGTCGGAAGCGCCGGAGGGACTCGGCTGCGGTATGTTGAAGCCGGGTGCGGTAGCACCCCGTCCTGGCCCATTTGCTCACATTTTACATCGATACTGGTAGGCACTCCCGCCTGGGCACCCCCCTAGAGCGGTGAACGTTTCTCCCTCCTTAATTACCGCGTGGATGTGGAAGGTAAGCGGAACCCCCGCGCTGTTATGGTTGAAAGGAACGAGTAAACCCGTAGACAAGCTATCCCCCCACCAGGTTGTGCATTCCTACCCTACGTTACCTTTTATCGATCTGACAATGTCAGTAACATTCTGTCATCGGTTGAACCTATTTGTGAAAGTCGTCACCGCTGGTCAACCTGACGGTACGCTGTAGGTAACCCCTACGCCCCATGAGTATCTTGTAAATATCGAACGAAAATATGGACATCATGATGCATGAAACTGGTGTATTATGTTTTTACATATAGGTGACTCACATTGAGGAGTCTCCAAGATGGACCCGTGATCGTTTGACACGCCGTCCTTTTGATGCTCGACGGTATACCCAGTATTTGCGAGCACAAGGTAATAGTTGCAAATAACGGCCACTGGCTTGAATGTGAGACGTGCCTAGACCTCGATTGGCTCCCCATCCTACCACTACTGTGTTTTGTCGTTTTAATGTATGTATGTGCACAGGTTTCCAAATGGAGGATTAAGAATAAGAGACCCAACCATTTGCCCTGATGAAATTGCCAATGACAAGGCAATGAAACATGTTGGTCCAGTTACAACATCGAATGGTATCAATTTAACCCAATTTTAAAAACAGTGCAGTTTGGCAGCACCAGAATAAAATCGATTCAGCCAGCCAAACCTCACTATTTTATATTTTATGTCTGTTGGTGTTGGGTGTAGGTACTTGTCAAATCTTTTCCTAAACACTTTTCTCTGTCCTACTAGGTAGTGTATTTGTACACTCCCTTTTTGTCTCTCTATCCTGTTTTGTGCACATCTTTCTGCACTTTTTTCATCCTCCTAGCAAGGAAAGTAACCGATGATGAGAAGTGGGTAGACCGGTCATTCACAGACCGGGAACCCCCTCGGGTGTCACGTCCGTGAGGTACTTTCTTTGCTCTCACACATATTTTCTTTATGTGTTGTACCTTGTGCACAGTGTTGTTTGTATGTTTTAAGGCATGTCCGGACCTGTAACACAGTACTGGCCTGATCTGGCCGCTTGGTGAGCCAATAGGAGGTATGGCCCCTTGAGTTACGGAGTCTGAGATTTACAGCATGCAGGCTGAATAGGGCTTCTTGTTTCAGATTTGTTGAGTGGGGGACCGCCCTATATAGCCTTCTTTCCCCTCGTATCCCTTTCTGATTGATTAATTATACTGGCACCAGACATGCAGAAGATGCTTTTGTTGAGCGAAACGTAGGTATGTGACCTCTTTCCTCACAGTATCTACCTCCATCCAACGATTCTTACTTTCAAGAGGCAAAGCATAAATTATTATATTTGAGTATTTTTTTATTAAGCACTAGTATGACCAGAGGAAGCTAGAGAGTGCCAAGTTGACAGAAATCAGGGTAAGGAGCTAGAGTAGAGTAGAGGGCATAAGGTTACATACACATGAGTGAAGATAGGGCCCTTAAGGAACTTGAGGCAAGATCTGATGTTGGTTTCCTGACAGAGATGCTTGGAAGAGCTCCAGGCAAAGACGTTTTATTTAGAGCAGTCACCTATTCCAAACCATTTGATGTTTGACAACAATAGTGAACAACGGTTGGATTGAGGCCGACTTTTGATGTCGGGAGGTATAAGCAGTAATTTAAGCAGAGAGATGAAGGTGGGGACAGAAATTGCTGATTAGCACGTATTTAACAATTCTGTATTCTAAGCAACGAATCCCCTTTTGGTAATATCATTTTTTCATTTTAATTTGAGCTGACGGCCCCACTACATTGAACAGAATTTTTATGTTATGTTATGTTATGTTAAGCTGTTTTATAGCGCGCACAACTACTGCCGGAGTATCCTGGCGCGAAGAAAAAGAAAAGAAATGAAACAGCAGAGCCCTGAACCAACATAACAAACTAAACAGCTAATCTAAACAAATGAGTTTTTAGCGCTTTCTTAAAAGCCGTGAAGTCAACAGTACTGCGCAGAGAGGCAGGGAGCGCATTCCATGCTCGCGCAGCCCTCACTGCCACAGAGTGTCCGCCCAACCGGACGCGCCCAAAACGAGGGACCTGCATGAGATGTTGAGCTGCTGAGCGCAAATCTCGGTTGGGGGTGTACCGCAGGAATCGTTTCATCAAATAAGCGGGTCCCCGCCCATTGATGGCCTTGTGGGCCAGAGTCAGAATTTTTAAAGTGATCCGATGCGGCACCGGCAGCCAGTGCAGACTCTCCAGGTAACTCCTAACGCTAATCCGCCTGGAGATATTCCCTAGTAATCTGGCGGTAGCGTTCTGAATAATCTGGAGCCGCCCTATCAAGTAGGCCGGGGAGCCACTAAACAGAGCGTTGGCGTAGTCCAGGCGCGAGAGAATTAAAGCTCTCGCGACTGACTCGCGAGCAGAGGCCGGTAGAAACGGAAAAAACTTTCTGAGAGACTTCAAGGTCCCGAAGCAGCCTCCAGTAAGCCTTTATTGTTCCACTCTCTATATTCCACATTTTTCGTGTGGGCAGCTATGTCCCCTCTCCTTCTGGAAAAAAAGACATCAAATAAACATTCTGGGATTCACTTCTCAGTAGTGAGCACATCTTTTATAAACTACATGTATTCTATTCAAATAAATGTTTTGGATTTTTATTATGCTACAAAATTACTTCAAGATACTTTTTCAATTAAATCCAACCCAAGTGTTGAGTTTCAAGCAGAGTTTTTATTTTATATTTCTGAACTTCATCATTTATTTCCTAATAAACTATGTCCCTACGCATTTCAGGTGCAGCTATTCCTACCCAGGCGTTTTCTACCCGTGAGTCAGAAAATGTGATTAGCCTAACAAAATACCCAAGTGAAATGGGAGGTGAAGGACAGACATCTTAGACATTAAATCTTCGCGCTGGAGAACAGAAATCAACCATCCGTATTGCAAATACAAAATCAAGTCTAGGAAGAAACTGACGCGAGCAGAAACACAGAATCTACCACCTTATAAACCAAATCTGGTAACAAATTGGACCTCCATTATGGGGAAGCGACATGACAAGACTTTCATTACAGCGCCAATTATATTGGAAGGAGAGAATAAATAGGTTACAAGCAATGAGTTAATGGACAGCAATTGCTTTTTTTATTTTTTTTATAAACCCCACAATAATCACAGTGGGTTACATGAATTACAAAATTAAATCAGTAACATCTATTAGGAAAGTACTATAAAACCAAATTTACTGAGAGTGTGTAAACTTATCTAGAATAACTATATTTTCAAACATAAAATGACCTTATGACCATATCCCAAGGAAAGCATTCATTAGTCCTAGAAGCAGCTGGAATTGCAAAAGACTTGACCGTGACCAGTGTGAAACCTGATGCAGCTGAGCGTGCATTGCATGGAGCACATTTCATATGTTTTGTTTCTCTTTGACCTTATGAAAACCAATAAGGAGAGTGGACACAAACAAACCGAGGCAATCCTTAAGATTGACCAGAAGACAAGGGATACTCGCTGTACAAGTCAATTCAGACAGAAGTGTGATGAAGAAATAAAAAGAGCACAGACACATAGGACGAAGAAGTAAAAGTCTTACCACATTCTTTAAGGTTCTCATCGGACCAGTCTCGACAGTCCTGCTTCGTGTCGCACACCTTGCTGATGTCAACGCACTCGCCGTTCTTGCACTGAAACTTGCTGGTGCCTTCACAAGGGACTTCCACTGCAATGTGGAAAAGAGAAGAATTCCAGGTCACACCCTGGGCTGAGGGTCTGTTGGTCCTACTGGGTGAGGTGGAGATGATGGCTACATACCGTTCAGACAGCCGGCCTCGTCACTACTGTCGGGGCAGTCATGCACTTTGTCACATTGCTTCATTCCGTGGATGCATGTCCCGTCTCCACACTGGAACTCATCAGGCTGGCAGGTCACCAGGGCTAGAGACAGAACAAGGAAAGTGTAACTTGACTAACAAGATGGGTTCTGGCTGATTCAGTAGGTTAAAAAACGAGTAATACTACTTGCCCATCTCCACCGCCCACTCCCGGCTCAGTCTTTGCATTTTATTCCACCAATAATTGATCAATACATGAAAATGGTAGATACAAAAGATGGTACAGCTGTTGACCATATGAAAAGTCACCCACAAGCATTAACAGATGTAACAGGTCTGGAGTTTTGTATTGGTTACCATGTGTGGCGTTTACAATAAGTTGTTTTTGTACATAGATTAATATGATTGCATGTGGATTTGAAGTTGCAATTTCTACGGGAGTGATTAGTGAAAAAGTTAGTGCACATGCTATGGGTGTGGTATTTTTAAAGTGCCTTTGTGCAGCAGTACTACTCACAAATAAGTTTTCTTTTAAGGGGCTAACAAGTGAAATAAAATGTATTGAGCTTTTTTAAAGGGCCTGGCAAGTGATTAGTAATTTATTGTGTTTCGTCCTTTACACATAAATCCAGTTATGTGTGTTTCATTGTCTTGTCTTTAAAGAACTGTGTGGTGCATCGTTACTGGTAGAGTTTTTTGCCAGTGGGCAGATCTAGGGAAGTGTTGTTTACTGCCCTCTTCTTTAAAGGACCAGTATGTTGCATTGCTACACAGGATGCTGTTGACAAAATAGTATATACTCTGATGCACAAAGTATTTTTAGGTCGAGCTAGGGCAGCGCAGGCGCTGCTCTGCGAGGCATGCTGTATTCGAGTATGGACATGAAGCCCACTCTCCGCCCATATTTATCACTGGCTTGTGTCATGCCCTTAGTAAATGCTGCCTTCTGATTCGTTAATAAGCTTGTTAGTCCCTCCTTAATACTGCCTTGTCTTCATTTGTAACCTCCCATGAGGACTGGCCATTTTACCTCGGTTGTTACACGGTATGTCTAATTTAGTCTCTAAGCACTCTTTTTCCTTATTAGTTTCTCCTACTGCAGGCACAACATGCTTTTCTGCAACATTCAGCACGCCATGCTGGGCTTTCACTTTCCTAGCAGACCAGGACAATGGTGGCTGCTTCTTTGAAGTGAAATAGGTCTCGCATTTACAAGAGTTTGAGCTATTGGGATTGTAAATGAAAATGCCTTTTATTTATGTGTTAATTATCAAAACAGATCAATAAAAGGCATTGTCATTTACAATGCCAATATCTCAAACTCTCTATACCATTGCAAATACTTGTTTTTTAAAGTGCCTGTCAGGTGAAGTGATGTTTAATGGGCGTGCCTAAAAAGGAACCTTGACAGAACTATTAAATTATTACATTTTCTTTTCAATAGTGTGACCCGCAGAGTGCCCCTCATTGTGAAAATCAGTGCTCTGGTTCAATGTAAAACACAATGAACCAGTAATATGAGTCAAATAAGAGACATGAAATGCTTCACAACAGGAAGGTCTGGCGCCTCATCTCTACCGCTGGGTCAGTCAAGCAAAGTTTTGCAGCGCTTCGCTCCTTGCACACATTTTCCAGTTTACATGACGCACGCAGCACACACTATTCTTGGTTTGCACAATGCTTCATCACAAACATTGCCCTTCTTTCTTCACACTATGGGCACGGGCATCCTAACTGGCAAGAACATATGGACTGACCCACCGGAAGAAAGTGGTAGAAAAATTCAGCAGACCAATGGTGATCACCTCCCTACAAACAACACCGTGAATCCATGCTGCAAAACATTCAATGCTGAGTAAACTTTATTTGCTCATCTTCCTAGAAATGAAGAGGCTCTTCCAGGGGTCTGTCTGAGCAGGCTCTGCTGCTCGGTATGTCCCCCATCAGCATGCCCTGTATTATGATGCGTTAAGTTCATGTGTCTCCACCCCCACAAGGCATGCCTGCATGAGGTATTCATATGCCAACACATGGAAAACATATGCTGTATTTGTGAGTCCCATGGATTCAGAAATGCAAGATTATATATTTGTTTGAATTATATTTTTGGATGTGCTATTGTGTAGGTGCGGTACCAGAATATCCTAGTGGGAATGTAGTCTTACATACATATAGCGCCCTAATTATAGTTTACAAAATATCTCCCCTTTGGCGTTAAGAAAATAAAATATACACTCAATGGGACGATTTTTTCTACACTATATTTGGAATATATTCATATCGGACGATTTTTGTGCCTTTTGAGGCGTTGTCTGTGCCCAGGGTGGGCATTAAGTTGTTGGTAAAGTAAGATATGGTTTAACTTCGTTTCTAAATGTTACAGTGATTTCAAATAATGTCATCTACAGGTATCCTTTGTCCTTTACCGAGGGCTACGTTAATGTAGCGCTGGCTCAAGACCGCGCACACATTCACGCAGTGCTTGCTCAAGAACACACAGTACAGAGCCTTGATCCAAAAGGTCACCCAACTCTAAGCCAAATTCACATACCTACGGCCCAAAATCATACAGCACTTGCTCAACCTCGAACAGCACTAGTGCAATATCATACAGAATTGCGTATACGCATTGCTCTTGATATGCTTAATTTGTATTCAGAATTCAGTGCCATGGGGGGAAGCAAGATGGCGGCAGGCTGAGTGTTGTAAGCGGTCACATGCTAAAGAGCTGCCGCTGCTGAATCAGGAAGAAGCTTTAGCACAGGTCTCTCTAACGAGTAGCTCTAGAGGTATCTGAGAGTAACTCTCCTGTGTGCAGAGCAGCCTCCTAAATTGGAAACTGTTGTTTGGTTGAACTAATACATGTATACTAAAATTAAAAAGTATGTATTTGATATAAAAATATGTGTATTTTCAGAGCCCATCATTTCCAAAATATATTTAAAGCTGATATTTGAATCATAAATCATGAAGCACTGGGAGAAGTATTACTATTATTATTAGTTTGGTGCCAGGGAGCAGTGACATTGTGGCTATTATGTATTATCCTTGTAGAAGCATTCCAAATTGACCAATCCATTTTTTTACATTACTGATGGCAATCCTGCACTGAGGTGGCCACGGTCAGAAATCTTGCATATGATGGCCACTAATGTAATCTTTTCTGATATGTACCGCACTGATATTCGTAGTAGCTCTGTGTGATTTTCATTGAACATAAGTAGCTCTTGTTAGTGAAAAGTTTGGAGTCCTCTGCTTTAGAAAAAAGGACAAATGTGATTTTAGCGGCAACTTTGCAAGAAGTAATACAGAAATGATGTCCTTCCCCCACCACCCATCGGTGGTACCGCAATATCGGACAAGAGAGGATGGTCACAGAAGCAACCTATCATTAATTGAAATAAAGATAGTGAAAATACCTCGAATGATGGCGATATAAGAGCTGCTGCTGAGCAGAAGGCATGGAGCTCATCAAAGATACACAGGTAATGGGTTCTGAACTCCCCCATATGTGATTTTCCAGGCAAAAAGCTAAATGTGGAGTTGCATGCTTCCAAATGTGAGTGACATTTGTGAATTGTGAGTGAAGCGCGAAGCTCTAGAAAAGAAATGCAACTCTGAGATTTCTGGGGTTTTCTTATGCTTTCCTTTCATTGTAGAGAAAATAACAGGCATGGATTGGAGTATGTAGCAAGGCTGGGTGAGCAGAAGGAGCAGGTGGTGTGTTCCTGTCTCAGAGTTTGCTAACTAGATACTAAATGACATTTGTAAGTCAAGAAGACAAAATAAATGCCAATTCTCTTTAGAACCTATTGCAAAATCATTATAATAGACGGCTTAATTAATAACTACTGCTGCAGACAACTAAGGCTTTCTTCAGGGAGACCTAATTAAAATGGATCAATTTGCATTATTACCTATGAACTAGCATTCAGTAAATTTGCTTGGAAGAGAGATTTAAAATTGTCTTCATTCAGACTTAAGAGGTAGAAGTTGGTAAGCTCATTAGCACATACTGCCATGAAGTGGAGGATGCTTCTTCACACAGTGCGTACCACCCTAAGGTGCTGTAGGAAATTGGGTTCCTGGTTGAGGGGGGGGTTAAACCATACTCATTCAGCAACCACAATTATTGTCAAGGAGAAATGCAAGCAACCCTCAGATTATCCTGTGCTTAACCCTCTGGTAGCTTGGCACAGAAGCAGTCAGGCTTAAGTTAGAGGCGATGTGAAAAGTATTTTTATGGATTACTTCAAACAGTAATAAAGTGAAAACACACCACAAGAAAAGTTTCCACGCCAATTTAGAAAAATAGAGTAAAATTCAATAACTTATTTGAGACTATAATGGCAAAATCCAATAAGGATATGCAATGTTTAAGGTGTACAGGAAAAATAGTGCTAAAAAGCACAAAGCACAAACTGTGGTTATCTGGTCAGACCGGACCAGGACAAAGTCACAAGTTCAGGCTGACAGCAAAGGAGCACGGGTCTGATACCGGGACCAAGTTAGGTCCACTGAACAAAGTACCTTATGTCTGCATGACATTGCTTTGCGAGGCTTTGTATTGTTTGCCATTGGTTCCTAGGAGCTGAAGGCTGCGGTGTGAGGTTCTTTGACCAGTTGGATAGCGCCGGTTCCAATGAAGCTGGACGGTGTGTCTTTGGGATGCTTTGCATTGGTTCCAATGAAGATGACAGTCAAGGCTTTGCGTCACTCGACATAGATTTTGCTGAGGCTTGCAGCTGTGCAGTGAGGCTTTGCGGGACTGCACATCCGTTGGCTCCGATGAAGCTTGATGCTGCGCGGCTAGGCATTGTGGGGCTTCAAGTGGCATCACATTGGATTTGGTGCAAATCACATATGTATTCAATGTCGCAACCAAGGGTTGAAAACTGGGGTAGCACCGATTTGGGGGTAAGACTCACAGCAGACAGAGTTCAGGTGCTTAGTTGAAGGTGAATGGAGCCTTTTCTGTCCCTAAGACTCTATTCAGGAGGCCAGCCAAATAGACCTTGGAGTCAACTCTGGTAGTCCTGGGTTCAAGGTGCAGGTCCAGTCCTTTTCACTCAGGCAGCAAAGTAGCAATACGTCTTGCAGTAGAGCAGCACAGAAGTCCTTCTTGTGAGTGTTGCACAGGTCCAGATGTGTACTGAAGAGTTAAGTCTGAGGGTCCAATATTTATACTAGGAGTAGGAGAAGGTTGTAGAGGTTTCCACCCACAAAGGTGTTTGGAATGTACTGCTTCCTGCCCTGGCCCCAGCTTGTCTGGGGGCACGAACAGAGATTTTGTGATGTGTGCTAAGTGACAGCTCCACCCTCTATCAAGTCACTGATAGTCCATCCTGCCAACACCTATTGCCCTTTGTCTAAGAGCAATAAACAGAGACCAACTGCCAGCTACACATAGTCATGCGACAGAGGATAATGGCATCAAATGGTTAGGACAGAAAAATGACAACTTTCTAAAAGTGGCATTTTCAGGATTGTGACTTAAAATCCAACTGTACCATTAAAGAGGGTTTTAAATTACAATTTTTTAGATACCAAACTCAACATTCCTACTTGCTCCAAATTGAAAGTTATCACTATGTAACTCAGGTAAGTGCACATGAGTTCTAAATCCAACAAAAATGGGTTCAGAAAACAGGAGGGGTGAAGGCAAAAAGTTTGGGGCTGTACCTGCAGAAAGGGCCAGGTCCAACAATACACATCTGACCTATGTAGCCAGCATCAACAAAGGACTTGAACCAGGATTGGTTTACCGCATACCTTTTTACTGCATTCACCAGACCTGGGTCTACACAGTTTCTCCTCATATTCATGTAAAATGTTACCACACAAATCATCATAGTTTTAATTTCGTACCTCACCTCCTCAAATTGTTACTTGCTCGCCCCCAGACATCTATCACTCTAACTATACTTGGCACTTCCTACACTGTCCTTCCACATGAATCACAGTATTGCGCCAAGCTCAGCTTCAGGGTTTGGCTGTAACCATGCAGAAATGGCCAACTAATCTTTTAGTAAAAATTGCACTGCCATGGTGTCTGCAAGATAAACTATTGACCAATGGTGGAACAAGTCTAAGGAGTTGAATCAGTCTGTTGACATCATTATCATGCTAAATATCCATCCCACTGCTCCAGGACAGTTTTACCACTCTCTAATAGGGTGATTCTTTCCAGGTGTGAAAAGCTCATTCACAAAGGACTGTGGGACAATATGATGTTTTAGAATTATATGATTCCTAGATTTCTTGTCTCTTTGCTGACCTCAATGACCTGAGCGAGGAGCATTCTCTAAGAGGCAGAGGATTTCTGTAAATCAGCCATAAACTGTATTGGACATTCTGAACTAACACTGGGACTGACACTTGATCTCCACTGCCGACCCTCACAATTTCACACCACTGCTACTTGAAATAAAATGCTTACCCCTGGGTGAGCACATACAGACGAATGGAGAGGTGGTACCATGGCAGGTAATTACCAGACACTACTTCATTATCAAGTTTCTGACAACCACGTTTCAACAAAACAGTCAGCTGAAATGTTATTAATGTAACTTGCACAAAAGAGCATAGCAATTTTCTTAACAACTGATGCGTAGAAAAGTAAACGCAGAAGGTAGGAATTGGCTTCACTCCCATAACATGCGAAAGTACTGAGCCATCACAAGCGGCTACCACGAGCTGCTTTATTTTAGTTTTGCTGCATTTCTTCAAACGTATTGTTGACTCAGTACATTCTGGTTTATAATAACAAATATTTACAAGCAGTATTAATCTCAACTACGGTTATTGGAAACGTGTCTTGGGCACAGATGAAGGGACAGCAAATTTCCAGACCACGCTGTGATGTTTCTTGGAACAGAGGTCCTCAGTGATCAGAACAAGTTGGCTTCTGAAAATTAGTACAAGAAAAACCACTGCCCCACGGCTGAGAAATGGCCCAGAGGTCTTCTAGTTCCATTCTCTTTCTGTGGCCTGTGCTAAGAGTCATGGTAGCTCTACCAATAGCAATTAGGGATTGTCTGTAGGCTGCGTGCTGATATATTAGTCCATTAGCCTGGTTGGGATACGGCTTATATCCCTCCTTGTGGTGATCGAGACCACAAAGATGCCTCTACATACTTTCCATGTGAAATTGGACGTACGCAGGGGCGTAGCTTGGTTCGTAAGGTTGGAGGGGGGGGGTGAGTTTCAGATTTTCCAACAATCAGGCTGGCATATAATGTGGATTGGTACGAGTACTAAGAGAGAAAGCACAATATTTTGTATAATTACTAATATTTTGAGGACTTTCAAAACAGAGAGGAAGAGAGTGTGTGTGTTAACATCCATGGTGAAATCTGACTGACATCTCACAATCCCAGACTGAAAGCACCTGTACCCAACTATTTATCAGAAAATAACACCCCAAACACCCCCTTGAAGCTTCGCCCCTGGACGTACCTGCTGTCTGCTTTTCTGTTTCTTCTTTGGCTCAGCTATCAAATGCACTAAAAACCCGGACTGCTTTCTCCCAGACACCCCCCTTTCCAACCAAGAGCAATGTGGGTAGGTGCTCACTACTCACTACTGCTTTTCCAATTCAAGTCAATTCATTCTATATTCGATTTCAAAGGAAAACCATAAAAGACATCAATAAAAGACAATACATCAGACACTTCCCAGTTGCTTACTAAATCTCTTGATGTCAGACAAAAAAAAGTCACATGAAAACAAATATGCACATTACACAGTAACTGTGGATACAGCAACAAAGGCCTCATTTGCTTAAAATGCTTGTTGGCCAACAGAGGAACATTTTTAAAAAGTCTGCAACGTTTTACAAAAAGGGCAGAACATGTTGAAGTGCAAAGTGTCTTGAATAGAGACATGATTACATTTACATGATACAAGGTTAATCAGTTGCGGCCGGTGTAGGTAAGTGCTGTGGGGAGGTGGGGTAGGGCGGGCGGAGGGGTTTTATTCATTTATTTAGTTTTACCTATTCAGTTGTCAGTCGACTACCCCACCCCGCCCCCACCCCGCCCCCACCCGGCGCACCGCGTTTACCTGTGTCAGCCGCCGCTGGGGTTAATATCAATCATACTCCTTAGGAATGGGCAATTAAAAAGAATCCAGTTCAACCTAAAATGAGTCAAAAATGGTGATGATTTTGCGATTCAAGCAATAAATATGGCCGAATAAGCAGAGAGGATTTGAACTAAACATCAGCTGTTACAGACAACTTATTTAGTGCACTTGATTCTCTCTCGTCTGATCTTCAGACGTTGAACGTCTTTTTAGTCCAAGCAAAATCACCTTCGTCAATAGTCTCAGGGCAGCGAAACATTTCAGGTCGCCCCAAATTGGTGAAGCACAGGTTGACACAATTCAACCACCAAACTTTATGTGCATAGACAAGGGACACAATTTGGCGAGTAAGCCCTGTTTCTGCTCTCAGCCTCAGACAAGAAGCCATAAAAGCAAAGTCAGCAACTGGAAAACATCTGTTGGATACCCCCGCCCCAGTTCCTCGTGTATTATAAATGGGACAGAACTATCGGGAAGGGAGCGATGTCTTCCAAATAACATGCTTTCTGCTGATTGTAATACATGTGAATTGGATTTGCCCCAAATCTCGCTGAACACAGTAAATGGTACACATTTAGCCTTGTAGATTTTCAGCATTGCCTCTATTGGTCTGTAACCCTATTTGGCTGCAGAGTCAAAATCAGATGCTACACTCCTAGTAAAGATGTGTCTCCTAGAGGTTACCAAGGGAGACCAAGAAGTGGCAAAATCAAAGGACATGCCGAAAAAGGGAAATGTCGCTAAATAGCTGATGGGATTGCCTTTTACAAAAAAGGCTCTGGTTTATTTGACCTGGGACCAGCCACCATGACTTGTTTAAATTAATGCTCAGATCTAGACTGTCCAAAAAACTCACAAATAAAACAAGTAAACACTATAGTCCTAATGCTGTCCACGATAGGACAGCACTGTCTGAGCAGAGCAATGCTGGTATAGGTTGTGTGCCAATCAGTGGCATATCCCTCCCCACTTCAACCTAGGACTGTTCCAGATAATTAATATATAATGTGAACAAGAAAGACAGCAAGATTCAACCTTGGCAACACCATGTTTTAAATTACAATGTTATGTGCATTCCCCATTTTGCCCAAACCTGACCAAGACAGACAAATTTAAAGGCAAATTGCGCAGCAATTGGACTGTGTTGGCCTCAATTACGGTAAGCAACATTATACCCCAGAATGTGCCCTGTTCACCGTACAGAATGCCAATATCAGGTCCATAAAAACCATATGCATATATCTTTGTTTAGCAAGGGTGTATTTGGACTACTGCTTAATTTACAGGGGAAGTTTGGTGGCACCTTCTCAACTTGAAGGTAGTTTTATAGGAAATGATAGGAAATGTATTACCTCCATAGCCAGGTGGTGAATTTTATAGCCAAACAGAAATCCCAGTTTATTTGTCTAGGTGCTCCACTGAATTTCAGAGCAGATATTGAGATTTGTGATGGAGGCCACCTGTCAGCCTTAAGCTGGGTGGCCAATGAACTGTTTGCCTTACTCCTCCTGTTTTTCATTTATTGTGCCACCCACTTAAGTAGCCCTTTTAAAATGTCTCAGGCCTGCCTGCTATTGCAGCCTGTGTATGCAGTTTTAAACTGACAGGGTATGCCCAGACGTGGGTCCCTTACTCACTTTGCCACTGGATTCAAGCTAGCCTGGCTGATGACAGCTGATTAGCCAGAAACCGGTCCCAGGATGCTTGTTTCCGGTCCAGGGAAGACATGACTTGGCAGTTCTGGCTGGACTGTTCCTATGAGGCACAGGGTCAGACTGATTTGCATATGGCCATGTCTGAACTGGGGAGGCGGAGTGAGCTAAAGAATGATGATGGAATAAACCCAGATCAGTTGACTGGGGTGAGTGCTTGCAATGTTCAGCACTCCGTCCATCATCCTCTTTGGTTTTGCAGTTTTAAACTTCAACCTTGACCCAGCAATATAAACATTTTCCCAGCCCTAAACATTCCCTTTTAATACATATATGTCACCCATAGGGTAGCCTCTAAACAGCCCATAGTGATTGGCACTTAGTATTTAAAAAGTTGGACATGTACTTTTAGGTTTTACATGTCCTGGTAGAGAAATATTCTCACATTTGTTTTTCACTATTGCAAGGCCTACCTCTACCATGGATAGCATTGGGTTACCTTGTTACATTTAATACGTGATCACTTTCAGCTTGGCGCAAGTATGAAAGTCATGTTTGGTGTCTGAGAAATGTAACCCCATCTTTAATGGTAAAGTCAAACTTTAAGCCGCTTCTCTGAAAACACAGTTTTTAGAAAGTTGTCATTTTCTTGCCCTAGCCAATTGGTGCCCGCAGCCAGTTCCTGGGTCCCATGACTAGGTGTAGTTGGCAGTTGGTCTTTGTGCATTCCTCCCAGACAGCCTCAAAACAGATGATTTAGTTGTTGGCAGGGTGGACCGTCTTGACTTGACGAGGGGGGTGGAGCTGTTCCTTGTCACACTTGCACTTCAGAGGCACTGACTCAGCTCACATACAAAGGGCTTCACTGTAGTCCATTGTACTTGCAGACAGACTGGGGCCAGGGCAGGGAGGCAGGAAATTTCACACACTGCTGTAGGGGGAAAGTATAGAAGTTTCTTCCATTTCAAAGAGGGCACCAGGTAAAACATGGGGACTCTCAGACTCTTCAGTACACTCCTCGACCTGTGGATAATACAGAAGAAGGACTTCCATCTGTCAGAGGACTACCCTGCTGCTTGAGCTCTGCTCTGGGGTCTGAGAAGGAAGGCTGGACCTACACCCTCATCCCAGGCTGAAGTGACTCCAAGGGTCAGCTGACTGACCTCCAGTTCTGAACTACAGGGACACAACAGGCCCTAAATGCCACTTTGAAACTCACCAGCTGACCTGCTGCACTTGACCTGCATGGACCTTCAACTGTACCTGCTGGCTTCTAATGAAGAGCATTGCTGAACCCCAAGAATTGCCTCTCAGGTTCTGGACCCTTCATGTGGCATCAGTGGTGCTCCTCCTAAAAGAAAAGGAGAAATCCTGAAGTTTTGGGCTCTTCGTCACCACCAATATGCCCATTTGCGCCAAAATCTTGGTGCCAACACTGACAGCCAAAGCGACACTCTGATGAATCAGACTCTTTGCAACACAGCGACCGCTATCGATAGCCGGCAACATGAGATCTACACTTTGCACTACACTATCAAAAGCCAACTCCGACCGCTAACAAGTAAATCTAGCAATGACCATCCATGACACCCAACTGATCTTCATCCTACATTGAAAAATTGGCTCACTCCTTATAAATAACTTTCAATTTCTTTCCAGATGGGATGGAGTAGCAGCGAGAACTATAAGACAACGAACCACAATAGCATCAACTGGTTGTCAGAGGGTCACCTGTACGTTCAATACCATGCATCTACATTTCTATTTTACAGCCAAAGTCTGCACTGTTGTTTTGTAGAATAGAGCGCAACCTTTGATAGATCAATCTTTTGGAAAAACACCGATGACTGGAGAGAGGGACGGAACGAGTATTGTTGGCATTATTTAGAACGTTACACTTTAACAAGAATCCACACAAATAACAATCAATGGCAAAGACAGTATAGATGGCATTGTCTGCCAGCCTATTGGTTTAGGCAATGCTTGTTTTTGGTTTGTTATGGAGTTTGTATAACTTTATTGTTCGGGGATCTGAGGGACTCTAAAAATATAAGAATACACAAAGCAAAAATATGTTTTGGTATCAAAAAACCAAACAGTGTCATAGTCGGTTCGGCCACTGTGCAGGGATGCCCTCCAGGTGATACAGAATGCCGTTGATCTCAGTGAAGTTATCCAATGGCTCAAGTGGGCTGCTCAATGCCGTAGAAGGCAGAACAATATGAGAATGACTCAACAACAGACCACTGGATGGCGAGTGCTAGCAGGAAACCCCAATAAATAAGTATATTATACATATAATTTAAGTAAAATCAAAAGATATTGTTTAACCCTAGGTCTAAAAAGGGTATCTTTTCTAAAAAAAAAATTAAGACATCAAATGAATTGAAGCATCATGCTTTTTTAATTTGTAATTTGCAGATCTGGCAGAGTATCGCCACATAAAAATGCTTTATTCTGCGGCCTGACTAAACACATCTTTCTCTATTGTCATAAAGGGATGACCTGATCTGAATAAATGAAACTCCGATTTACCATCAGCATTTGTTGAATTTTTTCTAAGAAGTTAACCATGTCAACAAGCTACCCACGAACATATTAAAAACACACACCATCAATTAAATCAGCTAAACAAAAGCAGTAATTGTTTACAAATGAGCAAAAACCAGAAATACTAGGATATTACTGTGTGTTCACACTTGACGTGGAGTCCCTACTATAGCAATTTCCAACATTGAAGAAAGAAGTTACATGGACCGTGCAAAGTGCAACAAACAATAGTGATTCTATTGTGCTCCACCCCGTCATTCAGGGTATTTGAGAGTAAAATAATTTCTATCCTATTTTATTGCTCTCCAGTGTTGGTTATCAGCTGCAGCAGTGCCTTAGACATATTGAAAGTAAAGGTCTGCACATATTTTTATGCACTGTTTAGCTAAGTTGGAATTGGGAATTACCACCGTATTTATAGAAGGTGAAAAAGGTTTTATTTTATATTACAAGGAACTTTGCGACAGTGCACCCAACACGCTTGCATCATGGATCTGGGAGGATTTTGAGAGTGCCTCGCAAGGTAGAAATATTGAGCTTAGATTCTAATGACCTATACAAATAATAGAAACTAGCTTAAAATATTATATCTATGCATTATGAAAATAAAAAGTTGGCTGTGATTTAAAAAAACTATCATATACTTCTGACTCTCTAGACAACCTCATTTCAGGACTCACTTTATACTCAAACTCCTTTTTTGAAAAGTAAGTCTTGTCTGTGTAATTATGAAACCATTTTAAAGATGTAACATGTAGTGTTGTAAAGAGGTTTTTCAATTAAGCTGGACTGGCCCAACTAATATGGTAACTCATAGGGATGCTAAATCTATGAACTTCTCTGTAAAACTTAATATACTAATGAATAAATATCAAGTTCTATGATCCATGTTAGAATACTATAGAATACTATGATCTACAAAGAATGATACATAACATAAGTAATTAAATGATTTTGCAAGGTGGTCATGACTTTGGTGTTCATACTATTTAATATGACACATTTACAATAACATAACAGTTGTTTATTGCAATAGCACGCTATGCTGCATTAAGTGTTGACTCCAGCATAATTGGGTTGGTACCATAAATGCTTAATAAAGGTTTCACATACTACAAAAGTTATTTTTCCAGTGGACATTTTTTCGCACCCACCCCTCCCCCAAGGAAGGTGCTGGGGGGGGGGGGGGGGGGTTCTTAAATTTAATACCTAAAATTACAAAGCAATCTAAACATTGCTGCAAACACAAATGTATTTTTATCATGTTACCCCCGTAATGTAGCATCACAAATATATCACCAGACAATAAAGTTTGCCTAGTGACTAAATTTAGACAAACAAATAATAAAAATAAGTCCAGAAACAGTTTTAGCTTGCTTAGCCTCTAAGTCTGAAATATGGGACTAGCAGTATATGCAGTTTTCCTCCATTACTACATTTTATTAGGGGGAATGTACAGATAAAACAGCATTCTATAATGTTGAATATTATGTGAAAATTTGGAACATCATCACAGTTCACATCAGGACAAACCCCTCCTTCATAAAATTCAAAAGCCAGCTCAAAGACCTCTACCTCAACCGAACTCTTCCGAAGGGATAGCTGTCGCCTAACGCAGAATCTTGCCCATTGGAGTATATAGTCACATCGATAAGAAGACTTTTACATCACCTAACGCTTGACTCGCTCCTTTCTCCCCCCTCCCTGAACAGGAATTGTCATGAATCAATGTGTTTACTATTGTTTTACTCTGTATTCGATTGCTACCTTTGTCCCCCCTCCCTGAACAGGATTTGTCACAAATCAAAGTCAATGTGTTTACTATTGTTTTACTTTTATTAGATTGCTTCATGACAAAAGGTTGTAAAGGGCTCCGATACCATTGGTCTGGTCATTGCTATAAAAAAACCTTTAAATAAATTTTTTTTTTAAATGTGATGCTTGAAGGACCTACATAAGTATATAATCAATAGATGTGGTGAACATTGTTAATTCTTTATTTTATCCCAACTGGCTTTCCCATGAAGCGATTTGCTGCTCTAAATCGCCATATAACTTTCCCGACAACATTTTAACATTTTGTAAACATGGATGATGGCGACAGGACTGGAACGTAATAATATTTTCTCAAATTTATTTTAACGTCATATTTTAAATTCCCAACTCACTTTCTAAAACAGTTAAACAATTTCTGATAAAACATGTATTAATAATGTTTTGGGTCATGAAAAGTTTGAACGAAATCCTCAAAATAATCCAGCACATCATTGTGACTAATTGTCCTCATGTCCACAAACAACCCCCCACTCCCCACCCCCAGCCCTGAACCAGATCCCCAGCCCTGCGAAGTGTCACACATCCTGTGTGACACTAACGCATTTTAAGTTACATTACCGCATTACCACATGTGAAAGGATTGTCACGCAAATCAGAATATTTAAAAGCTGAGTGTATTACCAGTATTTGACGTTGTCACTGTCAAGCCTGACTGTCAAGTCTGCCTAAAACTGAGAGTCTGTGGCAGGGCGCCGCCCGTGACTTATGCGCGCTGCTCCAGCAGGCTTGGGGTTCAGCTAAGCTAAGGCTGCAGGCAGCTTTAGTTTAGCTGCTACAATCTATCATGATTGAATCTAACTGCCGCGGCTCAGCTCTTACTGGCAGGCTGATGTCATCGCGGGGGGACGTCACTTCGGAAGTGCGTGCAGTTTATTTTGGGTGCTCGATGTGGCTGGATAGTTTGCGGGCTGCGCGCCATGTTCATTGTTAAAGGGAGCACTGCTTATAACTACGGCATCGTCTGCCGGCTCGCATCGGCTCAGGCACCACGTGCCAGAAGCTATTGTTATTACCGCCCCCGTTGAATCATGCAATATCTTACTGTAGTTGACGGAGACACCGGGCCGCCTGGACAAGCTGGAGGTGGAGGGCCCTTCTTCTGTGAGGTTAGTGAAACTTTGCTATCAGGGCCGGACTGAGAACCAAAACCGGCCCTAGCAAAGTGCTCGGCCGCCCCCCCACCACCTCCCAGGGGGGATGGGGGTGCGACGCGCTCTTTGCCAAGGCCGGTTTTCGGCCGACTTTGTTACAGGGCCGTTTTTGCAGCAACGCTGCAAAAACGGCCCTTTAACAAAAACAGGCCCCCAGTGGCCCAAAACCGGCCCCCACCCTTGAGGCGCACCGGGGGATTGCCCGGTGCCCGCAACGGCCAGTCGGGCCTGTTTGCTATCACCTCATGTTCGACTGGTCGTGGTCAGTGGGAGAGAGAGCTTATGTGTGCTAAGTTGAGATGCTGGCTGAGCCCCCACCCCCACGTGCAGCTCTTCCACCGCATCTCAGTTCTCTCTCCTCGGTGGAGCCTTGGGAGAGGCAGCAGGTCTCTGAAGCGACCTGAAAGGCTCTTCTATTGCTTGGTAAAGGCGCCCCCCTCATTGGGCCTCCTTGTTTGTTCAGAGCGTCACTCTCTTCCTCACAAGTAGAGGAAAAGAGATAAGATGCAGAACACGAAGGCTGCGGCGGATCTTTCACTTACTCAGAAACACTCAGTTTGCCCGGGTCAGGGCAGCTAGCACAGCAAACCCCACTCCCTTAGCGAACCAATATTTATTAGAGCTTCTTATTAAATAGAATAAACTCTGCTGTGTTTATTCACGACGTTCAATTAAATGCCACGGATTTCTTTCGATTTATTAGGGCATTTTAAACTGCAGAGAACTTTAACCATTTAAACTCATGAAAACAGACAGTACAAACATACCTGAGAGCTAACCCAGTTCTATGTGTGAAGTGTGGCTCATCCCAATCAGGTGCCTACCCAGACACCTACTAGCAAGTGCACTCCATCCTAGACTTATTCTGAGTGCCTGTGCCCCTGTCACTCACACAGTATGTCTCTGCTTTGGTTTTCAGTTGCGTTAAAGCTCAGGTCACTGGTGGCAGTTGAGTGAGACTGCGAGTCACTCAGCAGATTATAATGACATTTTGAACCACTTCCAAGCTGCTTTATCTAATTTCTGCAATTTTAGCTAGTGTCCGATAAATGGAAGTTGTTTATATTTCTTACGTTTTGCAGCAGTTAACTTAGTTTCTCGTTCCTCAAATGTGTGCAATTTCTGATATTATTGTTTCCCTCCTCTTCATTGCTTAATTTTGCTCGCGAGACAGTGTCACTCATAGTCATTGAAATGTTACTCATAATTACTTTAAAATTATTAAAATGTCACACATAGCAATCTGAAACCTTGGCAGCTAAGGATCCCTGATCTTAGTTAGTACATTGTGCCCCTAGGCAGACCAGCTGTGTTTGCTAATTGGTGGTAAGGACAGAGAATGCAAGGCTTTTATGGCAGTATTGGGGTGAGTGGTATGGCTGAAATTGTAGATAAGTGTATCGGGATCTTATATCAAAACTCTCATAATATAGAGCTTAGCATAAATCATTGCGTACAAGCTGGAGCATGCAAGTCCAAGTAAGTAAGGTCATAAAGCCATACATCCTTCCTTGGCAAAAGAGGTACTGCAGAAGCATTCCCTTATCCACAGAGATCAAACTTGACTGAAGACCTATTTATAGCATATCTGTACATGTTGTAATGCCCAGCATAAGTCGGCATTCTAGTGCTGAACTCTGTATCTACACTTAACACCCACCCACCACTGATGTCACTGGTCAGGTGACACCGCATTAATAAAAGAGGCCGAGCCCACAAGCTCTGGGCCAGTTGCACCATACCTCCAGTGTGTCCTGCGTCTGACTGATTGCCGGTCCTAGTAGCTGATAACCCAACCGGTCCTAGTAGCTGATACTCAATTTGCTACCCCAGTCAGCCTTTTAGATCAACTCTCTCCTCCGCAAATGGTTAAGAAGAAGTTAAAAATGACTGTTGCTGTTGAGGTGCATAGGCCTCCGCCCAGCAAACGAAGTAGGAAAACATTAGGGGGTGGGGGAAAACCTAAGCTGTCTCACCTCGATTTTGGCAAGAAACATACCAACCCACTCTTGCCAGGGAAGGTGGGTGAGAAAGTCCCCACTGTCTTATTTACAAAGGTTCCACGCCCTACTTTAGAGGCTACCGACATGAACCTAGAGGCCAATCCTTCAGCTAAAAATCCCCCACCTTTATCTTTAGAGAGTGTTGAAATCCTCTTCCGCTCTATCCTGCAGCCCATTAGTGCTAGCTTAGAAAAAGTGGAGAGGAGGCTCACTTCACTAGAAGCATCCCTTACTACTTTGAACACCATAGTAAGTAAGCAAGTGGGACCTCAACTCCCGGCAGGGGATCATTTGGAAGCAGGAGTTTTAAACTCAGCTAACAAAGTTTTACCTCAGGGTGTGCCTTCTGCCCCCCCCCTGCAGCCACTTATGGCTATCAAATTCCAGGTGCAGCACAATAACCAAGCTAATGGGCCACCGCAAGCAATAGACTATATTCCCCAAAGACCGCAGATAGAGCGTAAGGAAAGAGGCCAGGAATCTGGCAAAGGTACCACACGCTCCCCGGTTGGGCCGTCCCCAAGACCTAGGAGACCAGATCTCCCGCCGGAAGCCAATAGTCTCACAGTGGTCCTAGCAGGTGCCCCCCACTTACGATCAGGGGAAAAAGAAGATTACTTATCCCTCAAGAAAAAGGTTATCAAATGGCTCAATTGGAACCGACCATTACCACCCTATTTAAATAATGAGATTATTATGGTGAGAAGGGTCCCGTGGCTAGGGAAGACCAGGAAATCAATAACAGGGGACTGCGTCCTGGTAACCTTCAAAGATCAGGGTACGGTGCTGCATATTTGTGAAGGCGTCAATAGATCCTTGGACTCTACTATCCAGACCCTGCCAGTTTCTTTTTTCTTCCCCCCTATTCGTATGCATAGGGATCAACTGTATGAGGATTGGACAAGGGTGGATCATAGACGCAGTCGCAAGGACCATAGACAACACCAGTACTCCCAAGTGCCAGAGACACCGTATTCTCATTTCAATCGTTTCAATTGTTTGAGTGCCCTGGATGGGGTTGATTGACTTATTGCTCATAAGCCAGATACCGGGGATAAGGGGGCTGGAAGACCACAGACACCCTCTATTGTAACAACTGGTATAGTTATTGGCGTGTCGGATAATCAAGGGGTTCCCGAAAGTGCCATCTGTAGCCCTTGCCACCGACCTGTGGTTGATGAGGATATATCGGAGGGAAGTGCACGGGACTCTCTGGTACTGGTCAACGGCCTGCTCAGCCAGTCTGAGCCATCTTCTTCTATTGCTGTCCCTGTCCCACTCCCCCAGATGGAAGGGGTACTCGGATCTCATCCCCTCAATCCCTGTGGTCTACCCACTGTGGCGCCTGACCATTTGAAGCTAATTTGTTGGAACATTGCGGGTCTGGGCAACAAACTGGGGGAGCCAGACTGGGAAAATTACATTAAAATGGGGGACATTTGTATGTTCCAGGAAACTTGGGCACGAGAGGACTATGGTCACCAAGGCTTTGCATCATTTTATATTCCAGCGCAGTGGGAAGGTAAAGGTCGTCCGTCGGGCGGGCTCACGACCTGGGTGGCTTCTCATCTGGGCTGTGTGGCCACCCGTCTACCATTTAATTCGAAAGACATACTTGTGGTCTCATTACTCTGGCCAAATAATGTTAAACTTGTGTTGGTTAACCTGTATTCCAGGCCGATGGGAAGGGCAAAGGAATCACCAACCATTGATGAACTTTCGAGCCTTTTATCTGAACTGTCGAATGATTCATACTATGTGGTGGGTGGGGATTTTAACTCTCACTTTGAGCCATTACCCGGCCTTTTGGAAGGGCTTACAGTGGAAGAAGACGCAAGGTGGTCAGTTCCCGCGGTGGAAGCACCGCCTGCGAAAGCTTGGTCCCCTCTAGCGTTACAAATTACTGCTCTTACCCTAAGGTTCGGAATTAGAGCCTGTAATGGGCGGATGGAATCCGATATTCCAAGCAAAACTACCTACAATAGACGGGGGAGAGAGTCTCGGTTGGACTATGTTATGGTCCAATTAACGAGGTGGGCTACAATCCGGGACTTTAGGGTGATGGAAAGGAGCGAGAGCGATCACAATCCCCTGGAACTTGATTTGGTGCACCCAGGCCCCATAGTTTCGGGGACTATAGTGGAAGGGAATAAACCCGCGCTCCTCCTAGATAATAGCAGGAGAAGAATTAGGTGGGAAAATATGGTTGCAACCAAGGACAAACTTCCTCTGCTGTATGCTGAGATTGTCCCCATTTTGGAAGCTGTGGGGAGTGAAGACATGAGGGATAATAATAATATAGACTCCCAGACCAGAGTATTTAAAGCCCATGAGGATCTCACAAAAATTGCGGCACTACATTTTACTAGTAGCGCACGTAAGACCAGAGAGAGGCCCCGAGGTAAAGCACGCTGGTATAATCAAACTTGTAGACGGGCTAAATCAGAATTGCTCAAAGTAGTAAAGGGGGGGGGTGGGAGGAGAACGCCTGAAACATAGCAGGCAAGTCTATAAAAGACTTCTGGATCAGGCTAAAATAGAATGGGAAGAAAATCAGTGGGAAGAACTCACAAAGGCCCTAGCACTCCAAAACCAACGGTTGTTTTGGAGGATAGTGAATGGGGGGTCAGGAAATCTACAATCGGCACTGGAGCCAAATATAGCACCTGGGGTTTGGAAGGGCCATTTCCAATAGCTCTATAGCTCTGAACCAGGTGAAGTCCCAGAATCTATCGAGGTAGGGGGGGCCGGGCCACCAAGGGGAGGCAATAACGTTGGGGGAGGTCACTGCCGCTATCTCGGGCCTGGCTTCTGCAAAGGCGCCAGGTCTGGATAGCTTACCGGGGGACCTGTTTAAACAGGAGCCCATTGTCTGGGCACCCTATCTTACGGCTCTTTTTAACAGTGTTCTCGGTGGGATGGAAATCCCTGGTACTTGGCTGGGGGCAGAGGTGGTCCCTATCTTTAAAAAGGGCTCCCCTCTTCTCCCAGCCAACTACAGGCCAATCAGCCTGATTGCTGTACCGCAGAAGCTGTTCGGCAGGGTCTTGCTGAATAGGCTCCAGGACTGGATAGAGGAGGTGGATGCCCTTAGTCCCTATCAGGCGGGGTTTAGGAAGGGGGTATCCACAGTGGACCAGGTTTTTAGACTAAATCTGATATACTGGAAGACAGCAAAGTTCGACGGCGGCAGTTTGTACACAATTTTTGTGGACTTACGGGCCGCTTTCGACCTGGTCCCCAGGGGGAAATTATGGAGCGTCCTGGCTGAGATGGGCGTCCCCCCGGACATCCTGTCAATCTTACAGAGGCTGCATCATGGGAATTATGCCCGAGTGAGGTGCGGGAGGTCTGGGGCGCTTACTGACAGGTTCCCCGTTGGCCGAGGGGTAAGACAGGGCTGTGTGCTGGCGCCGACCCTGTTTTGCCTCTTCGTCAACGGGGTAATCGCCCATCTCAACGCCACTGATCATACCGACGCCCCTAAACTAAACGGCCGCAGGGTGCCCGCAATCATGTTTGCGGATGACACCCTGCTGCTTTCAAAAACCCCTATGGGTATCCAAAGGATACTTGACTCCTTTTACGCATTCTGCCTGGATAGAGGGTTAGAAATTAACGCCACTAAAACCAAATATATGGTTTTAAACCCGAGTCACAAATTGCGCCAGAGTCCGTTACTGGGAACCGCGCGGCTCGAGAGAGTGGCCACCTTTGAATACCTGGGTGTAACCCTCAATGAAACTATGACTTGGGGATCCCACCAGAGCAGGGCAAATCTCAAACTCGTGCAAACTACTGGGGGTATTGCACGAATTATGACAGGCTCGACGTACCGGCCGTTGGGCGCCTTAGTTCAGATATATAAGGCCCAGGCGAGGGGAGCAATTATGTATGGGGCTGAACTGTGGGGGCACATGCCTTGTCATAGCCTTTCTGTAACAGAAAACAAGTTTATAAGAAGGGTGGCTGCTCTCCCCCCGAGCACTCCGCTTCTTCCATTGAGGCTTGATTTAGGATTACGACCACTAGCGGATGAGATAGGCCTGAGACCCATAGCCTTCTGGCGCAGGCTATGGAGTAGCAAAGATCTTACGGATTACCGGGCAGAATTGGTCGAAATACTGAAACACCCCAAGGTGCTTAGTGTCCCCTGGGTTAAAAATATCCAAGCCATCTGCATGGATTTGGGGCTTCCTGATTTATGGACAGACCCGGCCACGGCAGCACTCAATATTTCTAAGAAGTCTCTGTCGAATTTATACCACGAACATAAATTGGCAGGGGCCATAGCTGCCCAGCCAGATGGGTCTTTGTCAGCCGTGTTCCTGCAAAGCAAGGATACTTATAAGTTTGAAAAGGTTCTGGACCCTATTTTTCCCTTACTGGCAAGAAGACTGTATCTCCAGTGGCGGTATGGCACACTGCCCCTCCGGTCTTTTACTAGTCGATGGTCGATGGCTGCCCGCATCAAGTATTGCCCTGTGTGTGAGGATAGGGAGGAGAACGACCTGCATGTGGTCTTTTTTCGCCCAGCTTATAGGGCAGCTAGAAAGTATTGGCTGCTTCCGTTGATAAGGAACATGGGTGGCAGGGAATACGCACCAATGTACAGGGTTTTAAAAACTGATGTTACTGGCCCAACTGTTTTTGCACTTTCTAAGTTTTTTACTAATGTGTGGTTTACACGAAACCGTCTTTTAAAGAATGTTGGGTAGTGACTGAACTTTTTTAAATTCACTATAAAGTTGTTTATCCCTGTACTGAACCCTGTTACATATCATATTTTAAATGTAATGATGTGTGAATATGTGTTTTTCCTTCTTTGTATTGTGTATCTTTTATGACCAAATGGTCGAAATAAAGATTGGAAATTGATTGCCAGCATGAGGGCCTAGGGCCCACCCAGACTTTACAATGGCGACGAGGGCGGAGCTGTGCCCAGCGTGCCACAGCTAAAAAGAAAACTTCAAGGAAAAGGGGAAGAGAGAGCTGCCTGCTGCAAAGGCACACCCCCTGAGAAAGAAGCCGGCCCCCGAGAGGCCCACGAGGCGTGTGTCGAGCCCCGGGCCTGGAGAAAAGGAAAGAGGTGACCGGGAGCCCACCCGCACCTCTCCAGCCTGCCGTGGCCCGCCCTGCCGTGGCGGTGCCCTAAGAAGACAGAGAAGCCATCGCGGTGCCCACCCACGGAAGAACAGGCCCGTCGGCCGAAGGTGAGCCCCGGACAATAAAGCACCAAAAGCGGAGCCCACCCGCTATAAGTTATAGACACTGACTGTGGCCCCTGAAGTGAGAGCGGTGCCAGCTATGCCCAATTAATCAAGCAAGGCTCGCGGAGCCCACCCGCGGCCTGCCTACAGCGACGCGGCGTCGGCCGTAACTGCCCCCGTGATAAAACAAGGCTCGCGGAGCCCACCCGCGGCCTGCCTGCAGAGACGCGGCGTCGGCCGCAACTGCCCCAGTAATTAAAGCAAGGCTCGCGGAGCCCACCCGCGGCCTGCCTGCAGAGACGCGGCGTCGGCCGCAACTGCCCCAGTAAATAAAGCAAGGCTCGCGGAGCCCACCCGCGGCCTGCCTGCAGCGACCCCCGCCTCGCAGCGTCTGACTAAAGCTGCCGCGGCGGTGGGGGAAAAGGAGCCCACAACGTGAAGAGAGCTGCCGGGCCCTTAATTGAAGGAAGCGGAGCCCACCCGCGAGTGCACGGAGCAGCGACATCACCCCCACCCCGCGCAGCGTGTGGAGCATGGAACTGCGGCGGGGGTGGTGACGAAGAGAACAAGCATTGAAAATGCAATAGGTCTCGCAATAGAAGAGTTTGACCTTTTGGTTTTGCAAATGGATGAGTGGCGTTGCGTGGATGAGTGGCGTTGCGTGGATGAGTGGCGTTGCGTGGATGAGTGGCGTTGCGTGGATGAGTGGCGTTGCGTGGATGAGTGGCGTTGCGTGGATGAGTGGCGTTGCGTGGATGAGTGGCGTTGCGTGGATGAGTTGCGTGTGTGAGTGGCGTTGCGTGTGTGAGTGGCGTTGCGTGTGTGAGTGGCATTGCGTGTGTGAGTGGCGTTGCGTGTGTGAGTGGCGTTGCGTGTGTGAGTGGCGTTGCGTGTGTGAGTGGCGTTGCGTGTGTGAGTGGCGTTGCGTGTGTGAGTGGCGTTGCGTGTGTGAGTGGCGTTGCGTGTGTGAGTGGCGTTGGGTGTGTGAGTGGCGTTGCGTGGATGAGTGGCGTTGCGTGTGTGAGTGGCGTTGCGTGGATGAGTGGCGTTGCGTGGATGAGTGGCTGTGAGTGGCGTTGCGTGTGTGAGTGGCGTTGCGTGTGTGAGTGGCGTTGCGTGTGCGAGTGGCGTTGCGTGTGCGAGTGGCGTTGCGTGTGTGAGTGGCGTTGCGTGTGTGAGTGGCGTTGCGTGTGTGAGTGGCGTTGCGTGTGTGAGTGGCGTTGCGTGTGTGAGTGGCGTTGCGTGTGTGAGTGGCGTTGCGTGTGTGAGTGGCGTTGCGTGTGTGAGTGGCGTTGCGTGTGTGAGTGGGGTTGCATGGATGGGTTGCGTGTGTGAGTGGCGTTGCGTGTGTGAGTGGCGTTGCGTGTGTGAGTGACGTTGCGTGTGTGAGTGGCATTGCGTGTGTGAGTGGCATTGCGTGTGTGAGTGGCATTGCGTGTGTGAGTGGCGTTGCGTGTGTGAGTGGCGTTGCGTGTGTGAGTGGCGTTGCGTGTGTGAGTGGCGTTGCGTGTGTGAGTGGCGTTGCGTGGATGAGTGGCGTTGCGTGGATGAGTGGCTGTGAGTGGATGAGTGGCTGTGAGTGGCGTTGCGTGTGTGAGTGGCGTTGCGTGTGTGAGTGGCGTTGCGTGTGTGAGTGGGGTTGCGTGGATGAGTTGGGTTGCGTGGATGAGTTGCGTGGGTGAGTGGCGTTGCGTGTGTGAGTGGCGTTGCATGTGTGAGTGGCATTGCGTGTGTGAGTGGCATTGCATGTGTGAGTGGCGTTGCGTGTGTGAGTGGCGTTGCGTGTGTGAGTGGCGTTGCGTGTGTGAGTGGCGTTGCGTGTGTGAGTGGCGTTGCGTGTGTGAGTGGCGTTGCGTGTGTGAGTGGCGTTGCGTGTGTGAGTGGCGTTGCGTGTGTGAGTGGCGTTGCGTGTGTGAGTGGGGTTGCATGGATGGTTGCGTATGTGAGTGGCGTTGCGTGTGTGAGTGGCGTTGCGTGTGTGAGTGGCGTTGCATGTGTGAGTGGCGTTGTGTGTGTGAGTGGCGTTGCGTGTGTGAGTGGCATTGGGTGTGTGAGTGGCATTGCGTGTGTGAGTGGCGTTGCATGTGTGAGTGGCGTTGCGTGTGTGAGTGGCGTTGCGTGTGTGAGTGGCGTTGCGTGTGTGAGTGGCGTTGCGTGTGTGAGTGGCGTTGCGTGTGTGAGTGGCGTTGCGTGTGTGAGTGGCGTTGCGTGTGTGAGTGGCGTTGCGTGTGTGAGTGGCGTTGCGTGTGTGAGTGGCGTTGCGTGTGTGAGTGGCGTTGCGTGGATGAGTGGCGTTGCGTGGATGAGTGGCTGTGAGTGGCGTTGCGTGTGTGAGTGGCGTTGCGTGTGTGAGTGGCGTTGCGTGTGTGAGTGGGGTTGCGTGTGTGAGTGGGGTTGCGTGGATGAGTGGGGTTGCGTGGATGAGTTGGGTTGCGTGGATGAGTTGCGTGGGTGAGTGGCGTTGCGTGTGTGAGTGGCGTTGCATGTGTGAGTGGCATTGCGTGTGTGAGTGGCGTTGCGTGTGTGAGTGGCGTTGCGTGTGTGAGTGGCGTTGCGTGTGTGAGTGGCGTTGCGTGTGTGAGTGGCGTTGCGTGTGTGAGTGGCGTTGCGTGTGTGAGTGGCGTTGCGTGGATGAGTGGCTGTGAGTGGCGTTGCGTGTGTGAGTGGCGTTGCGTGTGTGAGTGGCGTTGCGTGTGTGAGTGGCGTTGCGTGTGTGAGTGGCGTTGCGTGTGTGAGTGGCGTTGCGTGTGTGAGTGGCGTTGCGTGTGTGAGTGGCGTTGCGTGTGTGAGTGGCGTTGCGTGTGTGAGTGGGGTTGCATGGATGGGTTGCGTGTGTGAGTGGCGTTGCGTGGGTGAGTGGCGTTGCGTGTGTGAGTGGCGTTGCGTGGGTGAGTGGCGTTGCATGTGTGAGTGGCGTTGCATGTGTGAGTGGCGTTGCGTGTGTGAGTGGCATTGCGTGTGTGAGTGGCGTTGCGTGTGTGAGTGGCGTTGCGTGTGTGAGTGGCGTTGCGTGTGTGAGTGGCGTTGCGTGTGTGAGTGGCGTTGCGTGTGTGAGTGGCGTTGCGTGTGTGAGTGGCGTTGCATGTGTGAGTGGCGTTGCGTCGAGTGGGGTTGCGTGGATGAGTGGGGTTGCATGGATGAGTTGCGTGTGTGAGTGGCGTTGCGTGTGTGAGTGGCGTTGCGTGTGTGAGTGGCGTTGCGTGTGTGAGTGGCGTTGCGTGTGAGTGGCGTTGCGTGTGTGAGTGGCGTTGCGTGTGTGAGTGGCGTTGCGTGTGTGAGTGGCGTTGCGTGTGTGAGTGGCGTTGCGTGTGTGAGTGGCGTTGCGTGTGTGAGTGGCGTTGCGTGTGTGAGTGGCGTTGCGTGTGTGAGTGGGGTTGCGTGTGTGAGTGGGGTTGCATGTGTGAGTGGCATTGCGTGTGTGAGTGGCGTTGCGTGTGTGAGTGGCGTTGCGTGTGTGAGTGGCGTTGCGTGTGTGAGTGGCGTTGCGTGTGTGAGTGGCGTTGCGTGTGTGAGTGGCGTTGCGTTGATGAGTGGGGTTGCGTGGATGAGTGGGGTTGCGTGGATGAGTGGGGTTGCGTGGATGAGTGGGGTTGCGTGGATGAGTTGCGTGTGTGAGTGGCATTGCGTGTGTGAGTGGCGTTGCGTGTGTGAGTGGCGTTGGGTGTGTGAGTGGCGTTGGGTGGATGAGTGGGGTTGCGTGGATGAGTGGGGTTGCGTGGAAGAGTGGGGTTGCGTGGATGAGTGGGGTTGCGTGGATGAGTTGCGTGTGTGAGTGGCGTTGCGTGTGTGAGTGGCGTTGCATGTGTGAGTGGCGTTGCATGTGTGAGTGGCGTTGCATGTGTGAGTGGCGTTGCATGTGTGAGTGGCGTTGCATGTGTGAGTGGCGTTGCGTGTGTGAGTGGCGTTGCGTGTGTGAGTGGCGTTGCGTGTGTGAGTGGCGTTGCGTGTGTGAGTGGCGTTGCGTGTGTGAGTGGGGTTGCGTGGATGAGTGGGGTTGCGTGGATGAGTTGGGTTGCGTGGATGAGTTGGGTTGCGTGGATGAGTTGCGTGGGTGAGTGGCGTTGCGTGGGTGAGTGGCGTTGCGTGGGTGAGTGGCGTTGCGTGGGTGAGTGGCGTTGCGTGGGTGAGTGGCGTTGCGTGTGTGAGTGGCATTGCGTGGGTGAGTGGCATTGCGTGGGTGAGTGGCGTTGCATGGGTGAGTGGCGTTGCGTGTGTGAGTGGCGTTGCGTGTGTGAGTGGCGTTGCGTGTGTGAGTGGCGTTGCGTGTGTGGCGTTGCGTGTGTGAGTGGCGTTGCGTGGATGAGTGGGGTTGCGTGGATGAGTTGCGTGTGTGAGTGGCGTTGCGTGTGTGAGTGGCGTTGCGTGTGTGAGTGGCGTTGCGTGTGTGAGTGGCGTTGCGTGTGTGAGTGGCGTTGCGTGTGTGAGTGGCGTTGCGTGTGTGAGTGGCGTTGCGTGTGTGAGTGGCGTTGCGTGTGTGAGTGGCGTTGCGTGTGTGAGTGGCGTTGCGTGTGTGAGTGGCGTTGCGTGTGTGAGTGGCGTTGTGTGTGTGAGTGGCGTTGCGTGTGTGAGTGGCGTTGCGTCGGTGAGTGGGGTTGCGTGGATGAGTGGGGTTGCGTGGATGAGTTGCGTGTGTGAGTGGAGTTGCGTGTGTGAGTGGAGTTGCGTGTGTGAGTGGCGTGTGTGAGTGGCGTTGCGTGTGTGAGTGGCGTTGCGTGTGTGAGTGGCGTTGCGTGTGTGAGTGGCGTTGCGTGTGTGAGTGGCGTTGCGTGTGTGAGTGGCGTTGCGTGTGTGAGTGGCGTTGCGTGTGTGAGTGTCGTTGCGTGTGTGAGTGGCGTTGCGTGTGTGAGTGGCATTGCGTGTGTGAGTGGCGTTGCGTGTGTGAGTGGCGTTGCGTGTGTGAGTGGCGTTGCGTGGATGAGTGGGGTTGCGTGGATGAGTGGGGTTGCGTGGATGAGTTGCGTGTGTGAGTGGAGTTGCATGTGTGAGTGGCGTTGCGTGTGTGAGTGGCGTTGCGTGTGTGAGTGGCATTGCGTGTGTGAGTGGCATTGCGTGTGTGAGTGGCATTGCGTGTGTGAGTGGCATTGCGTGTGTGAGTGGCGTTGCGTGTGTGAGTGGGGTTGCGTGGATGAGTGGGGTTGCCTGGATGAGTTGCGTGTGTGAGTGGCGTTGCGTGTGTGAGGGCGTTGCGTGTGTGAGTGGCGTTGCGTGTGTGAGTGGCGTTGCGTGTGTGAGTGGCGTTGCGTGTGTGAGTGGCGTTGCGTGTGTGAGTGGCGTTGCGTGTGTGAGTGGCGTTGGGTGTGTGAGTGGCGTTGGGTGTGTGAGTGGCGTTGGGTGTGTGAGTGGCGTTGGGTGTGTGAGTGGCGTTGGGTGTGTGAGTGGCATTGGGTGTGTGAGTGTCGTTGCGTGGATGAGTGGCGTTGGATGTGTGAGTGGCGTTGCGTGGATGAGTGGGGTTGCGTGGATGAGTTGCGTGTGTGAGTGGCCTTGCGTGTGTGAGTGGCGTTGCGTGTGTGAGTGGCCTTGCGTGTGTGAGTGGCGTTGCGTGTGTGAGTGGCGTTGCGTGTGTGAGTGGGGTTGCGTGGATGAGTTGTGTGTGTGAGTGGCGTTGCGTGTGTGAGTGGCGTTGCGTGTGTGAGTGGCGTTGCGTGTGTGAGTGGCGTTGCGTGTGTGAGTGGCGTTGCGTGTGTGAGTGGCGTTGCGTGGATGAGTGGGGTTGCGTGGATGAGTGGGGTTGCGTGGATGAGTTGCGTGTGTGAGTGGAGTTGCGTGTGTGAGTGGCGTTGCGTGTGTGAGTGGCGTTGCGTGTGTGAGTGGCGTTGCGTGTGTGAGTGGCGTTGTGTGTGTGAGTGGTGTTGCGTGTGTGAGTGGCATTGCGTCGATGAGTGGGGTTGCGTGGATGAGTGGGGTTGCCTGGATGAGTTGCGTGTGTGAGTGGCGTTGCGTGTGTGAGTGGCGTTGGGTGTGTGAATGGCGTTGGGTGTGTGAGTGGCGTTGGGTGTGTGAGTGGCGTTGGGTGTGTGAGTGGCGTTGCGTGTGTGAGTGGCGTTGCATGGATGAGTGGGGTTGCGTGGATGAGTGGGGTTGCGTGGATGAGTTGCGTGTGTGAGTGGCCTTGCGTGTGTGAGTGGCGTTGCGTGTGTGAGTGGCCTTGCGTGTGTGAGTGGCGTTGCGTGTGTGAGTGGCGTTGCGTGTGTGAGTGGCCTTGCGTGTGTGAGTGGCGTTGCGTGTGTGAGTGGCGTTGCGTGTGTGAGTGGCGTTGCGTGGATGAGTGGGGTTGCGTGGATGAGTTGCGTGTGTGAGTGGCGTTGCGTGTGTGAGTGGCGTTGCGTGTGTGAGTGGCATTGCGTGTGTGAGTGGCGTTGCGTGTGTGAGTGGCGTTGCGTGTGTGAGTGGCGATGCGTCGATGAGTGGGGTTGCGTCGATGAGTGGGGTTGCGTCGATGAGTGGGGTTGCGTGGATGAGTGGGGTTGCGTGGATGAGTGGGGTTGCGTGGATGAGTGGGGTTGCGTGGATGAGTGGCGTTGCTGTGTGTGAATTGCTGGTTGGGGGAGTGGGGGGGGTGGGCGGGGGAGCAGCAGGCAGATGCGAGTGGAGCGCACGCTGGAGAGGGAGGGGGTGGGAGGACTAGGCAGCGGGGGAGAGGGAGAAAGGAGTGCACGTGCATATAGCAGGACTGGGGCATTACATTGTGAGCTGCACATTTGGTAAAGATGTATCTTAAAATATTTTTTCTCATGTAGCCCTTTTATTTATATTGCGGCGAATATGTGCACCGCATGCTGTAAAATACTATTTTTGCACTTGATAATGTTGGACTTCACACTGTTGGCTAATAATGAAACACTTATGTGCCTGCATAACAGCCAGTTGCCTTGCCCGTTAATTCTGGTCGTTTGCCATAGGAACGTCCGGGATGCATTTGTGCACAATTAATATTTTAGCACTCATTCATTAGGTAAGGGACACTACCGCAGTCACTGGAAACACGACACAAGGGAAGCGGAGCCTGTTCTCTGCTGCTGTACAGTGCTTTCACATTTGTGCGAGGAAAAAAAAACAAGGGGGCAGGGAGAGAACAGACGAGTGGAGGGAGGGAAGGGGTGTGCGGTGAGAGAAAGGGGAGAGCGGACAACTCAGAGGTAAGGGACAGAGAGAAGTAGAGAACGGAAAAAATATGGAAAGGAGGAAACACGGGGAATCGAGAGGGAAAGAAGAGATGGCGAAGCAGAGGGAAGGGGAGAGAAAAAGGTGAAGTAAGAGGGATAGGGAGAGACAAAAGGAGGGCATTAATGTGGGGAGGGGGGAGGAGAAGTGCGACACGGCCGCAGCAGGGGGCGGAGCGGGGAGAGCGGCAGGGGCCTTTGAAGTGAAGCTAAGCTTCACTTCAAAGGAGTGGGAGGAGTGCTGCTGGGGAACAGATGGCGATTTGATGCTGTGCACGCGCATTTTAGGTCAATGCGCTTGCGCATTGACCTAAAAGCGCACGGGCACAGCACCAAATCGCCACAGTTAGTTAAACTTTGTTTAAAGCCCTATAGTCTCGCTTCTCTCAATGCGCATGCACATTGATAGGTCACGAGACCTAAAAACTAGCACCCGGCCCGCAGCCGGTAAAACCAGTGTCAAGCCCCGCCGCTGGCAAGCGCCCCAGCAGAGCCGGAAAGGAAGCATGAATGCAGCCATGAGAGCAGATGGGCACACAGGAGGAGTCCGCAGCGTGAGCGGCGCTACATGGGGCTAATCGGATCGATACCCACACACACCCCCTTTGTGCAGCCCGGGAGGAATTAAAAGTGACTCACCGTGTTTGAATCCGAGTCCCCCGGTGATGTCCGATCGCATGCGGGCACCCTGGGAAGCTGCCGTGTGGGTTACTGAGTCTGGCCGAGGAAACATCTTCCCGAGGTGCAGGGCATAGAAGCAGTTAAGTTGCCCTCCATTTTCCTTGACCCCAACGAGCCCGGTACACTGGCTGCCCGAAAGTAAAAGTGCACGAAGCCTGCAAGAGGTGGAAAAGCTCCGAAGCTGAGGGGAATAAAGCAACACTGCCACCTCGCGGCAAATTATCAGTACTGCACCCGCGATGCAAAACACAGTACAGCAGAACTGGGAACATAGCCAAGAAGGCTTAGAGCACATAGATGATGCCCAACCTAGCAAAAGCAACAGTTTTGTCTGTGAGACAACAGTAAAGGATACCCAGGCAAGGACAATGCAAAAGGTGGTGCCCAGTAATACTGCCTGCGACCTGCACTACTCTTAAAACCACAGAAAGCAAAGGTGAAACAAGCCTGCAACAAGTAAAGAAAGCCCACAGCGCAGCCAGCACAAGAGCCCCCACAAGTGACGCCCAGAGACGGATAGAGAACCACCTGCTGGCAGGTGGCTACTCCCAAGAAGAGAGGAAAGCGCCACAAAGAACAAGGAAGGTTTGCAGCAAAAGACTACGAAGGGCAGCAACCTGCTCGCAGTCACATCCAAAGTAGTATCCAAGCCATCACACCGCCGAGGAAGATAAAAGGTAATGGCGTAGGAGCGCGCCAGAAGCACAAAAGAGTGCGAAGAAAACCCCAAGAACGCACCAGGAAGTGCGAAAGCGCATGACGCAACTGCGCAGCAGTGTAGACCGCACTAGCCCAAAGCAGCAAGTCACAAGGAAGATACTGCGAAGGGAAAAAAATGGTTGCGCAGACAACCCGCAACGGTGAGGATCCAACGCAGAAGCAACATGACCACTCAGTATGGTCACCAAGTATGAAGACGGCCAGCCAGATGGCCATACCAAGAAGTCGACCAGCCAGATGGTCGCACCGAGAAGCCTACCTGTCAGTGATCGGCAGATGGTCGCACCGAGAAGCCTACCTGTCAGTGATCGGCAGAGGGGACCAGCACGAGGTCCAAGAAGTTCAGACAAGGCGTGGTCCGAGGACAAGGACCCACGAACTTCAACCCCAAAATCATGAAAGCGACAGAAAGAGGAAGTGAAGGTCGCGACGCTAACCCTGGGAAGTGAGTGACAAGAAGACAGTGTCCTAGGACTAGGACAAGACCAGGACGACACGTGCAGAGTGCGCGCGCTGCATGGGGAAGCCTGGCCAGAGAAGATGAAGAAAAGGAGACCAGGGTAAGTCGCGAGAAGAGGAGAAGAGAAGAAGAAAGATCGGAGTGGCACGCCACCACCGAGGAAAGGAAGAAAGGAGAAGTCAGAGTGGCACGCAGCCACTTCAAGAAGAAGGAAGAAAGAACAGAGTGGCCACCGCCAGTAAGAAGAAAAGAAGAAGGGAGAAATCGGAATGGCACGCTGCCACTGCATGAAGAAGCCGCCCCTGCGGAAAGAAGCAAGGTGACAGGCACTGGAACACCTGAGTGCAATGGAAGACAAGCCTGGCAAGAGCACCGGCAGCGCAGACCAAAGACAACCACCTACGAGCCATCCATCCACATGGCGAACGCAGAAGAGAGCAAGCTAGACTGTTGGCGACATCTACCTCTGGGGTTGAGCGGAAGATTGGATGGCGAGACTACTCAGGCCTCCGGAAGCTGAGGAACTGACCACCTCGCACCAGCCCGTGGCATCCCAGAATCAGAGGCCTCAAGGGACTCTGGTGGCAGCAAGTCCCGCACGGGAGACAGGTCTACAGAAGCGCGTCTGCAGGACCCAAGGGGATGAAAGCCTCGCGAGCAATGAGAAGAGTCTACAACTCAACCTTCAGGTGGAACTAGGAACGACGGTGAGGCTCGTGGAGCGTCCTGCTCAAGGCCCGAAGGCCATGGTGGAGCAACACGACCGAAAACACCAGTCCAGTGGAAACCTGGCAAAGAGGTCCTCCAGGATATCTGGTG
Organism: Lissotriton helveticus; assembly: GCF_964261635.1. Classification (NCBI taxonomy): domain Eukaryota; kingdom Metazoa; phylum Chordata; class Amphibia; order Caudata; family Salamandridae; genus Lissotriton; species Lissotriton helveticus. Next base: position 161,229,359 of record NC_136058.1, on the reverse strand, counting down.
AGAGAGGAATACCGGCGAGAGGGGCATCCTAGTGAGAGGGATGTGTGCACCTACTCTATTCACCTGCCAAGAGTCAACACTAAAGCCTGCCCGGAAAACATCACGAAGCCAGAAGAGAGAACAAAACCAGAAGACTGTTGACACCTGTGTCATCCATTTATCTCTCATCACCAACGGAGCGAAGCAAAGGCAGGGCTGAGAACAGCGGACAGACAGCACAGACAAAGAATGAACCCGCCGAACAACTGCGAACCGTGCCACCGAGAACTGTTAGTCCTGAATGCAAGAACTATACTGCCTGCGGCTTGCAAGCAGCCTAAGAGACTCGTTTTGAAAACGCAAGTCCAATGGTAGCTTTCTATGTTTTCTTTCCCCCACAGGTTTTTGGACTTTTTTCTGTTTGGTTTAATTTTCAACCAATTTGGGGAGGGATGTAATGCCCAGCATAAGTCAGCATTCTAGTGCTAAACTCTGTATCTACACTTAACACCCACCCACCACTGATGTCACTGGTCAGGTGACACAGCATTAATAAAAGAGGCCGAGCCCACGTGCTCTGGGCCAGTTGCACCATACCTCCAGTGTGTCCTGCGTCTGACTGATTGCCAGCATGAGGACCTAGGGCCCATCGCAGACTTTACACATGTCTATATTCTTTCAGTATTATCTGGGTGCAGTTTAACGAAGAATAAGCTGACCCTACAGCAATCGTTTGTTGAAATAAACGCCAATGTCGTGCAAATCCGCTGTCTGCCCAAAAATCCTAAAAACACTCACGACTGCCTTTACCTACTCCTTACCCAACTTTCCACTGACTTTACTGAATTTTCGACCAGAGCGAGCTCCCATGGTCAATAAGTAAATAGTTTACACATTATGTTACAGGTCAATGGATGGCAGAACCACTGTCACCCAAAGAATATATACGAGTTTGCCATTCTGAAGTGTTATATTTTTGTTTTGGGGGTACACTACTAACACAAAACAGAGCAATCACAGGCAGCAAGATGCTACAAGAAATATGCAGAATATTGCATGATTATCAGTAAGACTTAATAATAAAGTATTTCAACGAAAAAATTGTTCTATGGAGCGAGACAAACCCCACCGGAGTCGCACCATGAGCACACTAATCCTCGCCTAGCTAGAAGAATCAGGACTATTCTTTTTTTATTAAAAAAAAATAATTTTGCAGGTTGATATAAATGGTTTCTCTCACTAAGGCAGAGGAACATGATCAGTCCAATAAGCTGTTTGTGTTCTTTGTTCTTTGTTCAACATTGCAACTGGAAGCATTGACTAAATAGTCGTGATTGAGACAATACAAATTCCATCCCACCATAACATGATTTTTTGCACGCCTTAAAAACGCCAGGTGGAAGTGTCTCTGCCTCACACACTGAGCGACATGACAAGGGACACAAAGGGATAGGAATATAATTTCCAGTTCATGCCACCTCTGACTAACTAATACACAGCTGTCCAGCTATTTCCTCATATTTCAATTAGAGTTAAATTGGTCTCCTTTCTCCTGAATGATAAAGAGGAGCTCACCCAGTGGAAATTAAGAGTAACATTATTAAGCAGTTAGTGGTTCAGCACAGCAAAGCTCTAAAACGCAGATATTGATACACTGTCTGAATTATCATTCACACAATCTACTGGGCAAGATAAGGGGCATTTTTCCTCGATAAGGGGCAACAGGCGTAGAGGGGAGTCTATCAGACGACCCGAGGTGGGACATGTGATTAACTCTACGGGCCTGATTGCAAGTTCCGCGTATTATTCTGACCCATGCGTAAACTACTGTTTACGCATGGGTTATTTACAAGTTTGATGGTACTTAACACATCCTATAATTATTGGATGCATTAAATAACTCATTCTTCATCAGATTTTGGCAGGTCAAACCTACCGGAATTTCACAGGGTAAAACATACGGTGTTTACCATATCGTGCAGATTTTGGTGTGCTAAAACCACAAAAATCTGCAAGCTATTCCCCATGAACTTGTAATAGGTGTTATTTATCGCCCCGATAAATAACACACACCTTGGTATTGTTATTTATCAGGGGCAGTAAATTATGCCTTCGATCGTAATCAGGCCCTATGTGTTAGAGAGGATATAAAGAGTGAATCATATGAATTTCCTTAGAATTCAAGGAATCATACAAGGACTCTGGAATTTTGTGGATAAGAAATTGAGTCACAAACTGTATTGCTGAAGAATCAGGAGGGTGGAAATGAAGGTGTGTGATTGGTAATGGCTCAACACAGTTGTTCAGCTAATGACATTGCAAATACCCTTGTGTTGTGGTGGGTACTGGCACTAAATTTTGGGAACTGGGATTTATTTTTTTAATTCAGATTTTGGCCCCAACAGAAAAGGAGAAAAGAAAGAGACAGAGAAATGTCGGAAAATAATGACAAGGGAAGCTGTGCGCTTTACAAATACGCAATAACATTACATAACATAACAAAGCAGCTTTAAATGAAACAGGGAGTGCTATGTGGGGGAAGATCAATGAATGAGATGCAGTAAACATTAGAAAGCCTTGGTATTCAGCCACCCTGCTATTTAGCAGCAGGGGCTCCTAGGAACACACTTGGGCCAACGTACGTATTGTTTCACATATCAAGCACTGCCAATGACCCTGAAGAGACTGTCATTCTCGAGTGTTTCCAAGACTGTGGTATGAATGCACACAGACTCTTGCCTGGGTGATAGTGAGGCATTTATAACAAATCTTTAAGTTGTAATATTGCAGGTATCTATAGCGAGATGGCTATTTTAGGGTTTAAATTGGTCCCTTAACCAGCCAACAAATGTAAACAAGAAATCCCCAATAGAATCATGTTGTTTGTGATCTCTAATGAATCTAAATTGGAACAAATTAAAGCCTAATAATAACCATTTGGTTCAGGAGTGCAAATTAGAAAATACTTCTCTACTATGCTAGTGTTGTAAGGCATTGAATAATCAGGATAATTTCCTAGAAATTCTGATAGCAATCTACTCATCAAAATGAATGAACACCTGATATTCAATCCACCACAAGAGAAGAGCTGTGATTCATAAAGCTTTGATCCCCTCCAAGTATTGAGCTTTTGGATTCTTATAAATGTGATTTGCAGTTATTGGTGGCCTGAATATGTTTAATCAAGTAATCCTGAAGTGGTCCAACATTAGGTAAATCGCAGTAAATTGAGCAGATTTGGAACTATTCAACTTCATTTCTAGGTTACACTACACACCAGAATACATCCATTAACTCATTCCATTAAAGCTCCTGAACCACATCAAAAGTTACCACGCACTACTGATTTTATTGTGTGCCTTTGAAGGGAAGAGTGGGTTTATGTCCACTGACTACATTGATGGAAAACAAAAGAGGTACATATAAGGTGATTCCCTGGTCTCGGAGTAATCTAGCCAAGTGGAATCATATTTATTGAACCTAAAAAGTGAATACATTGGGAAGATTGGCTGGCAGCATCTCACAGATCATATATTAGTCTCCATCAATGAATTAATGATGGTGACATATAATCAGTTAAAGGGAACCAGGAAGATGTGGCGGCTCCAGGATTTGAAGTAAAACGCGTTAACAACCAGTACTGTACAATAGCTTTGAATATTGTTGGAGCTTATCAGTAGATGAGTGCCCTATGCAGCACAGTTTTCCCTTTAGGTGGTTTATGGCAGCTTTGGAGGAATACCACTTAAACCAGTGATTGCGGTAGACCATGGTAATGTCCTAGATAGTTATATAGGAGTCTAGTTTGAGTGTATTATGCCGGAATGTCCACCAAGGAAAGGCTTTTTGGTATCGTTGATGACTTCTATTGACCTGGTGAACTTCGACCTCAGTCTGAAATCTAACGAGCGGCTGGTTAACGAAGGTAGCTTAGGTGTGGAACAGTTATACCTCTCGACAAATGTGTGACTACGGAGTATACCACCTTCTTTTAGACCATTAAGCTCTAGGTCCCCAGGGTTAGGGGACCGAGGTTACCTAGCTTGTCAAAGTAGGATTCATGTTCTGACAAGTCTGTACTTTACACTTACCTTTTTAGTGTAAGGAATAGTTGGTCGAAAAGCTGACGAATGCCCCGAACCAGTATTGGCATGCATGTGGGAAGAAACATGTTAGCTTATAATGGATGGGTGGGTAATTGTACCTTTCTTACCATCCCATTTTGTTGATTTTAGCTGTACCTACGATAGCCATTGTTAAAGGTATTACCCTGGGTTTACCTTAAGGTATTTTTAGATTGTGTGTATCTTGTCTTGCCCAGTTAGTTTTTCATTAAGAGGTCTGTGGTATTGGTACAATATGTTCTGTAACCAGTGACCTAATAAGCAGTTCTAGAATGCTAAAAGTTGAAGGTTTGGACTTGACTTGTGAGGAGTTGGCAGGAGGCTGGAGTTCTTTCCCTGGATAAAGAACTCACTTCTAAACCATTACTTTAGGAGTCTTCATACCCCAAGATACCACAAACTCCATCTTGATAAGGTTGAAAAGGTTGAATCTGCAATGGTAGTGCCATTCTACCGGGGTGGGTTGAGGTCGCCGGTGATAAAGCAATCTGTGGTTCTAACATTTCCAAAAGGCATGCAAGTGTACTCAAGAGGGCAAATGATGTCGTAGACCATGCTACGAAGCATTGGGGTGTGAGTTCATTTTGCATTATAATGAACTGATACAGTGAACACACAATTGTATGAAAGTAAATTTAAGAAGATAGCAGAATTTAGATGATGTAAAAACTGACTTATGTATTGAAAGGTGAGCATTTAAAAGATGCCAAGCGTGTGACATTTTTGTAGTCTGTATAATAAACAATGGAAAGAAGACAATGTACATACCCATGTCTCTATGCAGACCAGAGGGCTCATCTAAACTGTGAATTACAATCCAAACAAGCACTGCTTGAAGGAGGATGATGGAAACCCGAGTATTACTAATATTATCAGACAGCTAAAGCTGCCTCTCGATCACACCTACAACAGTACAAATCTGCTTTGCAAACATTAGAGAAAATCACTTTTGAGCATTTTCAAGAGAAGGACTACATTTACCGAATGCGCTACCAAACTTACTAATACTGTACATTAGTCTTTCACTTTGAAATAAGTATGATATGTAACTAAAGTCTGCTGCAGACCCCAGCAGGATGTATTAACTTGTGCAAATATTTTTGGTCCTGGGCAGAATTGTGATTGTCCATCAGTGCAGTCAATAGCAATCTAGAATACAGTCTCGACTAATAAGACACCAGGGGTGAACAATGAATCACAACAAAGATGCTGCTGTCAACACAGACTTTGATGCACTTACATTTTCCTTTCAACAAGTAACAAAACTCTAGCACTACCACAGAACCATGGCCTGCTCATGAAGGCCTTTGTTGGCATTGCCTTATGACAATATCACAAATAGCTACATTTGGACGCCAGATTGTAACAAAAAGCCTAAAAAGTACTTTATTGCTGGGGGACCGAGTACAGAAACCTCAAAACATCAATAAGCATGGTGCTCCGACATTCCTTGACCCAGACCAGATCAGAAAAAAAGCGTTTGAAGGTAACCAAAGTCACCAGATTACTGTGTTTGAAACAGCCTCACTTACTAATGCTTTTTTCAAGTATTGGAAAACGAAATAACCTGACGTATGACATGCAATTAGTAACCGTCAGGGAGCACAGCAGTGATTGTCCTCGGCATATAGGGCCTGATTACGATGTCCAACAGCGTTGTGGTTTGGAACCGCCCGACCTTAGGGCGGGGATTTCAAGCACATGATTACGATGTGACTGCCCATAGGGCGATCGCAAACGTCCATTTTCCAATGGAAGCTTGTACGGCGGGTGGAAAAGGTCCGCAGCACCAGATTCCATTGAAAAATGGATGTTTGTGAACATCGTTGTACCGTTTGGCAGCCACCATGTGGTGCCTGCCACACAGTGCATGGATGTTTAGGGGGCACCATTGCAGAGGGCCTGGGGAAAAGAGGGCCCTGCTAGGGCCGCTAATGTGTTTTCTGACAGCCTTTCCATGTTGGAAAGGTCGACATGGAATGGCTGTTGGAAACAGAAATCATAATCCTGACGGCAGAACCACCATCATTAAGAGATTATGCTGTCTTTCTGACGCACTGATGGGCTCTTTGAGCCTGTCAGAACGACGTTGGAATACCCCTAAAGGTTTAACTCTGACCACCATCATCCTAATAAGGTGTTTGGACTGTAAACCTACTGTGTCGGGCGGAAAGTCTCTGACTGTTGGTCAGAGGGTTTCTGCCCGACATCGTAATGAGGCCCATAGTGTTTTGGTAGGGAATGTATCCTTACTTAGTAGTTCTGAGCTGATGCAAGTTTAGTGGTGGCCTCTATAGCATTTGCTCCTGTACACTCTGATTCACATTTGTTTTGCATGAGTAGGTGTGGTTTACTCCAGAAATTTCGCCAATAAGTCACAGCTAAGCAAAGTGTAATAAACACCTAATCAGTAACAATGATTTGATCTGGGTCCACAGCAACATGGTCTGGGGAGTGATAGCATGATCTGATGAACCTGGAGTGCGAGGCACAAGTCTGCATCTCACCAGCCCACAAGTAGCTGTAGAGATAGAAGGACTGCAAATTCCTAGATGAATGAGATTGATGAACTGCTAAGAAGGCAATAAATCTATGGCAAACACAACACAACGGAGTCCTGAAACTTTTGAAACACACACCCCCAGTCAAGAGATTTGGCTTAAATCCATTGTTCTTTAGCTCAGTTTGCCACCCCAGTTTGGACACAACCACATGTAAATCAGTCTTGATCCTGCTTCCCTTGGGAACAGTCCAGCTCAAACCGCCAGGCAAGGTCACACCTGGACCGGAAATAAGCACCCTGGGGCCGGTTTCGGGGTAACACCCCTCAAAAAACAGGCCAGCTTGAATCCAGTGGCACAACAAGCAAATGTATGTAGCCAGTGGTCAGTCTGATGTCAATACAGCAAAATAAGATTTGTGTGTTCTTCATTAATAATTCAGAGGCAAAAATGAGTAAAACCAAAGGAAAGCCCTTCACCCTCTTATTGGTGAGGAAGGCTTGAGTCTCCGACAGCTACAGCAGAAGATCAGGGTGTGTTGAGCAGAGCTCAGAAGAAGGAACTCAGGGCAACAAGATATTACAGCCTACAGAGGAAAACAGGCCCTCAACATGCACAAAATGTGTTCAGATATCTGATCATACTTTTCAGGTGCATACAGTTTCTGAGCCCATGTAGTGTTCTTATCTGCAGGTAATAATGTTCAACATTAGTGTGTGAGCAGCATTGTGATCAGCAGAGAACTATTCATTAGTGTAGACACAGGATCAGAGCAGACCTGCCTCTCAGAACAAAACAGCCAAGTTGCAATTCAAGCCTAGGATGCTGACCATTTACTAAACAGGTATGATAGGCTGTTGGGGGTTAGGCTTATGCGCTACCTTGGAAATCTTTGAGGACACTTCAGATGGTAGGAAAGCATTACTTGGTTTCAAACTTGGGCTGATAAGGACTGCTCTGACCCACAGCACTGCAATGAGGCAAGGTTTGGGTTCACAAAGGAATTCACATTTGTCACTATGTGATAAACCTGGAGAAGAGCAGAAGCTGGTGCTCTCCAGAAATAATATGCTGACCAAGATCATCAGACAGCCCTGCTCATTTCTGCAGTAATTCAGCAGAGCTACCGCAAAGATGTGTTTGTCCTCTTTAAAGACTTTTCAGATATTATGCACTTAAGGGATTTCCTGTGCAAAAAGTCTATTTTGTTGTTTTCATCGCAATTTTAAAGAAATGGAGTCAAATCTATTAATGGATCTTTCAAGGTCTCTTCAGACACCATTTACAGGTTCACTTTTACCCTGGGTCTGGGAACTAAGTACAAACGAAAGTCAGGGACAACTTGGGATGAAGGGGTACCACTCGATTACTGTCAACTCAAACTTCTCATAGCAACCTGCAGAAGAAGACGACATTTTCAGGGGAATGAAGGAGAGCAGAAAGGGGTCCTGTGAGTGGACTGAGTATAGCGTCCCGCAAATGCCTACAGACATTAACATTAGTTAAAACTTTCAGCCTTACCCATTTTCACTGAGAAAAAAGGAAGAGATAAAGGAAAATTGGAAGGAAGAGGAGAGGTGCTTTTGGCAACAGGAGGCTTTGCCCATCCTTTCACCTCATGTTCACAATCAACCCCTTAGTCCTAAACATGAAAGAGACGACTCGAATAAATGATGTCAGTGAGAAAATAAAACATATTTGCTGTACCTTTTTGTAGATTTAAAATGAAACATCAAAAACCTCCACTAGCATTTTAAGACCTATGCATAGCCACTAAACACAGAGTGACATTGTTTCCAGGTCTTTTTAAAAGGTGATATGGTGCACTCAGAAGATAAATACATAAAACACACATGAAAGGCAAGACAGCTGTAAGACAGGGGGGTTTCTCCCATGTTGGATATCAAAATTAGCGCACAATGGTATAATGAAAATCGTAGGCATTCCTTTGTTATAAAATGCTAAACATTACATTAATGTTCTTGTTGGAAAAATGACTAGTAACCGAAGGAACATTTATTCTCTGATGCAGCGCTCCCTCATAGAAAACTTACTGAAGGAGCTAGTGTAACGCTTGTGGTTCTGAACCCGTAGGTATACGTGTAAAGATTTATGGGTGACTAGGTGGCAGTGAAAGTGAGTGTATGTGAGTGCATGCTTGTGGTGATCATGGTTTGAACAAGTCATGGATAACATTTTGCAACCACAAAGTTGTTCTTGGTGCATTCATGTTTGGGGGAGATAGGAAGGGGTGAGTGTGATTTTTGGATTCTCATGGATAAGATACCTGAGCCACTCCATATTACACGGAAGGCTCTTACTATACCAGTGAGATTGGTTACTGGATACGAAAACATCCTGAAAGAGGAAAACATGGCAGGTACAAATATCTGAAGATGAAAATCTCGAAGTGAAACCCATCCTATCTCAAGTTATGTTGATTTAATTGGAAGCTTATTACAACAGAGGATGTATGGTAACAGAGCCACTGTCAGACCTATGTACTAACAGGAGTAGACAAAATCATATCAAATGTCTTATTAATCACAAACTAATCTCCATCCCAGGGGTCTCAAACCTTTTCAATTGTACTTCTGATCTATGAAAAAGTCCTGAACTACTGCCTTGTATGTGGATTAGATAGGAGAATGTAGGTTGGGGAAAGATTGTGGAGCAATGTGGTCTGCAAGAACCAGTGACGTCACAGAAAGCAGAGGTATAACTCTGTGCATTTCTGTGAAGTATTTGCCCTGTGGCTTAAATTCCTTGTAAGTGTTCATTTTTTTATAGCATTTGTGAGGCATTGTCAATTTATAGATGTTAGGCACATGCAAAGATATTTTTTCCACATAAATATTAAATTGGCGCTACAAGAATGAGTGAGCACTGTTGTGGGATTAGCAATGCTTATTTATCTGCACAGATGTAATAACATACTAGGAAATGGTTTCAGATGAGGGGTTACGTACATCATTTGAATAGAAACGGCCATCTTGTGGTGTCCAATGAGGCATCCTGGATCGCTGGGGTTTCTCTTAGCAGCAATCGCCACATTTGTGTCCCAATGCTTTTATTACTTTTAAAGTCTTCTAAACATTAAAGGCAAGACCCACAGAGCTAGCAACTGCTATTAAAATCATTAAAAAGACTCACAATTTGATTGTAATGCAGCCAAGCATGTCTTTCTTGAAACAATGCTTATATTCCAACAGCTCTTGTGAGTAATGCAGAAGGCCAGGCACTTGAAAGAATAGACCGGGACAGCAGTCATTTTAGATATCACAAGGTAAAGAGTGCTTCTGTCTATTGACAATGCCTTTGGAATGCATAACCTTTAATAATCAGACACCTGAACACAATAACCTATGAGGAAGCTTCTCAAAACATGGCCACTTCCAACCTAAGGCACTGGGTTTATTCAAAAGTTACGATTCTCGGGGGGGGGGGGGGGGGGGGGCGCACCAAGAGGTCAATATGGCACAGGTATGCTTTGCAGACTATAATAACATTTCATAACTAACCAAAATCAAATTCCCTAGGTCTTTCCCCTAATGTTGCTTGAAACAAAGCTTTAAGTGCCCATCTAAATTTCCAGTGATCTGGATCCCGGTGAAGACGGGTGAATTCTTGGAGCATAGCCAGCCTGCTTTTGTGGTATTCTGGAATATTCCGTTATCCGAGCTTCCAGTGGAACGCTAGCATCCAGGTAGTACCATCGAAGCACAGGCATAAAAACTGCTTCCATACTGTGTTTGTCATTACCCTACAGCTTATCTTGTATCATGTAGATCAGTAAGAAATGAAGACCGTCGATCCACAAAATCCTGCTCAGGATTTAATATGGGAACAACAGAACAACTATCCACCAAGGCTTGTGATCACATATATGAGTGATCAATAAATGCCTGATTACATACAATACATGTAACACATGATTGCCTTCAGGTTTGGGGGGCACCCATTCAATGTCACAACACCCAAGTCAGCTGCAATGAAAACCATAACATTTGTAACATCACAGTCACAAGAGAAGCAAGGACAAGAAATGTCGAATAAAGCAATGTAGTAAACACTGACTAGGCATCTGAAGGCTATGAATAGATAACTAATTGTAAAGAGACACCCTTAAGGAATTACCAGGTTCACTATGGAGAACACAATTCAGAAGAGAGAGTGTGGACGGTTATAATGAGCACAACCTCTAAAACTGTGGAAAAAACGTAAAACATATCTATGCCTACAAAGAGAGAAAGCAAAAACAGAGTATGGGTCAAGCAGAAATAGGTAGCATGTGTGGCACAACATAAAAAGAGATAGGGGCCTCCAAAATATGAGTTGTCATGATACACTCATCCTGAACAAGCAGCAATAGATCAATAGCCAATCAATCGTCCAAATGAGAACACAAGGCAATGACATTCAAATTCCCAAAACGGGATCCCCCTCTTTGTTGTTGGCCTTTGGTCGTTTGCATAATTGTGTACAAAGGCTTTAATTTATCTTTAACTCTATGATCACGATTTGAGCACTATACAAGTTTTCCTTTACTGCTTAATTCTGCTATGGATAATTAAAGAAAACAAGCATTTACAATGCAACGGTTTCGCCTTTGTAAAAGTTAGAGCTATTGGCATTGTAAATGACAAATTTTGGTTTTGAAAACAGATAAATAAATGGCATTGTCATTTACAATGCCAATAGCTTAATCTCTCACAAATGCGAGACCTATTGCATTTGCACACACACACAGAGCACAAACACACACACAGAAATGGGGGGGGACGAGGAGCAAAACCAAGGCCCAAGTGATTGGTTCTTTCTGAAATGATAGTGATGAGCTAAAACGATAGAACCGAAGAGCTCTATCACTTTAAATGTTGCATACTTACGGAACAAAATGTGAGCATATTACCGTAAACAATTACTGGTCATTGATGGTATTCCTTATAAGGCCAGGCACTTTTAAAATAAAATAATCATCTGGGGATAGTTTCAAGTAAAGTCAGAATAAAAACAACAGACTCCACTAGCAGCCTCACAGCTGTGTTCACACGTGATCCTTTGTTCATGCGAATAACATCCGCACGGAAGAGGGCTACGTGATAATAATAATAAGTAATAAGGAGCACAAAAGGCAAAACATGAAAGTAAATAAAAATATAATCTGCTATAATCGGTGGAGAAGTGTGGCTCAATGGTTAGAGCGGCAGACCCTGATGCAGAGGTCTAGCCTGGGACCAGGGTTCAATTCCCCGCCTCGGCGGGTCTCGGGCTCAAAAATTCCACGGACCTGATAATTCTCGCATCGGTGCCTATTCCAATCATGGAGTCCCACTCTGCGACTCTGGGCAATAGCTTGCTTAATCTCCACAACGGCCCCCACAACGCTAAGGATGCCTGGCCTCCACCTTGGGGGTGCCCAGGAGTGGACACCTCACAGGGAAAGCCAGGATGGGTTCCACAGCGGTATTCGTACAAGCGCCTTGAGACCCTTGCGGGTGAGTAGTGCGCTATACAAGTATCAATTTACTATTGTGTTGTATAATGAAAATATAAAAGTTTCACATTGGGTTTTTTGTATAAATTATTCTCAAATATGGAACTTTTGACAACAAAGCATATTGTCATTGTCAACCTAAAAATGCCGCTTGTGCTTTTAAATGGTCACTGAACTCCTCAGCCACTTGAAACAATCCATTATCACAGAATGCATAATGGAGGACTTGCCCCAGATCAGACAAGCAGACAAGTGAACAGTGATGTTTGAATACTCACAAGTGGTGGTGGTGCCTTGCTGGGTAATCCACGGTGACAGAAGTCCAGAGATCCCTTCAAATGTCCTCTGGCACCGAAGAGCGCGATCTGGGATGCGTTGGCCTGTGATATGTACACTATGGCCACACTATGAAAAAAGTCTGTGCCCTCCCATGTCCCTTTTCTGCGTACTCTAATTACTCTTTAATTGCCTTTTCCAACGAAGCCCTGTCCTTATATGTCCTAGTAATTTGCCTTTTACAACGAAGTCCTGCCCTTATCTGTCCTCGTAATTCCAGTCTTGACCAACCTCCCAGTCCTAATGCAAATATCCACGCTCAGTTATTAGCTCTATAACCAGGAATCTACATTTCCGTTTCCGCCAATATGTGTCAATTCTTAACTATGAGTTATCACCCCGGCTTTTTGTCACTCCCCTTCGCGACAGAAATAGCACCCGCTAGTTATTATCCCAGTTTTTCTATATTTCTCCCTGCCTACCATACTAACATCTCTATCCTCTTGCCACCCAACTATTAATGCCCGCCATTATGTTCTATTAACGCCCCGTCTCCCATGACCCTCCCTTGCATCTAACGTATCTCCAGATGTTTACAGCCACTCTCCTATGAGTCAATAACCCTCTATATTTTTTCTTTCTAATAATCTACCACCAATAAATCCCTTTTTCACTCGTTTTTCCTTATCCCTCTGTCCCTCCGCTGGCACTTCAAACTTCTCTTTCCTCTTACAGATGCTTTATTAATGCTTCTCCTGTTCGTAAATTCCACCTTTCAGTGCTGACGCCCTTAAGTTGGTCCTCCTCTTCTTTAACTGGGGATAACCGTTCTCGTTACTTATCAATGCCCCTCCTTTGGTCCTCTCCCTGAATGTTAACGTCCCTTCAGTCTTGTGGCCCCGCCCTCCCCTCCCTAAAGCCTACTTAGATGATCCTGCTTCTGTGCCTCGGCGCGTGCTCAAAACCCCCATAGCGCCGCGCGTTCTAGCCAGTGAGGTCACAATGGTCCTGCCACGCGCTGTCGTGCTGCCACAGAGACGTCACAGGACCGCATAGCTGCCAAGGTGTCAGATAGCCATGTGTGACATTTTCATAATTTCAGTGTAATTACGAGTGACATTTCAACGACTATGAGTGACATTTTCTTGCACGCAAAATCAATCATTAAAGACAAGGGAAATACATAAATATCAGAAATTAAACCCATTTGAGCTACGAGAAACTCTAATAAGATCTTAAAACTGCTTCAAAGCACCAGAAAAGAAGGGCGCTGTTGGACCCCACTGTACCAAACAGGATGTAAGAGGTCATACTGCCTCCAAATGAGGCTCATCTTCCATAACGCCCCATCTAGTACACTGCCCACAAAAACAGGATAGAACCACATGCCTCATGCTCCCTCTGCATGGACTGATCAAACTGTGCTGAGAAACCTAAGCACGAACAAGCACAAACTCCTGTATCATGAGACCCTCAAAGCTACCTACTAACACAAATGTCACCTTATAAGCAGGTTAAGGCCTTAATAAGTGACAACCAGGCCGCAAATTCTCCTCAGTCTGAACATTGACACTCCTCCCAGTAATAAGCACCTGTGTCTGACCAGGGCTGTAGTGGCCTCTGTGGATTATTGCCCTTATTAACTGCAGCAGTTCACAGGTATGTCCTCCTTAACTGGCCACTTACCAGTAGAGTTACACCTGGTTGTCTTTTCATTGGCATGAGGAATGTTCTATTGCTTCTGCAAAAGTTGTGAAAAGCCCCTAAAGCGTGTATTTTCTCTTCAGTAGTACATACTTAAGAAAGCAAAAACAAGAACAAGAAAGCACTTTGCAGTGTTCTAGAGCTGCCGACTTAATTATCACTGGCTGCTAATTAAATTAAACAGACAGAAAGGTGATCTATAAAAATGAATACACTTTATAAAGACAATTTTTATAGTGCTGTATATCTTGTTTGACCCTTTCCAAATCTTAAACTAAGGGGAACAAATGGCGGGTATTTCTTTATAAAAGGTGGGAATTCTACTTACCAGTTGTTTACTATGCTGCTTAGGCGAAAGTCGTGCGGTAGGCAGGGGCAGTATTGGAGGCTGTCTCTCACTGTCTTGGAGCTCAGGACAGTTCTGAATCCCCGCAAATCATGCATCAGTCTAGTTAAAAGTTTACTGGCCTCAGTCAATGTTGCTGATGAGCTGCCTCAGGCAATGGGTCTCTGGTGGGCTGAGGTAGAGGAGTAAGACTGCTGGCAAAGCTAAGTCCAGTCACTGTACGCTCAGTGACCCTGGCAGGACCAGACACATGTGTCTTGGCCCCCTGGTACCCTCACAAATGGGCAGATGATGTTTTCTTGATCCGACGGGGGACTGTGAAGTGCACTCCCTCCAACATTTGGAGAGCTGGGCATGTGAAATTTGCTTCCATCCGGCAGGTTCTGGCGATTGTCAGTGCCTTAGCATGGGAGGTCGGGGGTCATCACACAGTATGCAAGAAATACAATAGGCATCCTCCTTCCTCAATGTCATATCCGATGTCAGGGAGTCCGTCACACGCTATGAACTAAAAAGCACATACTCAGATGGCACTGTTTCACTGACACTTTTGTCAAAGTCTGCCTGTTATTTTATGTGATAAAAGCTACACTCTGTCTGCAGACACGTGGCTGGTGCTAGCTTCAGACCCTGGTGGTTCACTTTAAATGAAGGTAAAATTTTGTTCGACCTTTCTAATTAAGCGCCTACTGACTACCGCTCCGTCTGTCATCAGGCACCGAATATATTTCACAAATCATGTACTTCCTGCACCATCTGGAGAGGTCGACGGTGTTCACAGTCTCTAAGACTGTTAGTAACTAGTGCAGCACTGCAGTCTTAGCGCGTTAAGCTAAATGTGCACGTCAAGTGTGTGTGGCTGTAAGTACGGGTAGTGTGTGCGTGGAAGCACATTTGGAATTTAAAGCATTATCCTGTGGTGTGCTGGCAAATGATTTATTGTCCCTCACTCTAGAAACACTCACTTTTGCAGCGGCAACCAGTGAGAGAAGGTACACAGCTGCCTGGCTCGCCTCTCTCCTTGTGCCTGGGGACCTACTGCTCTGTGCAGCCCAGCTGAGCTGCCAACATACGACCTCTCCGGCCGCCGCATGGGAGTAATCAGGTAGCACCGGTGGGCCCGGCTGGGTCGGGTTCGTCATGGTGTCGGTCACCCATTAACACAGCAGGATAATTGCGGGAAGCATAGCCACTAATCTTGAATTAAACTGCTACGCCCTCGCGCAACGGGAGGGCGGCAGCCCAAGGACTCGTCACACTTGCCTATATCTGTGAGTCTGATGGAAACTCACACTCCTAACATCACTGCCTAAATGGCTCGGTAATAACCATTGCTATGCAGTGACTTGACCTCAGTGAAATGCGCTTCCTGCGCAGGCAGCTGCACACTCTGACTCTCAAACTCACTGAGAGGGACCTATTCTGCGCCGACTGACAAGCTCAATTCCTCGAGAGCCTGGCCCCGCCGCTTCTAACCGGGACCTCACTTCCTTTCTGTTAAGGACGTGAGGTCACATCTCTCTCCCCCCCCTCCTCCTCGGCGCCACAACAGCCTGTAACGCAACGAGGGCAGGCCTCGCCGGGTCTCTCGTATAGGGCAGTCAATGTGACTTAGTGGGTGTGACAGCCGCGGCCTGCACCATCCGGAGAGGTCGACGGTGTTCACAGTCTCTCGACCGAAACGCCCTTCTGAAAGTAAACGAAGGACTACGGTACCGAAGGGCTCGTCTGAAGGTAAACGAAGGACTAAACTATGACAGAATTTCGTAAATGACAACGAAACAGAAGAGCTGCGAAGAAACGTTTCAGCCATGTTGGAAATAAATCTAAAATGTATTTAAGTCTACACTTCAAAGCAAACAACCACAACATAGAATAAAATAAGTGTCCTAAAAGAAAAAACTTATTTTTTAAATATATTTAGTAAATATAGCAGTCTACTAATTTCGATTAGACTTTGAATATCGATATGTATTTACAAACCAAAAGCAAAACATCATATTTAAATTAAGTCAAATGAGCAAAAAGTGGATATATATCCTAGTAAAATAATAAATAACAAACACACGGAAAGAGCCTGTGCTCTCCCCTTCCCATTGGTTGGAAGGTAAAATTCCAGCCAATGGGAAGAGGAGAGGGCGGGACTTAAAAAAAGACCCAGAAACGCCCCCGAATCACGTCAAGGCGGGCCCTGAACTGAGTGACGCTCCTCTCCTCCAATGGCTGGCCAGCATTTACGAGGCCAGCCAATGGAGAAGAGGGGCGTTTTCAGGCCCCCATACTAGACACATAAGATTTCGGCCCTGCCCACTGCTTACGCAGTGCGACGGTAGCCAAAACCTAAAAACTATTTGGAGGACTAACGTGCTATGTTACATTCAATATTTCTTTGAACAAAACAGGTAAAAAAAACCCTTAGATTAGTATTATTTTGCTTGCACACAACGGTAGTTACTGCTGCCTTCTTCAACTTTAACCCTATGTTGCCTCTAAGTTTGGTCACATTTGGTCTCCCCTGGGCACACTCATTGACATACTAATTTGATTATGAATGCAGCCCGAGGGTTTTTTCTGGACATTATCCCTTATTATATTAGTCAGCTGCCTTTCTCTTTCTAAGCACCTACTTGTGCTGTCTATAAACAGTTACTTCTTATTAAGAACCTTCCATTCCTGCACGGTATGGTCATTAGGTCATATCTGGTCTTTCTTGGGGTTGCTTTTAGCAAAATAGCTTTGTATTCTGTTATGTAAATCAAAATACTTGGTATTATAACAATTGTAAATATTATATATGTTAAATTTTGAAGCTTTGATGTAGTCCGAGTGTGACAGTAGAAACAGGTGTCAGCTGCCCACTGGAATATTTCAGTATTTGTAAAAAGAATATTTATAAAAATATGTTATGAAAGGTCATATATTTTTCTGGCTGACAAACTTGGAATGTATGATGGCACGTTCAGCTTACGCGTTTGTACAGTAAAGTGCTTCATTAGCCACATTTAAAAACAAATGAAATAGGAATAGATTCAATTGGAAACGCCATGTGTTTTCTGTATTTCAGTTTTGTCTCCGGTGTTTATAGCTGACCGAAATATGCACTGAGTCCCTGCAATCAATAAGAAAGTGAGAAAAGCCACAGCTAATATAAGTAACAGGTTTAAAAGCCTCATAAATTGGGATGTGAAAGAAAATGTTCTTGTCCGCGCCTCCTGGATTGTCAAGTGGGCGAGAGGGAATACATTAAGCAGGATCTGTCTAATATGGCTTACTCTTCTCAGACACTGTTGTAGGAACATCGTGCTCACTTCTCTCAGTGCCTCCATACTAAGGGGACTCTTGAAAAACGCGGTGGCAAAGAACACGGGTTGCAGTCACCATGCATTAATGACAAAATATGATCTATATATTGCAAATGCTCCCTGAACATCTGGACACCTCACATGTGAGAAGGAGAAAAGGGACTGAAGAACTAAAACATGAATAACCGGCTCACCATGAAATTAGTGCAACCCACCTTGGTGCTGTGTACATTTTCCAGACGCACAAGTCAAGCAGTGGGAAACTCCCGCACCTGCATTGGTGCAGGGTCTGTTTTCATCTCTGAATGAAATTAAATGAAAACAGAATTTATAAAGAGCGACAATCATCCAGGGGTATCTATCTACGCGCTAAGCAGAACCGAACAGGCTGGAAAGATCCAGAAAATGGCTGAATTACCTGGAAGAAAGCCAGGTTTTTTTATTTTTCCTGAACTCTGGCACGTTTGTCTTGAGTTTTAGTTCTGCCGGCAGCAAGGGGACTTCACCCAGAGACAGACACCTGCAGAGGACATCAGGCACCCCCTGATTACGCATAGCATTCAGAAATGTCCCTGAAATGTAGCATCCCAGAGGGCTCGTCATTAAGCCCGACGCTTTTTAATGTCTATGTGGAACCACTTGCTAAAATCGGATTGGAATTTGATATATCCATGACTTCATACGCTGATGATACTCAGCTGATTATTTCCCTTGATCCCAACAATTGTAAGGATGGGGAGAGACTACCCTCCTGTCTGGTAAAAGTGAAAGACTGGATGACAGCAAGCTGTCTAAAGTTAAACGGCGATAAAACTGAGATATTACTCCTTGGGAATAAAGCAATACCCAGACCAATCATAGACTGGCCTGCATTTTTAGGCAAACCACCTCTACCCGCAGAAACAGTAAAGAACCTAGGTTTCTGGCTGGAAACGGATCTTTCTATGGCAACTCAAGCCAAGAACATCGCAGCAATGTGTTTCGGACTTCTAAAAAGTCTACGTAAAATCCTAGACAGAATTCCCGCTCAGTTAAGGAAGACAGTGGTGCACTCTATCGTCACTTCACGACTGGATTACGGGAACTCATTGTTCCTGGGAGCACCCAAGTATGTCATTAAGAAACTCCAGGTAGCCCAGAATGCAGCTGCAAGACTGTTGTGCAACATTCCGATACGGGAATCAGTAGAAAGATAGTAGATCTTTCTCCCATTTGGTCCCTAAACTGTGGAGCGGGTTACCATTGGAATATAGGCGCATTAACAGGGAACTTCAGTTCCGTAAAGAGATTAAGACCTGGCTGTACAAGCAATATCTTTAAGGCCTGGCTTGCCTGTACTTAGAATCCAACCGCTAGTGCTGGGAAGCCTATGGGTAGCCATGCACTTTATAAGTCCCACATAATAATAATAATATTAATAATAATAATAAAGGTAACTTCAGAAAAAAATAAGACGTAACTTGACTCGCACATTTATTACCTAGAATTAAGGCAACATTCTAGGTTAGCGTTTCACAAACTGTGGCTCAGGAACGGATTTTAGGTGAATTTGAGGTGAGGGGGGCGGGGGGAGTCGCAGCCATCATTTCTCACTCTCACATATTTCCCTCACGACCCCAAAACTCCTTTTGCTGACATCCTACTAGTCAAACTTCACTCTATAAACTTCCCGCTTACATGCGCTGTTTGCTACAGGCCACCAACCCCCTCGTCGAATTTTATTCAGTTTTTTAGTAGCCTGGCTGCAGAGTTAGCAATCAACCACGCCAAACTCCTCATTATAGGTGACTTCAACTCTTGGCCTCACGACATGCATGAGAACACTTGCTCCAAACATTTCACGGACTTATTAAACGGGCTGAACTTTACGGAACAGATCAAAGTGGCCACTCACATTAAAGGGTATACCCTGGACCAGGTCTGGAGTTTAAACCTGGACATCATTGATCTCCGAGTTGCCCACTGTGCCTGGTCAGACCACTACTTTATTTCCCTCTCCATCATCCCACCGACCGCCATCATAGCCCATACAACTGACCCCACCATGGTCAGGAACTGGAGCCGTGTAGACATTCCTTCCCTCTGCACTGACCTCGCTACTACACTTCACACCCTCCTCCACGTAACCAACCTGCCTTGTTCACCTCACACGCAGGCTGAAGCTCTTGATTCCTGGCTGGCCCATGCGAGAGATAACTTTGCCCCCCTGAAAGCCCTCAAAAAGAAGAGACCTCACGATACCCAACTCTGGTTTACCAAAGACCTCAAGGACAAGAAACTTGTGCTGCGTCAATTGGAGCGCAAGTGGAGACTAGATTACTGTCCCCTTAAGAAATCTATCTTTCTTATGGCCATATGGGGCTACAAAGCAGCCATCCTCCTAGCTAAATCTGAATACTTCTCCGCAAAAATATTGAGTTCGACCTGTAAATCCAAAACCATCTTTACCATTGTGGATGAGCTGGTGAAACCTGATCGTGTCACTGTTAAATCCCTACCCTCACAATCCCTTTGTGACTCCCTTAATAGCTACTTTATCGAAAAGATAATCAAAATCAAAGTTAGCATCCCCAAAGTTGTCACATCGCCTGATGTTAATGAGGCACCCCTCAACCCTGTCCTGTTCTCCAAATTCCCCACGCTGACTGAAGAAGTCTTCTTCTCTCTCCTCAGGAAAGTAAAGTCAGGCTCTCCTCGGGACAGCTGTCCCCCCTCACATTAGCCGGGAGATCTTTCTTAACATTCCTAAGCCCCCCCCTTTCAACACTGAACAATTCTCTCTCCTCTGGTGTGGTCCCCATTTCCTTCAAAACAGCTGCGGTCTCACCCATTCTTAAAAAAGCAGGATCTGATCCCGGGACACTCTGCAACTTCCGCCCAATTTCCCTTCTCCCCTAACTGGGCAAAATCTTGGAGGCCTTCGTGGGTAATTGCCTAAGTACCTTCATAGAATCCACCCACTATCTAGATCCCCACCAAGTTGGATTTAGGCCTCAACATTCTACGGAATCAATTGCCTTGGCGGTCCATGATGAGCTCAGAAAGGGGGCGGATCAGAACATCTCACAGGCACTGGTGCTCCTGGATTTGTCGGCGGCATTCGATACAGTCGACCATACTGTTCTTCTCGACCATGTCGAGCGCGCAGGCATCTGGGGGCAACCGCTAAGATGGATCGCCTCCTTCCTCCAAGACCGATCCCAAGCAGTCTCCCTCCCCCCCTCCTCCTCGGAAGGAAAGCGACTCACCTGTGGTGTCCTGCAGGGCTCCTCCCTCTCACCACTCCTGTTCAATTTGTACATTTTTCCCCTAATCTCTGAGCTTCAGAAAAGATCTGTGGTCATCTTTAACTATGCCGATGATCTTCAGCTCATTTTTAACATTGACCCTTCCGCTTCCTCCATTCAAAATGTCCACTCCATCATGACTTTCATAAGCTCCTGGATGAATTCAAACCAGCTTAAACTTAATCCTGACAAGACTGAGTTAGTCGTCACTAGGCCCCAAGGCAACCCCTGGAACTCCACCTTCTGGCCCCTTGGTCCCTCTCCTTCACCTGTTGACTCTGTCAAGAGCTTAGGCATCACCATTAGCAATGACCTCTCCATGAGGACTCAAATTAACTCAGTAGTATCCGTCTGCTTCTTCCATCTGCGCCGTATTCGGAAAATCAGCAGGCTGCTGTCTCGGGAAGCTCTTGTTCAGGTCATTCTGGGACTAGTCATGTCTCGCATTGATTATGCAAATTCTTTATAAGCGGGCATACCTGCATATCAATCTTAACGTCTCCAACTCATCCAGAACCAACCAGCCAGGCTTATTCATGGCCAGCCTAAATTCAGTCACAGTAAACCTCTTCTTAGGAGCCAACATTGTCTCCCAGTGGCCCAGCGCGGCCTCTTTAAACTCGGCTGCCTGATCCACAAAGCCCTTTCCTCTCAGGGCCCCTCCTTCATCTCCTCCCTCTTACACCGTTATGTCCCTCATCGCGCCTTATGCTCTTCCGGCTCTAACTTACTGTCCCCCTGCTCTTTCAGACGTAAGAAGCATGGAGGCCTGAGATTCTCTACTCAGGCTCTACTCCTCTGGAATTCCCTTCCCCAAGAACTTCGTCTCCTCCCCTCCTATGCTCACTTCAGAAAATCACTTAAAACCTGGCTCTTTTCTCTAGCCCAAAACTAATTCCTTCCCGCTCTGTACCACTTAGCCCTTCCACTCCAGCGCCAAGAAACCATTGGTGAACGTGCGCTTTTTAAATCCCATTTATCATATCATTTATCATATCATTCTGGAAAATCCGAGCAATAAATAATGATATCTTTAAAATCTGTTTATCTTGTTACATTTGTAGGGCTTCAAGACAGAGGTCAAATGTCATGCTATGTCATCTGATAAGTTGCTGCTTACTCTTTTAACACTGGTTTGGTGTTTACCTTTATTTATATATGCAAACTTACAGAATTTTTAAAGTGAATTATGTTGCAATCTTAGGATGTCGTTTTTTATAAACACACAACAAAATGTAAATACCGGTAAAATAAATGTACGCATTCAGCAATTAGGAAAGCAAAAATGAAATACATTTTTTGTAATTCTGAAGTGTGCTGGAAACAAAAAATATAATGGGATCAAAACAAATAAAATCACTTTTGGTGATGAACAAATGATAAGGTGGTAATGATGAGGCTTCTAGAACCCCTTATTGATAGACCCAATCTCACTCTTTTGGGTGATTTTAATTTTCATTTAGAGGATCTGACATCAAGGGACACTGTCGCTGATTGAATCCCTTCAGGCCTGTGGTCTGCTCCAACTTGTGGAGGGTTCCATTCATCTGGCCGGTCATACATTGGACGGGGTGTTCTCTAATGATCATAGACTAAAGACCGGTACCCCTATCCCCTTAGTATGGTCAGATCATTTGGCGGTTCCTCTTGAGCTTAAAGCTCTTAATAACTCCCCTCTTGCTCTCGACTCCAAGAAATGGCAACTCAGAAGGAGTTCCAGACATATCAACAACAAAGCACCTGTGCCGTTCCTGAACAGCTTCGGTACCTGCGTTAACAGCGACACGGACTCTGCTGCTGCAGATCTCTCTAACATCATGGCTGCGGCGGTAGACATCTTAGCCCCCGCTAAGCCTCACTATTCGGCCAGGAAGAGTCCCTCTGCACCCTGGTTCTCTGATAAACTTAGAGGACTGTGACAGGGTTGCAGAAAGCAAGAAAGGCTCTGGCGCGCTAATCTGGACTCCACTGAGAACAAACAACGACACAAACAGCTTCTGAAAGACTATAAAACGGCTATCATTGAGAAAAAAAACTCCTATTTCCTCAATTTGACCACCTCTCTGAGTTCCTCTAGGGAGCTTTTTAAGATCATTGACTCCCTTTCGGCTCCTCAGAAGGTGGACTCCATAGTGGAATCCCAGGAGCTTTGTATTAAGATTTCAGCTTTTTTCCACATGAAAATTGCTGACAT
Source organism: Lissotriton helveticus (assembly GCF_964261635.1). Taxonomy (NCBI): domain Eukaryota; kingdom Metazoa; phylum Chordata; class Amphibia; order Caudata; family Salamandridae; genus Lissotriton; species Lissotriton helveticus. Next base: position 161,206,149 of record NC_136058.1, on the reverse strand, counting down.
ACACAGCTCCTTGGATATCCTGAATCAGGGACTCAACCAAGGGTCTGATCTCTTTCTCCCCCCTTCATCGACTATTGCAGCGTTCATCTCTGCTGAACCTAGGCCCAACCTTTTCCCTTTTCCTCTCCTTACCCTTGAAGAAGCAAATTGTCTTCTTGACAAGACCAAATCAGGTTCCCCTTTGGACCCTTGTCCTTTGAAAATCTTGAAGAGCTGTAGGGAGGCGATCCTGCCCCCTCTTCTAGAGGTGCCTAACCTTGCCATCACGGAGGGGATTTTTCCCCTTCCTTGGAAATTGGCGGTGGTTAAGCCTCTCTTGAAGAAAGCCTCACTGGACCCCGGGGTTTTAAAAAAATGTTGACCTTTTCCTTGCTTCCTGCCCCTGCTAAAATACTGGAAGTCCACCTCAACCATCATCTTACCACCTTTCTGGATGACTCGAATCTATTGGCTATCTCACAGCACGGCTTTCAGACAGCCCACAGTACTGAATCAGCGTTGACTGTGGTGATTAACAGCATCCGTTCGAAGGTCGACAGGGGCCGGATCACCCTGCTGGTATTACTTGATCTGACGGCGGCCTTCAACGCCCTGTCCCCCGCCATCCTGGTTTCCAGGCTCGGGGAGATGGGTGTTGGGGGCCCTGCCCTCAGACTCCTAGCTTCCTTCCTCCATCAAAGGGAGCAGAGAGTTAAACTGGGTGATTTCCTGTCTCCTTCCACTCCTGTGCAATGTGGGGTCCCTCAGGGATCTTCTTTAAGTCCCACTCTTTTCAACATCTATGAGGCCCCACTTGCCAGGGTGGTGAGATCCTATGGGTTCGAGGTGTTATTCTATGCCGATGACACCCAAATCATGATCTCCCTTACCCAGTCGGTGAAAGACTCTGCCCTCAATTTTAAATCCTGTATGGAGGCAGTCTCTCGCTGGATGGTGCAAAACTTCTTGAAACTTAATGGAGAAAAGACGGAAGTTTTGATTTTTGGGGGTGACCATGATATTTGGTCTAAAGATTGGTGGCCGGATTCCCTTGGGGATTGCCCTATTCCATCCCACTTGGCAAGGAACCTTGGGGTCCTGATTGACTACTCCCTCTCATTTGACCTTCAGGTCAGTAGGACCATGTCTACGTGCTGCGGGATCATTAGGATCTTGAGAAAGATAGGTTCCTATCTCTCTTTTCATGCGAGGAAGCAGGCGACGGTAGCTTTAGTATCATCGAGGCTGGACTACTGTAACGTGTTGTACGTGGGCATGAACAAGAGCTCTGTCCATCGATTACAGATGGTCCAGAATACGGCAGCCAGGTTGGTGCTCAACCTTCCCAGGCTTTCCTCAGCTTCCCTGGCCAGGAAAGACCTTCACTGGCTGCCCATTCAGGCCAGGATCTCGTTTAAGCTTCTCTGCCTAGCCCATGGGGCCATTCATGGCTCTGGGTCAGAGGGTATCAGGTCCCTTCTTGTCCCCTACCTCCCCACTAGAGCTCTTCGTTCCTCCACAAAAAATCTTCTCCGAGTGCCTAGATTTGCTGAGGCCAGATGGGGAGGGAAAGCTTTCTCCTCTCTGGTTCCTAAGTTGTGGAACTCCCTTCCGCCCTATCTGGTGGGACAACCTTCTTTGGTTTTATTCCGTAAGGATCTAAAAACTTGGCTGTTCCGAGAGGCCTACTTCTAAGCCTTGGACCCGGTATTCCTGAGACTCGTTGTTCTGATCTGGCTTTGCTTGATGCCTTGATGCCCTTGGGCTAAGTTGCGCCTTATAAATTCTGCTTTATTCATTCATTCATTCATTCATTCATAAATAACCACAGAAACACAATTTCCATACATTATTTAGTAATGTATGCTATATAGTCGTATAAGTAAAGCTATGCATCTGTGAAGATTTAGTGGTCATTTCAATCGAAAATGTGCTGTCAGTAAATAACAGTGAGCTCCCACACGAAGCTTTAGTTACATTAAAAAATCACCCCTCCTCATGTCCATTAAAGGTAGGTCGCAAAAGTTTGTTGTTCTAAAATGCGGGTTTGTGGTTCGAAAACGTTTGGGAACCACTATTCTAGTTGATATGTCTCATATTTTTAGATGACTATGAGTGTGTTTCCGAGCATTGTCCAACATTCCCAGGAGGCACAGAGAAATGAAAAGAGGCTCACACTCGGCCATGATCTGATCCTTAATCTGTAGAGGAGAAACTATCCTATTGAAGAACTTTGATGAACATTAAGACAGCCTATGACTGATGGGAAATTTCCTTTTAAGGCTCTAGAATAATATTTTATCCTCTGCACCTTAAAAAGAAGTCAGTATGTGTACTCCTCAAGAAGAATACCACAAATAGACTACACAAAGACATTGACATAGATGGCACATACATAAAAATCTGCAGGTCACATACTGACACTTATGCAGGTGGAGCTAATGGGGTGCATACACGTAGACCATTTGCCATGGTCACCCATCGACACAGACCTCAAGACACGAGCAATGTTGGGTGCTCCCATGGTAACTCAAATATCTGAACATGACAGCATAGAAAGGAGAACAAAGCAAAAGGAATGTGGAGGGAACCTTGTGAATGGGATGACCTTGTACAAAATGGAACAGCATTTGTTAGTCACTTTTAGCCACCTTGTTGGAAAGTGGAAGCAAGGGAGCAAAATGGCAGTGGTAATGAAACGAAATGAGAAGATGTTTTAGGTATAAATAACGAGAGACAAGCAGCATGAGGAATCTAGGCACAATATGTCAGTTTAAGCACTTAATGACTTCTATAACGATCAACAAAACAGTGACAAGAGAAAAGAAAAGGAAAAAACCCTTTCTAAAATTACAGATTCAATACAATTTAAAAATACTATAAACGTCAGATGATTCCACAGAAGACATGATGAACCACAATGCATCTGTCAATGTAGTTGCCTTGTTAATAAACATTGAACCAAGGAGCTTTCGAAGTACCTTTTTCAATGATTTACAGCAAAAAAAAAAAAAAAAAAAGAACAACTTAAATTCTGAGTCCCTTCCTTCCAGGACATTGCTTCAGCTCAGACCTGCCCATCTGCCAGCGATAGATTTAAGGGGAATATGAACCTATGCATTTTGCTGTCCACCAGCATTCCTCTATAATCTTGAGACTTTCTGATTTCCAGATTTAGGCCTAGATGTATCAAGCCTTTTGCGAATCGCAAACGGCCTATTTGCTTATTTTGGCATGCATCAAAAATTCGCAAATTAAGGAATCCCAAAAATTAGCGATTCCTTATTTTGCCATAGCATTTAAGGAATCACAATTTTGCGATTCCTTAAATGCTATGTATGTAGCATTTTTGAATTGCGATTTTGGGTTAAGAAATTGCAAATTACCACCAACTTGTAGTTGGTGGTCATTTGCGATTTCTTTTAAAAATGCCTTATTTGGCATTTGTGAAGGTGGCATGTGACGCACATACATGCCCTATAGGGCATGTATGTGCGCCACATGCACACATGTAAATTTAAGGGATGCAGCAGGGTGTCTTTGAGACACCCCTGTACCCTTGTAATAATTCTCAAATTGCGATTAGCAAATTGCGAATTCGCAATTTGAGAATTATTTCACAATCATTCCTATGGGCCTTCTGGCCCATAGGAATGCATGGGAAATTTTTCCTTAATTGCGAATTCGCAAAATGCGAATTCGCAAATAAAGAAGATTAAGAAATCGCTAAAAAATAGCGTTTTTCTACATACATTCCATTTTGCGATTTCTAAATAGCGATTCCTTAAAAATCGCTATTTAGAAATCCCAAAATGGAATCTTGATACATCTGCCCCTTACTGTTTATAGAATGGTAATTCTGATCAATGCAATCCGCCTACTCCAAATACATTTTCAGTTTGATAAATGGGTACTTCAGCACAAACATGACAGATATCCTTTGTACCTTATTACACATGCATTATAACCTTACAGCCTACCGTAGAGGGTTATACCGGCTATTAAAGGCCCTCTCCAGCGTTAAAGGCCCGAGCTGAAGGCGAGGGCCTTTAGCAAGGGAGAGGGACTTTAATAGCCGGTATAGCCCAGTTACGAAGGGCTATAAGGCTATTAGAACATTCTCCCCTGTAGTGGCAGAATGTTCTAACAAAAAAAAAGCCTTATGGGAGTGTGAGGGGATTGGAATCCCCTCAGTCTCCCTGAAGCGTTTGTTCACAGCCAGACCTGTGAACAAAGAAGCCTTGGAATGTTGGAGCTCCAGGCTTACCAGCCATTATAAGCCCGGAGCTACTCCATTGTTTTCAATGGAGCGCCCAACATTCCAATGTTCTAATATATAGTAATGTACTTGTAAACTGGCAGATGGGATACTCCCCACATTGTGACAGAGTAACCTGCTCACCAGCCTCTAAATCTGGCCACTAGTCTGTAGTTCCCATTTTAAGTCACACAATGAACTCCAGAAATGTACGTCAATCCAGGACAATCCTGAATGTTGAAATGCAAGTTTACTACTAGGCATCTGTTTTTGAGATGTATAGCTGTTCAATATTAGCATAGTCCTAACGAAAGCTTCTGTCAAGTATTTGCAAGAATAATGCATACAGCACCCCTGCCATTCTATTGCCATACAAAATAGCCACTTACTATGCCAAATTCTAATGAAAGGGCTTCAAGTGGTACATCTTTTCAATAGTGTGACTTCTATTTATCAAGAAAGGCGAGCACCCATCCATTACATGCTGCAATGCATGAACGTGCATTAGTGGAACCATCATAGGATAGACCCATAAGAGGTGTGAAAATGCCTTCTGTTCAATTATCTATTAAAAAAAGTGATTCCCCTAGCCATGAGCCGAGACGTTAAGGCTTAGTTGTTCAATGTGAGGAAGGCCAGACAGATTTTGAGAAAACATCATACAGAGATATACAAAACTTGGTAGTGTTTCTGATGATCAGTCTCCAGCAGAAAGTAATTTCCAACTCCATATAAACATCATGATTTTATTCTCAAGCGTATTTATATTTGAAAAGTGTTGCTAACACTAAGGCTTCAGAGTACAATCTTTCAGGTGAAAAACAATCACATCAGCAGCATGCATTAAGATGAGGAATGGATTGGAACCCAAGACCGGTTAAAATTTCCATACAAGCAGGAATGTTTGGCAAAATCCTACAGGTGTAATGAAAACAAAAGCAGGTCCAAATGGCACTCTTGTTTCAATCCATTTTGTGCTTCAATATTTTAAATCTAAACTTTGCCTATCCCCTGTAATACACTATATCATGTGTTAGAGTGTAAGCGAACCAACCTTTACGGAAGACATAGTGAAATCTTCAATGCAGCAACCTCAATCCACAAGATTGGTCTATCAACCCCATCAAATTCTTTAGAAAAGTCTAGAAATACTTTGTAAATTTTTTTGAGAGTTCTTCAGTATTTATTTATTTACGCTTAGATCTTGATATCTGGACTGCAGCACTACTATATAGAGCAGATGCATTTCCTCTGAAACCTGTTTGCCCCCTGAGTATTATGTTCTGATCATGTACCCGGGCGTCAAGATGTTCCACAGGTATTTGCTAAATAACTTCCCTTTAAAGTCTAGAAGTGCATTTCAGATACAATTTGGAGAGAAAGACTTAGCACACCTTTTATAGAAGGGTACTAAGATGCTTACATTCCATGAATGTGGCACCACCCAGAGGTGAGACACAATTTAAATAATGGGAATAAAAGGAGAAGGTTATTTTTCAGAAAGGAGATCTGTATCTCATCTGGAGAAGCCACCACTGAGCTCCTTGGTTTCTTAATATTTAATGCTTTGCAATGAGGACTAAAGAAGGTAATCGATTCATCCATAGAATTAACTACTGACTTAAGTCAAATGTGTTTCCTTTCTCAGCATAACGTTTAGAAATATATCAACCCAAAGCTGCTTTTTCTGAAATACATGTTAATTTGTTCTTTTTTTGCCCCTGTGTCAAAATGTGCTAGAATTTGTAACTATTTACTTATTTTGCAGAATTGGGTATAGTAGTCCAAATTTGATCTTCTCTAACATTTCTGAAGCAGATTTATCAATATTTGATGCAGCGCGGGAATTAATCATATCTACTAAGATATGTATAAAGTAATGGGATTTGTTCCCGGTGTCACAAACCCTTTATGATTGGGTTAAAGTCCTGGTGTTCCTGATTGGCCTCAGTAAGTCGTAGAAACCCCTTTCTCACTGGAGCACAAGTATCAGTGGAGGATCAGCGGTCAAATCGGGCTGATTGGTGTCCTTGGTCTTACTCTGCATAGAGAATATTAGGTTCAATTTATATTTCAAACACAGTGCTTTATTTAAATTAATAAGAATTGCTGGTGTGGACGTTGGATTAGATTTCAAGAGAAATAAAACAGCCAAGACTTGTTTTGCCCCTTCCTGGCGTTAAGGACAGGGGATTTCTCCCGGCTGATTGAATTAGCAAGATAAAGGTATCCTAGGTAGTATATACCCCACATTAGTGGAACAAATGAACAACATAAATATAGAGTAGGGTTTGCAAAACAATAATTAATAAATAACCGGTAGGCACCCATAATGGCACGAAACACAATGCACATCAATATTAGTAATGAGGATTCCATGTTAACAGTCCCAAATTAAATATAGCACAGAGATACACACAGATGCGTACACAGAATGAAAATATTAATAGTACAATATATTCAATGTATAAATATGTACCAAGGCAATATTAAATTATAGGAAGCACAAATAGACAGTAAATACATACGGAATCCAGTAGGGTGCGCATATATCAAGGTTGGCAGTAGTACTGAGAACGTTGTATGAGGATAAGCAATGGCTGACAAAGTGGAGGAACGTATGTCAGTTATTGTTCATATTACTGCAGCCCGTTTATTTGGGACTGTTAGACCTGTTATAACTAGGGTGGTCTTCAACCAACTTTATGTCTGCTTACCTACACATTTTGCTGTTTCGGTTTGTTAGCCATAGGACTCTGAGCACTTTATCACTGATAACCAGTGCTAATGTGCCCATGCTTCTCCCTTAAACATGTTGATATTGGTGTATACCTGATTGGCATATTTAGTTTACCTGTACATCCCTTGCAAAGTGGTGTATCATATACCAAGGGCCTGTAATCTAAATGCTACTAGTGGGCCTGCAGCACTGATTGCGCCACCCAAACAAGTTGCCCTCCAAACCTGGCTCAGGCCTGCTATTGCAGGGCCTGGGTGTGCAGTTTATTGCCACTTTAACTTGCCATTTAAAACCACTTGCTAAATCTTAAACTCCCTTTGTATTATATACAGGTCATCCCTAGGTAGGCCGTATGTAGCCCTTAGGGCAGGATGCTGTGTAACTTAAAGGTAGGACATGTACATTTAAGTGTTACATGTCCTGGTAGTGAAAAACAGCCAAATTCTTGTTTCACTACTGTGAGGCCTACTCATAGGTAGCGTTGGGAATACCTTAAAACCCTTTTAAGCTGTAAATCCTTTAGAAAGGAGTAGCTAAATCATGTTTCATACCTTTGAAATGGTAATGCTAAATCCTCTTCAGTGGCAATGCCACTTTTTGAGAAATAGGACGTTTCTCTGTTCTTAACTTATCCCTGTGTGCCTGCAGCCTATCTCCAATACACATCTGGGCTGGGTGACAGCTACACTTTGTGCATTCGTTCTAGACTGCCAAGAACACAGGAAGGATGGGTGTGACGGAGGACTCATCTGCATTCATCTGCATTCTGATAGCCTTCCTGGGCAGGAAGGGCGAAAGGGAGCAGACACTTATATCTGAATAGGCTGTGACCTGCCCCCACACGAAGGGCTAATTACCCCCCACAGATAGCCTGACAGACAGGGCAGGAATGAAAGGGGACCTCTATACGACAAGGAGCTGCTTTTAATTCACCCCCCACTTCCTAGGCACATTTGGGTATCAGTACTGTGGCTCTGACCCTACCAAGACAGTACACTACTGGGCCTATGAAGAACGCTACCAGGAGCAAGGACTGCTGTGCTACAAGGAGTGCCACTCGGTGTGACTGACTGTTCCAAGAAACTGCTTCACTGCTGTGCTGAGCTGCCTCTTCTGATCTCTGCCCTGCTGAGGACGAGGACTGAACCCATCTCACTTGAACTCAGAGTGACTTCAAGGGCTTGTTGGCTTGCCTCCTGTTTTCTTTAGTCTCAGTGTCATAAAGGACTTCTTGAAACTCTGCTGGTGATGTTGGACTCTGCCATCTGTGAGTCTTACCCTTACCTGAGGTGACCCTTCCAGTCATGGGCCTCAGAAGTTGGTTTTGCAGCTTTTACAACATCGATGTAAACCCTGCAGTAGTTTTGCGCAAATCACAACTGACACATCGCCCTTAGACGCGGACGCCTCAGCTGCTTGACGACTGCAATTGTGCGGCCGGCGCAGCTCTATGACTATGGACAGCGTAGCTTGATGATGACAGACAGCGCGGCTCGATGACGACAGTGCCTGAATGGTGCAGGGGTTCACGGATTAAGCTTCCATCGACGATGCTGATCAGCATGCTAGATTAACGGGCATTTGAATTCTAAGGCTATCCTTTTTCTTCTTTTTTGTTACCACTCTGGGGGCTGGTTCACCCTTCCTGTTTCTATGAACAATGATGCTCACGAGAAATGTCACAAATAAACAAGCTGCAGTAATATGCCCAATAACTGACATGTTTCCCCCACTTTACTTTTTCTACCATTGCTTCTTCTCATACAATGTTCTCAATACTACTGGCAACCCTGATATACACACACTCTACTGGATTCTGCATATATCTATTGTGCTTCCTATAATTTTATATTGAATTGATACATATTTATACATTGGATATGTTGTATTATTGATATTTTAATTTTGTGTATGTGTGCATTAATTCATTTGGGACCGTTAATAACATGGACTTCTCATTACTAATATTAATGTGCATTGTGTTACGTGCCTATTATGGATGTTCACTGGTTGTTTTTAATTTTTGTTAAGAAAATCCTATTATATATTTATGTTGTTCATTTTTCCCACTATTGTGGGGTATATACTACCTATTTTACCTTTATCTTGCTAATTCCATCAGCCTTGAGAAATCCCCAGACCTGCATGCCGGGTAGGGGGTGAAACATGTGTTTGCTATTGAATTTCTCTTGAAATCTGGTTCAGAGTACGAACCAGCAAGTCTCAATCATTCAAATGAAGCAGTGAGTTTGAAATATAAATTGGACCTGCGATTTTCTATGAAGAGTAAGACTAGAGATATCAATAAACTCAATTTGACCACTAATCCTCCAGTGATCTACAAAGATATGGTGCATTCCTGCTCTCTCAGAGCGCTGGCACACCATGTGCTGCCTAGTGACTACAAAGACACTCTTGCACCATGATGCAAAGGTGCTTGCATTACAGACACAATTGTTTTTGTGCAGAAAGGGACACGTTTCTGCACAAAAACAATCCTGCAGCATACTTAAAACGAGGAAACAATAAGAAGGAATGAAGATATTTCTCCTTGTTGCACCTCTATCAAGAAGGTGTACAATTTTGATGCATTCCCCGGTGTACTAATCTAATAGATCTGGAAATGCTGCAAAAAGCATGGCCGGAAGCAGGTGAATGCCCACTCTCCACCCATGAAACAGATTGATGGGCAGAGTGACATAAGGCAATGACTTGCGCTACCTTCCGTTATTATTGATTTACCAAGCCACGCAGGGACACGATAGGTGGCTTGGCGTGGCTTGGTAAATCTGACTTAAGGATTGCGTTGCCCTTGTGTCAACTTGCGACGCAAGGGCAACACAATGTTTTAGTCAATCTGGGTCTATGTCCTTAGTACAATAATTATACAGTGTCGTTTGTAATTGCCAAATTAGACTCCCTCTACAGGGCAAATAACGCTAATATTGACCTTTTGTCGTTTGGAGAATTAAGAATGGCTATTAAAGAGATGTCAGGGCAAGCTAGCAAGAGTCAAGTACCCACATCCTCAAATCAACACAAAGAGTGTGATCCACTCAGACATTTCAAAGCAGGTCCAATTTCAGTCCCACACAGTTACAATCAGACCGCACACAAGCAGGCACAAACAGAAGAGCAGAGGGAGAAACCGGCAAATGGGATGGATAGATATATGGCTTCACATTATACATACACTTAATCTTTGCATTTGGTGCCGACTATACCACGGCTAGAACAAGCATCATCCACCTGCAGAGGGTAGCCTCTTAGCTGAACTAAAAGTTCTACACATTGCTTATAAATTCACCAGGATCCAACTATGCTAGTTCATGTGTGTACACCAACGGAAACCAGTAGGACATGGTGTTGGGAACAACCTTACTTCTACAGGACTGCAGCAGGAACAATGTCGCTTCTGCAGGCCTGCAGCACAAGACACCAGGTTAGAGGGCGACTGTGCATTTAACCCTGGCTTGGAGGACTACATGTTTTGCATGATTTCTTGTTTGATCCACTGAGCTGTCCACATTGAGGGGCTTGATTCCCTGGTGGTTAAAGAGTGCCTGCTTCTTAACTAAACATTAGGACTGGCGGGAAAAAAAACTGGTGGCCATCACCAAATGTCAGTGTCAGAAAACTGGGGCAAGAGGAGTTAATCTTTGATCAGCAAAAGAGCAACACGGACTTACAAAAGCTGATTACATAAGGCTAGAGGCTCACTAATTGAGGTTCAAGTCACCCTTTAAATCCTCCATCTTGTCTTATTGAGTAGGACAAGGGTCCTTCATCCAGCCTCCAGGAACTCTTTGCATTTCCCAGCATCTATTATACTTCTAATAGACAACTCAGGATCTCATCTCTCGGGGACATTTTTAAAGTTTGTGTTTTTCAAGGGTAATCAATGAAACTCAGGGACATAACGCAGGGCCCTTGATGACTCTGCGGTGTGGGGGCAGGGAGGCGCTACCCCTCAGGCGAGAAGTAAAAGTACATGAGGTAAAAGTCGAGAAAAAAGTAATGTAAATAAAGTAACTAAGTTAGCTGACCTGCAAAAATATCAACCAACATCACCAACCACATCTTGTGTGCCATTCTTGGGGATGGTGCAAAATATATACAAAAATGAGTGCCAGGGAAGAGGCATACTTGTAACAAGAACAATTATAGTTATGTAAAAACCTCATAACCACTGACATCAGGAAGCAGCAGATATTTATTGAAGCTTCCAGTTGCTCAACTGAAGTGAAATGAACAGAAATTGAAATCAACACGGTCTTTGGGACAGAACATGCAATGCTACTATAGTGTAATGCATCCATCGACGGATGGGCCCGCTGTTGGATCCCTTTTTTCTACTCTCTAATGGTTTCACAGTTGGTGAGTCCCTTCCCTGTCCCTTATCTTCTTCTACTATGATATCCTATTCGGCCTTCGGTGTAGCTAGCCGTTCTGCCGCCCGTGGTGGTCTCTGAGTTTGCCATCCGGTGGCTGCATGTGAGGGGGGATGCAGGCGATTCCCGCGACTGCCACCCCGCACGGCTGCAGGTTAGAGTGGGGGGGGCACCGCCCCTAAAACTCGTGCCGCCCGGGGTGAACCTCCCCCCTTTACTACAACACTGCAGGTTTTTTTTCCTGAAACTCACTTATATAATTTGATGGTAAATCTTTAATTGCCTCTTGTTCCTGCACTTTCTGGAAGTCACCTGCGGTGAAGTACATTATGTATCGGGGTTGTAACATCTGCCTTCAGATTATTATATTGCAGTTTTTCTGTGTATATATTATTACCTCGATTGCCTGTTCGGCATTCCAACACCCTCAAAGATCTGTTCTACTCTATATGAAACCATGAAAATTAATACAAAATGTACTTATCAAAAACGCTTGATTCCTGACACCTTGTCCCAACCGGTATCATTTACCATCTGCCATTGGAGGAGACCAACTGGGTAGGAATGAGGAACAATGGCAATCTGAGATGGAAGATTGCCACTGGAAGCGCAGAGATACCCCTTCGGGGGTGATTCCAGCGCTCTACAAATTCTTCATTTGTCATTCATTCAAGATCGTTGAATGTTCTAGGATTTTCTAATTGGAGACTCAGAGTCAGTCACTATCCTTCGACTGACTACATGCTTTGGAAACCAGTCCTTTAACTCCCAAATCGAAGGAATTGAGGTACCTTTCAACTCTTAACCTGCATTAGCAGAAGCAAAAGTAATGAGTCTAAATAATATTTTTGGCGCGACAAATCAAGCATTGGTGTGAGCTCACATCTTTTTGCATTACACCTGGGCCTACTCTAGGTATCCATTCCCTGCCCGCTACATGTTTCTTTACCCCTCCGATTGGACCCCATCCTAGTGTCTCTTCAAAATATTTGTAGTTTTTACTGAATTTTTCTTAGTGTTAGTACTGATTGGCTGCAGATTCTCCTTGATAAAAAAGAGCTCAATGATTTTAATTGGAATTTGTGCACGTCATTGCCTAGTGTGTGGAAGTACAAGGCATGTGTCTGGTGCCTGTTGTTTACCAGGAATTGTGGGCCACTCAAACAGGTATCCACAGTATATACCTTGATTAGACTAGATACGTTATTCATTGGGTAACATTTATATATAGAAGAAATTGCAATAGGGCACATGGCATTAATGGATTTTCACTGTTAATATTTAAATAAACTATCATAAATGTTGTTTTTCTTAGTCTTTAGTACTTGATTTTGAAAATGCATTGAAGAATAGTAGTGGAAAAATAACCTACTCCACATAACAGATTTGCTTTAAAAACATATCAATCTTTACTCACGACAATCTGCTTCGTCGGTCTTGTCTTTGCAGTCGTCATCACCATCGCACTTCCAGTTCAGATGGATGCACTCGCCGTTCCCACACTTGAACTCCTGGGCGGAACACGCGTGAACGGCCTGGGGTTTGAGCTTGTGCCCGCACTGCTCTATGGATTCATCCGATTGGTCCTCACAGTCGGGCTGGTTGTCGCAGAGCCAGTGAGGTGGGATGCAGACGTTGCTGTCACACTGGAAGTCATTGGGGCTGCAGGTACGCGGGGCGCATTTCCTTTCATCGCTGTGGTCACCACAGTCATCATCCCCGTCGCACACAAAGATCATGGCGATACAGGTCTTGTTGCTGCACTGGAACTCATTGGCAGTACATCCTAGGGAGTGAGAAACAAACAAGAACAAAAGCATGAAACCTTTATCCATGATCCACCCTTGGTCCAATGGGATCTACTAAGTGTTTTTGTTATAGCTGCACCAGCAAAATAGCTTTTGTGTCAAAGAAAGTGTACAATATTTTTTTCACATTCTTTCCGATATCTGGCACATGCAATGAGTTCTCTTATTTACTTTCTTCAGTACAGCTGCTTGTACAGTGCCTAATACTGCGGTTGACGCTCTAAAAGAGTTACCAATTTTGTCTAACAAGATACGTAAAGCCAAAGGAAGCTGTTCTCACAACCAAAAGATTTAGGGCCTGATGTGCGAAAGTATAACGACTCGCAAATCGGTTGTAAAGTGGTTTGCGAATGAAAAAAAGGCCTTTTGCGAAGTACGAAAGTCATTTGCAAACCAAAAATAGTGTTGTGACAGGTTTGCGAGTCAGTATTTGTTGTGCCCGCAAATAGGAAGTCGTAATTTAGAAATTCCTAATAGCAATTCACAAACAGGATGTTAGAGACAGTCGTAAATAGCGACTAGTCACTAAATGACCCGTTTGCACATGCAATTTACCCCCACCTCAAACTAGGTGGTAACAGGGTGCAAAGTATAAAAGCAGTCCCAGAATGCATCAGGGCTTTCCACAATGGCGGCCCTGCACGTAATAGCATGGACTAGGCCGCCGCCTCCTCTAGCTCTTGGCTGGCCATGCCTTATGTGGCAAGAATTTTTGTAGGGCTCCTTGGGTCACTTTCTTTTCTCTGCTGTTCTCCACCCTCATTTTGCCTGCTTTCCTAGCTTCTGGGAACCAGCTCTTGTTTGTGAAGCCATCTCCCTGAACCAGGAAGCAGATTCGCACATTTGTGTTACGTTCGCTAATTGCGACCGCATTCACAATATTGGTAATTGCTAAATGCGGTTTCCAAAATAAGGAAGCGACTCGTTTGCGAGTCATTAATTTCATGCCGCCACAGTACGCACATGCCGAATTGCAATTACCAAATAGCGATTCACATAAAATCGTTATTTGGTAATCGCAATGCAGAGGTATTGTACACCTGGCCCTTGATCAGCTGAAGAAGCTGGAGCTAGATTCTGGGCATCCTAGTACGAAGACATAAAACCTTACCTAACCAGTGTTCTTTGTTGTTTCCCTTTCTTTTGATCCTCAGACAACCTTCTAGATATCTTGGCTTTCAACCCTCAATAGAATGGGCCTTGGTATGCCTCGCAGCTAATCATACACTGAGGTTACTTGCATAAGAAAAAGAATTGAACTGCAACTGGGAGACAAAAGGAAATTGCACTCTATCGCTGTACACAAAGGAAGGACATCATGGAAGTTGTTGTTAAGCTGCGTCTTCCAATTTCCCAGCAATTAATTGCAAACAACAAGGAGCAACTGAGACTAACCATGGGCAGGTAAACATAAGCTTAATAATGGGTAAATATACATGTTTTGGAGTGACCTTCAATGCTTATTGGGCGAATTTGAATATTCAGAACAAATTAGGAATACTTCCAGAATCCACTGTAAGCTGCATGTGAGACAGACCTCCAGATGAGATTCTGAAAATGTTGGATCCGTGCGACTCCCCTCTGCTGAAAGCATAGGAGGTAAAGTCATCTTGTTGCAGGTGTGATGTCAGTGGAGAAGAAATCGTTGTTTAAGCATTAAATGGCATGGGTGACAACTTGGATTTTATTGTTGATACAGATTTTAGAATGTAGGTGCTTTACTCAATTTATATTCAGTATCTTATTGTAAGAAACTATGTAGCCGTACTGCGCTGCCAACTGCTTGGCAAACTCAGGAACTTGCAAAACTCTTGCTAGTCCTGATGACAGATAGGCAATGTAAGTGTGCCAAACGGTGATACATCATAGGTGTTTCAGAGGTTAATCGAATGGCATACTCCCAGAGAGTGCAACGTTATGCTTCCTAGGCTGAAAAATGAAAGATTGATGCACAACTCTAACCAATTATGTAACAGAGTAGCTGCCGGTGACTTTAACCAATGTTTAAGATTTGAACCACAAACCACCAGCTGCAGAGAACAAAGCAAGAGGAACAACTAAAGAAATGTTGGTACAATTATCTATCACACATGTAAGCAGACAGTGAGAAAAAGTGTGGGGTGCAAGTTTTCCACGTGCATGCGTGACTTTTTCTTAGCATCCTCGGACTTGTAGTCTTATTTGACCCTGTATAAAAGTCGAACATAAGTCCTAGAATTCTAAGAGAAAAAAACAGGACTAATTAGTCACACAGGGACCTGGGACCCTGGCAGCTATAATACAAGAATACAAGGGAGAACAAATACATTGCAAACAATTGTTTCTAGTATCAGGAAAAGGTGGAAAATGATAATTAATTTGTGGCATGTTGAGGGAAAGTTCTACCTGAAACAGACCAGAGTTTGGTAAAACAGGCAATGCCATGGTGAAATCGCCACTCTGCTTGCCTCTTTCTGCTTTCCCGTTCTTAGTTCTTTTTTAGTGCCACTCTTGGCCCAACCTCTTTTTTCAGAGAAGACTGGCGCATCTTTAATGTGGAAGTGGCGGACTGTGACACGGCTACAAACCCTTGATTGGCTTCTGCGACTCGCCCTCTTCATTTTATTGACTTCTATACTGAACCTTTTACAGGGGTGTCCCCACCCTTGAGACCCTGTTCTTTTTTCCATTGTAAGGGAGGGTTGGCCCTCTCTCTTGGACTGTCTATATCTCCAGTGCAGTAAAGGTGGTGAAATGTCTGGTGCTGCTGGGTAAGCAACGGGAAGGCCGCATACCATCATAAAGCAATGGAAGCACTAAACATAGAGGAGCTTTGGAGGGCAAGCACTGGTGAATGTCTTCCCACCACAATGTGTGCATTTTTTATAAGAACTTTTTGGTATGCACCATTTATGTCCACTCAGTGTGGGTTTCAACTGCCTGCAGTGAGTGGAGTAAGAACTACATTTGGTACTCAATTCACAAAGAGGCTTACGGATACAAATGGCTCCATTTATGCATGAGAGCTCTCCACAAAAGAATACCTGTCAGGCATAAGTGGTTTTACTACGGTTTAAGTGTCCACCACGAGAGTGTTATTGTACAATAGTAAACCTCATACAATGGCGGGAAGTGGGAGGAACAGCGTATGGTTGATCACATACTTTGTTGGATGTCCATAATCTCGTGAGCTTGTTGTTATAATATACACAAACTCCTTCCAAGGTGGGAAGAGGAATGGGTCACCACCCAGACGTCATGGGGATATACAAGGAAAAGTTCTCCATGTTTTTCTCAAAGGCAAAACACACAAGGCTGCTGTAGAACAATGCATAACTATACACAATTGCACATTAGAGAAGCAACAACCTTCACAAAACAGAATTAGTTCAGTTACAAATAATTCTGGAAAATTCTGTGTTTTGTGAATAAGAGAAAATTAAAAATCTTCCCCATTAAAAATATTAATTCTATAAATGCATATTTACGATTGCCATTGTGAATCTGGCCCTTGGTGTTTTTAATACATTTAGACTCACTGCAATGTCTGTATTTGAGTTAAAGGAGAAGTCTCACTGATCAAGACAGAGGCCCCAGTGGATTATCCCCCTCTGTGCCCACTCCTTGCCTTTGAAGTGTGATGAAAACTTGACAAAGGTGGTAAATACAGAATTCTCACTGCAACATGAACACGCTTCCAAGGGTGGAGCGTGAAGGGAGCTGCAGGTCAGTCACTCAGTGGATCATCATAAAGGCCTGTTAGATAATGTGAACAAGTACTCCAGTAGTAATCTTTGTGTACCTTTACAAACCTTTGTCAAGGGGCCCCAAAACATCTACAATGGGAACATTCAGAGAACATTTAAGCACAATTAGTAGAAATTGAAAGGACTGTGCCCTCTTTGCACTTTTACAAATAGTACAATTCATGGCTGATCACAAAGGAATGTAAGAGACTGCAAAGGAGTATTCCTGTAGTACTAATTCTCGTACTCAAAAATATTTTTGTAAATTGGCCTCTCAAAGAGGAAGTCCTTAAGTTTATAAAAATGTGATAGATGGAAGTCATTGTCTGGAAGTAAGTGTGCCAATGCTAAACTGTTAGGAATTCCTCTGGGTACCATTCGTATCCATCGTTGTTATCTGCACTATACAATTTACACACAGGAACCAACCGTAGGTACATGTATGTAAAATGGCAGCTGGATATAAGCTAGGGAAAACTCGGGTTTTTTTAGAGGTTCAGGGAAATACTGGGCGCACAGCACACGTTAGTGTAGAAAAGGGTTGGGTCTGGGTGCAAGTAGGTGAGGGGAAAAAGGCCCTAAACCCCTCTAAGGGTGTGCAGAGCACACGCTCAACAATGCATGAACAGAAACCAAATGCACACCAATATACAGTACAGAAAAAGATGTCTCAATGGGCATAAGTTAGTACAGGTAACAAAGTTCAGAAAAAAAGGGGGAAGCGAAGTAGTGCGGTTCCTCTTTAATTGTATGGATGGCCAGCCGACACGTGTTTCGTCGTCAAGCGGTAACAATGCTTGCACGACTCATCAGGGCTGTAGCGCGAAGGATTTGGACCATAGGTCGCTAAGCCGGTGATACTTCCGACCCGGCCCCTGCTCGAGACCAGGTAAACGCTCGTCGGTGGTTGTGGTTCCAGAATCCAATGGTCATGTGTATTGAGCGATGCTTAATGTTTAAGTAAACAGTGCTCCAGGCGATTCTTGTATATGAATGCCACAAATGAAATAAGATAAAGCCTCTGCTTTCGTGGTGCTGGGGTAACTGAGTCATAAAATCCGTTGTGATTGTTGAGGTTCTTGTAATCACACAAGATGTGTGTTCAGTAGTTTAGGCAAGATGTAGAAGGCAAGACCTGCGAGATGAGTACCTTCTCGCAGCGGTTCCGGGTACGAAAGCAGAGGCTTTATCTTATTTCATTTGTGGCATTCATATACAAGAATCGCCTGGAGCACTGTTTACTTAAACATTAAGCATCGCTCAATACACATGACCATTGGATTCTGGAACCACAACCACCGACGAGCGTTTACCTGGTCTCGAGCAGGGGCCGGGTCGGAAGTATCACAGGCTTAGCGACCTATGGTCCAAATCCTTCGCGCTACAGCCCTGATGAGTCGTGCAAGCATTGTTACCGCTTGACGACGAAACACGTGTCGGCTGGCCATCCATACAATTAAAGAGGAACCGCACTACTTCGCTTCCCCCTTTTTTTCTGAACTTTGTTACCTGTACTAACTTATGCCCATTGAGACATCTTTTTCTGTACTGTATATTGGTGTGCATTTGGTTTCTGTTCATAAAATGGCAGCTGCCATGCAGCAAGAGTTAAGTTGCCCCTTCTCTTTTCACAAGAATCACTATTCTCAGAAGTAACCCTTTCTCCTCGAATACAGTCAAGATTTCTGCTTAGTACCAGGTACAGCGTTCGAACACATATTGATCCAAAAGATATACATTTCTTGGAGAAAGGAGACTGGTTAATAAAAAAAACAGACACTAAACAACAAAATGGAACACAAAGCTACGAAAGTACAGCAAACAGGGGCTCCAAATCAGGGAAACCACCCTCACCACCAGAGGAAGGATTAGCTGGAATAGATACCAACTGGAAGTGCTAGAGGAGACCAACTCAAGGCCACAAACACATCCTGGATAAGTAGGGAGTATAGTACGTTTTTACAATACCTACTCTTGACTCTTGACCATCAGGGCAAGAGTGGTCTCGGTGACCTGGGGAGGTGGGGGGGTCTACACACATCTGTCGCATGAGTGTTGATTTGCATCGAGGTCAAGGGCAACGGAAATAAATTTGAGTACTCTTTATTCCTCATTTACCCTCTTTGACCAGTTCTTCTCTAACAACCAGAGACGTTTTAATGCATGGGCAAAGTTATCTCTGGCCCAGGGCCTCAGCTTTTCAAGGGGGGTAGGCCTGATAGATTCAGCTCCGTTCTGCAGAGTCTTGTCTGGATGACCTTGAATCATTTTTAAACAGTTAGTTTTAAATACAATTTTTCTTTAATTTAATTTTACTTTTAATGTGGGTGATGTATGAGAATCTATTTACAGACATTTTGCAGAAATATGTGTTTATGTTTCATGCAACATCCATAAAAAAATATTTTTTTAATTAAAAAAACCGGACCTCACATCTGAGAAAAAGGAGGGTGTCATAGAGATGATTTGCAGTAAAATGACTGAGTTGCTGCTGTTACTATATTGAAAACACACATTACCTCCTCGTTAGTCTTCCTCGCCACATGACTTACATAGTAAGCTTCAGCTCCACACCAGAACCCTCCAAAGTAAAAAAAGCCTCCCATCCCCTCCCAATATGGCCGACCAGATCACCCCTAACCTCTATAAGAGGTGGGCGGGCCCAACCAACAGCCTGTTTTTTTCGTTCTGCGCGATTCTCACCAGAGACGCGGTACTGGTAAGTTGGACCTGCTCTAGCAGGTTCTTGGGTTTTGGTTGGAGGTCCTGCTTTAGCGGACCCTGGGACATGGACTTTGTATTACCCCCCACTCTTCCTTCCCTCAGTCCTTGGAGCCGGTTAGGTTTGGCTTCAGCGTTCCATGGGTCTACAAGGGGGTGGAGGGGGCGGCCGGGTATATGGGGTAATTTCACCCATGCCTTGTTCCTGGTCGTTTGTTGTGGTCCTCGCCCGGTTGCGGGCTCTGTTGGACCGGCGCTTTCTTTCTTTTGGGCACTGTGTTTGGTTTTGCTCACTATATAGCGCATGTTTCGCATGTATGGATTTACCCATGGTGCTATGCGGCCGCCGTTTCTTTTTCTTACGAAATAAGGTCGGCCGCTGGCCCTGCTTCGCTTGTGCACGCATTGCGCTGAGGGCCGCTACCGTGTGTTTTGGGTATCTACACGCGGCGCTTCTCTGCGTGTCTTACCTTTCGGCGAAAGATTGTCCTGGGGCTGCATGATGTCTCGTTGTTTCTTGACGCGGCGCTGGACGGTTGCTGCTCTCCCCTTCTGCGGGGTTACCAGTGCTTCTTCCCGCGGCTCTGCGCCGCGCTGGGATTGGTCTGGGCTCGGCCCGCCCTTTGGGGGCGGGGTTTTGTTTGCTCCAGGTGCAGCTGTTTAGTTTTTTTAACGTTCCTCAGCTGTTCTTTTGCGCTATATATATATGTGTTCTGTGCCGGTTCGGAACCTCTGCGTCCTCCGCTTTCAGTTTGGTATTTTTTCACTCGTGTGTTATGGAGCGGGATTCTGTCCCGGCGGGGTCGATGGCTGACTCCCTGTCTGCTGCTCAGCCTCTTTATGCGCAGTCCATCCAGCTGATGATCCGGTCTGCGGTGGCTGAGGCCCTTGCACAGCGTGTTGAGGAACAGGGCTCTTCCTCTCCGAAGCGTCCACGTAGGGACCCCACACCTGTCTCTGATGCTGAGGGGGAGGAGGAGGATCTTCATGGCCGCTACATCCAGGGTCAAGATCTTCGTGGTAACTTGGCTTTCCCTCCTCCGGCGGAGGAGGTTCTGTCCGAGGATTTCTTCGTTCAATATCAGCGCAAGGCACCGGATTCCCTTCCTCTGCATGCATCCATCAAAAAGGTATCGAGGGGGAATGGTAGGATGTTGATAAGCAGTCTTTTCCCCGTTATCTGGCTAAGCGTTACGCTATTGATGACTTCACTAAGGAATTCCCTCCAGCGGTGAAGGTAGACTCTCTGGTTGCGGGTCTGGCTTCTCAGGGTTCTATCATCTCTGAGGACGCATCTCCTTCTGACCCCGTGGACAAGCGTGTGGAGGAGGCGGCTAAGCCTTCATACGCAGCTGCGAATTTCACCATCAGGGATTCTGCATATTTATCTTGCACGGTCCAATCCTTGTTGAAGGATTTCCAGTCCCTGGGCGAACTCCTGGATCAGGGGGCTGATGTTGCTCCAACCCTGGCCTTGATGGAGCAACAGACGCGCTTTCTCTCGGACATCTCCTTTGACACCCTGGGTGCGGCTGCTGCCGCTGGGGGGGCTTCCATCCAGGCTCGGCGTCAGATTTGGCTGCGCCATTGGAAGTCGGAGGCGGCCCAGAAGGCGTTACTCATGAAGATTCCTTTTTCTGGGGCAAAGTTGTTTGGGCCTCCGCTGGAGGAGATGATCAAGAAATCTGCAGAGGATCGCAAGCTGCTGGCTCCCATCAGGTCCTCTGGGGGCCGTTTCCCTGGGCGCGGCCGGATTTTCTCCACTTCATCCACGGGTAGGGGCAACACGCCCTTTCGAGGAAGGGGTCGCGGCTGGGTCACCCCATTCTTCCCTAAATCCCGGCCTCAACCTGCTGCTTCCACTTCCTCTTCCGCCCCAAAATCCTGACTATCTGCCGGCGCCCCCCGGGGTGTTCCCGGTGGGGGGCCGTCTCCGCCATTTCATTCCGGCTTGGGAGGAATCTGTCTCGATATTTGGGCTCTTCAGGTTGTGAGGGAGGGGGTTTTCATCGCCTTCTCCTCCCCTCCTCTGGATTTTTTCCTCTCTACGCCCCTGCCTTCCTCCCTGGTCAAGAGACGGGCCTTGCTGGCCGGCATCCAGAACTTACTCATCAAGAGGGCCATCCGGCCGGTACCGCCTTCTCAAAGGGGTTCAGGCGTTTACTCCATCCTGTTCCTGGTAAGGAAGGTTTCTGGGGATTTTCGACCGGTGTTGGATTTGAAATGGTTGAATTCTTACATTCCCCATACTAAATTCAAAATGATCTCTCTTCAGGAAATTCTGCTGCTTCTGGTCCAGAGAGAGTTGGTTGCATCTCTGGATCTCCTGGACGCCTACCTACATGTGCCTTTCCATCCGGTTTCTCAGGCCTTCCTCCGTTTCTGCGTTGGGGGCTCCCACTATCAGTTCCAGGTACTTCCTTTTGGCTTGTCATCTGCCCCTAGGGTGTTTACTAAGATCCTGGCTCCCCTGGTGGGTCTTCCTCACCGGGAGGGGATCAGGGTGTTTCCGTACCTGGACGATTGGCTAATTTCTGCCTCTTCTTTCTCCAAGGGGATGCTGGACGTCA
Source organism: Lissotriton helveticus (assembly GCF_964261635.1). Taxonomy (NCBI): domain Eukaryota; kingdom Metazoa; phylum Chordata; class Amphibia; order Caudata; family Salamandridae; genus Lissotriton; species Lissotriton helveticus. Next base: position 161,183,957 of record NC_136058.1, on the reverse strand, counting down.
GGAGGGTCTGCGAAGTTCTCTCTGCCCACGGCTTCCTGATCAACGAGCGCAAGTCTCATCTGTCGCCCACTCAGGACTTGGTCTTCATTGGGGGTCGGTTGGACATGGTTCAGGGGAAGGTGTTCTTGCCTCTGGGTCGCCGGGACACCTTGTGGCGGGATCTGGGGTCCCTTCTGGCTCGGGATTACGCTCCTGTCTGCCTCTGGTTGAGGTCTGATGTCAGCTACCATCAATGTTCTCCCTTGGGCTCGCCTCCACCTGTATCCCTTAATCATCTGCTCTCCCTCTGGGATCCCCGTTTGGAGGTTCCTGGTCCTTGTCTCCCCTCAGGTTCGTTCAGATCTGGGTTGGTGGAGTCTCACCTCTCCGGGGGTCTTCCTTTTCTGATTTCCCCGTCCAGGGTGTTCACGACCGATGCCAGTCTCCTCGGCTGGGGGGTGACCTTGGGTTCGGGGTCCGTTCAGGGTCGTTGGGATCTCCTCCAGTCGTGCTGCTCCTCGAACTATCGGGAGTTGAACGCGGTCCTCCTGGCTTGCCTGCACTTTGCTCCTTCTCTCCAGGGTCACCACGTCTTGGTCAGGACGGACAACCAGGTTGTGAGGAGTTATATTAACCATCAGGTGCCGGGTTCGCTCTCTTTGTTTGCTGACTCAGGAACTGATGTCTTGGGCGGAATTGGCGGTCCTGTCTCTCCGGGCTGTCTATCTCCCGGGGCCCGACACTGTGGAGGCGGATCGTTTGAGTCGGGTTTTTCCCTCGTTGTCCGGTCTCTCCCTCTCTCCGGTGGTTTTTCGCCACCTGGTGTCACGCTTCGGTCTGCCTCTGGTGGATCTGTTCGCGGACGGGGAGTCTGCCCTACTGCCCCGTTTCTGTTCTCTCCTCCCGGTTCCGGGGGTGTGGCGGGTGGATGCTCTGTCGTTCCCTTGGCCCTCCGGTCTCCTGTACGCTTTCCCACCCATCCCTTTGATCCCTCGGGTCCTCTGCAAGATTTGCATGGACAAGGCCCTGGTGCTCCTGGTGGTTCCCGGCTGGGTCCGCCGCCCCTGGTTCACTCTCCTGTGCGAGCTGGCGGTTCAGGCCTGCTGGCCGATCCCAGATCTTCCGTTTCCATTGAGGGGCCCTCCGCTCCCCGATTCGGTCTTGCGCCGGCTCCATCTTCAAGCCTGGCTCTTGAGCGGGTAACCTTGCTATCTCGTGGTTGTTCTTCGGGGGTGGTGGACTTGCTACAAAGCTCTCGCCGGTCTTCCACTTTGTCTTCTTATTCCAGTCACTGGTCTTCGTTCTCCCGTTGATGCGGGCTACAGGGTGCTGAGCCTTCCTCGGTGGATCCCTTGCGGGTCTTGGACTTCCTTGCTGAGGGGTTTTCCTTGGGTTTGGCCCCCTCTACCCTGCGGGCCCAGTGGGCGGCCTTATGGGCCTTCCGCAGTCCGGGTTTTGACGGGCTCGATTCCTTGGTGGCTCGTTTGCTCTGGAGTTGTTTTCTCCATCGCCCTCGGGCGCTTTGCTTGTCGCCTCCTTGGGATCTCCCCCTCATGTTGCGGGCCCTCCAGGGTCCCCCCTTTGAGCCCCTGGCCTTGGTTGCTCTGAAGTTTCTCACTTTTAAGGTGATTTTTCTAGTGGCTATTGTGTCTGCCGGCCGGATGGGCGAGCTGGGGTCGTTTCTTCGTTCCTCCCCCCTTCTTGCGGGTTTTGCCTTATCGACTGGTTCTCCGTCATGACCCTCGTTTCCTTCCCAAGGTTCCCTCTCTGGTAAACCATTCTCGGGAGGTATCCTTGCCTTCTTTTCCTCCCGACACAGAGTTTTCCCCGTCCTTGCTGGATGTCCGGCGTGCTGTTGTGATTTACCTTGAGCGCATGTCTTCCCTTTCTCGGTGTGATAGTCTGTTCGTGACCTTTGGTCCCGTTCATTCTGGTCACAAGCCCTCGATTTCCACGTTGAGTCGCTGGCTTAAGCAGGCTATCCTACTTGCCTACGCTTCGCTGGGTTCGGATGTTCCGGTGGGGTCCAGGGTCGTTCCACTTGGAGTTTGTCTGTGTCCTGGGCCTCTTTCAAGGGTGTCTCCACTGAGGAGATTTGTAGGGCGGCGACTTGGTCGTTCCCTCACATGTTCATGGAGCATTATCGGGTTGTCCTGGGTGGTTCTGATCCTGGGGATTTTGCTGGGGCCGTGCTGAGTGCTGGGGCGGACCCTCCTTGATGGCCTTTTGATTTTTTCTTGAATCAGGTTTATTGTCTTCCTGTTTCTTGGTTTTGTACTGAATAAACCTTGTGTTGGTTTTTCTATTCACCGTGTGGTGTTTTTTTCTTGTGGTCAATGAAGCCTTTTGGCTTGGGTATTTGCTCACTATGTAAGTCATGTGGCGAGGAAGACTAACGAGGAGGTAATGCCCCGGTTACTTACCGGTAATCTTCATTACTCCGAGTATAGTCTACCTCGCCACATGAGTTCCCTCCCTCCCTCCCTCCCTCCCTGTCTGGCTATCGGCTTCATTGCTGGCTTGGTTGTTCAGGCTGTTGGTTGGGCCGGCCCACCTCTTATAGAGGTCAGGGGTGATCTGGTCGGCCATATTGGGAGGGGATGGGAGGCTTTTTTTTACTTTGGAGGGTTGTGGTGTGGAGCTGAAGCTCACTATGTAAGTCATGTGGCGAGGAAGACTATACTCGGAGTAATGAAGATTACCGGTAAGTAACCGGGTCATCACTATCCCTGAATATTAGACGAAAACACATTAAGAATTTGGACAAGTGTGCCACAGCACCTTCAATTACATGGCCAAAGAGTACATGAAACAGCTGAAACTGGATCATAAATGCTAAGGTCTTCTGAACAGGGCCACTCAACATACGTTGGCCCGGGCCCCCAAAATCCTTCAGATACCCCTGCTTACAACAACTTTTTATTTGCTGCTGAGGGAAATACAAGGAGGAGGAGAAAGAGGAAACAAGCATGTGATACACTTTCTGTTCCTGTTCCTGTCATCATGACCCCTGAGACAGGGGTCACCAGGGTTGAGTCAGAGGTAGCAAAGGCCAAGCCAATGGGAGCAGCTGCTACATCTGAGAAACCCAGATCTTTTGACTGGGTGTGAGTGTTTGATTGATTCAGATGCTCCGTCCATCACCACCCCCTTTTGTACCACATCTGAGATCAGCATGAGATTCTGTACAAAGCTTTCAAATGGCCCAGTCCCTCACCAGCCATCAGGCTGGCGCTCCTCACAAACAAAAGCGCGATCTAGGCGGGAATCTGGAAAGTGGGGCTCCAGCGAATAAATGTATGAAAGACAGACATTTTCAGAAGTCTGGAGCTTCAGTCTCCCCAGGTAGGACGCCCAGCAGGCTGATGGCAAATTAGAACAACAGAAGGGCCATTTTCTCTGTCATATACTGCATTTATGGCAGCGACTGTAAGAGGAAGCAGCAACTGCTGGAGAGACAGATCGGTAAGTCACCCACTGTGCTCTGCTGGAGGGGGCGGCAGCTTCCTAACAAGCATGCGGCTTTTGTACTGTAACATCACATCGGAATGATGGAGCACTGCCTCCCTCTGCTCCTGGTGCGCCACAGGAGCGCTGGAAGGTGTGAACATCTATGTTAGGCACGTAGCAGCCAGTGCATTAACCCCACAGGCCGCTCCCAGACACTAATTGACATAAACACGTTAGTGCACTTGCCTAGCAATGAACAACAGAAGCATTAGCATGGCAGCGAAGGCAAGGATTTATTGAGAAGATTAATTGCATCAGATTTAATGTGCAACTAGTTATGGCCTTGAGGAAGGAAGGGAGGAAGCACTGCCACCTGCGAAGAGCAGCACACATTTAGAAAGAAACTATTTCTGAGACCAGCATGAAGCAATCGTTAGTAAGATGCAGTTTTCGAGGCTAGACTGTGCCTTTTCCAACAAAAATCGACTTCTAAATTCATATTATATTTTTGTATTATTTTTATCTTTAAAAGCTGTATATTGCACGACTTGTGCTTCTAAAACAGAAAATAATACCTTTTGCATCTCTGTTAATGGAATAAAAAGAAAAAACTGTACAATCCAGAGATTTTTTTTTTTACTGAGGCTAATGATGGCCCCAGGGGAAAAGCATGTCGCAGACTAGACTTTCCCCAGGGATTTGATGCACAAAACAGGATATGGATGGGGATAGGTAGTTAGGGATGGGAAGGGGCGGATTCAGGGGAAAACATATAAGGGTCCGGACAGGCGTTATCTGCCTCTTCCAGACTCTGTGTATCACCAGGGGAGGTGTAGGTTTAAATAAAAAAGTTGTTAGTGCCTACTTGTTACCTTACCGGGACCAGGTGAGCCCTCCTCGGCTTCATATGGAGTCAGGCGGCTTGCGCGGCCTGTGTCTCCGGCAAATCTAGTCAGTGTATGTGGTGCGGGGGGGCATGGCTTTGCCCTTTCCGAACAAGGTGAGGGCCGCGCTGCAGACATTGGATGCGTCCGACATGATTTGTTACATCCGGGTATTCTCGAAGAAGCGTGGGTGAGGTAAGCGGTCTGCGGCTGGTGGTGTGTCCGCTGCTGTTGCGGCATGCCTCCCAGATTCTGGGCAAGGCAAAGGCAGGGCAGCGTTAAAGCCCTGCAGCATTGGCTTGCGATTTATCTGGAGAGGGGGGGGGGACTTTGTGGCTTGAATTGGGTTTCATAGTGGGTTTTCGGATTGAGTATCAGGGTCCTTGGAGGCGCATGCGGACTGACAATTTGGGGTCAGCTAAAATATTTCCAGAAATTGTGACAGCTAAGCAGGCCAAGGAGGTAGCGGAGGGCAGGATAGCAGGGCCTTATACTGAGTGGCCCATGGCGGACTTGATTGTGTCTCCCTTGGGGGTGGTGCCGAAGAAAGTGGAAGGAGAGTTCTGACGTATTCATCATTTGTCATTGCCAGAAGGAGCATCAGTGAATGACTACATTGCCGAGGAGGATCCCAGGGTGCTGTATGCATTGGTAGATGAAGCAGTGGCCCAGTTGCACAGCAATGGTCATGGGGCCGAGTTGGCGAAATGTGACATCAAGTCGGAATTTCGTTTACTCCCCATACACCCTGAGGCTTTTCAATTGCTGGGCATGCAATTTGGAGTGTTTCTCTATGTGGACAAGGTGTTGCTGATGGTTTGTGCTATCTCCTTTGCATTGTTTGAAGCCTTCAGTACCTTTTTACAATGGGTCTTCACAAAATCTAGTGGCCATAGGGAGGTGTCTCACTACCTAGACGATTTTTTACTTGTGGGACTGAAGGATTCGGGCAGGGCACTGCAACATTTCCAAAGGAAGGCAGAGGGTTTTGGGGTGCTTCTGGCGCCTGAGAAGACAGAGGGTCCACTGGTGGTGTTGACGTTCTTGCCCATTGAGTTGGGCACGGTTTTGATGGTAGTGAGGTTGCCACAGGCCAAGGTGAGGGAGCTTCAGGGTTTCCTATTGGAAGTGATGGGCGAGCGCAGGATTGAGCTCCGGAAAGTACAAAAGCTGCTTCGGTTTTTGAACTTAGCATGCTGCGTAGTGCAAGCAGGGCAAACTTTTTGCAGGCGGTTGGGCATGACTATATCTGGAGAGACTTTGCCGCACCACAGGGTCAGGATTTCCATGGCAGTCAGGGCTGGCTTGAAGGTGTGGATGACATTTGTGAATGATTTCAATGGTATACCCATGTATTTCTTGGTTGAGAACTCAGTCTGGCAGATCCAGCTATTTTCTGAAGCGGCTGGTGCACACAGTTTCGGGCTTTTTTGGTATGGTCGTTGGTGGGCTGAGTGCTGGTCAGAACATTGGATGCTTCAAGGGCGCAGCATTGCCTTTTTAGAATTTTTTCCTTTGCTGGTTGCGCTGCAGGTGTGGGGTGGGAGATAGCAAACAGAACAGTGGTTTTCCATGCTGACAATATGACAATGGTGGAGTTAGTTAAGGGACAGAGGGCCAGAGACCTTCGGGTGCTGATGTTGTTGAGACGGTTTATGCTGATGTGCGTTTGAACATGGTTTTCAAAGCTAGGCATGTACCTAGAGTGCAGAATGGCATTGCAAATGAGCTATCTCATTTGCAGTGGCAACGCTTCCGAACGCTGGCACCTGGGGCGGACGCTGTCAAGACACTTCTACCAGAAGATGTTTGGGAGATGGGCGAGTGAGTGTTGTCAGTCTGGTTGAGGGAGCTAAGGGTTGGTGTTGAGTGAGTTCTGGGCCTTCAAAGGAAATGTGTCGCAGGGCTGAGTACAAGATCAGGACGAGGTCAAAAGGAGAGTGTTATGTTTTGTTCTTTTTTGTATTGACAGGGATTTATCGCCTGCCACCATTGGGGAAAAAGTGGCTGGGGTTTCATTCTACTGCAAGCTACATTGAGATTTTGCCCCTGCCGGGGAAGAGATTTTAGGCCGGATGTTGAAACGATGGGGCAAGCAAAGGGATGGGGGGTGGGTGTCACATTCAAATTGTTTAGGAAACTGTTGGCGGTTTTACCTGCCTGTTGCTACAATGAGTCAGAGGTAGCCATTTATCGGCTTTGCATGGTGTGGATGTCTTTTGGGGCTTTTCGAGTTTCAGAGTTGTTGGGGTCAACAAGGTTGGCGGGATTATTGCATGCGGAAGTGTGCACTAACCTGAGGCGGCTGGGGATATGGTTGCGCCGATCTTAAACCAACCAGCAGGGTAGGGGAAGATGGGTGTGGTTGTGTAAAGTGGGGAGCGAGGCAGTGTGCCCGGTGAAGGAGTGGCAGCATTTTCAATCTGTGCCAGTGTGACGTTACGAGGTAGTTTTCTGTCACAAGGGTAGCAGACCGATGTCTGGTTTTCAGCTCTTGGCGGTGCTGCATAAGGGGTTGCGTCGGCTGGGGAAAGATCATGCTGCGTTTGGGACACACTCTTTTCAGATAGGGGCAGCGATGGGGGAGGCAAATTTGTGATGGGATTGGGATCATATACGCAAGATCGACAGGTGGAGGTCATTTGTTGTGAGCGCTATGTCATGAAATAAATGCGCTTGCGGCGACTTGTCAGGAAGGGAATGCAAGTTATTGAAGGGAGTCTGTGCAGACACCAGACCTAATGTTTTTTCTCTTTCAATGCAAGTTGTGTGAGTGCTCCAGGGTCCAAGATGGTGACCTGGATTATGGGACCTTCTTTTGTGCATTGGGCAGCCAAGTATATGGACCAACAGATATACGGCAGAAATTTGGGCTTGCACAGCAGCTGGCATGAAGTGTTATGGGGGGGTCAAAGTGCAATGCGATGGGGAAATTTGCTGCCTTGGTTAACAAAGCTGGTTCCGCAGAGGGGTTGTCCAGACATGCTTTTGATTCATTTCGGGGAAAGTTGATCTGGTACAGTTATCTGGTTTGACACTCTTAAAACACATGCAACGGGAGCTTGAAGCCATCTAAAGGAATTTTGTGCTGCAAAGATGCTGGTGGGGGCGGTACGGCATGTGGCGATCCACAAAGCTCATAAGCTTAAAAGGGCGATGAGAGTTTTCTGCAAGGGATGGGAGTTATGGTGATCTCTCATGGGGGCATTCCAGTGGAAGAGGCATGTCATTTTCGGAATGATGGTGTACACTTGTCACGCATGGGGAATGCTTACTACATGATGGAGTTGCGTGACACGGTGATGTGTTTGTAGCTGGTCGCGTGAGTGGGGGGCATAAAAATGCCCTCTGGGGTTTATTCTGGGTGGCGGGAGTCTTGGGAGAAGAACAATAGAGCACAGGTAAAAACTCAGTGTGCTGCACCTTGTCGAGTGAGGAGAGAGTTCAGGGGAGGGTGTTTGGGAGATAAAAGAAAGACAGCCTTGTGAGACGGCAAGAACGTAAGGACTGGATCAGGGAAGGATGGAACAAGGTATGACATTTGGGGGAGTGGAAGGTAGTGTGAGATGTGAGTGGCCAAGTGAGATATGGGGGACCATGCCTTAGTTGCAAATTTGATGTTATTGTTTAATAAAGGTAATATGTTCCAACCATGTCTTAATGAATGGCCTTTTATGCTTATCACAGGGTCATGAGTGTTTTGTTGTTGCACAAAAACACTCCAGGCTTTAATGAAATGTCTACGTTAGAGTTTAATAAACATATTCTAAAGTTTATAGTACTAGTTGGTTGTGTGATATTAAACTGCTTTTTACTATCCCTGGTGTGTGTATATATGGATGCTAGTTAATCTAAAAGCAGGACAGAAGTAGTTAAGATACGGAGGATGCTGAGGAGTTCTAGCCAGCACCTTGTCCTGAGTAATGACCTGGTTCTACTTTGAGCAAGTGGCATGTTTGTTAAGAGAGCTGCATGCAACGTGTACATTTTGCGTGTTTCCTCTGTCCCATACAAGCAGGGTGCTCATACCTCCCCATCCCTCTCTTCCCCCTTGCCAGTTCCTTTTTTCTAGAGTTCATTGGCAGATGTTTTAACCAAGGAGGACTCAATTCTGTATTCCAGCTGCAGAGTCCTTGGTGTCCTAAAGTTCCCATGCTCAGAGTCTAGAGTATTTACAGCTGGTTCCTAGGCAGGTTAATTCGGTAACGCAATCAAGACTTTCCATTCTGCTCTTCTCAGTTTGGTAATAGAAGTCAGTTTTAGCATGTTTTGTGACTCAAGCATCTAAGGTACAGCGCTCTTCAGGGATGGTTGGATCTTCCATAGAGCAACCTCGACGTTAGATTAATGATCACCTGTAACATCTTGCAAGAGGACCAGCTACTGCACCCTTTAATTCCCACACCCAGTGGCTTCAATATTAGTATATTTGTTTTTATGTGGAGATACCAAAGGGCCAAAATCTCCAATTCATCTTGGCACCCCTTCATTAAAATCTGCCCATTGTGATATTATGAGCACGGAACAGGGTATACATTGTAGTGCCAGTTTCACTGAATCCTTTTCTGCAGATATTTCTCATTACAGGCCCATTACCCAGTCCCTTTCTGCTATAATTTACCACCAACGTGTAGCTGGTGGTAACCTGCATAGGAAAATTGTGCAGGGTGGAATGCTTTGGCAGTTGTCCGGGGCATGTGGTGTTTATCCTGGTCCAGGAAAGTGTCTGCAGCTTCTTCCTCCCGCGTGCAGGAGAAGTGCAGGCAGGTGTCGGCTTTACAGATACATCTAGCAACTCTGCATCAGGTCTGGAATTTCTAGCCAGGCTACTCCCACTCGAGGCCACTAGAAGAGAGGGCTGATGTGAAGATGTGGGCTGATGTGAAGATGTAGGCTTCTTCCTTTGCAGAATGTTCTGTCTTAAGGGAGCTGAAGACCCCTGGCTGTGGCATAGAACTTTTAGAGTTGGAAAAAGGAGGGCAGAAACCTGAGTGCCAGGAGTTGAGTGGTGGGACTTATAAGTTGACCATTTAGCATTGTGCTGTGTACCTGTGCATAGAGGCTACAAACACTACACACAGCCACCCATTGGGAGAGTTCCTGAAAAACATCTGAGTACCACCAGGTTCATGGAGGGGCGGAAAAAGCTCACATTCATAGTGATTTGTATCCTGAACTAGTTGTGAGGAAGATCAGATGCAAATGAAGTTTCGGTTCTTGGATTGACTAAGGCAGCCTGCTGCAGAAGCTGGCTACCAAAGGTGTGACATAACACGCTACAATCTGCTGTTGATGGATCTTCGGCACTAGTGGTAAGAAGTCTATACATCTCTTCCCCCTGGACCTATAACTTTGCTGGGGTGAGGTTGGGTTTTAAAAGGGCAAGGGGACAAGGAGGGATTAGCTGAAGGTAAGCAGAACAGTGATGTTGCAATAAAGCAAAGTTTGAGGATTGGTCAGTAGGCATGGGGAGAGAAGGTGGAGTTACTAGGGAGTGGGATATTTTTAATGTAAGTGGAGGTGGAGTGGTAAGAAGACTGACTGCGAGAATGGAGCTCCTCCTGCTGTTGTAGACAATCATTTTTAGAAGTTTCTCTTTTTCACACTCCAAAGCTCCTCCTGTGGAATCAACTCCTAATATATTAGTAATATCCCAGCAAAGTTTGTGGGTGAAAACTCCCATTCTGACTATGCTTGCTGATGATGGAGGTAGTGCAAGGGAAATCCATATTTTTGTGCCTGGGCAGGTATTGGAGGGGAAATGGGGTGCCATGTGAACAGTGAGCAGAACACATCAAGATATACTGTATATTGAAGACGATGGAAGAGCAGGGGATGGCTTATGAATAAACGCACAGAAAATGGTGAATGCAATAGGACGAGGGGCAATATTTAAATATTTTTTTTAAATGGGAAATTTATGACGGACTGCGAAAGGTTCCAAAGTCGAACCATAACGAATATAGCAGGGAAACTGTGGGATTTCCACAGATTGAGAGGAGAGAGTACATGTGGTAAAGAGATTATGGTCGGATAGAAATACTTTTTCGTAGATGGTGAGACCAACATTTTCACACAAGACAGCTATGCAATCATTAAACATTGAGGGGCATATTAATAAGAAAGTCACACGGCGCAGCAGGTCACCTTGCTGCACTGTGCTGCGTGACAGGGAAAGGGCAGGAATGCGCCGTATTTAAAAGAATACACCACATTCCTGTTATTCCTACGCAGGCGCAGTTTTGCCTTCCTAGCACCAATGCGGGTACCTTTGCAGCATGGTGCAAGGGTGCCTGTGTTGTAAGGTGGATTGTCTTTGTGAAGGAAGGGGCACCGTTCTGCACAAAAACAATCCCCTGAGACATATTCCTCTTTCTACTTGCGCTGCCGGATGCAGCACACATAGAAAGAGGAAGTAACAAGAGAAATAAAGATATTTCTCTTGGTTACGCCTCACCTAGAAAGGCGTAGCATTTTGGCGCATTCCCAGGTCTACCACTTTTGCTAAAACTGGGAATGCAGCGAATTCCATTGGATTTGCATAGGAACAACCACGCAAAGCCCATGGAATGCCTTCCCAGGGCACGTAACGCAAAGCAGCGATTAGCGCTGCATTCTGTTACTCTGATTTATGAAGCCACTCAGGGCCACTCAAAATCTCTCATAAATATGCCCTTCAATTGTTTTAAACTCCTTAGGGCCTGAAAATTCTGATGAGTCCAGTGTTACATGGCCGTTTAGAATTACAAGCATGTAGGAATCTGCAGAGAACACTGATTCCTTCATGTAATTTCCCAAAAACTTGTAGTCCCCGTTATTTCCATGTCCCCAACGGAATTACCGGGCTCCTGTTAACATTAATTCGATGGTGTGGAAAAAACAGCGGTATTACTGTGCCGCTTGTAATGAGCCCTGTATGAGCCGCTTGTAATGAGCCTTTATAGAAGAACAATTGAAAATTCAACATACTCTGTACATTATAAACCATGCTAAATCATTTGAATTTTACTGTCCGTCTTTATACCCATTATTCAGTTTACTTTTAGTATTGATATGGTACACAATAAAATATTGTAGGACTTTGTGATATGAAGCTCAGAAACCAAAACAGCAATCGAGTCTCTGATATGGCTTCATAGTTCCATCTGCTGTACCTGTTCGGACAGGGCTCATTTAAATCTGTCATTGTTCATCACCTCTTTTAATCATAAGTAGGGTTCCCGGTTTTATGGTATTCAGTTTTTTTAACATTTCACTCTGTATTTATCCATATTTATTTTTTGGTCATCTTATTGGTATTTATCCATATTTATTTTGTGTTTTGTAAACAGATGAAGTGATAACTCGTATATTTCTGCATTTATTTAATGGATAAACCTGGACTCATATTTTGATGCCTGTCAGGTTTCAGAGCACACACAGCCAAAAATAATAAAATAATAAAAACACATTCAATTCTTTTTTGTAATAACACATACATGTTGAGATATGCAGTAATTGACGTGCATCTCATTGAGCTTTGTAGCTCCCCTGCTGTCATTATGTACAGCTACTGGCATGAAAGTCATTAATCTCAGCATGGTGAATCACTCAAAAGAAGCTACATTATCTGTATTTTTCCACTTTTAAAAATAAATACAGACAGGAGCGACAGTGTTTTCTGTCTGTATTTATTTGTAAAAATCAGTAAAAACAGAATACCGGGAGCCCTAATCATAAGGTACTATCCTGCACCAAACTAAGCCATTTCCCTTCCAAACTTCCTTCCTGCTTTGCTAATCTATTTTGAGGTTCCTCTCGCCGAATTGTGCTTTAAAAAGTATTATAATTTATTGATTTCTCACATTCCAGTTCTTAAAACTGACAGACTGTCAAATTCCTAATAAGTTAAAGAATATATTCCAGTCTTCCTCTTACTTACCCTTTTCCAAACTTGAATCTACTCTCATTATTTAGGTATGTGAGCTGAGACATGTTCAGTCCACCTCGGCACTGTTAATACCTCATTTGCTCATGCAAGTCACTGCGTCCTCAGAGGCGTGAATTTCAAAGGCTGATTGGGTTTGTGGAAAGGTGAACGAGGAAGACAGCAGAAAGTTTCTGTTTTCTTTTTTGTAATTCGAAATTGCTTCCAGGAGTAACCCTGGTAAGTTGCTACACTTTAAAGACCATGTTTATGAAAATTTGTTCACAAAACTGAGAAGACATTCCTACCTGCGTAAACTGCCTTTGTCAAGGCTTGTTTTTGCTAAGGTAAAGCCATGTGTGAGATTTACGAAATGTAGTTTTGCCATTGGAATCTAGGTACATATCTGAAAATGCTCACATTAATGCGAATGCACTTTGTAACTTTTGACATGTTTGGTCTATGTTTTTTAGCCATGCCGCACAGCATTATAGATGCATTTTAGATGCTGTGCGGCATGGAAAATCGAAACCAAGGACACTTCATTTTGTGGCACACATACCACACATGTGCCTACCTACAAAACGAAGTGACTTATTTTACTTTTACTTACCAATCAAAGTTGGACCGGAAACGAAAAAGTAGGAAATAATTGAAGGAATGGGTGGAGAGCGAGAAACACAATGGCTGAACAGCACAGAAGGCAGGCAATCAAAAGAGATGGTGAAAAGACTCTGCTCCATGGAAAGGAGTACCTCAAGATTACCAAGCTGGGACAAGAGTAAATAACTACGCAAATGAGATTGACAGGATGGCCAACTACTGGTAAGCAATAGGCAGGCTCTAGGCCCCCTGTATGTTCCCTGCTTGGTGTTGCTGCCTTTTGCATCTGCTCTTCTTCCCTCCATGTTGCTCTGTCCCTTGTGCCCTTCTCCCCATGCTCCCCATGTTGCTGTCCCATCTCCCTCATGTGCTGCATGACTCTCGCTTATTGGGCTTGGTTTCTCACTCCCCACCCACCTGCTCTGACATTGGACCCCCGACTTCCAATACCTGTGGTTCTTTTTTAAAATATATTGTGGGGCAGCCAGAAATGTGCTGCTGGTACACCACAAAGTGCTTTTGTTCATGTAACATATCTTTTTATTGACCAATTAAGTGGCGCCTACTGTCTTAGATATGTCAATAAATTGTAAAAGAAAATAGAGCCCATGTCATTCTGTGCGTATGCATGTGGGATGAGGGGTGCATGAGCCTACAAAATGATTCGACCGCCACCATGCTGTTCAGGATCACCAAATCATAGACAAAGCCAAAAAGGTCTAAAATAGAGACCTACTGGCTTTGCCAATGTTTGTTCTAATAGTACCCTACACCTTCTATTTATGTATCTCACTCTTGCAAGTTGTTTTTCATCCCCGGCTTTCACCTTTGCAACTGTTTCCATTACTTTCTCTCCTTTCTTCTTTTGATGTACTTCTCTTTCACTCTTTTCAAAAGTTTGATGATGGAAATTACGTCCCACTACAGAAACATGAGTAATGATGCCCACAACTAGCAACCGCTGGCACAAATAAATCACTGCTCAAAATGTCCTGACACAAATGACAGCAGCTTCTGGGCAACCCTCACCTCCCCATGCTGTAGTTTAGCAGAGAAAGCCACACAGTTGTGCGCTGTTTAGCCAATGTATTTCATTAAAAAAAACAGGAACATGGCAGAATGAACAAATAAAAATGAAAGAGATGAGCATCTTTGTGCATCCAGTAATCATCTTTTTATGCACTATGATACAACAGCTACTGATACACCTAAAGCATCAGAAAAATAGCTGCTAGATACAAAGTGGACCTTGAAAGGTGCTAGACTGCCCAGACCTTCTGTGGTGTCCCATTTTGGTATTGCTTGTGTGTTATATCCTGCCTATGTATTAATGTTTCTCCCCTGTTACCCTGGTTCCTAGCTGCTCAGCCAGTGTGTGTTCTGAGTAAAATGTTGGTGTGATGGAGATGTTTGGGATGTTGGGTGCCTTTATGGTGAGGTGTGACAGTTGAAGATGGGCTGAGCAGCAGGCAGGCAGCTCCTGGTGAGGCGGCTTTACATGGATGCTAACCTGCAACTAAGATCTAATAAAGAAACTACAAAGATACTCCTTTGCTTTGTTTGGTACGTCACAACATAATTTTGGTAACGAGGATGGGATAATTGTTCAGTCCCTCTCGAGATGTTGTATTTTACCCTGCATCCCTGGGTTCTGAACTATTTTCTTCTTGTATACATATTGTGTATAGTTTTTCCCACTTAGTATTTTTTATATTAGTTCCCATTTAAAAGGGGAGGATATGTTATATCCTGCCTGTAGAAACTAATTGGGGGGCACTACCAACCAGAATATAAGATCCTTAAGTATTTGCCCGGCGGTGTCGCCTCTTGAACCCACAAAGAAGTTAAACTATTGAAGAGGCAGGCGCTGGAGACTGGAAGGCAGGAAACAAGGATTTTATTCTCTCCGGAGGAGAACACAACGAAACGGACAGAAGGTATCGTTCTGAGGTGCTCTAACTGCATCCCTGAGGCCTGGCCTCTTATACACACGTTTATCTGTTTATTGCATGTAACACATTCTCGTCGATACTTTGAAGTACGGAAAGACATCCTCAGAATCCCCCCCTTCCCAGCCCGTTCCCACGCAAGGTTACAGTGGAAGTCCCCGCCCCGTTCACAACAGGTGATGATCATCGCGCAGCTGGATATTCCGCCGATTCACGGAGTGTGTGGGGTTCGATCGGATCTCGTGGGATGGGGGGGGGCTTTGATCATCTCGGGGGTCCTTTGAGGAGGGAAGCTTTCTATTGTACGGGGAGGGGCAAGGGATTGGTATCGGCAGAGCTGGGTGCCGGCCTGGGAACGGGGAAGACAAACGGGCACACAGGAAAAAGGGGTTTGCATCAAAGGGCCGGAGATCATGAGAGGGAAGCAGGGAGGTGTCGCGCTGGGAACAGGATGAGGGCCTGGGGCAGAGCAGCGCCGAAGAGGGGTTTATGACTCAAGGCAGGTGCAAGCAGGGGGTTGCCAGCGAAGCCAGGAGGGAGAGAGAGGCGCGCTGGCTCTCGGCGAGAGCAGGGAAGCCATGGTGCCCAAAATGGCGGCTGTTTTACGCGCACAAAAGGTTTAAGGAGAGCAAGAGGGCGCCGATAATGTTGACGGTCTCAGTCCAACTTTCAACAGTCCCCCCTTTTCAACATATCTAGCCACCTTGCTTTACTCAATGTCAATTTTCATCAAATTCCTAACTTCGGTATCATACAATGCTCTCATATGTTCGCTTCCAATGTCCACAGTTTTGGGAAAAATACAACTCGCACATAAAGAACACATAGGTGGCAAACATTGAATTCCTAAGCATAGGCCACATATTATAACTACGGGAATCAGGATGATGGTGAGCAGTCTCCAGCCCCAGCTTTTGACGGTGTCCCAGAACCAACCACCAAGCGACCATTCTTCTTGCTCTTGGTGAACTTCCGAAGAGAGTCTGTGAAGATGTTCGATGGCTTTGTACACTGAGGGTGAGTTGTCCGGTATGTATGTACAACAGCTGGACCCAATAATGCGGCATGCTCCTCCACGGTCCGCCAGAACCACATCTAGAACGAGGCGGTTCTGCAGAGCCACCAAACGGACCGCTTGGAGCTCGGCAGTGTTGTTGGCAAAGATGCCCGCTGTGATGTTCATGGTTGTCTCGACTGCCTGAGTCAAATGTCGGATGGCACGGCTGTTTGCCATCGGGCCCCAGAGGGGGACGAGTCCTTTCATAGCATCGAGGAACTGCGCCCCTGTTGAGTCGGCTTGTTCAATGTCTTTGGCTCGTTTTTGCCGGTGGTGATTCGCTGGGGCTACATAAGTCGGAGGAAGGACGAAGGAGATGTAGCAAGTGCCCCCCCAGCCTTTGGGGAGCCAGGTGTAGGCCTTTGTGCCGCAGATGAAGTACATGTTTGGGGATGACACAAAGGAAGGTGGATCCGTGGAATCCAGAGTGCTGGTAAAGCGGCAAGCGCTGCGACCCACCAGCTGTGTCCCAAGTCCTTCTACACACATGTGGCCTGTGACGTTGATGACCGTCAGGGCCACAGTCAGAGTGGCAGCCGTTCGTTTCCGCAGATAGGAGAAGGTGGGTCTGGTTGGATTGTTGAACACCTGCATTTCGATTCGCTCTTTGGCCGGGATGTCCATTTGGATCGAGTCGCTGGGAGTCAGCGGGCAGAAGTGTGTCTTTGTCTTGTTTCGCCCGGCCCCATGAGAAGAATGTGCTGCAGTTCTGCTGGAGGTGGCATTGCCCGTATAGCTCTCTTGCAGGAGGATCAGCCAGGCAAGGCAGGAGCCGTGGACAGAGAAGGGTGAAGGGATGAATGGTATTGAATGTCCAGTGGCATGGGGTAGCAACCCACAGATCCAGCAGTTGGTGGTATTGGTGGCAAGATTGTGCTGGTGAAGTAGCTGCACGAAAGAGTTGTTCCAAAACTCCTTTCGCCTCTCTCTTAGTTGAGGAGAGAGCGAAATTAGATAATGTTCCTTCATGGTGGTAGGCTGAGCAGTGGTTAGGAATGTTTCGTGAGCAGGTGCATGTTCTTCCATAATCCAGAGCGTAGTCATGAGGAGAAAACAGAGGAGGATTACGATGAAGAGTGCAATTGTCTTTGAGCTATGGAGTCTGTCTATTCTCGGATTTCTGTAGTGGGTATTTCCTGCTGTCTCCGTCGGCTTCTTATTTGGCGCTTCCATCATCTTCTTATCTGGCGCTTCCATCATCTTCGTCTTCAAGGTGCTCGGTAGTGGGCAGGACCACAGACTTAGTTTTAGCTTCTCTCCAGGTAACCCTTGGTAGTTTGGGTCACCGTTCTGAGATCCTTTAACCTAGTCCGTGGCCTACTTAGCCGAAGCTCCCTCCTTTCGACGCAGGAAATACCCTTCTCGAGATGGCACAGTGGGGTCAGGATGTTTTGAAAGTTCAAGTGTCTCAGTATCAGGGTAGCAGTTCAACGATGGTCGGTCCTGGTTCAGGAGCTCTTCTTGGGTGTTGACGGTGTCTGTCGTGGCCAGGGTTGGAGAGACCTTTTTGCAGTGGTGAGCGTGCAGCCAGTGTTTCTTCCCCTCCACTCGAAGTGCGGTCCGAGTGGTGATCAGCACTTGCCAGGGGCCCGTCCACCGGGGTTCCAAACTCTTTGATCGCTGAAAATTTCGGATCAGCACGAAGTCCCCCGGCTGGATGGCGTGACCCGGACCCCTGGAAGCATCGGGGATGGCCTGCTGCACCTGCTGATGAAGGACAGACAAAGTTTCAGTCAATTTGTACAGATAATCAGACATTAGGACATCCGGAACGTCATGAATGGAAGTTGGTTTCGGGGCAGACCAGACGCTCATGGGTCGACCGAAAACAACTTCATAAGGGGTTAAGTGATGTCGGGTGGGGGTAGAGCGCATCGATAGCAATGCCAATGGGAGGGCGTCCGGCCATTTCAGGCCCGTCGTAGCCACTATTTTGGCCAGTTTAAGCTTTAGTGTGGCATTGTGTCGTTCGACAAGCCCAGCAGATTGAGGGTGGAAGACTGCGTGGAATTTCTGTTTGATACCCAGCCCATTTAAGATGAGCTGGATAACTTGGGCTACAAAGTGGGGGCCATTATCACTCCATAAAACACGACAGAGGCCATAACGGGGGAAAAACTCCTTTAACAGAACCTTTGCAGTGGCCATAGCGGTGTTGTCACGGGTTGGATATGCTTCCACCCACTTGCTAAATGCGCACACCACGACGAGTACATATTTCAGACCTTGGCATCTGTCTAGCTGGATGTAGTCCATCTGCAGGACTTCAAATGGGTGGTTAGGGACCCCAAATCCCCCCCGGGGTACTACAGTTCCTTTCCCGGGGTTGTGTTGTAGGCATATTAAGCATTGTTGGACCAGGCGTTTGGCGGAATCTGGGATCTTGTCATTGTGCCAAACCCTGGAGACAAGTTCGATCATGGGGGCTGATCCTATGTGGGCAGGGGAGTGTGCCATGGTTAATATGGGAATCAAGTACGAATCAGGTAGCAACCATCTGTTCGTGTCTTTTGTCCGCCAGCAGCCTTCATCGTCTTTCAATCCCACCCGTGTCCATTCAGTCAATTCGTGTTGTGTGCTAGTCGTTTGTATGTCTCTAATTGTGTCCTTGGCGTCAGTCCAGTTTTCTGCTTGTGACCTGGTCACGTACATATGTGTTGTCGTTCTATTTTCAGCTGTCGTTCGGGCGGTGATGTCGGCTAGTGCATTTCCCTGTCCAATAATGTCTGTTACTTTCTTGTGTGCCTGGCATTTGATAACGGCAAGTTTGTTGGGGAGGAGGACAGCTTCGATTAAGGCGGAGACTAAATCCCCGTGCAAAATGGGTGTGCCGTGTGAGGTCAAGTATCCTCTCTCCCTCCAGAGGAGCCCAAAATGGTGGACCACCCCGAAGGCATACTGGCTGTCAGTGTAAATGTTCGCTGTGGTTCCTGTTGCCAGGATGCAGGCTCGCGTCAAAGCAATCAGTTCCGCTGCCTGGGCAGATCGCTGGGTGATGCGGGCTGTTTCTACTACAGTTCGAGCCGTGGTGACTGCATAGGCAGCGGAAGTGGTACCGTCGGAGAGTTTGATGCAAGAACCGTCCACCCACAACTCCCCGTCGGGGTCAGGGAAAGCTGTGTCTCTGAGATCGACCCTACTCCTGGTCTGTTCGTCCGTAAGAGTCACGCAGTCATGTACGGGATGCACATTGGGATCGTTCTCTGGCAAGGGTAACAGAGTTGCTGGGTTCAGTGTGGTGCATCTTTTCAGGGTGATATGGGGGGCAAGCAAGGTCAGTTCGTATCCAGTCAGTCGTGCAATCGTCAGATGTTGTGTCTTGGTTTGGTTCAGGAGGGTGTCGACTGCATGGGGTACCAGTACCGTGAGGGAATTCGAGAGCACAATCCCCTCACTCTGTCGGATAGAGACTGCAGCAGCAGCTACAGCTCGAAGGCAGGCAGGCAAGGCTCTGGCGACAGGGTCAAGAGTGGCAGAGAAGTAAGCGCACGGTCGTTGCTTAGGGCCGATGGCCTGGGTCAGGACAGATAAAGCGCACCCCTCCCTTTCGTGAGTGTAAAGGGAGAAGGGCTTTTTGTAATCAGGGGTACCCAGGACAGGGGCTGAGCAAAGGGCATCTCGCAGTTCTGTGAAGGAAGTTTGACACTCAGGGGTCCAAGGGAGTGGGGAAGGGACGTCTTTGTTTAGCAGAGAAAGCAGTGGTTTTACAACGAGGCTGAAGTTTGGTAACCATTGTCGGCAGAAGGAGGTGAGGCCTAATAGGGAGCGAACCTGCTTCTGGGTTTTAGGGACAGGGGTATCTAGAACGGTTTGGATTCGATCAGGGGTGAGTTTTCTTCCATCTTTGGACAAAAGGTGGCCTAGGTAAGTGACCTGGGGTAGGCAGAATTGCAACTTCTTCTTGGAGACCTTGTGGCCATTTCCCGCAAGGAAGTGCAAGAGTTGAATGGTGGCGGTGACCGCTAGAGGGGTGGTGTCGGCTGCCAAAAGGATGTCATCGACATATTGTACCAGCACCACCCCGTCGGGTAACTGGACTTGGTCTAGTTGTCTTTTGAGGGCCTGGCTGTAGATGCTAGGGCTTTCCGTGTAGCCTTGAGGAGCTCGGCAAAACCTGTATGAGCGGGCTTTTAGGGTAAAGCCGAAGAGATATCGGCTGTCCGGGTGGATGGGGATGGAGAAGAATGCGTTCTTGAGGTCGATGACGGAAAAGGTGGTGGCAGTGGATGGAATCAAGGTCAGGATGGTGGTGATGTCTGAGACCACAGGGTACTGGGGTACCACCACTTTGTTGATCTCTCGGAGGTCGATGATGAAACGGTATGCTTTCTCATCTCCCTCTCCCTGCTTCTTGATAATGGGCAAGATAGGGCTGGTGCAAACGTTGCTAACCACTTCCTCTACCACTCCTGCGTCTATCAGTGACTGGATAATCATTACCAATGCCTTCTCGCCCTCTGGCGATATCCGATATTGTGGGAGTTTTGGGAGTGTTGCGTCTGGTCGGACAGTAATGTGCACTGGGTCAATTAACATACGCCCTACGTCCGAATCCGCTTTGGCCCACAGATACGGAGGTAGAGTGTCAAGCAGGGACGCGTCAACGTCGGTGATGGAAAACATGTGTCGGGGGGAACAATGTCTAAGCAGAACGGGATTGTCGTAAAGAAACACTCGAACTCCATCTTGAGAACACCTAATCGTCGCTCGGAAGTGTTTCAGTAAGTCAAGTCCCATAATGGCGTCAGGGCTATTGGAGGAAAGCAAGAACGTGGTGTCGGTGGTGTTGTTTTCTACGTCAAAGAGAATCGGGGCAGACAAAGGGTTGGTGGAGGGCGTTCCATCGAAACCTGTCGATGTTATGAGTGAGCCAGACAAGGGTGCCCTTGGAATCAGTCGTTTAGATAACGCACTACGTGTTGCGCCAGTGTCTACCAGAAATGGAGACTTGGTACCCAGGACCTTAGCAGTGACATAAGGGCCCTGCTGGTCAACATAGAGCTCGACTGGATCCCTCCCTCGCCCTTGGCTGTCCTATGCGAAGGTGTGAGTGTCGTCATAGTCAGATTGTTGATATTGGTTCTGCCTGGGTCGATCGAACGTATTTGGTCTGCTTGATCTGTCATTAGTCGCGTCATTTGGGGGCCCTCGTTGTTGTCCCCTAGGTCTCGGTCCGTTTGTTACATCCCTGGGGTCTTTGCTTCTGATCATTTCCAGAAGAACTGGGCACTGGGATTTCCAATGGCCAGTCCCTTTGCAGAAAGCGCACTGGTCTTCTCTAAGGTCTGTGCGTCCACTGTAGGAAGTCAGAGTGCGGTCCTGGGGAAATGTAGTCTTAGGGACGTTTGTCTGGTAGTTTCCTCGGTATTGGTCTCGTCCTATAGTCACCCCCTGCAGTTTGGCAATCATCACCCTCTCTTTTAAGTCCTTCTTCTTTTTCTCTGTCGCCCTATCGTTTTCATTTTTCTGATGCTCATAATATTGGGCCATTTGGAGAATCGCTGTAGGTTTGGAGGCTGCCCAACTACTCTCGCTGGCCTGTAGTTTCTGGGAGATTTCCGATGATAGGCCCTTAACATAATTCTGGACAAACAGATGGTGTCCGGTTGCAGTGGTCATGTCCTGGCCGCTGTAATCGGAGAACACCGTTTCAAACCGGGAGAAGTATTCCGATACATCCTCCTGGGGTTTTTGGCGACAGGCTGTTACTATCGACCAGTCCACTTTCTTTTCTGGGATTAGGGTTTTTAATTTCTCTACGATTTTATCTGGGAGGTCTAGAATGGATTTCAACGGCTTTTGTCCTGGTCCCCGTTGTTTGTCCAGGTCATCGAGTTGTGACCAGGTATGTCCAAACAGCTCAAGGTGGTCGACTTTCCGGATTTGCTTCCACACATCAGCTGGTAGACATAACCCGAAGAACAAGTCGATGTCAGCCAGGGTCATGATCGTTGAACCCAGGGCTGTACCCAATTCAGTATAGAAGGCAGTGGGGTTTTTACGTAGGTCGGGTAGAGATTTCCGGAATGTCAGTATCTCTTGCCGGTCCCACGGCTGGTAGACCCAGTTGTACACTACCCTTCCCTTCGCATCTTGGTTGTTTGCATCATCGTGAGTCCCTGTACCCCTAGGAGGAACCCAGTAAGGGGCAGCCTCACGTATTGGCATCATGGTGTTAGATTGCTCGGTTGGTGGTTCGGTCACTACAGAGGCTGCGGATTTTGCTCCCGGCTTTCGTTCAGTGAGGTGGCGGAAAACCTCAAGCGTACGCGTAAGGAGGTCCGACACATCACACTCGCCCTCATCCCCGATATCGACCTTCCGGTACAGAGTCCTTAGGCTCTCGGGACCTTTGTCTCGATATCGGTCCTCGTATGCATTCAAGACATGATAACACAGTCGTACGGTAAAATGTCGTCTGTGACTCCCTGTATACGAGCTGAACATATCTGTGATGTACTCTTCATCATCCTTCCTTTCTACCAGTGTCCTTGCTATTTTGTCGATCCCCGCTCGCTCATCTTTGTTTAGTCTGTTTGTTCTTGCAGGGCCAGCCCCTCGAGTCTCATGGTCGTCTAACGTTGTTGTTGATGCGGGTTTTAATACAAGGGGTTCGGCTGGCACAGAGGCCATTGGGGCCGACGCTGTGGCGGTACCTTCGTTTGTACCTGGGGGTGGCGCGTGCTGCGCCACGGGTTGAGAAGGGGCATATGGAGGGGGCATGTAGATGATAGGAGGACCTAACAGCAGGTCCTCATTGGCTTGTCGTTTCGAGGGTAAATCAGGGTAGAGCATGGAGGGGGTTCTAACCGGACACTGGCTTGGCGTTTCCATTTCTAGTTTCTGTTTAGCTTTCTCTCTTTCTTTTATCTCTTTTTCTAGTTTCTGAGCAGCTAGGTGGGCTGCTTTTCGCAGCTCTTTTTCCAACCTACTCTCAGTTTTCTTTTTACGTTGTTCAGTTTCTTTTCGCCACATGCCGAAGCTGTCAAGCATAGTAGGTGTTGTCTTGTTTTTACCCAGGGCAGTTTCTAGCGTTTTTATTTTATCATCATCGAAGGATCCTATCAGGGGCCATTGACTTTCTTGACCCTTTTTTGTATATTTATGCCATAGTCTACTATAGGCTATAGCGGTCAATCCATGCTTCATGAACATGTCCTTATTAGGGGTGCCTTCCAGTGGGGCTGGATGGTCCATCTCTAATAAGCGGTCCGGGCTAAACAGGCTACCAATCAGTGGGGAGAAGACAGACATGACGGCTCGTAACGAGGGACTAAAAAGTCAGCACTGCCTATCTTATCACTAGGTGCAAAGACGGGACAGAATATTTCTATTCTACGTTGTTTGCAGGCAGTGAATACCTCATGGATCAAAATAACAAAAGACCAATAAATAACAATGGGGAGAATGAGTAGGTCCGCAAAAATTTGCGTTACCTACCCTTTTCACTATCTGCAAAAAGGGTGGTCTCTTCCCTGTTTGCAGACAGGGAATCTCCAGGAAACAATAGTTTTGCGAACAACAGTTCAGTTTCAAGTGATTATTGAGTGGGGGAGAAAAAATAAGCACGGCTGCTGCCCTACCTATCCTCCACTGTTTGCAAAGAGAGAGCCCGTTGTTTCTCCGTTTGCAGACAGTGAATCTCCAAATAAATAAAAAGAGCAATACTAGTATTTTTAAACAAACAAGCAATCAAGCAAATATTTCGCGACTTGTCGTGGTTACACGACCTTACCCGGACCGCATGGACAGTTTCCTGTCTTCCGAATCCAACGCCCGATCGTCCTCTCTTCTTCGTTATCCTCGCGGCACTCCTGATGGTTCCCAGTCAGGACCGTAGATCACTCGAGAGAGGTCTGTTCGGAACCAGTGAAGTTCGGATGATCGGCTGTCAGACGAGGGTCTATCGGACAGACGCGTTCCCGATCGTTGCAGTCGTTCACTTTGTCGTCAGGACCTCTCCCACTGGATCCATGGGTCGCTGATGGGCCCCACGCTTGGGACGCCAATTGTAGAAACTAATTGGGGGGCACTACCAACCAGAATATAAGATCCTTAAGTATTTGCCCGGCGGTGTCGCCTCTTGAACCCACAAAGAAGTTAAACTATTGAAGAGGCAGGCGCTGGAGACTGGAAGGCAGGAAACAAGGATTTTATTCTCTCCGGAGGAGAACACAACGAAACGGACAGAAGGTATCGTTCTGAGGTGCTCTAACTGCATCCCTGAGGCCTGGCCTCTTATACACACGTTTATCTGTTTATTGCATGTAACACATTCTCGTCGATACTTTGAAGTACGGAAAGACATCCTCAGAATCCCCCCCTTCCCAGCCCGTTCCCACGCAAGGTTACAGTGGAAGTCCCCGCCCCGTTCACAACAGGTGATGATCATCGCGCAGCTGGATATTCCGCCGATTCACGGAGTGTGTGGGGTTCGATCGGATCTCGTGGGATGGGGGGGGGCTTTGATCATCTCGGGGGTCCTTTGAGGAGGGAAGCTTTCTATTGTACGGGGAGGGGCAAGGGATTGGTATCGGCAGAGCTGGGTGCCGGCCTGGGAACGGGGAAGACAAACGGGCACACAGGAAAAAGGGGTTTGCATCAAAGGGCCGGAGATCATGAGAGGGAAGCAGGGAGGTGTCGCGCTGGGAACAGGATGAGGGCCTGGGGCAGAGCAGCGCCGAAGAGGGGTTTATGACTCAAGGCAGGTGCAAGCAGGGGGTTGCCAGCAAAGCCAGGAGGGAGAGAGAGGCGCGCTGGCTCTCGGCGAGAGCAGGGAAGCCATGGTGCCCAAAATGGCGGCTGTTTTACGCGCACAAAAGGTTTAAGGAGAGCAAGAGGGCGCCGATAATGTTGACGGTCTCAGTCCAACTTTCAACACTGCCTATGTAGTAATGTTTCTCCTATGTTACCTGGTTCCTAGCTGCTCAGTCACTGTCAGAGTTTTGAGTGGAATGTTGGTGTGATGGAGGTGTTTGGAATGCTTGGGTGCCTGTATGGTGAGGTGTGATAGTTAAAGATGGGCTGAGCAGCAGGCAGGCTGTTCCTGGTGAGGCTGCTTTACATGGATGCTAACCGCTAACTAAGATTTAATAAAGAAACTACAAAGACACTACAAATATACTCTTCAGCTACATTTGGTACGTCACAACATCGTGCCTCCGGGCATTTCTAAATTTCCCAATATGCAAAGCAAGGCACGGGGAGTAAAGACAGCCGCCCAAGTTCAAACAATGTGTTTGAGTTGGGAAGACAGTGCTAGAACTGTGGTCTCCTGGTTTGTACACCAACTCTACATCGAATCTACTACCACCACCTAACTTGATACTGAAGACTACATCAGAAATATTATCACTGACAATATCACTGCTTTGGCTACAATAAATGTAAGTCATAGTGTAAGAGCTATGATTAGGTTTAGGGGCGGGTCCTTTCTAGTCTTACGAACCTATCACCAAACCTAACCCTGCCAGTCACAGTAATCCTTTTTCTAAAAGGGTAAGAAAAGGATTACAATGAAGGGTAGGGTTAGGGTTGGTGATAGGTTAGGAATACGAGAAAGATAAGGATCGAGTTAGACCAATAATAAGATAAAGGTTTAGGATTAGAGCCTGTTTAATGTTTATGGTAAAGGATAAGGGCTGGGTGGGGTAAGAGGTAGGTTAAGAATTGAGAGGAGCAAATGTTTCATTGAGATGATGAACTGTAATGGTTTCTAGTTTAGAGAGGCGGCATTTAGAGTTCTGGCTCCTCAAACTAGGAGTCTCCAAGTATTACGGGGATTGGGATGTTTTAAGGTGCTCTCCACCATGACGTTCAGAAGGACACAGACTGCTGAACTGTACTGTTGAAGTCTCTATATCAAGAAAAAAGCATGTGAAGTTTGGTGATGGACAGCATTCGATTAGAAGAGATTCACATTTATGGGCTGTTCAGCCTTGGATAGAATTCGATGGCAGCGGTGTTTTGCAGAAAATAGCCAGACCTGCATCGGTCTGTTTAGTCAGGTTATGTTTTAGAACTGTTGTGTAACCTGGCTGTATTGTGTTATATAATATAGATGTTGCACTGCCATGTAGGCCGCTTTCTGTGACAAACAGCAGATTAGGGCTAGAATCTGACATGATTTATTTGATGTTCAGTAAGTGCTTGGTCAATGATCTTGTGTTCAGTTCATAGAAGAAAAAATGAATAACTTAAGGAGGAAGGTGGGAGTGTGTAGTGGATAAAGTCAGACGTTCAGGTGGTGCAGACAAAGGGCCAGTCAGGTCAATGGTAGACTCAAGCATGCTCAGTAAAGATTGCACAAGGTTTGGAAGAGGTGGGAAGAGAGGTGCAGAACCAGCCAAACATGTGGGTTTGTACAAGAGTTTATTTTGGGGGGAATGAGCTGGACTTTACAGAGAAGAAGAAGGGTAAATAGCTAAGGGGTAGAGCAGAGGGGGGAGACAACTAGGGTGGTTGGAAAACTTGGAAGTGGAGGAGAAGCTGCATGGGATGCATGTGGAGTTGCAGGGTTAGTGCTATGAGGTGCCATGTGTAGTTATGAGTAACAGTAAGAGAGGTTAGATGTTAGATCAGGAGACAAAATATTTGCATGCAAAAGTGGAATCGAAGGATGAGACATGTACAGAGTGACGTAGAGATGGGGAAGGGGTAGAGTGGTTTATTATAATTGAATAAAGCAGGAAGTGCTGGAAAGAGTAGTGAAAGTACGGTTATAGCAGAGTGGGCAATGAACTAGATGCAGAGGAAGGATTTAGGTAGGTGTGGATGAATGGGAAATACAAGCAGGACCTTACGACGGAGAGTAAGTGAAAGAGATAGGAAAGCTGAAGGATAAGGGATAGAGTAGACTTGTGATTAGGTCTCATTGATTTGTATGATTCTGAGGTACAGGTCCATGCAGTCTCTCATTGAGGTGGCCTCTCATAAATGTTCTCATGACCATTCACTTCATAAGCATGGGAGCACTTCAATAAACATCTGAACAAATCGCAAGATCCTGTAGTCAATTCAGGTTTTAAAAAGATTAAGATTGTATTTCCAAATGTTTAAGTTGTTTCAGGTAATTTTGCTATCTCATTTACTGGTGGTGTCTCGTGGTGGGCAGAGGTAAGTTAGCTGCAGAAAGGATGCACACGGTGTGCCAATTGCTTTTCTCTTAAAAATGCTTGCAAAATCTCTAGAACCAATTTTGTTCCAGGCAAGAAAAATTATCCTAAAATGGACATTTTTCAAATTGCTGAATTCCCTCTTAATTAGGCAGTGTTAAGCAGAAGGAAACTTATACAGGAGGGATGATGAACAGCTGCGGAAAAGGTAATGCGAGAACTTTACACCTCAATCATTGCTAGGTTATTTGAGGTCCCTTATCATCTATGCCAAGAAGGTTTTCTAATGAGGTTACCAGAGGAATATAAATGCACACACTGTTTTATACTGGCTTGCTTAAAATGCAATGCATGACTTGCACTCATTATAACAGTGCCTCATCTACCATTGCAACCTATCAGTGTCTAATTCAGGCCAAAGATGTGCGATCTTTAGCTGTGGCGTACACTACAGGACACGGCACCATCAATTTACTTACCTCAGACTGTTTCTGGTGTGCATTGTGTACCTCTAAGCAAGAATAATATTAGGGAGTCACAATGAATTTGGCTTCTCGTTAAGGTGTACATACTTTTATGTGTGTCTTTGGATTTTTTTAAGTTCACCTCGCTAGCGATGATATAATGATTTTAGCAAGGTGAGGATGGGGCGAATACTTCCATGGTTTGGGGAGAACTCCTGGTACTGCGTGAACTGATTGTGCCTCTTCTTCTCTTTGCCTTAGGATAAAATAGAGTCACTTCCTGAAGAAGACTAGCTATGTCATCACTTCCCTTGTCTCAAGTGTTGATGTCTGATGTGATCAAGCGGTGCAGCACCATTGCCTGCAGTGACTGGTTCAACCTGGAGTGGAGATGAAAAATTGCCTTACATCCCCCAGTCCACTCCTGAGTGGCTCATACAGATCAGAAGGGCATGGCGGAGCCTTCCATTATTCATGGTATTTCTGAGTTATGGTTATTATTCTTTTACAGTAGGTATTACTTTGTTAGGTGAGGGGACACAGGTGCCATATGAAGAAAAAGAACCAACAAAATATGTTCCGCTTGGGAGTAAATTGCCAAACTACTGAAAATGGGATTATGTCGAGGTTCTCGCTCGAATGCATTTTTATAAAAGGATGACTGTTTAGTTCCAAACTGTTGGCAGATTATTATTATTTTTGCATTTTTATATGCGCAAACTCGACCCGAAGGCATCAGAGCGCTTTACACGAGCACCGGTTGCATTACAGATGGACACATTATTTTTTTTATTTTAGGGAGATTAAGTGATTTGGCTAGAATCGCAGGATGTTTGAGCCTCCCGCCAGATCCGAACCTGGTTCCCCAGTCGGCTGCTCTAGCTGGTAATATGTAACACACAGGTGATGGAAAGCAGTTTAGTAAAGCAACTCGGGTATACATAGCTTACATTATGCCCATCCTTCATGCCCATGCCTCAACAGACCAACTGCCTGGCTTCTTCAGCATCAATCTTACTCCAGAACCAGGAAAGTTGGGGTAGGAGGGTAGAAAAAAGAAAGAACATACCAAGGGGCATTAAGAGAAGAAAGGGGTAGGGTACAGGCACAGGGGTCAGAGTTCAGGCATTGTATGTATAACTGGAAACCCACTCTGGATATTCTACCTTAATGTTAACTTCTTATTCAACTAAATTTTGCATCATAGCCTCCCAACCGTTCCTGAAAATGAAGGACACTTTCCTCATCTTCTGTTTGACAGGGAAAACCGTGAGAGCAACGTGGGCAGAGCCACGGGAGTTCCAA